>NC_134593.1:61481772-62121772 GCF_037038515.1 Microtus pennsylvanicus
ACAAGCCATGGATGACTCTAGCCAAGAGGAAAATCATTTCAAAAGTCTTCACTGATGCAGTGGTTACTGCACTGCCGTTAGTTCTTAGACTGTATCCATCACAAATGGCCACAATTCTACTGTCATGCTACCTCTGCTACCCTATAGGAAAAATACGATTTATATACATAATATGACACTTGGAATATTAAGCTGTCTCGTCATGCTAATCATGTAATATAATCATGCCAGCTCTACTACTCTGATGCATTTTGCTGTATTAAATATGACAGAACATAAATTTACCTGGGTACTTATTAAGTATCTACATGACTTTCTTTAATAGTGGAAGTTTTATAGGATATATGTTGGCTATGTTCATTTCAAATTTAATTCTAAATATTATGGTGATGATTTAAGTGTCTTCACTGTATAATGTTCTGAATCAAAGGGAACCAAATCTGTCACCTAAGTCATGGTATAAGTGCATAAGCATTACTCAGTGTGGAAAGGATGTTTTGATCTAGTTCTTTGCAAATCTGAAAATTATTTAAATTTGATTGTAAGAGTTAATGAATTTTTCCAAACCCTCTTTTTCCTGCTCACTTATGCCTTCCCTCCCTTGTCCCACTGTGTTTATCTCATCATGCCATAACTGAGATTGAACTCAATTTTCTGAGACTCTCCTCTTCACATGTGACAAATTATTGTACTTAATATGTAAGTTTATCAACCTCCCTTTATGTAATACTCTTGGGTTTCATTAAATAGAAACTTGATTATTTTGGCAAAAAAGTATGTATAACCCTACCATTGATGCCATGTTTTTACCCGTTGCCTCCCTTCTTCCTTTTTGTTTATGCATCCCCACTGTCTTTCCAGTATGTGGAGAATTGAATCTCAAACTTCAAAATAATATTTACCTATCATTATTAAAGTGTGTGAGATTATCTGTTAAACATTATTCACTTAGCCAGCTTTTTCACATACTTTAGGTCACAATATGCTAGTAATACAAGAGACTCTAAGTTCCCTTAAAAACGAAAAGAAAAGAAAAGAAAAGAAAAGAAAGGAAAGAAAAGAAAACCTTTCTTTCAACAGTAGTTATGTTGTGTAGCTTTCTAACTCACCACTCTGAAAATAAGTTTCATTTTCATTGATATTTTAAAAAGATGTTTCTTACAGTGCTATTAACAATGGTTTACTAACAGAACCAACCTATTTGTTGGGACCAATTGGAGCACTGGCCTTCAGCTGTTCTTCCCTGCCAGAGCCTTCTAATTGGAGTTACTAAAAGCTGTGCCTTGCCTAGAGGATCAGAGGATGGGATTTTCACCTGTTGGCCATTGACTTCTGGGTATTTAAGCCTCCATGGTGCAATTAAAGAGGGCTTTGTACCAGTATTGGAGGTCCGTGTGTCTGTCTGTCTCTGCATGTGTTTCTCAACCTCCAGCCCCTTGCCCGAAGCTCGCAAACTGTATTGTAGCTCATAGAGCGCAGGGGGGGGGGGGGGGCGGCGGTGTGCGGCACCTAGTCATCTAAAAATAAAAGGCAAGATGAGAAATTTCATATACAAACACTATGGAATTTTGTTTTTCAGCCATGATAATACTTCTTCATAATCAGAAGGTATTCTTGCACAGATTAGTTCGCAACCTTAATTATAGAACTTTGCAAAATGCATTTCCCCCACACAAACTTACTGAAATGGAATCTATGTTTTTATACTTCATTATGTAGTATATGTAGAATATTACAAATCATTTTGACAGAGCTAACATTTTATTTATCACGCACAGTTCTAATGGGCTAATGTAGCTTTTTCCTGGGTGATCAAAAGACAGTCTTGTGGTTGAGAAACAGGACTGTATTTCAGTAGAGATTTGCAAACATCCATATTCATATAGTTTCCCGTGTCCACTACGACTCAGGAGGAATCCATGGATAAAATTTCCATGGCATTAAAAAAGTATATGTGTTGGAGAGGCAGTCGGTAGTTAAATCTGACTGTTCCCTCGACTAGAAGGCAATCATATCCCAGAAACCATGTCCAGCAGTAAACAGCCCCCAGATGTACCAGTTCCAGAGGATCTGATGCTCTCTTTGTCTTCCACTGGTATTCCACACAAGCAGTTCACATACAGATAAGGAACACAGACACACATGTACACACACACATATGCATGCACATAAATGAAGACAAACATCATCAAAAATACTTGAAGATGAATTCATAAACGTTGACATTTCAGATGACAATTTAGCACAAATGTTTTTCCCAGAACATTTGAGCTTTTATTTTGCTCACGTCTCAGGCTTCATATAGAAATTAGTATCTTACAAAAGAATTCTATGAAAAATTATGAATTTGATAAAAATAAACTGATTTTTCAAAGTATTCCTGATACTATTGAAAGTGACAGTTAGACCGACTCAGAAAGTAAACTCAGTGATTACATTTAAAAATGAAGACCTTGAAATTGTTGTCAAAACTTAAAAGTAATGTGCAATTAATCTACTTGAAATTATCTTAACAGTGTGATTCATTATACTTATTTTTGAGTAATAATAGGAGCTATGCTCTAACATTTTCCTACTTTCATTATGAGCATGAACTTCACTGCAGAGCATCCTTTATATAGACACAAAAACAAAAGTTATTTTTAGCATATTACATATGGACATATATATATATATATATATTATATATAATATGAGTTTTAAATGTTGACATCAGGATATACTTTTCTATAATCCCATGTTAAAGGCAAAATCAGATTTTTAGTGTATATTTTATGTTTTATATAATCTTAGGAATCATTAGAGAAGTGTTCCATTTCTAAAAAATCATTTTTCAACCATAACAAAACAAAAATGCTGAATAGTAAAATACCATTTTGTATTTGTTTTTCATAATTGTAAAAATCTAATTAAAATTTTTAAAATTTTAATCAATTTAAAATTTAAGATTTAAATTTTGGTTTATAAAAATAATTTATTTTTTATTATTCCCTTAACAAAGAACTGTAACAATAAGATACTTTTACAATTATTAACAACAGAAGCAAACAAACACAATCAATGCTACTAGAGATTTTAATGCCAGAGTGGCAAACATTGCATGTAGTGTTTGCATGGAAAGAGAAGAGTTGGGAGACTTAACTTAAAATCAGGTAAAGTTAAAAGAGTAATACCATAAAAGACTATAACCTAATAGTCAGTGGTTTGTAGGTATGACATTTTCCATAGCACTGTGCTCTTATCATGATGTTTTCCAGGTAAAACTATCTGAAATTATTTACAAGAGCTATTTCCTGTTGAGAGATCAAAGCTCATCAGTTTTTATGACATTATATTTCAGACTTACTTCAATGTGTCGCCTCCACTGTACAAAAAAGTTAAAATAAAATATATCAGCATGAGAAGAAGCTAATGCATATTTCTCTAAAAGCAAGTGGAAATGACGTCAATGTGAGCCATATGTTGGAAATAGCAGAAAAGAGCACCGGAGCTGCCATTGAGCACACACACATACTTAATCTTCACATAAAAGCTTGTGCTCCAGGGAACATCTGTATAATTGTATCACTAAAATAGAACCATGTGTGAATTGCAGACCAGAACATTCAATATTAGAAAGAAAACTTTGGCTTAGTATGCAGTCACAAAAGAACACAGTGAAAAAATGGTTTTCGCTGATTTAAAAAAGCTTCGAAAATAAATAATCCATGTGGAAAATCCTTAGCAAATTTAAGAAACATTTTTCAGTAAATGGGAAATTATTCATGAGTTGTAAGAAAAATTTCACATATATTTTTGTGTTTGTGCATATATGCAAAGACATGTACACATATGCGTGTATCGGTAGTGTGAAGGTAATTGGGCCCATAATTTTATAGGGAGTGGCACTAATAGGATGAATGGCTTTTTAAAGTGGGTGTGGCCTTTTTGAAGGAAGTTTGTCACTGTGGAGCTGGACTTTGAGGTTTCTGATGTGCTCAGGATACTGTTTAATGAGTCATTAGACTTCCTGTTGTCTTCAAGATGTAAGACTCTGAGCCATTCCTACAGCACCATGTCTGCTTGCATGCTGCCAAGCTCTTCGTCAGAATGATAATGAACTGAACCTCTGAAATTGATAGCAAGTCACAACAATCAAATGCTTTCCTTTATAAGAGTTACTTTGATCATGGTGTCTCTTCATGACAATGGAAACCCTAATACACACAAATACACACACACACATACACATATCAAAATTTCAAAGAAATGACACGTTTCACATATGTTATACATATGTAAACAATGAGTGTTTAAAGGATGAAATAGTAAAAAGACAATGAAATTTTTGTGCTATTCTCATATAGAATAATTTTGGTCAAACAGAATTCATATAATCAACATCTTCTTTGTTCATATGTTCAAAATTTCCTGCTAGACATTTCATCAGGAAATATTTTAAAATCAAATATATAAAGATAAAATCTTAGTCCTAGCCAGAGAGAGACAATTTCTGACAGAATTTACAGAAGAGATAATGATTACCCTTTTTGAAGAAGGATCCGAAAACAATGCAACACCATAAAGTGAGAAAGCTGCCATTATGACTTGCAGTGTGTGCTTTGATTCCTATGTAATTAAAACACTTTTGCAATTAGGCACAAAAACAAAATTTCAGTACAAGCACATTTTGACAAGATGTTTCAACATTATAATTATACGATTAAACAGTAACACAAACTGCAACAGAAATATTTCAGTGAAGAAAAAAATAAAACTGGTGGAGACTGAATTATACTCAGTGGAAAAGAAAAATCCCTGATGTGTAATGTAGCAAGAAACTGCAGCAAAAAACTGTCAAATGTTTGGACTAGCAGAGATGACAATGAGTCCAAATCCTATGGTGCCACAAGTTCTGTACTGTGACAAGTGTTTTGCACTGTATAAGAAAAAATTTCAAAATAACCTTACTTTGTGATAATTAGAGTAGGAATAGTATAAACTATATGATAAGGATAATTTAAACCATTGAGCTATAATGAACATCAACAAAAGTTTTAATAAAATCATATATTCTTCCTCATGCAGAAGGTTTTATGTAGAAAAAAGTCATTAGCTTTCTCAATGAAGTTGATCTCATTTCAAATGTATTTAAATTTGAGGTTGGGAGAGGTGGCTTGATCGTTAAGTGCTTGATAAGTACATTGGCCTATTTCTACTTACCAGCAATGTACAAATACTGTTGCCTACCTATGCATACATACACACAAGTAGCCTACACACCTGAGCACATGCATATATCCAAAGAAACATACATACACACACACACACACACACACACACACACACACACACACACACACACACGCCCATACTCATGAAACATATCTGTGGTGTTATAAACTGAAGCTTCAGATTGGTGGAATCTTGTTTTTCAGCTACCTTTTTCTGTCTTCCCAGAATAGATTTGAGTGGGTTTTTTTGTTTGTTTGGTTTGTTGGTTGGTTTGGTTTTGTTTTTTTATAGCAAAATTGAACACAATAAACAAAAACTAATCCGTTAGAATTGCGGAAAACACAGAAAAGGAAAAAAAGCCCAAAGAAAGGTGTAAGAAACAGACCCACTTATTCACACACTTAGCACTCCCATGAAACAGTCACCCAGATGCAATCATGTGTATAGGAAGGCCTGTGCAAGAGAAATGGAAAAATATAAGTAAAATAAAAGAAAAGAAAAATTAAAAATGATGCTTTCTTTTTTGTTTGTTTGGTTTTGGGTCTTTGTTTTTGTTATTTGTTTTGTTGTTGTTGTTTTTTCTTGTTTTCTTGAAATGCCCTGACATTGGATTATAAAACAAAACCCTCCAAAAATCCCACTGAGTTTCTTTTCTCTTTTGGTCATCTACTTCTGGGCCTGCAATCTATCATTACAACTATTTTTTTCCAGTCATCCTGGGTGAGGTAATCTGGACTCAGAAAGACAAACATGCTATTTCCTCATGCATAGGTGGACATTAGCTATAAAGTAAAGGAAAACCCTGCTACAGTCCACAGACCCAGAGATGTTAGATAACCAGGACTGTTCAGGGGTGGGGGGGTGGATTTCCTGGGGAAGAGGAAATAGCGATTCCGTGCATGGACTGGGGACAGGTATGTAAGGAAACATGAGGTGTCATGTTCAGGGAGATGTGAAGGGAGCGAGTACCAAAAGAAACAACTGCGGGGGGAGGGAGGGTTCTTCCCAGGGTCTAGTAGAAACCTGATACAGTGGAAACTTTCAGGAATCTACAAGGATGGCCCTGTTAAGGCCAGTGCCTCGTCCATTTGTCATCGGAGAAAATTCAGATGCACATACTCACTGCCAAACATTAGGTCGAGCTCAGGAAATTCTGCTTAAAATGGAGGGAAAGGATTGTAGGAACCAGAGGGATCAAGGACATCACATGAAAACTCACAGAATCAACAAAGTAAGGATGATAGGAGCTATTAGAATCTGATTGACAGCCTGGGAGCAAGCATGGGACCAAAATAGGCCCTCTACATATATGTGACAGTATGTATTTCGTTGCTTTTTGGGAGCCTCATCCTCATGTGGGGTTGTCTTGTCCATCCCTAATACGAGGAGAGGTTCTTAGGTTCACTAAATGATATAAAATGCTTAAAGAGACTAGGAAAAGAATTAAGACATCAGCAAAGACTGTTTATGTCAAACCTATATTCCACACTGCATAAATTTGTAAAACTTTAAATCATTTCCACTAAAATAAAAACATGATAATGGTGTTCAGTTTTCATAATCTTAGCCAATACATTTTTAATTCTTTGCTATAGTAATGAGATATGGAAATGAAATACCATGAACAGGAATGTAGGAGGAAGAACCACAATGTATACTTATTGCTAGTACATGCTAGTTCATCATCCCATCTGCAAGAGATCCTAATATTCCACAAGAAAATTTTAGATTTGATAATTCTTTTAGAAAAGTGGCAGAATATAAGTGCAGCTTTTATTTTTTCTTATTTTAGATTGTCTAATGAAAATGAAAACTTTGAAACTGGTCCAGCACCTACCCCTTGCATAGATGTTTCATAATGATTTTATTTACTCTATAGGAATTAGAGAAGCAATTAAAATTGACAATAAATAACTACTGGACAATTATCAGCAAAATGTCAAAGTATAGCTGTCTTATCAATATGTTGACTTTTTAAACCTAATATTTGGGATTTGTGTATCCCAAGAAAACTAAGTATTTGTGAACTCAGTTTAGAGATTTTTCTAATGGAAATAATAGTCCTTTATATTCAACTAGATTGAATTGCGATTGATGATATTATTGAATTTTCTTTAGATTAGTACTGGAAAAAAATACTTTTACTACAATTAAAACCCGGTGGAAACTAAACTCATTTAGTGCTGACAAGTCTTATTATTTGGCTTGTCAGAGAAATGCCTTGAGGTAACCACCAAACACACTTGTTTACTTTAATTATTGTTTTTCTCAAAAGTTTAGAGAGTGTATAAAAACAAAAGAACCAATTATAACATCATGGGAACTTCACAAAGCAGAGCAGATTTCTATTGCCAGGCTCCAAAATCAGCCAGCAGTAGTGAACAGAAAAATGTACCTATGATTCAGTAATCATTTGACAAGAGGGGCTGGATAGTAATTTTTCTCATGAATTAACACTGTAAAGAAAGTTAATTGTGTTGTAATTTTAGTTTTCCTTTGCCTCTTCAAAAACATATGTACTTATCCATTATAAATACATACAATTCCTGTACCTCATAATGTGAGATACTTCTTTTTAAAAATTAGTACATTTGAGGTAGCATTTGAGTAAAAAATATGAAAATTAGGTAAAATAATATACTGTCCTTTTATCTAGTAAGTTTTTTGAGAAATCTTAAAATAGATAACAGAATTTATGGTCTGAACATTTATCTTGTATGGCAACAATATTTCTTAATTTTGACCAATATAATTTTGTTTATGTATTGTATTAGGTTATCAAAGATAATATTTCTTGGTTAATTATTTTAAAAATAGTAGCCATGTAAATAATTTTATCTATTCCTTGTTCCTTCCTTGATCATAAAAACCCACTTACTGCTTACTACTCATCTGTGAAATTATCAGGATCAACAAGAAGTTATCCTAAAGATTTCAGAATCTGATTATATCGTTATCGTCTACAAAATGACTATATCTCCAAAACTAACTTTTTTTTTTCAGAGATGTGATTCTAGGGCCTTCTTCTCTTTCTTACTAAAATTAGAATCCTCTAATGGTCATTAGAATATGCATTCAGTGTGGCTCTTGGTTATGTGGTACATAGCATCTGGTTTCTGAGTGACTTGGAATGGTCCTGGCAAATGTATTTGCTTTGAAGTGAAATTACAGAGTGGGGCACAATGGTAGTGTGAGGAATCATGAAATCTCAGACTTTAATTGCTCTCGCTGTGGCACACTGTCTATTGGTTCTGATTGGGTAGCACTTTTCATCAGCCTTGAAATGGAATTGTTTCTTTTAATGAAACAGGAACATTTGGAGTTTAAATAACATTTTGTTCAAACTTAGATTCCCACCTGCAGCAGAATGTCTTTGGGAATAAGAAATCCTTCTTTATAGCAGAATAACAATGCTTTACTCCAAGCATAGTTTAATACACTTTGTAAGAATATGTGGCAATGCATAAATGTGCAATTTAGGGAATGAAAGTGTGGGAACACAAAGACTATAAATGTGTAAGAGAATAATGCTGTCAGAGTGAATTCAAACTCCACACTGAGGAATAGAAAGAAAATGGGCACATTTGAGCTTCACCTTTCTATAGCTTTTGTGATGTTGACAAAGAGATACATTACTTTGACGGTGGGCACAATTTTAATGGCTGTAAAAACAAATTCATTTATTTTCAGTTTTCACATTAAGCTATTATTAAACAAAGATGGTGGAAACCTGTTTTTAAAGTGTTCTAAATTTTTTATAAGAGTATGATTGTTTGTATGTATGTATGTATGTGCTTGTACTACACTCATACCGCTCCTTTGGAGGCCTGGAAACAGGGTCAGAGCCCTCAAACCATCATTACAAAAGTTCGTGTGACATCAAGAAGTTGCTATGAGGCAAACTCGGGTTATTAGAACTGCAGGTTCTTTTTTTTTTTTAATTTTTTTATTGATAAAAGGAGGATAAAGAAAAGAAAAAAAAAAACAAATTTCCACCTCCTCCCACCAGCCTCCCATTTCCCTCCCCCTCCTCCCACTCTTCTCCCCCTCCTCCCACTCTTCTCCCCCTCCTCCCACCCCTAGAACTGCAGGTTCTTTCACCACTCCTGTTCTCCCCACGTTTCTAAGAAAATATAAAATATATAGGATATATAATAGAAGGTAACACATAAAATACCATGAGCAACATCAGGGAAATTATGATTTTCAAGCCAGCAATTAACTCTGTGATGAATTATTTCCCTTATTCCCATCATCCCATAATTATAGGATTTCTGTAATTTTTAGTATGGGAACCTGGCTTCCGGATTCCAAAGAGCACTACTGAGTTCTAAAATGTGGATAATCAACAGCATGATTGAGCCCAGGCAGAGAAACACGTTCAGATAAAATGTGAACATACAATCATCACCAAAATTAAAATGACTAAAAATAAATTAATACATTGACCTGTATCTGTTTTTATCTAGTAACATTTTCCTAGCATTAGATTCTTTTAATTACATTTCCTTCTGTATATTTATTTTACATAAATTTGTTTTTATTTATGTAATTTATAAACTTTCTAGTATTTATAATTTATTAATGACAGTTGAAATTTAATAATTTTTCTTATCTCTTGCTTCAAAAATATTAATTTTTCTTCACGACAGAAATGAATAGAAAATAATTTTTATATATTTATAAAGTTTTCTGTTAAGCTAAAAGATCATGGACCATCATGTATCTTAATGATTTGACCTGAAATTCTCCTGTGGAAGAATCACCATCAATAGCCCCAGAGGGTCCTACGCAAGCTTCCAGGGGAGGGAACAAACAGAGCTCTGCCCAGCAGTGATGACTGTAAACTACAATTCCCGGCACACCGTGGTCATTCTTTGTGCGTGGTGTCACTCATCCTCAGTGTTTACACACAGCTCCTTATTTGGACTCAAGTTCAACTCAACAAGAAGAAAATGAGGAGAAATTCTTAGCAGTAGATTAGCATTTTATATTTTGACAATACACAGTTTATTAAAATATATTCCAAATTTTGTAAAGAACAAAGTTTAAATTTCATTTTTTGTATTTTGTAAAATATTTATTTTGTTTTTTCTTTATGTTTTATTGCACACATAATAATTAGAATCCAACAATATCTTTTTAAGTCCCAAAGTAAAACATATATGTAATAATATTTCAGAAATAAGAAAACATAAGTTCAAAAAAAATCTCGTTTGAAATATCCTTTTACTCTAAGGTATTTTGTAGAGAGATTTTTCAAACTGAAAATAAATCTGTTGCTGTTAATCTTTCTAATCCCATTAATATAGAGCAGCTGATAGGAAATCATAATGATTCTGCGAGGTAATACTGAAATGGATTGAGAAGACCTTCTAGAAGAATCAAGCAATTTCTAAGCCTCAGTGATCCATTAAACCTATGAAAAATTACTTAAATGACCTATTCTATCCACATCTTAAACTATACCATATTATGACAACTAGAATGGGAAACTAGTAATAAACCTCTTTCCACAAGGGTTTTTAGTTTCTATTCTGATGATATGATAAGCACCATTTCTGCGCACAGGGCCCCCGCGTCTGACCTTGGTGCGCTATTACCCAGTTCGCGAGTTTTGGGCAAGGGGCTGGAGGTTAAAATACAAAAGACACACACAGGCAGAGAGACAGTGACATGGGTCATCCTTGAATTCCCCAAGAATGCCCCCTTTATTGTGTTCAGGGGCAGATTATATAGAGATAGCCACGCCCCAGCCAAACCCACCAGAAACCACTCTCCTGCCATCAGGAACTCCTCCTGAAGGTCTCGTGCTCAGAGCGGCTGTAGGCACTCAGGTCAGGGGATTACAAGAAATTCAGGATCTGGGGTCTCACTGCTCCCAACACACCATTGTTATGGAATATTATTTTAACTCTGCAAAGATGTGTCAAATTTGTTTACTTTGCCTTTGTTTAATTATGTAAAAAGGTGCTGCTGTTTCGTCTTGCCTGTCTAAGGCTGCTGATTGGTCTAATAAAAATCTGAAAGCCCCATAGGTAGGTAGTTGAGGGAAAGGTGGGGCTGGCAGGCAGAGGAAATAAATAGGAGGAGAAATCCTGTCTCAAGGAAGAAGAACAGATAGAGAAAAGAGAAGAAGGGAGAAGGAGAGGGTGATACCCAGGTGCAGAAGCCAGGCAGCCACCAGCGATCAGCCAGTCAGCCACAGAGCAAACATAAATATAAGATATACAGAATAAAAGAAAGGTAAAAAGCCCTGAAGTAAAACATAGATAAAGAGAAACAGATGAAAACAAGAGCAAAGATAAGACTGAGCATTTATAAGTAGTAAAAAGTTTCAGTTTCATGATTTGGCAGGTGGTTGGTGGCCCAAAAGGAGGCCAGGTCAACACAATTATTAAAGGTAAATTAGGTGTCAACAGTGTGTATTAGTTTAGACTTCCATGTCAAAAGATGGGGAATGTTAAAGCAAGAAATTGGGGAAGAAATAGAAGCAGAAACAGAGAGGAATACTGCTTACTTGCTCACTCTCTGCCTTCTTCAGCTTTCTTTTATATACAACAGAGAAATGCCTAGAATTGTTAGAGAGCAGCATGAACCTCCCTCACCAGTGAAAAATGAAAACTATACCTTATAGATGCAACCACAGGACAATCTATGGAGCTAGGACTTCAGTTGAGGTTTCAGTTTTCCTAATAACTGCACATTGTATCAAGTTGATTACCAAAGCTAACAGTTCAGTGACTTTAATTTTCAATTATGATTCAAGGATTGTAGCATTCATTATAATCTCAGGCCTTAACTACAGTTGACTATAACATTATCAAACATTATTAATTATATTTTTACAGTCTGAAAATATTTAAGTCCTCCAAAAGAAATAACAAACAATGTAGGAACAAGGTTGTATGGGTTATAACACCATGCATAGGTACATGTATAGGTACCATGTATTCAGTAGGTACATAAACAGGCAGCTTCCAAGTATACGATGATCCTTCTCAGGATAGCTATGAAGTAAACTGAAGGCACAGAAACTTTCGAATTAAGTATCTTGGCCAAGTTTTCTTACTGCCATTAACTCTGGCATCCTTCATTACTCCATGTTTCACTACTTAGCAGGTGTGGAAATTTGAATGAGAATGTCATCTTTAGGCTCATATGTTTTAACACTAAGCCCAAATTCGTAGAACTGTGTGTAGAAAATTTGGAGGTGTAGATTTGTTGAAGGGACTGAGTCAATAGGAAGTGGCTGTTAGCTTATGAAATACTCATACCATTCCCAGAACTTCACTCCTTTCTGTTTCTATCTATGCATCAATGTATGTATGTATGAATGCATGTAAGTATGTATGTACGTATGTATCTATCTATCCATCCATCTACTATCTATCATCTATCTATCATCCCCCTGTCTGACTGTTTGTCTACCTGTCTGTCATTTATCTATATGTCTGTCTCTCTATCTCTGTAGCTACATATAACCTCCATCCTGCTGGTCCGCCTGGACCGGCTTTTCTCTGCCTATCTGTCCCCAAAGCTGCTTATCAAATAACCACTCTGAGGCTTAATATTAATTACATATTCTTTTGTTCATTAGCTCAGGCTTCTTATTAACTAACTCATACATCTTAAGTTTACCCACTTGATTATTTTATATCTTACCACAAGGCTCGTATGTTTTTTTGCCTCACATCTTGCTTCTTGGGTAGCTACATGGCATCTCCCTTACTCTGCTTTCTTTCTCTCTGCATTCAATTTAGTTTTTCTGCCTAGTTATATTTAGCCCTCTCATAGGCCAAAGCAGCTATTTATTAACCAATGGTAATAGAATGTACCTAAATCTTTCCTATCTCTCTATCGCTCTATCTATCTATCTATCTATCTATCTATCTATCTATCTATCTATCTATCTATCTATCTCTATCTCTTGTTCCAGTTTCTACTTGTGGATCAAAATGTAAGTTCTCAGCTGTTCTTGGCCACATGGCTTTGTTCAACCATTATGTGCACTAATCCTCTGAAACCATAAGCCCAAGCCAAATACTATTTTTCATAAACTCCCTTAACAAAGGTGCCTTAACAAAACAAAAACAAAAGAACTAAGAAAACTGCCCTTGGTAAATTGTCAGGTGATATACTGAAATCCATGAGTTTCTTTGCATTTCTGTTTGTACAGCCACAGCTAAGGCTGGAAACTAGACTGAATTATTTCTGTTCAAAGTAAATGTAAATGAAGTAAAAAGGAAAAGACTTTACAAAGTAAACAATTCATGAGGGTCTTGCTAAGTTTGCTATGTAAAAAGGGGGAAAAAAACACAAATGGCTTGCTTTCCGAAAAAGAATAATATGCACTTATAGGCATCCCTGTAAATTAGCATATATCCCTCCTAATCACATGAAAGATTTTCTCTAAGATTAAGCTTACAAGAATTTCTCTTTTTTCAGTCACATTTTTCTTTCATTTGAAAGCTACTTATATAATTGACACTATGAATAATATAATACATTTGCTAACCCAAGAATTTCACCTGAGAAAAATATCTTTTGCAACATTATAAAATTTAGAACACATACAATGTAATGTTAGACAAATGATCATCTTTCATGATCTTTCCTTTTTTTTTCTTTAAGGAGAACCACAAGTTTTAGTCAAAAAGGCATCCTTTTTAAACATTATATGTTTTTAGTAATTTATTTCCATTTATTTCATGAATGACTAAAGTTAGTCATGTGTAGATTTATTTAAATATTTTTGATCATTTTTATGATATCGTGTTGCATCATACAGTCCAAGGTGATTTTAATCCAAACTGGCCTCACCTAACGATCCTTCTGTCTCCATCTCGTCTCTATAACACCAGTCATTCATATTTTTCTTGGGCTGTGGAAATTGGTTTTAAAGTATATAATTTAAGGAGACTACTTTCAATAATGTAATGGTTATCTTCTTGCTCTTTGTAGAAAATTTTGATGAATTGTGAAGTGAAAGAGACAGGATTCTCTATCTTCTTGAAGAGGTGGCAATCTTTTCTTTTCTGAATACACCTATAACTCACACAATATTTTGAATAATAATCCTTGGCTTTGTGTTTTTATTTAGTGTGTTTGTGAGTAATAATTTTACAGAATGAACTTTTTTAAATCTTTAAAATAGAAATAAATGGTTTCTGTGCTCCTGAACTCAGGAAGCATATTAGGAATTGAGCAATGAACAGAAAGCAGCCATTATTGGAGACTGCTTTAGCCGATAAGTTGCTGCTCTTAATGTTAACTGAAATAATGGGAGAGAGATTTCAGAGCTAATGTCAATAAGGACCAACTATAGTGGCCACAGTCACAATAGATGCAAATTTCTTTTTAAGTTAATAATTTTATCAAGTTATGCCTGTTGTTTTTAAAGTTAATGCTTCTACAATTTGTGGAAGCATGTACTTATGTAGCAATATTCGGTTTTGCACTTAGAATGTTCATGAAATTCCCTTTATTATTTTCAAGTGAGTTCTTATTATGTGTTCTGAAGCTATGAGAGGAGACTAGAAAATCACTTGTTGTGGATCTTTTGGGTTTTAAACATGAAAGGAATAGAACTCTGCTCACAATGTTTGTCAAGACAAAAGCTATCTCTGAATATTACATCATTGGAGTCATGTTTTATTAGTTGGCAATCTTCATTTTCTACTCTGATGTTAGCAACTTACACTAATCTATAGAAACATTAAGACAAACTATTAAAAAACATCCTCATACTGGTTTTCAATCTTCAAACATGGGTTCCTTTTGCATTCTATTTGCAGATAAAATTTCTAAAACTGAAACTTTAAATCCCACTTTTGTGGTTATATATGCAACCCTCATGATATTAAGTCCTGAACTTGGCCCTGTTGGCACTCATAGGTTAGTGTTAACCTACCTAAAATAATCAACAAATCTTACTCTTTTGATTTCTGTCAATTCGTTATCAGTCTATCTTGTTAGCTTGCTATATAGAATTTGCTTCATTTCAACATTGTCTCAAATAAAATAAATTTGTTTCCTACTTCTCTTCTCCAGCCCATGCCCAATTGTTCATTACTTACATATGAATATTATTTAACCAATTGTTCTTCTCTAAAAATAAGAACTAAGTCCCGACTAATATATGCGCCTAATTTTCAATATGTAATTAGCCAGATGTGTTCTATTTACATTCAGCTGTGGAGAAACATAGTTTTTCTGAGTCATAAAGTTTACCTTGGCAAATAGAATGAGCAGATAAGAAAATATGTGAAGTATGGCCTTTCTCCTCTTACATTTGAGCCTTCTGCCATAAGAAGATCTTGTCCTATTAAGACAGAGGTTTTGAATGACATGAATATTAGATCAGAGAGCAGCATATGCCAAGAAAACTACCTTCCAAAACCCCAAGATAACCTATTAAAGAAATATCAGTAAACTAACAGAAACAAGGAAGCAAACATGTGCCGCGCACCGCTCCCCAGTGTCTGCGCTCTGTGTGCTGGCACCCAGTTCGCAAGCTTCGGGCAAGGGGACTGGAGGTTAAAATACACAGACACACACAGACAGAGAGACAGCGACACGGGTCATCCATGAATTCCCCAAAAATGTCCCTTTATTGTGTTCAGGGGCAGATTATATAGAGATAGTCACGCCCCAGCCAAATCCACCAGAAACCACTCTCCTGCCATCAGGAACTCCTGAAGGTCTTGTGCTCAGAGCAGCTGCAGGCACTCAGATCGGGGAATTACAAGAAATTCAGGATCTGGGGGCGCGGTGCGTGGCAGCTTGGTGTGACAGGCAGTTAATTTCCGGTTGCCTGTCAGACATAGGACCCTTGGCTATTTCTCCAGCACCACGCTTGTCTTCATGGTGCCATGCTCCCCCCCATGATGGACTGAACCTTGAACTGTAAGAAAGCCACCACAATGAAACATTTTCTTTTTAAGAGTGGCCACCATCATGGTACCTCTTCACAGCAACAATAAACCCTAAGACACTTATTATATGTATGACATATTGCAGCACGATTTCTTTATGTTTTTGTATAGTAGGTCCGTTACAATGAAGAAAATGAGCCTAGATGCCATAAATGAGGAAAAGAAATTGCTCTTTTTCAGATTTATAGTAATCTACCTACTTAGTTTTTCAACCATTGACATTAAATATTTAAGTATCTTATATTGTATTTCAAGTATATCTACTTCAGGAAAGAATTAATATAATAAAGTACTACTAAAATATTCAATAGAACCAATTTTGCTTTAGCATGATTATAATGATTTAGTGATGGGAACAGTAGCTATGGCTGGACAGTGTTGGTTTTGAATAATTGTGTTGGCACCAGATTATTCTATCTGGTCTTTATCTAAAATCATAATTTTTCTCATATTAGATTTGTGAAATAAATGTATAGTTTTGTACATTACATCTGTTTCATGATTTTTTACTTATTCTCTCATAGATTGCATGTACCTAGTTTCCTCTCCCTTTACTCATAGAAGTCCCTTTTCTTCTCCTTTCTGCCTATTTTCCTCTTCACAAAAGAGCAGGCCACCAAGTAATATCAGTCATACATGGCATAGAAATTTATAATAAAATTATAGTGTTGTCTGGGTTTCTGTCCTGCCTGGTTCCCGTAATCATTAAGTCCCAAATAAATTGCCTGGACTGCTTAACTGGACATGCAGGACTCACAGAGCAATGACTGCTGAACTTGCCTAAAGGTGAGAAAATCCTTTTGGGTTCCAGCTTCATGAAAGAGTCTGTGAGACATTCTACAGAATACAGAAGAAAGTGGCTGAATTGTCTTTGAAATTTCCTGTTTCATAGAAAAGTCTGCTGAATACTTTAGCCTGTAGGCTAAAGATGGGTGCAGAAGAAATTTGAGTGACTGTACAGCCAGTGAGATGACTTTGTCAATTCTAGAGTTTTGGAAGTTGTGTATAATGCACTTCCTGTTACTTAGTTAATATTATATCCTTCTGGAGTCTTTGATGGAGTTGAAGAATAGATAGATAGTTATAGTTTTCCTTAGTTACGATAAAAGATAGTAGATATAAATGTTGTAGTTGCAATTCTTGCTTGATAACTCTTTTGTAATATGCAATTTTATGATAATAAAGCCTTCCCTTTTTTTTTAAACAGATAAGGGGAAATGATGTAGGAGTCCCTTCTCTGTGTTTCTTGTATTGGTTAATGAATAAAGAAACTGCCTTGGTTTGATAGGGCAGAACTTAGGTAGGCAGATAAAGATGGAACTGAATTCTGGGAGAAAAAAAGAAGAGTCGGAGAGATGCCATGGATCTGCTGATAGAGAGGGATATGCTGAAATTTTACGGGTAGGCCATGATCACATGGTGATGCACAGATGAATGGAAATGGGTTAAAGTAAGGTGTAAGAATTAGCCAATAAGAAGCTAGAACTAATTGGCCAGCAGTGATTTAATTAATACAGTTTCTGTGTCATTATTTTGTTCTAGGTGTCAGGGATGAACAAGCAGTTCCTCCAACATTATAGGGCTTAATAAATCTTAACAAAAGATTGCTTGGACTTGTCTGCAGCTTATCTACAGATACATAAATAAATACATATCATTGTTTTAGTTTAATTTATTTGATTGTGATCATTGACATGTTAATTATTACAGATAGAACATTTGTCTGCATTTTTAAGCTGTGATTTTGCTAAGAGTAGTTATTGTATTAAACTATGAACAAAAAGATCTTCTCTACAATATGTACTTTGGTATATATTGTATCAAATTTCAAAGAGAGAATTCTGATAGTGTGATCTTGGTTGCTATACTAACACTTTTCTATTGCTGTGGTAAAATACTATGGCAAATACAATGTGTAGGGGGAAAAGGGTTTGTTTGTGCTGATGGTTCCAGAAGAATAAGTCTTTTATAGCAGGGCTACATGGCAACAATAATCAGGCATGGTGGCAGAAGCATAAATCTCAGCTCTCACATCATGAATCATAATCTGAAGGCAGAGAAAGTAAACTTGGCATGACATGGATCTTTAAATCCCCTTAGCCCAATTCCAGGGACATTCTTATTGCAAGCAAGAACATAGAACCTAAATTTTTCACCATTAATTGTCCAACACTGTGGGGATAGTCCATTAAAATCACCATGATTATTAAATATTTTAATCAGAGTTTGAAATTCTGTCACCATTAAAGTTATGTAAACTGCTGTTTAACATTATGACACACTTCATAAAATTATTCTGTTTAAAACTTTAAGCCTTGATAAAAACTGATAAGAGAATGTTTTCCATGCAGAAATTAAATATTAGTGTTTTAGGAAGAGATAATGCACAGTGAATAATTAGATTCCAGTAAGAATAAAGTAAATTTCACAAGAAAAAATATTGACCTTCCGAAAATCTGACTTACTTGAAGTTGTGGAAACATCTTGTGTTCTTTGTTACTAATATTTATAAGTTTCCATTTATATAAAAGCAATTATTGATATTAAAGGAATTGGCTTAATAGGTTCAGCACTTCCAAAAGCTTATCTGAAATGCTTCAATGATTGTTTTGTTTTGCAAAGAGGACAGCTGGGTATTCGTGCGAACACATAGAGCATCCAATCATCCTGGGGTTTAGACTTCGGCAAGATGGAAGTTTGTTGCATCCAATTAAAATCAAACCTTTGAATGTAATAAGCTTAGCCTCAGAAGAATAGTGTGCAGAGAGAATAAGTGAGTGCCAGCATAACTAAGTTTTATTTATTTTTTTATGGATGAAGAAAGTATGGAATATATACATATTAGAGTACTACTCAGCGGTAAAAAAACAATGGCTTCTTGAATTTTGCATACAAATGGACAGAAATAGAAAACACTATCCTGAGTGAGGTAAGCCAGACCCAAAAAGAGGATCATGGGATGTACTCACTCATATTTGGTTTCTAGCCATAAATAAAGGACATTGAGCCTATAATTCGTGATCCTAGAGAAGCTAAATAAGAAGGTGAACCCAAAGAAAAACATATAGGCATCCTCCTGAATATTAACCTTCATCAGGCAATGAAAGGAGACAGAGACAGAGACCCACATTGGAGCACCGGACAGAAATCTCAAGGTCCAAATCAGGAGTAGATGGAGAGAGAGCACAAGCAAGGAACTCAGGACTGCGAGGGGTACACCCACATACCTAAGATTTTTTTTCTTTTTTTTTTTATTGAAAAAAAAATTTCTGCCTTCTTGCAGCCTCCCATTTCCCTCCCCCTCCTCCCACTCCTCTCCCCCTCCCCTCACTCCTCTCCCCCTCCCCTCACTCCTCTCCCCCTCCCCTCACTCCTCTCCCCCTCCCCTCACTCCTCTCCCCCTCCCCTCACTCCTCTCCCCCTCTCTCTCCAGTTGAAGAGCAGTCAGGGTTCCCTGCCCTGTGGAAAGTCCAAAGTCCTCCCCACTCCATCCTGGTCTAGGAAGGTGAACATCCAAACTGGCTAGGCTCCCACAAAGCCAGAACATGAAGTAGGATCAAAACCCAGTGTCATTGTCCTTGGCTTCTCAGCAGCCCTCATTGTCTGCCATATTCAGAGAGTCCGGTTTTATCCCATGCTTTTTTCAGTCACAGTCCAGCTGGCCTTGGTGAGCTCCCAATAGATCAGCCCCACTGTCTCCGTGGGTGGGTGCACCCCTTGTGGTCCTGACTTTCCTTGCTCATGTTCTCCCTCCTTCTGCTCCTCATTGGGACATTGGGAGCTCAGTCCAGTGCTCCAGCGTGGGTCTCTGTCTCTATCTCCATCCATCGCCAGATGAAGGATCTTGGGGGTGGGGTGGGAGGGGTGTAAGGAGAGATGGGGAGAGAAAAGTGAGAAGGGGAGGATGGGGGGAATTTGGGGAAACGAGATGATTGGGATTAAGGAAGGTTGAATAGGGGAGCAGGGAAGCACATATCTTAATTAAGGGAGCCACCTTAGGGTTGGCAAGAGACTTGGACCTAGAGGGGATCCCAGGTGCCCAGGGCTATGTCCTCAGTTAGTTCCTGGGGCAGCTGAGGATAGGGAACCTGAAATGACCCTATCCTATAGCCATACTGATGAATATCTTGCATACCTAAGTTTTAAATGTGGAATCTAGGTGATAAACTCAGGTCACTATGCTTGCCTAGCTAACACTTTCTGAATGAGCAATCTTTCTGGTTTATTTCCAAACTTTTATAGAGTTAAATACTAATCCACAAGCTAAAATTTTAAGTAACAATGTCAGCTATATTATGAAGTCTTGGGGAATAAGTATCAACTATAGACAGAAGTATTTGTACATAGTAGTTTTTGTTTCTCCCAGTCCTGCAGCCATTCAGTCCCAAAGAAACACACAGAGGCTTATATTAATTACAAACTGTTTGACCTATTCCTCAGGCATATTATTAACTAGCTTATACAACTAAATGAACCCATAATTATTTTCTATGTTTAGCCACATGCCTTGGCATCAGGCATGTGTATCAGGGCAGCATTCTTGTCTTGCTTCCTTTGAATCTGGTTGTTAACTGCAGACCGAGCCTTTCTTTTTCCCAGAATTCTCCTTGTCTGGTTGCTCTACCTATACTTCCTGCATGGCTACTGGACAATCAGCATTTCAGTAAACCATCACAAATGACAAATCTTTACAGAATACAAAAGCATTTTTCCACAGCATAGTTATTGACATAGAAACAGTTATGAACGTTCTGTTTATGTTGATAGAAAACTAAAAGTTAATTTAAAACTGCTTTTTTCTATTTTACAGCAAAAAGAAACAGAAGATAAACAGTTTTCTTTAATTTTCATGATCTATGTTTGTTATAGGACTTCCTCCCACCAGTAGCCGTTAAGTTAACCGTCCACTTGGTTATGGCCTCTTACACTATTCATGTTGATGTAAAGCACGCTCCAGTCTCTCTTTTCTGGCTGTGGGATTCGGTTGATGTTCTCTGTTCCAGCAGAAGATTGTGATTTGTGAGTCTACCCCTAAATAAATAACCCTGTATTATTCTTAATACTGAGCGAGTGTGGGATTTCTTTAATGGTCCTTCTTTATATGGAAATTTACCAGATATAAATAAACAAGTGTTAACTTTCCTATATCACATATATATGTGTGTGTGTGTGTGTGTGTGAAAACTTAGTTTTGAATAGACTAATATATCTTCTTAAACATCTACACACATTGACAAACAGAAGTGCAACCATGTAGACACAGACTTGCACATGCAAACACATATACACAGTCCCTTTCACTATAGAAGTCTAAGCCTTTAATCTGGTGATGAGCCTCATATAAATTCTTAAATAAAAAATGTTCTAAAATTGAGATTTAGAAAAGTACTTTATTAAAAGTAAATTATGCTCCAAAGTTTTAAACCATGAATTATAGTATTAAAAGATTGCTTAAGATTTTATATTATTACTATAATTTCATTTTAGTTCAAAATTCACTTAATCAGTTTCATAAATGAAACTTCTTGGGAAATTGAAATTTAATGGATTTTAGTGTAAAGTTGATTATATTTTATATCTAAGACAACTACATATAATAGAGGAAATGTGAAAAGAAATCTGACATTTAATTCGTTTAGCAACAAACTAAAATCTGTAGTCTTGGTTTGCTTTGTAAAATAGATACCTTGTCATCTCACTAGTGTTTAGGAAAAAGTTCTTTGTTTTTTTACAGAGCTGAATTTCTAATAACTTAACTATCTTATAAATATGATCTAATAAAAGTAAACAATACTATTTTGAGTACATTTAAGTATCCATGAATAACCATGGATTATACAGTTATTCTCTATTGATATTTTATGTTTATTTTCTATCCTCACTCAGTTAAAATGTATGTGTTTCTTATGTGTACTTATGTAATTCAAGCCAGATGCTGTCAAACTTTGCAATAGTAATTAGTGAATATCCTATGTCCTCCATTTTAATGGATATTTTTACATGTTTGTGTATTAATTTTTCCGGTTTAACAGAACTTCTAATGATACAATATATACTTGCTACACACTCCAGCTTCATCATCTTTTAGGAGTGAGAGTTACTGATGTCCCTCCTTATATCTTTGTATCTTGAGTATTTTATTTTATGATTTGTTTTGGCATAATTGTTTTAACTTCTTAAAATGAATAGTTTCCACAACTAGCTAGTAAACATGTCTATCATGATGTAATTGATTGCTTTTATATAATTGATTGCAAAAAAAATGGAGAAACCTTCCTTTAAAAAGTTTCTTATAATGAAAGGACCAATCAATGTATTTTGTCACTGTGAAACCCAGCAATGTATGAAAAATCAAGGAATTATTCAAAGTTTGACATGTAGGAACAGTAAGACCCTTGGAGGTCTTAGAAGTATAGTGTTGGAGACATTGCACATCTGTTCTCACCCACCACATCTGTGTTAAACCCCCTTTCTGTTCCTCATTCATAATGATCCCCAAGTCTGTGTGCCTAGAGGTTAGGGTTGAACATTTTTTTATTTTCTGCACACCAGAAAATTGTGAGCCTCTGTGATAATAACCATCTACTACAAATAGAAGCTTCTTAGGTAAAAATTGAAATTTGCATTGATCTATAGGTATTACAACAAGTCATTAAAAACTTTTCCACTGCTATGATAAAACACCGTGACCAAGGCAGCTAATTGGACTAAATGTTTGTCTCAACTTATAATTCCACTGGGTTATAATCAACATTAGCATGGACAGCTTGACCGCAGCTCCCACACAAGAAAACTTGGATAGTCACTGAGAGCTCATATTTCAAATTCCAAAAGAGTAGAAAGTAGACTGGAAATATGGCATGGCTTTTCAATCCTCAAAGTTGGCTTCCTATTACATTCTCCTCCAGCAAGGCAACTCTTCCCAAGCATCCCAAACTGACTCTCAACTGGGTACAAAATATTCAAATACACAAGAATATAAGGAATATCTTACTCAAATCACCATAAATACTGTCTCCATTTAGTGGTACAGTAACAATAGAGTATCCTCCAAGGCTTATTACCTGTTTATTCATAGTTTCTTGGCCAAATAATGGTGTCAGGTATGTATTTTAAACTACAGAACATAAATCTAATGAGAAGAAGATTGGTTGTGCTCCATTATTTCCTGCTGTATGGCAACACTGGACATGTGCTGTTGGGCCTCATGACATGAATTTATGGCTGTGTGCAATGATTGTTTCATTAATCCCCTGGGAGCACTCAGAACACCCTTCAGTACTACAAAGTAATCAGGTATGTGTGAAAGTCCAGGTTTATAGCAGTTTAATTTCCTTATAATATGTGTCTCAAGGAAGTGGTTGTCCTCATATATAGGACTTTACTATCAAGTTTTATGTTAATCTTGAAAGAGGCATAATAATAATAATAATAATAACCATAAAGTATTTATGGGTGTCTATGAGTTCTCACTAGTCAACAACTCCTAAAGAAGAACTCATTCATAAAAATTGGCTTTTTATTTGTGAGCTTGTAGTGTCTAGTAGGAACATGTCCTCTTATAGGGTAACTCTTTTTATGTATTTGTATACACAAATATGTATTAGGAAGTCTCTGTAAGAGTAGATATCTATGTATTTTTGAAAATATTTAGTGTTACTTACCTATCCTATATTTACTTCTCTACCATTTCCTCTGTTCCCCACCTCTATTACATTTAGAAAATGGACAAATAAGCAAAGTTATTTTTTAAAAAAATAACATTCTTTTACTTCACTGATTTTAATTTCTTTGGAGACATTCTCAGCCTTAAAAGAGTAAACAGACATATCTATATGCATACATGTGTTCCTAAATGTGCACAAGCATGTGCAGGTGTATTTCTTTGCAACATAAACATCATATGCATCCACCACGAAACCTGAGTTCTCCAGATATAGAAATCTCATTAATGGGAATTTAAAAAGATTAAAAATCAAGTGTAAACCAAATCAATTGAGGGAAACAACAACAGAGAGATATATATGGATATTAAACACCCATTAGTAAGCTAAAAGAATAATACACTTTGAAAGGCAAATGCTATATCATACCAACTACATCATATCCTTAAAATAAAACTTGAAATATTGTGAAATGATCACTGAAGTTCATGAGATACATGGGAAGAAAAAAATTAAGAAGAGGAAACCTATTAATACAGTGGATTTACTGGACATCAAAATACAAGGCTAAATGTAACTCATACATAGAAAGAGTATCTTTTCAATAAAAATTACAAAATCATGATACACAAAACTTACTACTAATCAATGACATTTTCCCTAAAATAATTTGCTAAACTTAATATTAGTAAATTCACTAAATCACTCTTTCCTGATATATTCTTAATCTCATAATGGCTTTATTAATTTTAGATTATTTTTCCAAAATTAATATGTTGTCTCATATATTTTTAGATAATGCCTAAAAAGAGCAAAAGAATATGTGTTTTCCCAGCTATATTTATTGCTTCTCAGAAAGATGCTCATTTTCTATATGAATGTAACTTGTCCCCATTTATTTTCCTATTGTGTGTACTTGTGTCATAATGATTCAATCATTTCTTGTATATTTCTTTCTCAGCTTCAGTAGAGCATAGCTTCCCTTACCTTGGAAAAGGAATATTGATATAAATGTCTTTCTGTGTTTTAATACAGATGCTGTATCTGGATTCAATCTTCTGAAGTATTACATTTGTATCTTCCGTTATAATGCAAAAAATAACATGATTCTGATAGATTTCTACTAAAACTTTACAAGTAATGTATCCTTAAATTTCTTATTCAATAGCCAAATACAAAGATACTTCATTCTTCTGTTGTTTAGAACACTTCAGTGAAAGCCACCATTGTCACTATTCTTGGTAGAATGCATGTGTCATGAAAAATATATTTTTGCTGTATTTGTAAAAAGGGAGCTCAAAGGAAGGGCATGTACTAATGTCAGACTTTAAAAAAATTCATAACTGGACTTTTAAGAAAAATATTTATTTATGTTCTTTTAAGACACTAGCAATTGCTTCCAAATGTGCAAAGAATAAATTAGACTTATATTTGCTTTCAATAATATTTAGATTATAGATGACAAAATATTTAACTCAAGAAAGAAGATGAAAAACCTACCTTGGCCTAGTAGACACTTCTACAAAACACATCAGGCTCAGAGAATACAGTGGAAGAAGGGTCAGGGAAGATTTTAGGTATAATAGGATTGGGAGTTCACCATGAGAGGTGTCTCCTAGTAATAAAACAAGTTACTGATAATGTCTCGTCAACATGACTGCCCCGCAAGACTTGAACAATGATGTTACCAGTGGACTTTTAAACTAGATGGAAAAAATCCATGACGCCTTGACTCTATGTGTAGAACTGTGGCAACTGGGATCAGATGTAGTAGGAAAGACTGTTTGTTCTTGGCTGCTCAGTCCTGAAATAATCACACAATAGCTATATTATTTAAATCACTGCTTTGCCTTTAACTCTAGTTACTTATTGTTTATCTCTTACACCCTAACTAATCTATCTCCATTATTTTATATTTTACCATTTCCATTATATTCTCTCATATAGACCTCCCCACTCTAATTCAAATTCATGGCCTCTTTTTCTCCATTGTTATTACATGCAAACTGTATATTCATGTATGCATAATATACATACATATTTGTATATATATGCTCAAATATTACCACAAGCCTACTGGCAAGATTCCAGCTGGTAGCTCTGGTCTTTCTCCTCTGGTTGCTCCATGGCATCTCACAACCCTGCCTTCTTTCTCCTGGCATTCAGTTTAGTTTTCCCTGCCTAACTCTACTCTGCCATATTACAGGCGAAGGGAGCTTCTTCATTCATTAACAAATAAAAACAGCACATATACAGAAGGACTTCCTACACCCAATCAGAAACTTTGGTCCATCTCAGGGAAAAGAACATCAATATGCTGTCAGGTTCCAAGAAGTAGCCCTAAAAGTCTACACACAGGTAACATTATATGGAATAACGAGGTAATATTTGAGCATATATATACAAATATGTATGTATATTATGCATACATGAATATACAGTTTGCATGTAATAACAATGAAGAAAAAGAGGTCATGAATTTGAATTAGAGTGGGGAGGTCTATATGAGAGAATGTGTAGCAAACATATGGAAGGGAGTGCTATTGTTATTAAAATTTCATCTCCAAAAGCAAAAGTAAGCAGCAACCTAATACTCTATTTCTTAGCCAATTGTTTGATGGGGAATGAATAGAGAACAGAAGAATTCTGGGAGGAAGGAAGTTCTATTCTGCAGTCCTGACCCAGCCACAGAAGAAGCAAGATGTGACTGCCTCGCCAAATAAAGTACTGAGCCATGTGGCTAATATAGACAAGAATAATGGGCTATGTAAGTTACAAGAGTTAATAAGAAGCCTGAGATACTAGGCCAATCAGTTTATAACTAATTTAGACCTCTGTGTGGTTTCTTTGGGAATTAACGACTACGGGGACAGGGCAGGACAGAAAATCTCAGTCAGCACAGGTGCTCTTATTCCGCAGTGAACATAAAGTCCCTAACTGGCTTCCTTAATGTTCTCACTTTCTGATTCTTGATCTCTGTTACCATGCTGGAACATAATATCATCATACTCTATTAAAAGATATTAATAAAAATCTATTAATAGTATTATACAGAACAAAAAGTCAATGAAGATGAGTTATCTTTTATTGTTCTTCATGAAAATCAAACTTTAAAAATACAAATTTTTAAGACAACATGAATGATAACTCTGCTCATAGTTTGAAGTATAATGGAAATGGTAGTAAAAATACACGTGGGATAAATATGTTCAACAAGAGGAGAGAGAAAACAATACTCTTTGCATGTATATGTAATAACTGTGAGGAAAGCAGTATATCAATTCAAGTACAGCTTTATGAAGTTACAGAGCTGGGCTAATAGACATGCAGTCCTATGCCATCTGCCTGTTCTTAATTAGCTAGAGGCAATGAGATCAGTTGACACAATTTTCAGTAGCTTGCTAAAATGGCTTTGTGGTCACTGGCTTGTTTTAATACAGCTCTCTCTACCGAATCAGTGTCTGATCTATGTGTTAGATATGTCAAACATCTTTGTACAAGTTAGCTAATTATCAGTAATAAAAATTCTTTAGGACATTCAAAATCTCATTTGTACATTTGCCTTCAATTCTTTATTATATTTTTTCTCATAACTGTTCCAAAAAACTTTATATTCTTTAGTAAAGTACAGGATATAAAAGAAACAGACTTAAATATTTATTTAAAATTTTTCCCTCTCTCTTTACTCCACCTCTCTCTCTCTCTGTCTCTCTGTCTGTCTGTCTCTGTGTCCCACCATTATCTCTGTCTCTTTATCTCAATCTCCCCTCCCTTCCTCTTTCCTCTTTTCTCTCCTCTCCTCTCATCCTTTCTCGGCATACATGTACACAACAAAAAGGGATTTAAAGTGATCTATGTTTTCTGTATTAAAGAAATTCAAAACACAGGGATTTCTGTGTGACAATTATCAGTTAAGCACCAGGGTCTTTCTTTTTCAGCTTTAAATTTCTTACTGTTCTATTTCTCCGTTCCTAGGAGCAAAGAGCTACTCGATTGTTTTTTGTTTCTGTTGTGTACCCCATAAAAACATAGTGTGAGAGTACTCCACAGCAAAGCTGACTTTCAATGAATACCAGTATCCTCTTTAGTTACTCATGATGTGCAAACTCTCATAATACTTAAAAATACACTTAATACGTTCTTCCAGTTACCCACCATTTAGCAGGTTTTCTTTATTGAAAGAATAGGTCCACTCAGTTCATGATTAGAAAAACTGAAAATACTCAGATTAGTTAAGTTATACTTTATTTGCTTATTTTAGCTCAGGTTTTTAAAAATGATATTTTGTGTATAAGCTGCTAGCTCATCCAACAGTTCAAGTTACCATGGCAATTGTTTACATAGGCATGTCTGAGACAGGCATTTCATGTCTACACAAAGAATTATTACAAACTAATTTACCAGGGACCAGAAATTAAAGACATTAAATTAAAAATAGTAAATTTTTCTCTTTGGGTTTGTTACATTTTTTATTTCGACTACTTCAAGGGAAATATATATCTTAAGATGTTGTTTTTGGTGGAAGAATGCAGTGGCTGAAGAAATCGTAAGGTGCCTGCAGTACCCACCATATCAGTATAACACTAGTTGGAGAAGTCAACAGAGTGAAAGCATACATTCTCTTATGAAGTTTTTTGCAAAAAAACGTCTGACTTGACCCTAGGGAGCTGTCCAGTTAGCAAGTACAGATAATTAGTCCACACGGGTACAGCAGTGGCAGAAGGTGCAAGCTGCCTGTTTCTTGTCCAGCAGCCCTTTAACAGTTGAATACAGAGTACTGAATTGCAGTTTTCCTTTCATGGAAGAATCTTAGTGTAATAAACAGATGTTTATTTCTGGCGGAGACACTGTCTCCTGTTGTATCCAAAGCAGTTGTTTTTTTTATTGGCAGTACTTCTGAGTACATTATTCACTTGGCATCTTCTCTAAACACACTCATTTAAGATTACTACCTAACAAAGAGTCTGAGATGGTACTAATGGTCTTGGCCCAGCAATAATTACGTATTTGTATAGCAGATAGCATGAGCAGCAACTCATGTCAAAGTTCCATGCTCTACTGTCTGGTAAATCAGATAAAAACCCAAGAATGATCTGTGACAACTCATTCTCAGCACCTCTGCTAAATATTACTGAAGTTTCAGTATGTACCAAGCATTTTGCCAGACAATTTTCATGAAGTGACTAAAACATCACTATAAGCCTCTCTTAAGATAAATACACATGAAAGAATAAAGGGAAAAATAGAGTAAATGTTCTAGCCAAAAAGTGCCCATCAGTGTTTCAGAACATACAGACCTCTTCACTTTGCCCAGAGAAGGGCAAGGTCAAATTTACAAGAGCAATTTCACTAGACTCTGAGGAGTAAAATGGATATGGTTAACACAAATATTTGAGAATGTTATAAAAAATGAGATAAGTCCACATTAATCTCAAGGGAATCTGCAGATAGATATAAGGTTGTCTCAAAGGTGATGGCATAGAACATAAAGTCAGTGTGTTTGTTGGTAAGCCAAAAAAAAAAAAAAGGAAAAGGAAGAGTAGAAAGTAATCAAAATCATGTCAAAACAGACTGTGCTTGTCAGACTCTAAGTCATTTTAGTTACAATGTCACTGGTAAATTGTCAGCTTCCTGCTTCTTATCAAAATATTTCTTAATAATTAAATACTTGGCACAGATTTTCCCAGTCAATATCTGCTAAATATGTTGGACATGAACTTGAATGTCAAATATCTGTTTAAATTTGTTTAGGAATGGGAACAGTGTTGGCAAAGAGACTTGAAGTTTAAGCTCTTTATAAAAGGCTTTCTATTGAAACAGGAGACCCGTGCTACTTTGTCAGACATACAACAGAGGAGGTTTTATGTCTGGGAATATAAGCATAACACTGGCAGATGCCATGACTTTTAGTAGCTTAAAGTGTTCCTCCTGAACAAAGCATTCATCAACAAGCTCACAATGAGGACTCTGAATGTCAAAGGAAGAGATGGTTGGATGATTAGCGTGCCATTTCCAAAGAAGACAGATGACTTTCATTCACATTCATTGTAAGCATCTCTCTTTTCTTTATTTCATTACACTATCTCTCCACTTTCAACAAAACAAATAACAAAGCTTTGATGGTATGAACTGCTTTTAATCATTGTCTATGCGGGAAACATCAATAAATTGTTAAGAAAAATATACATCAGTAATTTAAATATCCTTAACTATTAAAGTAAAATATCAAAGCCAAAATTATTTTATTCATGAATACTGTGTGTAAACCTTTCACAAAAAGTGTCTAGTATGAAATATTGTTGTAATTCTCTGCAAGATGCTGAAATATAAAATAAAAAAATCTTCAGTAGCTACATTGTAGCATTCTATATGAATGTCTTGTAAATAGCCATTTATTTTCCTCATGTGTGAGGTAGTACTTTTATTTTGAATAATAGCTGCAATATTTTAATTTGTGTGTTACCAAAGATGTTATTTCAACGTGAACTGATTTGGTCATATGAAACTTATTATTTGGTGATTTTTCTTGGTGTTAAATTATTATTTCTTTATACAATTCTTTTATTTTATCAAAAAGATACTTCTCAATTTTGAAAAACATCAATGTTTGCAGTCTTTGTAAAATTAGTAAATAGTTTTAAATTGTACATTTAAATAAATAAAAGAATTAAAGAATGTATACATCTGATATACCATTGATAGAATGATTTTAATAACTAACATGTCACAGAGGTTGATGCTACTAGAATTTGATGGACCTGCCTTAATTAGATAAATCTTCTGCTTACTCTGATTCATTTACTGTTATAAAACCTACAAACACAGCCAGAATTATTTACCATATTGTGTAGAAATAATTCAAAATGCACAGATATATGTCACGCATACAATTCGTTAGAATAATTTTGGGCCTAAATACCAGACGTACAAGTGTATAACAGTAAAGAAGGATTAATAAGTTTAGACTGCTTTCTAACCTGTTTCCCACAACATTTGTACATAATAAAATAATGTATACTTATGTACTATGCAGGACACATGAGTTATATACACACACATATATGTTTACATATACATGTATGATACATATATATATATATGTATGTGTATATCCATATATGTCATAGTTAAGACAAAGCCAAAGTTCTTAAGAATTCCAATGAAACTGAACTGTACATATCACAAACTGAAAATTTTAATAAATATTTTAGATTGAAATAAACTGTAATTTTAGAACAGTTCTTCTCTATGACCTGATTAATCAATGAAGCTAATCACTACCAAGGTCATAACTGACATAACACTTCTGAGTATGAAGCTTTATAGTAGAATCTGGTAATAGTAACCTTGGAGATGATTTACAAACAGTAGTTTATTTCACAACTGCATAAAAATGTTATCTATAGAATGTGATGTCATCCTTTCAACAGTAAGCCATACCCAGAGAGATAGGTGTGGTTTATTCCTACTACTTTACCCATGCGTAAAGCTTATTCACTTAATGGTATTACAAAGAGGAAATGAGATTTCTTATTAAACAGTCCTTCTAAAGTCCCATCTTTCTTAAATAGGCAAAAGTAGGTTAAAAACAATATTTAAAATGTGTCCAAAAAACAAGATATTTTTTTTTTTTTTTAGAATTTAGGAATGGTTGAAGAACGAGGGTGGAATAAATATATAAGCAACCATAAATATCTATAGAAATACATGAACAATGTAAAAAGTTCGCCTAAACTCACATAAATTTAATTTGAACTATTGGAATATCTGTTACATTATAATAAAAATTGTAGAACATGAAGATGATAAGCATTAGATATGATATATTCTTTGAATAGCAGCCCTTTGAGTACCCCTTTAGGGAGATTCAGTCAGTTGATAACACTAGGTAAATTCAGGAACCAAGTTAATACAGGCTCTAGCTTTTGATAGCTTTACCACCTATATTCATACTTATGAAATCTATTGCATAAACAAATATATACTTAGAACCAGACAAAAGACTTTTCAATTCTCACCACCCACTAATGTACATGATTAACTACATAGAGTTTTGAGAATTCAAAAGAAAAAGCACAGTCTTTGCATTTATCTGTTAAGAGAAATGCATATAGTGGCACTTTGATATATAATAACAATGTATACATTTTAAAATAGAAAGTTATCATCTAGTTTAATCATAAATACAGGAAATAAGTTTATTTGTTTAAATGGGAACTATCCTTTTGGAAAGTGATCTAGGTTACAAGAAGCTATAGACCTTCTAATCAGAAAATATACACAGCAAATTGGAGAATTCAGAGGATAAAAAAATGATTTATTGAAGATATTGTAGGAAGACTGAAAAAACTTGTCTGTTCTGCATGGGAGCTCATCCTCTGTAATGGATGATGTCTACAAAGACCCAAAAGACATTTCATTATAATACTATTCCACAGATGCTTCAAAGAAGAAAAAGTTAATTTTCAAAACATTGTAATGCAAATGAAATGCCTTAAGAATTCCCAATTGAACATCACATTGTACTCAATGACTTGGAAACATCTTAAAATTTCTGAGTGAAAGCAGTACTGTAATTATTGCCAGTATGTCTCTTTGAAGATGAAAATGGGACATTTATTGAATGAAGGATAATGGGTAAATTTCCATGTCCCATTACCTCATAAGATGCCAGCACAAAAAGTAGAAAAATAACATTTATAAAAAGGAAGTTTATGATTAATAAAGTAAAACTTGGGATGATTAAAAATGAAATTCTATAGTGGGATTTTTATACAAAACATCTGACAAAAATATTTAAATGAGAACAAGGTACTGATGTACTAAAGAAAGAAATATAAAATATAGAATAAAAGAAAACAGTAGCAGACAACTGTATCAATACAAGTGGAATGTAAGTGGAAAGGCTGTTAGTTCATTTCCGGCTGGTCAGCCACAAAATAATGACACAGAAACTATGTTATTTAAATTACTGCTTGGCCAATCACTAAAGCTATTGTTAGCTAGCTCTTATATCCCAATCTAGCCCATATCCATTAGTCTGTACATCACTACGAGATCATGGCCTACCAGCAAAGTTCCAGATGGTTCCAGCAGAGGCATCTGTTCCTGGTGGCAGCTATATGACCTCTTACAGCTCGGCCTTCTTTCTCCGCAATCAGTTTAGTTTTCCCACCTAGCTCCACTCTATCCTATCACAGGCCAAAGAAGTTTCTTTATTCATTTACCAATAAAAGCAACACATATACAGAAGGACTTCCCACACCAATGGGCTATAAACATTTTAACATAAAGAAGTAAAAAATGCATTTTGTCACCCAAAAGTTCATGCTAAAAATATAAAAATGTATTGTTTTCTATGGTGTCATCCTTAATATCTCAGTCTAAGGGCAAAGTTTACTAAGATCTCTGATTTGGTGGCTAGTATTAGCAGTCCTTAGTCTCCTTAAAGTAACAATGATAATGATTTTTTTAGAGAGGCATTCAGTTTGGTTTTAGTGTGTCTTGAAAATATTTTGCCTTTTAGAAGCAAAAATAAAATAAAATATAGTTAAAAAGTGTTTCCAGTGAATTTTCTGCAATATTCTAGTTTTATATTCATGGACAAGACTTTTGCAAACTAAAATTATAAAATATAGTAATGATTATAAATTATGTTGAATGTGTATGGCACTGTAAATTTCTCATCAATCTTGACTTTTGAAAAATTTAGATAATCCTTATTGTTTAGAGGATGACTTATCTTAATTACATGGAAAAATCATGTTTATAAAAAATGAAAACAGAAAATTGTCCGTGTTTTAAATGGCCATGGGTAGGTACTACATAATTTCTCAACAGAAGATGAAACTGATTGAATCAATTCTCTACTGAGAAGGAAAATCTAAGGTGTATTTCATTTTGTCAAAAAAAGTAAATAAAACAACTAATATATGTCACCAAGTTCATCCAAGTGACAAAAATTTTAGAAAATAATGTAGTTTCTAAATTCATTTATTAAATGTAAAGACAGCTTAATACTGACAGGATGTGGTAATATTATTAAAAATTGTGAGTGAAAATTCTACTGTTCTTAATTTGGAAAAATGTAGCAACAGAGATGCCGCTGCAGAAATAAAGTCATACTCTATTGTCAACTGGCTTCCCATTAGATGAATTGTTTAATCAATATGTTTTGTCTTTTTTACTTTCCCAATACTGTGTTTTCAATAACATGTTAAATACAATGAATAATATTTTTCAGAGTCAGGAAAATTATTATCTAATAATTATTTGTCCCAGTTAGTACTGCCAAATTGGTGTAAGTTTTTTTTTTCTCTACTTTGGGTATTTTGTTTGAAGGAAATGAGAGTATTGCATGCAAATTAATGTAGAAAACTGGAAGATGCGACTTTCATTTCAAAGGCCTAGTAAACTGATAATATGGAGAGTCTAAAAATGTAAGAACTGGATGTAAAATTGTGTACTTTATTTGTCTTATAAGAGACCAACTACAGGTGATGAATAAGTCAGGTTACAGAAATATTTACACTTTTAACTTTGATTTTAATTAGTTGCTAATAATTCTATCTAAGGACCTCGCAAATTGGAAATAAAAAAATCCATAAATCACATTTATATGAAAAGTCCCATGATATAAAGCTAATAATGGATATTAACATTTAAAAAGGGGTACTGAGTTCACATTTTTTTTTCTTTTTTGGTTTTCTGAGACAGGATTTCTCTGTAGTTTGAAGCCTGTTCTGGAATTAGCTATTGTAAACTAGGCTGGCCTCAAACTCACAATGGTCTGCCTACCTCTGCCTCCCAAGTGTTAGGATTAAAGGTGTGCACCAAGTTCAAAAAGTCAATAGCAACTATTTTAAAAGGATAAAGTCAGAAGAGAAAATGGGAAGATAGCTGCTGCTCTGGAGGACGGTTCGATTCTCAGCAATCACTTGGCAGCTTTCATTTGTGTGTTAACTCCTCTTGCAGTGAATCTGATGCCCTCTTCTTGCCTTTGAGGACAACAGGCATTTAATTGGGATGCTGACATACATTCTGGTGAAATACCATGAGCATTACAAATAAACATTTTAAGAGGCAGTGTGCTTGGTTCTAATGGGAGCTCAAAAAATCCAGCTGGACCAGGACTGAATGAGCATGCTATCAAACCGGACTCTGAATGTGGCTGACAATGGGGGCTAACTGAGAAGCCATTGATAAAGGCACTGGGACTTGTTTCTACTGCATGTACTGACTTTTTGGGACCCTAGTCTATTTGAATGCAAAGCTTCCCAGGCCTGGATGTAGGAAGGAGAGCCTTGGACTTCCCACAGGGCAGGGTTCCCTGCCTTCTCTTAAGGAGGGAGGAGGCTGGAAGAGGGGGAGTGGGAGAGCGGGAGGCGAATGGGAGGAGGGGAGGAAGTGTAAATTTTTTAATGGAAAAAAATAAATAAATAAAAATAAACATTTTATTTTTTCAAAACAGAAGAAGAGAAATGGATATGACAAAGTTGTCAGCTGACTGGTCACACAAGTAGGAATCATGAAGACTATTGTTCAAACACTCCGAACTTACGTCAGTGTTGTATGAGTGTGGCAGCCCAACTGTTTTTCCAATACTCAGAGAGAGGATACATGAAGTTAGAAAGTCCCTGAATGCACTAGCTGGATAAACTGTCTGAATCAAGTAGTTCTAGGTCCAGCAAGAGACTCATTTTCAATATATAAATTGGGGAGGAATAGAGAAAGAGTACTAACATCAGTCTTGGACCCCCTATATGCATGAGAACACACAGATATAGTCATGTACATCCAAATACATACAGACACGGTTGTACACTATACACACAGACATATACAAAAATAGATATTTATTTGATTTTATTATTTTCACAAATCTGTTAAACTTACCTAGGAGACCTATTTAACATTTGTAAATTGTAGCACACTCTTTTGTTTAATTACTTTAAAATAGTGTATAATATGTCAGATGTGACAAGTTCACTTAAAACTTAAACTAGTATACATATTTCAAAAATCATCACACACAATTAAAACACAATTATTTTATTTTTTAATAATGTTATTGTAAATTAAAAAAATTAATTCATAACCTGTTTTGTTGAAATACATATGATTAATTTTAAAACATTCAGATTAATGGTTGAATTTTGTATTGAATAGGTTATTTAAATAGCTAAATGCTTGCCTAAAATGGCAAACATTTATGTTTCTTGGAAAAAAACCTTATGAGTTCATTAAAGGAATTCATTTACTACATGCTAGAGAGCAGGTTTCTAAGCTACATTTTCCATTACACAATTCCACAAAGCCTCATATTATGGAAATAGAATTCATCTTTTCCGGAACCTATTATAGTATTGAGATCTCTATCAAATCCCACTTCTCTGATTTCCGTTTCCTGAAGAAATGCTGACTTATTTTTGGCAAAAGGCTGATGAAACACCGTGACTCTGTTAGAGCAATGTTATCTCAGTCATCAGGAAGATAAAATCCTTTCACTACTATCTCATATTTCCTGCCCAGCTGCATTCTTAAGAAATTTGTTCCCACTGAAGTTTTATAGTTTAGAGTATCAGGATGTAAAAATTTTCAGTCAAAATTATCTTTGAAGCAACTTCTGTTTTAGGGTTCCAACCACTGCGGAGATAAGAACAGTTAGAAATAGTGTCTGTTTGTTGTAAAATGAATGTTTTAAAACTCACTGATATGCATTTCACGTAAATTTAATTACATATTACATGTCCATGTGTGTTTGTATACACATCCATATAGAGAGATACTTAAACTGACTTTACCTCCAGTCAGATATTATCAGGCTTGCATGATAACCATGCCCTGTAATGACAATGCTACTGATAACAAAGTAGAATGTCACAATCTTAATATAAGTGGTTTTAATATTTCTATGCTAATAGTTTTTATTAAACATACATAACCCATGACTCTGAGGTTAAACCACAGTGTATGAAATGGTGAGTACTTTTCCAGTATACTTGCATGCATATTATTTTACATTTGTGATAGTTGGCAGCTGCTACTTTTGAGACTTTAAAACTGATTTTGGCATACTTTAGAGACTAGAATCACAAAGAAAATACAGATACCAAAGCTATTGTTTTTCCTGCTATCTTTGAATAAAAAGAATGTCTATTTAATAACATAAATTGAACATGGAATGTTGAGAGTTCTTAGTCACAGCATAGCCCGCAATGATATTGTAATTTAAGTAACTATCTTCTGTCACCCACGTTTATATAAGTTTAAAGAAGAGGAGTGGAGGTTTACTGTCTGGGCAGTTAGGACTCAATGTCCACATGGAGAGGTCATGATGTATGTACTGATTTGATTTATACATTGTAGTTTGATTGTAACATTCATTGATGTGGGAGTGTCATATATCAATCTGTTGATTCCATTGGTTAATAAACAAACTGCTTGCCCTCATAGCTTAGAACATAGGTGGGTGGAGAGAACAGAACAGAATGCTGGGAGGAAGAGGAAGTGAGCTCAGAGACTCAACAGCTCTCCTCTCGGGGGCAGACGCCTCAGAGAGACACCATGCTCCCTGCTCCCAGGAAGATGCATGCGATGAAGCTCCAACCCAGGATGCACATAGGCTAGAATCTTCCCGGTAAGACCGGTGCTCACTAAGACCGGTGCTCACAGATTATTAGAGATGGGTTGATCGGGATATCAGAATTAGCCAGTAAGGGCTAGAGCTAAAGGGCCAAGCAGTGTTTAAAAGAATACAGTGTCCGTGTAATTATTTCGGGTAAAGCTAACCGTGGGGGCGGCCGGGTGCCGGGGACGTAGCCTGCTGCTCCTACCACTACAATTCATTTTAATTTTTTTTTCTTTTTTTGGATTTTTCAAGACAGAGTTTCTCCATAGCTTTTTGGTTCCTGTCCTGGAACTAGCTCTTGTAGACCAGGCTGGCCTCGAACTCACAGAGATCCGCCTGCATCTGCCTTCCAAGTGCTGGGATTAAAGGCGTGCACCACCACCGCCCAGCCATTCATTTTAATTTTCTCATAAAAAGAAATCCAGGAATATTAATGTAGTAACATGATGTTTGATTTCATTTATTACATTTGCATGCATCTATTTCTTTTCATTTTAGTGATCAGTTAAAATAATTGCTAAAATTGTGCAAAGCACACCCATCTGCCCAAACTAGTATGATTCCTCATGGAGCAAACATTCAAGCACTTTTTAAAAGTCCAGAGTCTTATTGTCATTGCCATCTAGATTGTTCAATGGAACATCTCTGATTCATGTCCATGTGTGTTACTTGGAACCTACTGATCCACAAGTAGGTTTATCAAGTCCACATTTCCTATTGTGTAAGCTATTTAAGCTATCTTATATTTCAAAGGCACAACACTGACTAGAGTTTATGTTCTATTTTTACTTTAAATAGCTTTAGAAGCAATTGTAATTTGCAAGTATGCACTGACTACCTTTGGTAAATGAAATGGTTCTCTGATCATCATTGCAAAGTACAATTATAAAAAACTGTATTTTACATGAGTGGGAAAGATAGAACAAATGTGACATCTTCTCCAACACAAAAATCCAATCCTAAATTGCATACTATCTAAAGTCAGATCTTCTTACCATAATACCATATTAATCCCCAACAAATAAAACTCAAGTGTGATAAATACAAATCTTGAGCTGGAGAGATGACTCTGTGGTTAAGAGCACAGGCTGCTCTTCCAAAAGACCTGGGTTCAGTTCCCAGCAGTGACACGGTAGGTCAAAACAGTCTGTAACTCCAGTTCAAGGGGATATGACATACTTACAGGAAAAAGGGGATATGACATACTTGCAGGAAAAACTCTAACTAATGCACATAAAAATAATATTATTTTCTAAAAAATTAAAATAATTAATTAAAATAAATTTAAAGAGGTTTATTAAAAAGAGGAATGTCATGACAGAAAGAAATCAATGTATAATTATAACAATTTAGAGTACTTATTAATTATTGTTTTCAGTGAATTATCCTTGAAAACATATTGTGACGATAGTGTGTTTGGTATTTGTATATATGTGCCTACGCACAATTTATGATAGAGTGCCAGCATATTTTCATCGGATTTTTGAGTGATATTCCAAATTTCTTTCATTTTCCTCTTATATATTACCTTTAAACATGTTTTATGGGCCATATCTTCCTTGTTCTTAAAGTTTCTGTCTACTTGGTTGATAGGCCACAACCCTATAGAGAGTTAGTGGCTTCCAGTGTTACTAGGTTTGCAAATGCAGGAGTGCTGGGATAATGGACCTCCACACACACATTCTTTTCTGTCTCGCTCTTTATTTTACAAGTTTCTATATGATGACCAACTTCCCATTTATTTTATGGATAATAGCATTATCTAGAAACACAAAACAGTGTGATAATGTTCTGAAATCTTGAATAAAAATGCTATTTTCTTCTTTGTTAGTTGATTAACTCAAATAAATTTTATAGACATTTATCTAAGTTTTAGATACAAATTAGGTTTTATTTGAGAAAAATACAAAAATGTGCTATGTTTTCCAATGACAAAACTTACTTGTTAATAAACAAAGAAAATTATATTCGGGTAATAATTAAACCAAAGTATGGCAAAGAAGTGTACAGTCACTAATTCTACCTTTTAAACTTCCTCTCTTCAAAATTGTGCTATTATGCATATCAATGTGGCACCATTTTGTTTTGAAACTTTTAAAATTAGTATTTATGTTTAAAGATCTCACTTTTCTACGACTTTACAACTATTGCCATTGCTTGAGGTACTCCATAAATTTGGTACTAAGAGCACACTGCTGAGGAAAAGACACATTTATTACTATATGATAAAGGGAAACCCAACTGAAATTGACAAGGGAACTTCCTGTTGACGATCACTCACTGGCTGTAAAGGTGCTGTGTGGGCTATTATGCAGAAAAAAACATCATTAGTAAAAACCTAATGATAGAACTTGCATGCTACAGAAACTAAACTTTCTGGAAAGCTATGACCACTAGTCCATATCAGCATGAGTGTTCTGGAGGTCACTAGTTATCTGAGTTGTATCTAAAGCACACTCCGTGAGAAAGAATCCATGCCTGACATTTTGAACAGTATTCAAAACCCTAAGGCTCTGGAAGTCACAAGCCTTATAGTGAAATCTTTTTCTGATTATTTTTTTGTCAAACAAATATTAGTTAAATTAACTTATAAATATTTATGTTTATGATTATAGACTAGTCAGCTGTCGCCTTTGGTCAGAGAAAACATTTTAGCATTAAGTGATGGTCAAAAGAGGGACACACCACAGATCAAAGTGCTAAGAGAAACTGACTATAGAGAGCTTTGCTCCAAACAGGATATAGAAATCACTGTTCCTGATGTCCAAAGATAAGAGGGAGTGGAAAGATTGTGGGAACCTAAGAACAGGGAAGGGATGCAGTGATCACCATTTGTCTGATGCATATGGTTATCATAATCTGAACATGAAAACTGATATTTCCTTTCATTTATATTTAGTAGTAACACTAGCCAATTACAATAATATAGTATGGATTTTCAGTTTTATAAAACAATAGTAATTTTCTTGACGAGTTATATTTAAATATATTACAGAAATATTTAGGGTTTCAGACTGACTCTTCAAATTTAGTGATATAAAATACAAGCATGTTATTAATTTTACAAAAACAGGTGGATATTATAGATTTTCTATTTTATAATTATATATAATTATACTATTATAGATTATAGATATATAATTATAAAATGTTATAGATGAGTGTTATATGATATCAAACACTTTTTGCATGAAAATTGCATATATAAAGATGTTTAATATCATATCTTAAAATACAGAAAATTTCTAGAAATAAAAGTTTCTTTGTATATGTACATTTACTTGCTTTGTATACTTTTTGATTAAAGTTCACAATGTACTCAAACATTGTGATTTAAGAACACTCAACAAAATAGCAAACTTATAGGACATGTATTAACATTTAGTATTGGAATTAAACTTGTAAATAACCACTATTAATAGTGCTTATTAATTTTATGCATTCATAATGCAGATTGGTACACAAAGCCAAAAACAGGATGGTTCTGCAGGGCTACTTCATCATCTTGCTTCAAAATTTGATTTTATGGGGTTAATTTACTAAATCCAGTTTCATGTAAATCTGTATTCAACAATTCTTTTCATTGAGGTCCAAGATATTGCTGCTAAAAATAGGGAAACTGAATGTTACAACAATCTTCAAATTGCAATATATATCAATTGAGAACATATAATTCTTTGCAGAGAACTAAATTTCTTCTAAAATACTTCATCTGAAAGTTCACATCAGTTCAGAGTCAATTATCCATGTTTTCCCATGGGAAAACACATTTAGAATAGATAGTTCATTGTTAATCAAGAGAAATTGCCTTTGATTTTCATAAAAGCCATTCTCTTAATATGAAGAAATTCTAAATGTGGGGTTTACATCATACATACCACTATTTGTAATTTGAACATAATGTGTTCTGTAAAATAAAATATTTTTAAAAATATGAGCAAGAAGAAATGATATAAACAGAATGTATTTATAGGCATATATATCACAATTGCAATTAAAGATTAGAAAATATGAATTTGAGAAGTGGTAAGGACTGGAGAAGAGGGACAAATTAGGAGAACAGCAAACCAATATTCAAATTTATTCTCAAGACAAAATATTAAAAGTAAAATAAACAGCATTTTAACTTCAAAGCATGTATTTTGGAGAAAAATACACCATTTAATGTATTCTAGAAAATGAACATAAGTACTTCACTTATATTTGTGAATTCATTCATTAAAATGTCTAATTGTTTGACAAATTATAGTTATTTTCATCCTCAATTTCTTTCTCTCTATCCTCTCAACCTCCTTCTGAAATCCTTCTCAACAAGCTCAACAACTACTTTCACATGCTAGCTTTCACGTGATCCACTATTAATTAATTCTTTACGTCACTGTAGTCAGGGAGATTTCAACCTAATGAAGCCGTTGCACAATTAGAGTAAGAGGATTGGACAAATACACAATGTCAACTTCAAGAATAAACACAACAGATTAATTGGAATGTTCAATGAATAAATCTCTTTCTTGAAAAGCAAGAGGACCTAAGCTGATATTCTAACATCTGTATAAAAGCATGAAATGACCACTGGTTCCTAAAACCCATACTTTGGAAATAGAGACAAAAAAGTCCCAAGAAATCAATGGCTGGTTTAGAGATCTGGTTCAGTCAGGGACCAGACATTACATAATTGGTCCACTACTCAAAATTATCTTATGTCAGGACCATAAAGAGAGCATTATGGTTGTCATTGGAGCTATTTTTCTCTCTACCTGATGTGATGCCAGTAAATTAATCTCTTTTCTACTTTCTGCTATAAACACAAAAACAGGACTGAGAGTAATAGAGATGTTAATCTCGTACACTGAACTGCATGTGTGTTTTAACAAATGTATGTGGACACACAGTCATATTATACAACATACATGCCATGCATAGCACAAAGAAAGAATAAACTAAAGTTTGTTGAAAGAATTTAAGGCACATTTTATATAATAGCTCTTGTCTCAAGAATAAACATTAAACTATTATGTCACTTCCCATTTGTTTCCATGGTAATTTTTCATTTCAGAATCTGACTTGAAGAAAGTAACAAAGACAATAAAAGACCAAGGCAAGTATAGTTTCATAAGTGGTAAAACAACAAATACAAGAAAATTACTCAGAAGAGCCTTCTAACATCACTATACAAGTCAGTTTTGCATTTTGCATTGAAATGTCAGTTGCCATTAGTTTTAATTTCAGTTTGTTCATGTATTTGGGAAAATTTAAGATGAAAATTCTTCCTTAAATAATACTTTTTTTTTTTTAGATATCAGCTCTTGTAAAAAGTGTATTTTTGGTTTTAAAGAAGAGAATAGATATAAATGGATCACTCAATTTAAAACAAAGAGGATAATTAATTCATGGTGTGTGTTTGGTTCCTTCCTGAGTCTTTGGCCTATCCCTCCCTTGGTCCTGGCCCTCAGGAGTAAGCTCTCCCTTACAGTATATGTCTCAAGCTAGGCCAGTGATTGGATGGCCACTCCCACAATCTCTATGCCACCTACTCCAGCACATCTGGTACTGAATTGCCTCCTCTGTCCTTAATAGAAGCAGAGCTGCCTAGTCTCACTGAAACTTGGTATTCTAGGGCTGAAGACAAACAGAGGAGTGGAACCGGTGGCGGAACTGAGTGTAAAGAACTAGGAGGAAAGGGGAGAGAACAAAAGACGGTCAGGATGTAAAACAAAACAAAAAATAACAGTAACAATAAAACGTTCAAAAGCTTAAAAAATTAAGTTTTGACCTTTAATTCAACAAACCAAGTTGAGTTATTTATTTCAAAATACAGTGATATGTATTAAATATTTTATAGAAATTGTATGTAATACTCTTTATGGAAAATTTCAGAATGTTTAGTATATTTTTAAATTGTTGCTAATGTTCAAATATATTGCACTGATAATGAATATATATTAAAATATTTTATACTGTTGCCTGTTTGACATGAGATAATTTCGAATTATTTCAGGAGTATGAAATTAACTCCCAACACTGACACACACAGTTTAAGTCTCAGCACAGTGGATGAAGGAAAACCGTGTATGACTTGGTCATGGAGCTGATAGTAGAAACATTAAAATGCGACTTCATGAGGATTTACTGTCCTTTAATATTGCATGCATCTTAGAGATTTCATTTAATGCTATTAAACGCTTAATGTTTTCTTTCGTGTGTACACACTTATATTTATGTATTTCTTGACACAAGTAGCTCAAACCTCTCAACATGAAGCTCCATGTAGTTAAAAGAATTTTTGCCGACTACATTTCATGCTTCTTTGTCTCTGTTTTCCCCTTAAGCAGAGGTGTAGTCTAGAAACTAACAATCTTCTAAATCCAATGTAATTATTCTAATTTGATATTATGTCCCTTTTTATTATAGGAACTTTTTTTAATTTATGAAAACTAAAATTCTGTTAAGTATGCATGCAGTTTGAATGACTTCAGATCTCCTTTACTTTGGATAGAAATTATGTTCACAGAATCTCAAATTTTAATCATGTTGGATACCTCACTGTACTTTCTTCCAGAGATCTCATAAGCTATAATATTTACTGTGACAGTTTGCAACTAAACTTATATTAGTAAAGAATAAAATTAAAACAGAATAATGGGGCACAGGGCAAAGCACAAGTCTTTGTCAAGCGTGGACATGTGTTCTCTCGCTGTAGGACAACTTCAAGTTATATAGAAAAAATCATTCCCACCAAATCAAGAATTTCAGTTCACCTCATTAATTTTGGTAAAATCACATTACAGTGCCAAAAAATAAAAAATCCAAAAAAATTGCAGCCCAGATACTTTTTTGTGTGTGCGAGGGAAGTGAATGCGGAGACTGAGGGTGGGTGGTGTATGCAGGTGCACATGCAGGTGTGTGCAGGCCAGTAGGACACATATAACAGTATATCTTTCTGCAGTCACACTCTACCGTATTTGCAGAGTCAGGGGAGGCTCTGCAACCTAAGTTTAAGAGATTCAGCTAAAGTGTCTGGCTAGTGTGGTCGCGTGGTTGGTCTGTCTCTGAATCCTCAGTGTTGGGTACCGCAGCTTTTACATGGGTAAAATGAACTCAGGTCCACCACCGAGCCATCTGTCCCACGAAAGCACTGTTTTAATTGGTGAAGAATTGCAGAATTTTGAGAGATATCTTGTAAGAGTGATTATAGTCTTCAGTGTTTCTAGAGGCCAGTGGTATCATAAGGCTACAAATGTACACCATAATATAAAGTTAGCTTGTAGCAGTCATGATGCAGAAAGTCTCAAAGTTAAACTCCATGTGATCTGAGATTACCTCACCATCTAAAAGAAAATCCAAGTCTTATTTTTGCCAAGATTAATTTTACTGCCAGTAGCTGCAAGTTGAATGAGCTGTATATACATAGAGCTTGTGAAGAAAAATAGATATTTACACATGTTTATTAAGCCAAAACATTTTTATCTTTCTTTAAGACTGCTAAACTTAAATAAAAGCTATTTCACTGTTACATTTAAGTTTATTTTTCTACCATTAGCTTAAAAATAAAGATGAGCATACAAAATACTCTTTCAACTGTACACATAAATTTTAATGTTATGTCCCATAACATTTTACTCCAAACTCTTATGTTGTAGAGAAAATGGCATGAAGCAGTCTAAATAAGAAATTACAGTTTTAATTTAAAAACTGTTGCAATAATTAAGAGACTGGGAGTCTTATCTTGGCTTTGTGACTAATTTGATATATGATTTGAGAAAACAGCTTAACCTTTCTAGAACTCAATTTGCCTATCTGTAATTAGTGCATAGATTAAACTAGATTGATTTAAAATCCCTTCAAAAAACACCTTTAAAATTCCGAATAATTATACTCCTCAAAAGAGAATCACACAGAGCTTATGCAAGAGTTACTTTAATAGAGCACAAAGTCAGTCACCCAAATATTATGTGAATGTAAAATGTAAGGAAACTAGGACATTACAATATACTGTAGCAGTATTCACCTGATTTTATTTGAGTGAGTTAAATGATATAACACAAATATTATAATTAATTCTTTAAATTAATTTTCCCAGTTAAACTATACTATCAATGTCAACCATGTGAAGAGTCATAGCAAAATTCATATAGGTACATACTGTAAAATAAAACTCCATGTTTAGTCCTTTATGGAGGCCTCTATTAGTATTCTGTTGTACTTTAATTTTGAAATGGCATATTTATTTCATCAAGAATTCATGGAGTAAAATATTTATTTTTGCGAAAGAAAATGTTTAATTTGAGTATTTCCTTATTTCAAATGTTTGTTTCAGTAGCAAACATTTGCTCTTCCCGACACTGCTCACAAACTAGACTCTTACTTTCAAGGATGTTGGCAACTGTGTTAGCTTCAGCAGAAGGCTTGGCCAACTGTGTTCCATCTGTTACTCCAGGCTTTTGCAACTCTAGTTTCCAATAACCCAGAACAACTTAAGGGATCCCAGCAGCCCCATAAAAAAAAAAACTATTAAAGTATTTGCTGCGTTAGAGTAAATCAAGAATCTGCAACAACCCTACACTTAGTAAAACCTTACAGTGGAAATGATTACACGTGTTCTTGAACCTTTTTTAAGTTGGACAAGTTTCCATAATATTTTTTTTCAAGTAAGGTTAATCTTTGTAATATTTTATTTAACAATCAATGAAACATTCTGAAGTTTACATATGCATTGAATTAGGAAAAGTCGCTTCAATTTTTGAAATTTTCTGATTGAATTTCTAGGAAAATTATGACATTTGGTATTGTTTTAAATAACTACATGAGTTTACATATTTAAATAAAAAATTATTATATAAATTAAATATAAACATAAAAATAAACAAAACTTTAGAAATTTATTGTTTTGTTTTTCTCATAATTTTAGCAGTAAATAATTAAATTGCAAATTATATATTATTGAAACCTCTATCGTTTTATATATTTCTGTAATTTCATTTAGATATCTATTAATATATAGCTGACAGCTTGGGAATCTGCATGAGATTGACTAATTCCTCTGAATGTGAGTGACAGCTATTTGGCTTGATCTGTTGAGGTGGGGACCCTGGCAGCAGGACCAGGACTTATCGCTAGTGCATGAACTTACTTTTTGGAGCCCATTCCCTATGGTTGAATGCCTTGCTCAGCCTAGATCCACGGGGCAGGGGGCTTGGTCTTTCTTCACCTTGATATGCCAGACTTTATTTACTCCCCCTAAAATGCCTTCAGGTGGAATAAGGGTTAGATAGGAGGGACACACACACACACACACACACACACACACACACACACACACAATGCATATCTGACACATCAAGGATACATTATGAATCAGTTTTATGTTAATAATTATAAAAATAAAGATAGAGATTTAGGGTGCATAGTCATGTTCATTAAGAAAGAAGCTGACAGAATTGACTTGGTAAGGAGAATTTAAACTCATTAAATTATCTGTTGTTTTAAAAGAAAAAAACCTCTATGAGCAGTTCTGGCAGTCAATTCATCTCTAGCATCAGACAGTACTGTTCTTCTACGTATTTTCAATACCACCTTCCACCCATGGGTCTTTCATTCTTTGGCTTCCTCTTTCTGTACACTGAATTTGCTTTCACTCCTGTTCTCATTCATGCCTTTCTCTCTGATGGTGTTCAAACTCCTCTGGCCGAACTCTAAATCATAGACTCATGTAGCAGTCTTTTTAATTTAATTTTTAAAATTGAGATAGGTTGTAATACATTTATGTGGTGGATTGTTGAGACATTTCAGTCACACATTATTTTATTAACGGTTGTGTATTGTTATTCACAAATCATGCCTTTTTTCAATAATATGGGTTAAATAACTTTTATTTTAGTTGTAACAGTTGAATAAACATACTTTTCACCACTGCTTTATAACTTGACTGAGAAACAATGTAACACATAATAAACAAAATTATAGATTATGGGGCAGTTGCCTATAAGCCCAGAGACCACTGGTTTGGGGTCAAAATGAGCTACATATATTTCAATAGCTTTGAGCTAGATTAGGAATTTAAGAAACTTTTGTACAAGTTAACATAAAGCTTACTTAACCAATTTATTCAAACAAATTGAAAATTGTCTGATTAGGAAGCACAGTATGTATTATTAACTGGGCTGCCTCTCAGTGTCTCAGCAGAGAGACATAAGTTCACAGGCTCATGATGATTTGTTTATTTTTGTTTTTTGTGTAATGTGCTTGATCCATTAATTAGGCAAGCTTCAGTTCACAAGTCTCCATTTTGTGTTCCAAGTTTTTGTTGTTGTATAACAATTTCCTCCAAAATAAATGATTCCACTCTAGAGGGAAGCACTTTACAGTTCAGAAAGTATATAAAAATGACGCATATCTAGAAGTAAATGACTGACACACCTCAAGAAGTTCCTGAAATTTACTAAGAACCCTCCTAAGGTTATGTAAGTATTAAGTAACTTCCTACAAAGAAGAGACGATCTGTGAACTTCCACTACCTTAGGTCAGCTGTTTTTATGGGTATCCCCATCATGGTCTTGACCCCTTTGCTCATATTATCGTTCCTCTCTTCAATAAGGTTCTAGGAACTCCATCCAATGCTTTACTGTGGATCTGTGCATCTGCTTCTATAAGTAACTGGATGAAGGTTCTATGATGACAGTTAAGGTAGTCATCAGTTCTCAAAGCGATGTGCTAGCCTTTGTTGGCTCCCCATGGAAGCCTTACCCTCTATGAGGAGTAGAATGTGTGGCTTGTAGAAAGCTGGTGGTAACTGGAGGAAGAAAGGGAATGGAAAATATTTAAAAATAAAAAATAAAATTGAAAAAAATGAGATATTATAAGTCCCCAAAAGTGCCTGCAATTTTAAAAGGGAGCACCAGTTATGTAAATTCCTTGAGTAGTGGGTTATACTAATAATTATCAAACTTTGAATAATACTTTTTCCTATAAGTAACTCCTTGCCCATACTCCTATAAGTAATCCAATAAACTGAGTTTGAGAGAATTGTTCCTTTGTCTACGGTAAATTCTCAGTCTGGGATGAGTTGTCATTTCTTCTTCTTTCCTCTAAAATTCCTAACATTAGGATGTTGGCATTTACCACCATGTCTGTATTTTTCTAGAAAAATGACACACTATTGGATTAAATCCACCCTAGGCTTCCCAGATTAGGGCTCCACCAAATTATTCAGAAAGCTTTCATTCCCAAAAGATCTGTTTCAACTCTATCATAACCTTTCTATTTTTATCAGTTCTAACGTTTCCACATTCTAGTTATTTTATAAAAAAAATGCACCAATAATCAATAGCAATTGACTGGCAAAACTTAATTCCTTGTAAACTGGATGAGTCATGTTCTTATAAACTCTCGATATTATAAAGAAATAAAGATTTAATTCATTATTGTTCTCATCACAGAGAAGTAGAACCTGGGAAAAGCAACACAAGAAGACAGGATTTATTTTACTTGAAAATGTAATATACTCTACCATGGTAGAAAAATCAGGAAGAGTTGAGCAGAAGATGCTGATCACAGTGCATCTGCAATCCAAAACATAGAAAGGTTGATATGGTGGTCAGTTTCATTTAATTGTATCTAGTTTGGAACATCAGTGTATAGAATGGTATTTCATCCATTTAGCATGAGAGTTCCTACTTCAGTTATTCCAATTAGGAAATTCCCTCATGAATTTGTCTGCTAGATAATTCAAAATTCAGTGAAGTTGACCAGCAACATTTATTATTCAAGGAATTAACTTCCTGAAGCATCTAACCTTTTCACAGACTTGTTTTGTTCATGAATACCCTTGATATTTGTCTTCTCAGTATTCATTTCTCATAATTTGAAGATACTTTATCTTTCATTTCATGTTTATAGATAAATATACTTATTTGCTAAGTTCCCAAAACTAAAATTATGGAATAAATAAAACTGCCTAAGGTCTGGGATATTCAAAAGTAACTGGTGCTTAAAATGAGCAATTATTTTATTAAGAAGAAAAGTAGAATTACTAAATTTTTCTTATATAACACATTTATCTATAATCCTGGGTTTTGTCTATTCTAATTATCTTCATGTCTTCTGATTTGAATCACTGTGGATATTTCTCTGCCTATTTTCTTAACTCCATAAGCATTTTTCTAATATCCTTTTATTGTCGACAGTTAATGTTTTCAGGAATGATAATAAAGTACTTCTTCTTAGAGTAAACTGACCAAGAGCAAACACAATTTTTAGTTCTCCATTTTTCTATTGATTCTCTTATGTATCTCTAGTTTATGGTTGTGGACTATCTATGGTTCATCTATTGTATACATCTGTGACTATACCCACACTATCTACTGTCTGTTTGTATGCCTGTCTCTCAAAACGAAGAGCTTTAATCTGTATGTGTTGTGCTTTATAGGAAAAAAGTGTGACAGAGGAACAAATGAAAAATACTTTGCATAAATCTTTAACTGAACTTCAAAAGAAGGAAGTTATATGCAACTAACCCCAAGCACCCAAACAAGCAAACAATAAACTAAGATATATTATCAAGCCATATCTGTAGGTTGGTTCTAACATTTATGGTGGATATTTAATTCATATGGATGCTGCTACCATCTATTTGGCTGCTATTAGCAAATAATTAGTACAACATATAAGTGTGTACATATGATACCCGGGACAGGGCCAAGGAAGAGTGCACACCTTAATATTAAACCTATAGGATAGTTTAGACTGTAAAAACTCTTCACATGAGAAATCTAAGGCCTAGTAGGGATGATTCTTACACCATTCTCTTGGAGCAGAGGTTATCAACCTGTGGGTCATTACGCCCTTTCATACTGAAAACCTTTGTACAGGGGTTGCCTAAGACCATCAAAAATCATTTATAAGGCCAGGCAATGGTGGTGCACACCTTTAATCCCAGCACTCGGGAGGCAGAGGCAGGCGGATCTCTGTGAGTTCGAGGCTAGCCTGGTCTAGAAGAGCTAGTTCCAGGACAGGAACCAAAAGCTATGGAAAAACCCTGTCTCGAAAATACAAAAAAAAAAAAAAAAAAAAAAAAGAAAGAAAAAAAAAGAAAAAGAAAAATCATTTATATTTGCATTTCTTGGTAACTGTTGTTAGTAGGCCTGTTTGTTAGATGCAAGCAGAGGCTAGACTCCTTTAAGACAGGCTTCCTGATTCAGCTTAACTGCAAAAACTCACAGATCTATAAGAGGCACTGCCACCAAATACTTAAATGGGGTTCTAGCAGCAAGTTCTTGGTGATGGCAGATGTTGTATGAGGTCGTTTGTTTCCTGCTTCTCAGTCCTGAAATAACCACATGGAAACTGTATTAATTAAATCACTGCTTGGCCACTAGCTCTAGCTTTTCTTATTGGCTTATTCTGACATCTTAATTTAACACATATCTATAATTCTATGTATTGCCACATGGCTATGGCATACTGGCAAGGTTTCATCTAGCATCTATCTCTGGCAGGGCTACATGGCTTCTCTTTGACTCTGCCTTCTTTCTCCCAGGATTCAGTTTAGTTTTCCCTGCCTAGCTAAGTTCTGCCTTGCTATAGGCAAAAGCAGTGTCTTTATTCATTAACCAATAAAAGCAACACATACACAGCAGAACCTGTCTAAAAGCCACTTATGAGTATGTGCATATAATATTTGTCTTTGTGGGTTTGAGTTTCCTCACAAAGTATGATGTCGCTATATCCATCCATTTGCCTGCAAATCTCAAAATGTTATGTTTTTTTCTGCTGTTTAGTACTTCATTGTGTAAATATACAATATTTTCCTTATCCATTCTTCTGTCGAGGGACATTTAGGTTGTTTCTGGATTCTGCCTATGACAAACAATGCTGCTATGAACATAACTGACCACATGTCCTTATGGTATGATGGAGCATCTTTTGGGTATATTCCCAAAAGTGGTATTACTGGGTCTTGAGGAAGGTTGTTTCCTAATTTTCTGAAAAATCACCATACTGATATCTAAAGAGGTGGTCCCAGTTTTCACTTCCACCAGCAATGTGAAATATTCTCTTTACTCCACATCCTCTCCAGTTTTCATCAGTGCTTTTTGTCTTGACCATTATTACAGGTGTAAGATGGAATCTCAGGGTTGTATTGAATATGGCTCTTACAGAAGACCAGGGTAATGATTATTTTGATTATTTTGGCAGAACTGAAAAAAAATGATTATTTTGGCAGAACTGAAAACAGTCTAAAAGAAAATAGTGTGTTGTGAAACATATTGAAATAACAAAGGAATTGTGAATTTAATCTTAATAAACAATGATATTGTATTTTGACATAACACTCATTTATTGTTTCCCTCCCTTTGTCCAGTGCTTTTTATTTATTCTAATTTATATTTTAGTATGTTAATTTTTCTCCTTTAGATACTTTTGCTCCCTGGAGGCCACTTTAAAATTATCCCCGACTACTTTGAAAAGAATACCTTATTTCTATAGCTAACCCACATATAACCAATGTCATCACATTAAAAATTCTTAATAAAATAAAGAATTTCAAAGGGAATTACCATGAGAAAGATATAGATATGACCTATTGTGTGATAAACAACTTCAAGGAAGAAAAAACTCCCACTGATATTGTCAAAGAAAATTTGTTTTGCACCAGTATGATGTTATAGTAAAAACCTTGGTTTTACTCCGGTAAAGGAAGAAAGTCATTCTTATCTTTACTGTACCAGTAATAATTTACAAACAATGAAAGCTACCACATTCAGGCTTGGTTTTACTCCAGTAAAGGAAGAAAGTCATTCTTATCTTTACTGTACCAGTAATAATTTACAAACAATGAAAGCTACCACATTCAGGCTTGGTTCTATACTGTTTATCTCAGAAAAATCTCAAAATCACTCTGAATTTTTTTGATAAAGTTGTATCATGCTTTTTCCTGAGCTTATTACTTGTGATGTCCTCCCATGTACTTCACAGTTTCTGTGGTCAGTATAGGCTGGATCTGAAACTGATTGCCTAATGGAAAGTCGCTTTTACAATTCTATTCCTGCCTAACTGGACTTAGCTGTAATATTGTTTTATCTCTTGATTAATGTCCTGTCAAGGTGAAAGTCACATTGTTTGTGATTTCTGTGCTTGATAGCATGAATCATGTTTGTAACAAATGCCGCCGTTCTGAGCAGTGTCTCTGTGCGCTGCTTTGCCAGGTAAGGAGCAGCAGTTCATTCAACTGAGACATAAATCTTCTTTCTGTTTACCACAAAACTACCTTGAACTAAACCCCTGTTGATAATAATGCGTGATGGAGAGATATAAATATTTCAATCGGCCTGTCTTCTGGTTTAGATGTCTTTGTTTCAAGAACACTACTTATTTGAAAATGTAAACATTGTCTAAAAGCCTCCTTCCCAAGTATACTAGCGTGTTTTGTGATAATTTTTTTTCTGATCTAATATAAAATCCTATGTTAACTTTTGGTATAATATCATTTTTTAGAATGTCTTTATATATAAAAATTAGAAATAGCCCACAGTGTGAATGTACTGCATATATGTGAAAAAAACATGAGAAAACTGAGATAATTTTTCCTTTACTTTGTTTCGTGTCCCCTTCTTCCAGCCTTTCTTCTTCTGTTTTTGTTTCTGTTTCACAATGTTAGTTACTTCTTCTGAGTTGCAAAATAAATTTGTTATTCAATTTATTTATGTTTCTATTAAGAAAAATTATATTTTGTATGAAGCTGTTATCTCTAATAATATTGTGGATCAAAATAGACATGAAGTTGAAAAATTCCCTTTTTTAATTCTTCTCTTAACTGAAATGTTAACATGATGAGAAAATATGAATTTTGTATAACCTGATTGTAAAATTTTCCTGTATTTGGGGAGCAAATATTGGCTAAAGTCAGGCATACTTCTGCTCTCAAAAATTTGACTTTCTCTAGTGTATGTGAATTTATTTTCCCATATATGACTTATATACAATATCACATGCACTTTGCCTGTATCTTTAGTCTGTATTTTTTCCATGATACAGGGTCACATGTATCCTAGACTGACCTCTAGCTGTGGGGGTAGTTGAGGGAGTGGGAGGAGGTGTGGAAGAGAGAAAAATAGTTGGAATGTAAAATAAAGAATCAAGTAAATATATTTTAATATGAGCTTGTAGTTGTAAAACTTGAGATAGAACTGTTTGGAGAAGTCAAGATAAGTCTTCAAAGGACTCTTCAGGGTGGATTTGACACCATTAAAGACATGACAAGCAAGGAGTTTCTGCATCCCCAAGCAGGCCCATCTTCATTATGTCTGCAGCCCCATCTTCATTATGTCTGCAGCCCCATTGCCTTTGTCTAATAACTTTTCAATATATGAAAATAACTCCTAACATGTTTTTATTGATAATACTTTTCAAGCACAATGGAAATGACTCATCTCAAAGTAAATATGAGACATGATTTTATATATTCCAGATAAGAATTAGGCATTAGTATTGGTAATTTTTTCCTGATATTGGTCTTTTTCTTGTAACTATCTGTCTGAAGCTTAAAACAAAGTGCTTACTTGCCATATCAATGACTAAAATATATAAACTTTAATTAGAATATGTGTATATTGTAAAGAAGTAGTTTCTCATCCAGGTGGTGGTGGCACATGCCTTTAATATCAGAAATTAGAAGGCAGAGGCAGGCAGATATCTGTGAGTTCAAGGCCAGCCTGGTCTTCAAAAGCTAGTTCAAGGACAGCCTTCAAAGCTACAGAGAAACCCAGTCTCGAAAAACAAAAAGCAAAGCAAAACAAAACAAAATAAAAGAATGCTTTCTCGACTCTGAATTGAACCATATCGATGTGCCCACTTTTATCTAATCCCTTGTGTAACTCATTCTGTTTTGAATATTATGCACAAGTGTGTGACATGTATTGTGCAGTTATGTGTAGAGCTACATTCAGTCACAAATTTGTACAATATATTCTACCAGTAGAGAAAACTAATTATCAATCTCTGTGAATTATAAAACCCGTGACCTAAAGCTGTGAGACTCCTACAGGATACACTTGTGCCATGGTGCCACACACCTTACAGAAGCAAGCAATCATGTTTTCATTGTTTGTCAGATTCACTCTGTGGAATAAAGCCGCACCATGCTTTCATTATACGTAAGGTTCACTCAATTGGGTGGAGTCTACAGCTAATATTGTCCATGACGGCAAGAACCTGCTACTAGAAATGTCATAAATCCTAGAAGAAAACCAACGACTATTATTCTGCTAAACAAGCATAGCAAACATAAATGAATAAAAACACCTTTTTCCATATTGCAACACCCATAGATGAGTAGATTGTTAAAAACCTCATCAAAGGAGTGTCTTCCTGTAGTTGATAGGAACTATACAGAGACCCATCATTGGGTATTGTGCAAACATTGAAAGGCTTTGGGATACTCAGCTTTCTAACTAGGATGCTTTCTCAAACTCTGTCTCTCAAGACTAGGAGATCTATAGAGAAGAGGAGGAAAAACAAAAGTCAGAGAGGTAAATGGCTTCAGAAAACAGGATCTTTAGACACAAACGAGGCTGCTAACACACATGAACTCAGTTTGTGAGATGCACACTGCCAAGAAAATGAAGAAGTACAAAAAAGGTCCACTCCTAACCAAGGAGCTTTTTGTAACTGATACACACCAGCAAAGGGACCATCAGTTTCCTCTCAGGGTGCTACAATCCAGGGCCAGCCTTATACTCGAGAGTACTTTGACCAGTACAAAGTGGACTCCATCTTTCCCTGTGTGCTTTTACTATTGTGGCTTGCTGACTTTTGGTTTTTAAGAGAAAAAGAGCATGAGGTCAGGTTGCAGAGAATCTGGGAGGAGTCTTGGGAGCTGATCATCTATAACTAAAATATTTGGAAAAAAACTTAAAGTTACTTAAAAAAGTGGTAAAATAAAAAAATTAAAAAAATAAAAAAGTGGTAAAATAAAAATATTTAGACAAATTCATTATATGATATGATTTTACAGTTTCTCCTTTTTAACTAGGGGCTTTAAATTGAGAAAAAAAATTACTGCCCCTGAAATTAGTCTGAAGGCGAAACTTGCATGTCAGACTTGGAAACTGCCATACCTGAAAATCGATTAATTTAACATCATTTGCAACTTTACAGTTCTATAAACCAAGAAGATAAGCCAATTGTAAGCCAATGACAACTATGACACTTTTAACTTGTTTATGAACGTCCTTATTTTCCCCAATAATTTATACAATTCATAGTATCACAGGAAAAAATGTTATATGCAGTGTTACTGGGGTGTGTGTTATTCTTATTAAAACTCAAAAACTGAAATGTGAAATTATTTTAGTCTGATCTGATATCAATTTTCATGGAGTTCTCCTATCATTAAGTAATGGTTTTTGAAGATTTAATTTGAAGTCATAAGTAATGTATGACATGGTAATGATTTATGAGAACTGAAGGGAAACCTAGAAGTTTCAGATAAAAATGAAACACAGTGCCTACTTTCCTATTCATTTTCTATGCATTATATATGGACTTATTATATTGGAACTGTGTGTGTGACAGTGAACACAGGATATTAATCCTGTGAAACTGGAAAGAACAGCAATGAATATTCATATATTGAATGTATCACTATTCACTGTAAATATTTATATTTAGTTTTTAATGTATGAATTTGAAACTTTAGATAAGGATATTAAAATTGAAAGATCCAGAATATTAGATGAAAAATACAATGCTTCACTAGACAAAGTATTAAAATTCATTGTCATAAATATATTAGCCTTGTCATATTGTGCCTAGGTCTGAAAATATTTGAGAACAATAACTGTATAGGATTTCCATACTTGGGTCAGTGGGGTTGATGAAAGAAGACTCTTTTTGAGTCCATTGCATACATGGTTTAAGAAAGCTGTGTATTTGAGAAACTGCTGAAATTGATGTGTGTTCTTCATTTGAAATTAGAGAAGATAATAGACAAACACAAAGAAATCACATTATTCCAAACACTGTTTTTCAACTAAATATATTTTTTTAAAACTCATATTTTTGTTGTCCATAAAATTCTTAGATTTCTTTCTTTTTATTAAGTTTTTTAACTATAAGCAACACAATTTTTTCAGAAAATTAGGAAACAACCTTCCTCAAAACCCAGTAATACCACTTTTGGGTATATATCCATAGGATGCTCAATTGTGCCACCAGGACATGTGCTCATATTTTTAAATTCTTTTTGAATTATTCAGTGTAGTAATGCCTGACATATAAAAATCAAAGGTTCTTTTAAATGTATCATATATATATTGAAAGTAAATTACATACATTGCATATATTGCTAATAGATAAAATAGTTACAGAGTCACTTATATATATGCATTTCACATGAACCTATTAAATTAATTATGAGACTGAATCTACACCACAGATTTCTTCTCTCCCATTGTATTTCACCATATTTTTTCCAAACTCCAAACCCAAATCTAGGAAAACTGAGTCATTATCTGTTACAGCATATTAATTTCTCTTTACAAGAATTTGCAGTGAGTAGAACCATCACTATTTATTGTGTGTTTATATCTCCTTTCACACATCATAATTGTAGATACAGATGTCATTCAATCACTAATATCAATGGTATAGAGAACTGTATAAATAGATTGTAATTGATTATATCAAAAAGATACAGAATATTTTTTTCTGCTCAGTGGGCATTTTTGTTCTTTCACAGCAGACATTATATGTTACAAAACTTTAGTGGTTTTTTTTTTGTAGTGTCTCATTGTTTGTTTTTTTTTTTTTTCTGAACACTTTTAGTGCTTTTGTCTAAAATATTCATGTCTCCTGAAAGAACTATTTTCTTAAATATCTGTATTCTGAATACTCCATAGTGGCTTGAATAAAATTATAGGGTAGTTGTTATTAAGACAAACACCGCTATATTTTGAATTTCTCTTATCTTCATAAACATTAATTTTTTAGTCTTAATATGCATAGATTAAAAAAATCAAAATTGAAAAAATTCACAAAGAGCTAGAATCAAGTAACAGTTGCTATTTTCTAGTGCCATTTTGAATCATTGTGATGTAATCATAAAGATAAGACTATTTTGTTTTTAAAACTGTATTTTATTCATCTTAGCATTTAATCTAACATTATATTTGTCTTGAAAATCAGGTCATGATACCATTTTTATTAAGTTTTCAAACTTTTAGGCATTGTTTCTCAAACATTCTTGTTTTTGGCAACATCCTGAGTTCTGAGACTGCCTTCTGAGATATCCTACTGTTCCTTATAAGACATTTCCACTGTAACTTTTCATTTTCCCCTTGAAATTACCTGGATTATGAGATTTTGAGAGGGAGAAGAAGGAAGGTGCTCATATCTATCACATTATGCCACATTTACACACTGTCAATATTTACTACTGCAGTGATTGATCACTTCAGAGTTTTAGTTTCATGATAAATATTCTGATAGGAATATTTTATTTATTAAAGTTCTCATTTCCACAGACTGTGCACTGTAACATAAAACAGTATCACTAAAATTTGAAGTTTCAAACCCAAAGATCTATAGTTTTTCCCAACAGAAAAAAAAAACAGCAACAGTGGTGGACTATGACCAATAAACAGTCTTAATATATCTCTTTTGTTTTATTGTAGGTTATTCCTCTAATAGTTCAAATGTTCTTTTATAATTAATATTAAATCACAGAGTAGAAATTCTTTCAAATTATAAGCAGAAGTTTATTTTATCAGTCTTTTATGTGAGACAATTGCTATGTATATATAGAAATTCAGTGTTATTTTGTTTTCATCTTAGAGTGCACTAATTTGGAAAAAGTGGCATAGACAACATGTGAGGCAAGGTATGAAAAGTTCTCTATGATAAAAGTGCACATACCCTAGAAATATGCTTAGTTTGAGTGCTGTAACATGAACAAGTTACTAGAAAGACACCCACACCCTATTGTGTTTTGCTTATAATTGTATAATAACTAAAAAGAGATGATCCATAAGGTTTTATTTCTAAATTCCCTGTGTCGTGGCCACTCAAAACTTTAACATGAAAATTATATAGTTGTCTCACAGCAAAACAAACATATGCATTAAAATTCATTGTTTATAATAATTATTTTTCACAACTCCATGCTTTTCAATTCATCAGTTACTCATACTGACCCTACTTTCAAGCATATCCTATGTGGTACTTCTCAACAATTCAATTATCCATAATCTTAAAAGTAAAGTCATGCTTTATTGTGTTCCTTCTTTTGTTATATTCATTTAAAATGTACTCAGAGAAAATAGAATATATATGTTAGTAGCTTTGAAAACATAACTGGTATATCACTTCTTCTTCTCCTCAAGATAAGGCCAAAGAATACATATGTAGTCAATAAGTTAGTGCCATTTGTTGGCCTCATCATTTTGTTGGCTTCATCATTTTTATTTGTAAACATATTCAATTATTTTAATGACTCAAGTCATTTTTGCTGCCCTTAAAGTAACATTGAGTCTATCATTAGAGTTTGCATTATATCCATTAATACCAATTTTACATTCTAAAATCATTCAACATCATGACAGAAGAAACTACTTCTTTCAATGTGTAATCTAACCTGAACAATTTCCTTTTATACTCTGAACAGCTTTCAGGGATTATTGGAAGTTTTGAAGGAAGTAGAAGTAGAGTAAAAGCTTCCAAACAGTAGATTAATAGCAATAACCATAACTAAACTCCTATTAGAAACATTAAAATTAATAGCAGCAATACCAGCATTTTTCCAAGAATCATGGTCTCAAGAAGTGCTTATTTTGTTTGGTTAAAAATTGTTTATAACAACACTTTAGAAAAGTTAATGTCCACTCTGTTTTAAATCAGAAACATATGACCTTATTTATAGTTTGTTTTTATCCCCCTCTTCAGATTGTCTGCAAATCTCAAAATTTGATTGCTTTTAATCAAGAAGATGAGGCAACATTTGTTCAATCTTTTGGTTAATCAGATTTTTACAAATGTCCATGAATAATTAAGAGTCCTAATCCTCAAATCTAGGTCTGTTGAACTTAGTCTTATCAAGATTCTTCTTTAACCAAATCTGCTTTATAGAGTAAAATCGAGTATTTTCCAAATGATATCATTAGAATAAACAAAAATTTTAAGAAAGAAATAAGATAGTGACTCTCAAAAGTTCCCTAGTTCTTTAAAAAAAAAAACGTATACCCTTAAATTTCAGTGATATTTATAACATGTATTTATACATGCATTATCATAATTTAGTTTATAGAAGAAATTTGTTTTATAAAAGTATGTGTTTGAAAAAGATATGAAATAAATTGACATGTAAAAAGAAAACATAATCTAAAATACTTGAAATATTAATAAATGCCATGCACAAGAATGTTGAAAAATAATCACTTGCCTTATTAGGGTTGAAAGGTTTAATGAACCTTTGACACTATGTCTATTATTCTGTATCTCATTATGTAAGGTTTGACTCATAACAATATTTATTTATCATGATATTGTTGTTAGAACCACTCATACCCACGCTCATACATACATATATATATATATACATATTTATATATGAGGATGCTTTGTGTATGTATATGCATATGTACATAGACCATGTAAAACAAAAAAGATATATATACCTTGTAAGTGAGTATAAGAATATTTAGAATACACTAATCAATTATACTATATTACCAAGGAATAGATTCTTTCCCAAGGATCATGACCAGCCTTGGAAGCAGGCTAAGTTTTCTGAACCCACAATCTTTCCCTCCTGCTGTGTTGACCATTAGTTCAAGTGGAAAGTTGATAGTTACTGCAAATATTTTAGTGCCATTCATTCTGCATTTATGCATATCTTCCCATGGTGATTGCCATGGTTCACAAGTGTTGTAGCTGTTTATTGCTTCCCTCCCTTGGGAGATCACCTACTATTTTCTTGAATCATGAAAGGTCAACCACCGGCGAGAGACTTTCAAATCAGATCCACCTGTAATCCCCCAAATCATTTGGCCTAATTGTGTTGTGCCTTCCACAAAAACCATGGCATAAATCAATAATCTACGTATGGTGAATTACTAGGATTACCCTGACCAACCTATAAAAAAGCTTTCATGTGTCTGGTACTAGAGGTTTTGTTAATCTATGATTCTTGTGGGGAGTATATATATGTCAATTATTCCTTTTCATCTTCTTTATGTGTGGCTCAAGGAACATCATTTAATTGGGTGCAGAAAGAATGTGAGAGCCAGAATACTAGCAACTCTGCTGTGATACACTGTTTTCTAGAAATGGTTGCACAAAGATATCATAACAACGGACTACACAACATCAGTATTGTAGGCAAAGTTTTCAAGCTGCTTCATCCCTAAACAAAGTGGTATAGACAGACACTTAACTCTGGGAGTAGAGTTAGCGTCTTAGCATCTTTTTCCTTTTTAATGAAAAAAAGAAAGTGAGTGGATCCTGATTGGGGGTTGGGACAGGCAAGTAACGGAGAGGCAGAGATATGAAAGTTTAATCATAGTATATTGCATGAGAAAGGAATCTATATCCAATATAAAGGGGGAATTACATGAAGGAATATATAAGCTAAAAATTCAAACTGCATTACTATCTATCTATTCTTTCATACATACTTTCAAGACAAACATTGATATGAATAAGAGTTGAGAGGCTTTAGGGATTATCTTGGGAAAATGGATTTATTTAGTTGTCTCTTCTCTTTTATTTTGTTATCTAATAATACAATTTTGTCATGGTAAAAACACTGCACCTTCATTTTTAAAAAGTCTTAATAAGAACACTGTGTTTTATAACAAGCTGGGCAAATGTCTACTCTACTTACAAATTATAAAATGAATTAATTTCTCAAAACATAAGGTTTTAATTTAGGGTAGAAACATTTGACCATGAAGTAAATTATAAATATGCATTAGGTTGTTTGTGTGCACGTAATACCATTGCACAATTCCATTCTAGTCAGTAATCCAGCCAAGTTGCTTAGAATTATACTAAACTGGCTAATAATTAATTATTTATATGATATAGTAAAATACTATAATACATTATAATGACTATAATACATTAATGACTATTTGCTATTAATGTTCATCCCATCTTTCCAACTTTGATTAAAGTTAAAACATAAGCTACTTATTTTTTTTAGGCTTAACTGAAATTTCTCATAAAATTTGTAGCATAATTTATGTCATTTATACTTGAAATATTTTCCATTTTACTTATAGCTATTATGATACAAACTATTTTTATGTGAGCTATTTCAATATCTTATAGTAGTTTAATTATAATATGATAAATTTATATTTACTATTTCATAATTTACCAGCAAGCCCATTTTAATAGCTACAAAGAAGTGAAGCCATAAAATTTTAATTTACAGTTCTAGAAAGATTAATACAGGTCATCTTTCCAGGTGGTAATTTCTCTCTAGTAAATCTTATATGTTACTGTTAATTATTTGTCTCTGATGAATATAACTGGGCATCTTTGTTTAATACAAGTTATCTTAATGAGTTTCTTATAAAGAGCATATTAAACAAAATCTACTTTATGATTGCCCACAATGAGATTACTTCTTGAGTGTAATATACAAAAATAAAAATGTTCATAATTCTTAAATCCCATGCAATCTAACATGACAAAATTTCTGTGATAGCAATGTGTGCTGTTTAGTTCAAACCAAACTAAAATATAATATGTATTTGCTAATCTGTATTTCATATTTTTAATTATTATTAATAAAAATTGTCTTAACCCTGTTCTTAGAAATATTTTAAGCATATGGTTCTCATTTCACTGAAAATATAAAATAATATCTCTCTAGACATTAATTCTGACCTTTTGCCTTGAAGTAATAAATATGAAATAGCAAAATATTACTTGAAACTCCAAGTTCAGGACTGATGACTCAAGAAAAATTTTAAATTTATTATGATCTTACATAAAATGTGTAAGAATCCTTTTGCCAAAGTATGCTTAGGTTCATGTGTGTATCTGCAGAGGCATAATATTCTTGCTTATTAACACACTGGAAGACTTTTCTGAAACTGTCTAGAAAGTAGTGACATGATTTCTAAATTCTCATTACAAATTAGAAGCAAAACATACTTAAATAGAGCTTAAAATTGCATCTTAGAATGTTTCAGTGGAAAATAAATAAATATATTTTGATAACATAAATATTTCCATAATGAATAATTAACTCATAATTAAGAGGAAAATATGCCAGAAGAAAGAATAGCTGTAAAACTCATCCAATCATTTGAATTAATGAAGCAGAATTGTATATAAACTTATGTAAAGAATTTAGTATTATTACTAAATTCATCATTATGAAGAAGACAGAGATGAGTATTAAAGCAGGCTATTCATGAAATTAATGTTCCTGAACAAAACTTGTATTAAATGAGTATTGAGGAATGCGTATTTTCTTAACAATTATCAGTAGATTTTGAAAACGTAGTTCAAAATTGTTCATGTTTAATTTTATGAATAGTTCTGCATGAGAAAGAGAGATATGGTCTAGCCCATAAGTGTTGAAAACATATTTGGTGTTGGGAAAGAGCAAAAACATACCATGAAAGCAGAGTGTGGTGGTATTTTGTTTGTGATCTAACAAATAAAGCTTGTTTGAAGATCCGAATGTGGAGACGAGCCACTAGTTAGCCATAGAGGCCAGGTAGTGGTGCCACAGACCTTTAATCCCAGCACTCAAAAGGCAGAGACAATTCTCTGTGACTTCAGGGCCATCCTGGGCTACAGGAGACTGATTCAGTAGAAAAGAGAAGCAGAGCCAGGCGGCGATGGCTCACACACTTAATCACAGTACTTGAGAATCACATGTCTTTAATCCCAGCATTAGGAAGGTGAAGACAGGAAGGGATATGGCGGGGTGGAGAGAGGAAAAATGGCAGAAAGAGACAGGAGCACAGGGCATTCAGTCTGTGGACCTGTAGAGACTGAATACTCCATTTCGTCTGAGAATTTCATAGAAATAAAAACTAGGGGTTGCTGCTCTGCTTCTCTGATCTTTCATCTTTTACCCTCTAACTTTTGACCCCAGGTTTTTATTATTAAGACATATTAGAAATCACGCTACAGCAGAGGACAAATCAAGGGTCAGAAAAATTTTAATTGTTACTGAGAGGACAGATAAGAAAATGGGATAGTTTGGAAAAGTGTCAACTAAGACCATAAATCTTTGGAAAGGCCACATGGAAACCTATTAATTTATAAAGTAACTAAAAATGCAAATATAATAAAAAAAATTTAACCAGGAACACCTTATATGAGTTTATTCTAACACAAAGAGAAACTGTAGCCATGAAAGGATGTCTCCCTGCAAAATGTTGTCATAAAGTCTCCAAGTCTTCAAAAACAGTACCAGCTCTCGTTTCCCAGGCAGGACTGCAAGGTAAGATTGTATTGCTGTAGACAGTATGTATTGGATATTAAATTCTGTAAATGTGTGCAATTGTCAAAACAAAATAATTTTCAAGAAATAAATGCAAAGAACTTGTCTCTGTAGTTATGAATATTAACTTATTCCAAAGAGTACCATTCAAGACAAAAGCAGGGAAGGTTCCTGCCTCAGTCAATAGTCTTCCCTATTAATATATTCATATGGATACCTGGTTAAAATCATAAGTACACAGAAGACCTCCAAAAAGCACAATCAGCAGCAACTACAAACTTTTATCCTTTTTTCCCCAACCATCTTATCATTTTCTACTTCTCTTCCAACTACTCTTGCTTGGCTAGTCAATTTTTTTTTGATTTATTTACTATTCATTTGTTTCTCCTCTGTCATGTCTAAAGATATTTTTGTTTTTTGTTGTTTTAATTTTTCTTTCTGGGGAATGTCATAAGCCCTTTAGTCAAGTGAAAAATTCAAATCATTTTCATTACCTTTCTTAGAAATCAGGGCATCATTAGAATGCTGAGTTATGACTTTAGACGATAACTATGTTTCCTATGTTTCTAACTTAAAACATTTTTTAATTGAAGATGCTTTTCTGTATAAATTGAAAGTTTTGTGAGGTTTCATCTTTTTCTGTTTTTGAAGTCTCTCTTGTCTAGTACATACAAATGAAATTGTGATTTTTAGAAAGAGATCAGGGTGAGGATGGCATAATCTACTTAAGCCTCACAATTTGGATTGTGCTTCATTTTCTATGACATGGACCAAATAATGCAAATGGCCAGCACATGGTCTGCAAAGTATACCTGGGAACCCCACAGCCAACAAATGTGCATTAGCTGCTGCTGCTGCTGCTGCTTCTTCTTCTTCTTCTTCTTCTTCTTCTTCTTCTTCTTCTTCTTCTTCTTCTTCTTCTTCTTCTTCTTCTTCTTCTTCTTCTTCTTCTTCTTCTTCTTCTTCTCCCTCTCCTTCTCCTTCTCCTTCTCCTCCTCCTCCTCCTCCTCCTCCTCCTCCTCCTCCTCCTCCTCCTCCTCCTCCTCCTCCTCCTCCTCCTCCTTCTCCTCCTCCTCTTCCTTCTCCTTCTCCTTCTTTTTTTTTCTGTGATAAAACACCATGACAAAACTTGAAAAGGAGAAAAGAAGATGGTTAATTGGGTTTCTTTTGGAAATAAAAAAGTCGATAATGGAAGAGTAGAAGCATGGAAAAGGTGCAAGTATTTTGACAGGACGGAGAGAGCCCACATCAAGCAGAGAGACCAAACTGGATAAAGGTGGTGCCTCTTACTCTCAGAGACTGCCTTTTGCAGCACACTTCAACAAGACTTTAACTCTTAAACCTCTCAAAAATGCCATTGATTGCAGATTCAGTGTTCAAATGCCAAAGAGTATTTTGAGTGATATTTCTTACTCAAACCACCACAAAATTGTAGAGAACCATTTTTAAATTTTTGTACACAGGTGTTTCTCTGGATCCCCAAAAAGACTGTATGGGTAATAACCCCTTTCAAACATGTTCAACACCACAAGTCACTAAAAGAATGTTGTTAATTTACATAGTATAATATCTAAATGCCTTCTGTTTATATGTATGCGAGAACTTAATTTTGATTTTTGTCTGTTTGCATTTTGAGATAGTCTTACATTGCAGCACTGACTGGCATGAAAATTTCGATGCAGTCTATCTTGTATTCTAACCTGCAACATTCCACCAGCTTAAGCCTTCAATGTAATAATATTACATGCTTGATCGATCACACTAAGCACAAAGGAGCTTAAATTGGTAGACAAGACCTTTTAATGTGTATGAATTATGTTAAAAGAAAATCTTTTTTCATGCTAACAAAATTATTTTATTATTATTTTTGGAAAATACATACTATAAACGAAGTAGATAGATATTGTGGGTCATGATATAAGACATGAGATTCCAAAAGGCCTTATTGGATCCAAGAGTTATTCTTAGAGGCTGGGAGAGAGAGGACAATGATGCATGACAACATGGACAATTAATACCATACTTACATGAAAGTGCTAAAAAATAAAATACTTCAAAAATACACAAATAAATATGAGTCTTACTTTATTAGGAAAGATTTAAGCAAAACACATCTTTTTTTGAATTACAGTTACATGTAAAAATTTGAAACTGTAAATTCTAGAATTTAGTGAATTTTAGAAAATTATATTTATATCTGAGGGGCTCATCAAAAGGTAGTGTAAGGCCTATGAGGGAGTAGCCATAGATCCTTTCAGACCTGCTCATAATGATGCATTGGCCTGTTGGCTCTCATTTCAGAATCACTCTTCAATGAACTTGCATCATATTTATGAGTGCAGAGCTGAGTAGCATTGAATTTCTGGTATCATAACAAAGAAATAGTGACAAGGCTTTCCATTACCTAAATTGGTTCGTTGACATTGAACATTATTTCCTGACTGCACGTCGTGGGGGATTAGCAGATGACCTTGTTTTTCATTTTGCCAAGATAACAGAAGCCATATGAAGGGATCTCCCTCAAGGACACTTATTATTTCTGCTTTATTACCTCCATTTAAGCTTCCGTCCAGCGAAACTGAGCTTCTTCATTTCTGGCTCCAGTGATACTACTTGACAAATCTAAAAGAAGATATTTTTCAGGACAAAATCTTCCTTATTTTTCTGTGTCCTTTGGTTATATTGGTCACTCTCTTTATTACCAGTGCCTCTGAGGTCACACACTCTACCTTTTCGTATTTAGAGTCTAAAATATGCATTCCTTCTGGATTTCTATATTTCCCTCTAGCTAATTTTGACAATGATTTTCTATGGCTTTCGTTTACATCTGCGTGTAAAAGATGGTTTATCAACATTTACATCTCACCACCACCACACCAGGCATTGTCTAGAACATAATGCATGCACCCTGGATTGGTACGCTTGTACATCTCAAAGTCCCTTAATATGTCACTGTTATTTATTATACAAACTAGTTCTTTTTTAATCAGGTAAATACATCTGCAGAACTCATTCTTCGTTTTTCTATTGTTAAACTTTCCAAGCAGAACTAAGCACTCCTAAATAGCTTTTTAAAAATTTGTTTTGTTTTTGAGACATAACCTGGTGTGGGAGGTCCTTCTGACTGTGTGTTTCTTTTATTGGTTAATAAATAAACCAATCTTAGAGCTAGAGAGGAACAGAGCTAGGTTTGTGAAACTAAACGGAATGGTGGGAGAAAGGAGGCAGAGTCAGAGAGAAGCCATGGAGCCCCAACCAGGAACAAAACTTTGCTGGTAGGCCACGACCTTGTGGTGATGCACAGATTAATGGGGATGGGTTAAATTAATATGTAAGAGTTAGCCAATAAAAAGCTAGAGCTAATGGGCCAAGCAATGATTTAAATAATACAATTTCTCTGTGATTATTTTGGTTCTGGGCAGCCATGATAAACAAGCAGCCTCCTTCCTATAATAATCTCTCTATTATGTAATTCTGGCTGTCTTGGAACTCTCTATTTAGAATTACTAGTCTTGAACACAATGAGATCCACACTCCTCTGCTTCCTGAGTGCTAGAATTAAAAGTCTCTCCTACCACACCCTGCCTTATTTTAACCTTTCCAGTTTCAAACCCATGAATTAATTTTCTGCACATTGTATTCATTTTTGTGGGTATTGATTATTATGATGATGTTACGATAATAATAATGACTCACGGTTAATATATCATGTTCCTGTGAGTCAATGTTGTCTACTGACCATTTACAATTTTATAGACTAAGAATCAGCAGATAAGACAGTTTCCCACAATTTTATTTACCTATTTATTTTCAATTACAAATTGGTCTGGAAAGGGTCTACTTTTCATAATGGAGTCAGAGTGGATACATACTGAAAAACAGGGAGATTGTAGTTTTGTACATCTTTAAATCTTGAAACGCTATAAAATCCAAACACTTGCATGAGTGTTTATAAATATATATTATTTTATAAATATAAAATAATAATGCACTTTCAGCACAACCAAAGCACTTACATTTAACCGTTACTTTTCTTGTAAGCAATATCTAAATGCTGGTAAGCATCTGACTTTTCACAGTGTTTTATGCTCTCCATATGTGTTTACCTACTAGGAATTATGTTTCTTCATCTCTTTGCTTTTTCTCTGTTTTCAAACTGGAATAATTTTATATAATAATAAGAATCAAATTTACTGTGAGAGACATCTTTAAACATGTAGGGAATACTAACAGATTTGGAATTAATCCATTTATTTATTGAACTAAGTAAAGTTATTGACCATCTTTTGTGTGAGGCATTCTGGTAGGGAATTGAAGTTGTAATTGTGAAATAAATCCTTCCTCCTTTCTTATAGTGCTTAGGATTTATCTCAAGGTGTGTTTTTTTTTTTTAAATTATTGTTTCAGCTGGGCACTCCACAGGCAAATATTCTCTCCTTTTTGATCTATTGTAACTTTCTGTACTCATGGCCTTCTACTAAACAAAAAGTCTTTCGTGATGTGGTCTGAGAGCTGCAGTAATTCATGATATAGATATATAAACTTAGTTGTCAGTTTAATTCTGTGTTGGTTTATCGAACTGTTGGTAGATTTGACAATATGACCCTGTGGTGTTAAAATTCTGAATTCTTGGCCATAATTAAAGTATCAAACATTTGTTATTTCTTGTGAAGTTTACCATAAATCCAATTTGAAAGCTTTTGCATACAAACTTCTTAGCAGGTCCAGGAACCATTGAAGAAAGATGTACATAATGTTTCAGATATCTGGAAGGGCCACCTCACCATAGCCATGTCTTTTGGACATGCCAGGTGTTTTGGACAACATCAGCTACTGTTGTCTTCAAAAAACCTCATGAGATCAAGACGTTCAACATCCTAACATAGACCAAGAAAGGGTTCCTGAGCATTTCCCCAACTGAGTCTCTATAAACAGTTGATAGGGTCTTGTTAGGTAGAGAGAGAAAAATTTCCTGTAAGCATGTGGCCCCTGCAACTTGAACATGATCCAGTGGTTGCCTACATAGCCACAAATATAGGGCCATTGCAAATTGGATTCTATGTCTTATAAAAATATAACAAAAATGGACATAATATTAGGAAGAGGTGGAAAGCCACTCAGTGGATCTGGGAGAATTTGGGGGAATATAATAATTTTTTGAATGAATATTGAAATTCTTGATTAATAAAATTATTAACTGAAAATATGTTATTCCCATAAATCTGAAAAAATACATATTAACAATGACTCTATTTTGAAATTAAGAGACATAAACATCCATAACAACAAAGAACGAACTCTGAAACTTGAGATTGCCAATTTTAAGCAATGAATTATGAATACTCAAGAAAAAGCACACAGACACACACACACACACACACACACACACACACACAGTTGACTGGACTTTGAAGTTAATACTGAAGATTTTTTTAAAAGATAAGTGGCATTTTTGAAAAGACTTGGAAGGCCTGTATTGCCTATGACTATTAACATAAATCATTGAGTTAAAAAGCATGTGAAAATGTTTATTTTTATATAGTGAAATTATTTATACAATAAGGAGTATTAAGGAATACAACTATTAATTCTCAAACAAAATGGCTAATTAATGAGAGAGAAGCAATTACAGAAAGTTTAAAACATTGAACTGTAAATTAAAATAAAGTGTGCTGTATATTAGAAGCAAAGAAAGTAAAATCAATTCTCATGAATAGGTCAGGGCTCACTGAACAGATTATGTTTGGACAAAATGACTTTGAAGGCTATAAGCAGCACACAGCAGTTACAAAAGATTTCACACTGAGAGCAACACAGAATCTAAAAATAAAAACTATACACCCAGAAACCATAAGTAGATTCATACATATTTAGGGAGGTATACGGATCACAGAGGTGTATCAGGAGAGCAGAAAACTGGGTTGCTGCTCGTCAGTGAAGGGATTTTTCTGCTAGGAGAGGAAATTTGAATTTCATTCTGAAGTACTTGCTTGTTTCTTGACATCATGTCAGAAAATGGCATGTTTTTCAAACACACTTGTAAATAACTCTGGCCAACCTAGAGTTCCAAAAGAGCAAATTCATGCTCAGGAGAGTCTACCAGATTCACTTGCAGAACCCTGAATATTGCAGGTACTTCACCAGGAAATACTGTTCATTAAATTTTGCCTTGCAGGTTCCCGAAACTAGGTCTAAAGATATTAAGCAGCACAGCATGCTGAGACAAATGATAAATTCTATTCATATTCTAAAATGTCAAGACAGTCAATGTCATTGAGCAGAACACAGTTTTGCATGTAAAATTGTATAAATAACAATGACAACAATTAAAATAAAATTTATAAGTGAAGATACAGATCTTAATTCTTTTACCTACTGTCTGTATGCATTATTTTCTTTTTTCAAGACAGGGTTTTTTTGTGCAGTTGTGGAACCTGTCCTGGAGCTAACTCTGTAGACCAGGCTGCTCTCAAACTCACAAAGATCTTCCTGCCTCTGCCTCCTGAGTGCTGGAACTAAAGGCAACACTGCATGAAAATATTGAAATAATTTATTGACCTAAAGAAGCAATATATAAAATGGATAGAAGTGTTTTGTGCTCATTTGTTAATAACATTATTAAGTAGAATATAGTACAAAAAGTACTGAACATGAAATAGTTTTCTATTTTTTACAGTAAATATATTTATTGTTATAAAATAATGAAAATTTGCCTGAAGACTAGATTTTATCAATCATTCACATTGATTTTTATTTTTAATATTTTGTTTGTTTTTTGTAATGGAAGAAAATGAGTAAGACAAGATTTGGTGGCTTGAAATGTAAAATTAGAATTTAAGAAAAAAGTACTGTCCTAGGAGATGAGGAGAAATGGTGATAGAGAATTAAGTTGGCAGTCAATTCAGTATTGCCTCATTTAGAATATTGAAAAGTTCACAGATGCACAGGACGCTGGTTCTGTGTGAAGAACGTTTTCTCTTCCTTCCTTCCTAACTTCATTCCTTTCTTCCCTCCTTGTTGTAATAAGGCCACTTGTTCATTCCCAGCTGCCCAGACTCCCAAAATAATAACACAGAAACTCTATCTATTAAATCCCCACTTGATCCATTAGCTCTAACTTTTTATTGCCTAACTCGTACGTCTTAATTTAACTCATTTTATTAATTTGTGTATCACCATGTGGCTGTGGCTTACCAGGTATCATTCCATCTGGTGCTGGGCTTCATGGCTTCTCCTGACTCTGCCAGCATCCAGCTCTACTATTTTGCCCTATAACAGGCAAAGACAACTTTGTATTAAGGATTGGTATTCATAGAATACAGAGGGGAATCCCACATCACCTCCCTTCATCTCTCCCTTCCTCCATCCTTTCCTTTTTTCTTTCTTCCTTTTTCCCTTCCCTCCTTCCTTCCATTCTTCTCTCCATTCTAACTTTCTTCTTTTCTTTCTTCCTTCCCCCATTCATCCCTTTCTTCTTTACTTCTTTTCTTCTTTTAACTTCTTTACTCTTTCACCCCTCCTTCCATCCTTTTCTCCCTTCTCTCCTTTCTTTTTTTAAACAATTTTATTTTACATGCATATCCCAGTTCCCTCTCCCTCCTGTCCTCACACCCCTTCCACCTTCTCCATGCCCCACCCCTTATTCACTACTCAGAGAGGGTGAAGCCTCCCATGGGAAGGCCCTCCTTCCTGTATCTAGGTTGAGCAAGGTATCCTTCCATAGGAAATGAGTTCCAAAGAGTCAGTAAATAAACTAAGTATAAATACTGATTCCATTGCTATTGGTTCAATCAACTGCCTATGCTACACAGCTGTTACCCATATTCAGAGGGAGAATTTGATCTTATGCTGGATCATCAACTGTCAGTGAAGAGTCTGTGAGCTCCTACTAACTCAGATCAGCTGTTTCTATGAGCTTCCCTATCATGGTCTTGACCCCTTTGTTTTAATGTCGCTCCTCTCTATGTCTGGACTTCAGGAGTTTGTCCCAGTGCTTAGCTGTGGATCTTTGCATATAATTCTACCAGTTACTGGATAAAAATTCTATGATAACAATTAAGGTACTTGTCCATCTGCTTACAGGGGAAGGCCAGTTCAGGAAAACTCTCCACTACTGCTTAGATTATTATCTGGGCTCATCCTTGGGGATTCCTGGGAGTTTTCCTAGTACCTGGTTTCATTCTAACCCCACAATGGCTCCCTCTTCCAAACTATTTCTTTCCTTACTCCCCCTTTCTGTCTTTACCAGCTCGATCTTCCTGACCCTGTATGTTCTCCTTTCTGCCCCCTTTCTCCCCTCCCCATTTCCCTGCCACTCTCTCCCCTCCTTTCATCCTGCCAATTTACTAAGGAGATCTTGTCTACTTTCCCTTCAGGGTTTTGATTGTTCCCTCTCTTCTTGGGGGTTGTGGACAGTAGACTTGTTATCCTTTGCTTTATATCTAATATCCACACTTGAGTGAGAACATATTGTCTGTCTGTGCCTAGATTAACTCACTCAAGATAGTTTTTTGTAGTTTCATTTTCCTGAAAATTTCAAGATGTCATTATTTTTTAGTGCCTTGTAGTACTCCATTGTGTAAATGTACCACATTTCCTTTATCCATTATTTGATTGAGAGGCATCTAGGTTATTTCTAAGTTTTGACTATTATGAATAATGTTGCAATGAACATAGTTCAGTACCTATTCCGGTGTATTTGTGGTGTGGGACCATGCTCTGTATTCTGTCAATTATATTTTAAATAAATGCTGATTGGCCAGTAGCCAGGCAGACAGTATAGGCGGGAAAACCAGACAGGAAGTAGAGATGGGTCAAGAAGAACAAGAAAATTCTGGGAAGAGGTTGCAGTTGTGGGCCCAGACACAGAAGAAGCAAGATATAACTGCCTCTCTGAAAAAGGTCAGAGCCATTTGGCTAACATATACTAGAATAATGGGCTAATATAAGTTATAAGAGTTAATAAGAAAGCCAAATTAATGGGCCAATCAGTTCATAGTTAATGTAGACCTCTGTGTGATTTCTTTGGGACTTAACAACTGCGGGACCCAGGCAGAACAGAAACCCCGACAACATATTGGTCTTTATCCATTGTGTATATGCTCAAGTGTGATATTTCTGGGTCTTGAGGTAGATTCTAAAAGAATTTGATAGCTAATCCTATTTCTGGGAAGCAACACTGCAATTTTTTTCCAGCTATGAACAAGTAAATCAAAACAGGGATAACGATCTCATTCTGGTGACTTCAAGCACTCTAGGCAAAATTATCCTGTGTAGCCACCAGATCCTTATTGACTTTCTGTATTGAGCTTATGTGTCATTCTACTGTACACCCAAGGAGGAAATCCACAAACATGTTCAGAGCTAGAGTTCTTAAATGTCCTATTTTATATTTGATACAAAATGTACTCACATTTTTATAGATTGCTGATATTCTTCATACAATTTAGGTCTCAAATCTCCTAATGGTTACCCATATAAAATTTGCCACACAGGTGTAAAATGAGCAATGAGAAATCACAATACTTATATTACTTCTTCAAAGAAGATAAAAGAATTAGTTGTACATAGGCAATTTGAAAATCAGTACAGATTAATTTGATAAATTGATTGAATGTCATGTCACCCATATATGAGAACTGGTATTTATGCAAAGATCATTTGAAATTCAACAATATTTTAGAGTAATATATACTCTGAAATTTTTTGAAGAGGAAGAATAAAATGATGCTAAACACTTAGAAATGTAAACATGAGGTAGTAAAGAATTGTGAAATAAATATGAAAAGAGAGTACTGAAAATATACTTTCATTTTTCCTTTATATTTCAGTTTTGAGTTATGGAATGCACCATTTATAAAACCATACATCCCAGAAGAACAGATTAATAGAGCTTGAAAGAAGCTTAGAAAATCATCTTTGCAGCCTCAAGGCAGCACATGTCTAAGCCATCTAGAATGGTTCATTCTCTCTTCTTCTCCAGACTATCTCAGGATGCAAACACTGTAACCTACATTGCGACTTTCACACCCTGAAAGCCAAAAACTTTTCCCAGTCACACAGAAAAAAAAAAAAAAAAGCTAGGGTTTCACCAAAAGTTTAACCTATTGCTTTTCTTTTAAATTCTTTAAATTCTACAAACAATCTGCCTCCCCCCTCCCCGCAGTCTTTATGTTTGAGTGAGACAGAGACAGAGAGACAAAGAGAGATGGACAGACAGAAAAGTAGAGACAGAGAAAAAAATCAAATGTGGTTCCAGTGAAAATCATTATACAGTATACACACAATAGTTTCATGAAACAATATTATTATACAAATAACTATTACACTTTTTGACAACTGGAATCCACAACTTTATATTTTTATGTACTCAATATTTTATTATTCTAAGTCCCTTTCAGCATTCTAAAGTGAGTTTTCTTTGAATTATTTTACAATCTATAAAAACACAGTCTTTGTATAAACTAATATTTGGTGGATCCTTGTTCAACATCTTACAGGAAGCAGTGCATTGTATTAAACATTGTTTAAAAACACAATGACAATCTGTGGATAAGGAAGATCTATTCCTGTTTCTGTATGCAAACAGTTCTTTTACAAATCTGAAGAGATTTGGTGCAAATTATTCACTTTTTCTTTGCATTGAACCATAAAAATAGCTTCTGTTTCTGAACAGAGATATGTATATTCTCTGTAGAGTCAGTTCGCTAGAGAAGATGTGATGGACAAGCATTTCAAAGTGGAGCTCCTCTTTTACTTTTCGTTTTGTTTTGCTACAATGATCTGGGCATTAATTTTCTAATCTGTGAATTCTTCAGTGTGCATTCTGCAATATGTCTGACAATATGAATGTTCTACAAAGTACCTTTTGTTTTCTACCATGCTGTTTTTATTTTTCTCTGTTTTAATAGTGAATTACTACACTTATTAGGAAGATCATGAATGCATGTAACTAAAGAAAAAAGAAAAGAGAGTCCCAGTCTGTGGGACAATGGTTTGTACCCTGTCAATTGCATTTTAATAAAATGCTGATTGGCCAGTAGCCAGGCAGAAATTATAGGTGGGACAATAAAGCAGGAAGTGGAGGCAGGTCAATAAGAACAGGAGAATTCTGGGAAGAAGGAAGTTTTATTCTGCAGTTGTGACCCAGGCACAGAAGAAGCAAGATGTGACTGCCTGGCTGAATAAGGTACTGAGCCACGTGGCTGACATGGACAACAATAATGGGCTAATATAAGTTATAAGAGTTAATAAGAAGCCTGAGCTAAAGGGCCAATCAGTTTATAATTAAGGTAGACCTCTGTGTGACTTCTTTGGGACTTAATGACTGCAGGAACCAGGCACGACAGAAACCTCAGCAACAAATCTCTGTAGCTGAAATTTAGAAAATTGATCTGAAATTTTTGTTGCATTAAAACTGACAACCAAAATTTTCCAGTCCTCCAAATGCTAAAGACCTTTTTTTCCAGTAAGAATAAACTTTGTTATTTTTAAATCCATGTTTTCAAACAAATGAGCCAAAAATATTCTTTTGTACCAGATTTATGGTGAAGTGAACTTGATTATAGCAATTACATAGTTATTCTTTTGAAGATTATGTATTTGATCCATATTATATGAAGCCCTTCTTTTGAAGTGTGAATTTATTACTTAGCAATGGGGAACAGTAGGTTTATTTCCTTCCTGGTTATAAAAGCCAAGAAATAAAATGCAATCAGTATCAGTGTGATAAGTTTGGGTTAAAAATGAGGTTAAATTTCCTGCAACACTAACTAAAATGATATGGTTCCCAGGAAACTGGTAAAATGCCTTTGAAGATTATTTAAGGATTTTAGTGTGTAGAATTTAACATGTGTTACTCTAGCTTGTGAAATATTTCCTGCTATTTTTTTTCTTTCTTTCATGGTCTTTTAACAAAAGCATATTTTCACAAGTTTTCTGCCTCTTTGTTTATTTCAAGGGGCAAGTATGGGTATAGAAATAGACATATTATGGTAGTACTTTTCATATAAAGAAATTATATAAATGAGCAACAAAAACTTAAAAAACCAACAAGAAAAACTCCTAGTGTACCACTGTAGAAGTACCCTAAACTTTAAAACTGATTAACCTAATGCAAAGGTATGAAAGTTAATTGCAATAATACTTAAATGGTTTAATACTATCATCAATACGTGACATTTTCTTTAAATCTGGTTATTTGCAAAAAAAAATAAGATTGACTCAGTGAAGGTAGTAATCAAAAGATGCTTTTCATGTGCGCTTCCATTTTCTTTCTAGAAGAGCTATCATAAACAGAACATCCCTGTGTTTGCTTCTTTAAAACATTCTAGGCCTGAGATACAAGCCAATGTCAGGACATTGTCTAACATGTGGAAGAACACTGCTTATCATTTCTGTAACTAAACATTGTGAATCTGGGTTTTTATTAAGAACTTTGGTGAACTACACCCTTTTTGAGCATAGAAACCAATTAAGCTTCATGTTGCATCGTTTAGAAATTAGATGCTGTATATTCAGTAGGAACACACATTCTGACTTCTGCAGACATCAGTCCTATACATGGTGGACAGACATTTATACAGATGAAACACTCACACATGAAATAAAAATGACCAAATCTTACCGGGTGGTAGTTGTGAATGCCTTTGATCCCAGTCTTCAGGAGGCGGAGGCAGGCAGATCTCTGAGTTCAAGGTCAGCTTGGGCTACCAAGTGAGTTTTAGGACAAGACTCCAAAGTTATGCAAGGAAAGCCTGTCTCAAAAAAGAAAAGATACTAAATCTGATATAAAACCTTAAAAATCAAAACAAAGAAACAATCAAAAATCCACCCAGATTTAATCTAGATGCATGAAGGAGCAACTTAGTGAATTGAAGACAGAGAGACAGATACGTGTTTGCGCAAATGCTCCTGAAGTTCTAGGTGGGACACAACTGACCTTGTGCTCAAGCTTGCTGAAAACACAACTCTACTCAATGTAAGGTTCTCATTCCGTGTTCCAGTTCTGAACTGCAAAAGCATACACTAAATGTATGGAAGATGTGAAACCTTGAACATTCAATGAAAAATATTTGTTAAGGTAAGTGCAAAGAAAATTAAGAAGAAAAGCATTTAAATCTTCTAAAACTTGTGATATTGTTGAAAGATGACAGGGAAAGATGACAAGATTTAGTTTATAGAAAATTTTGGAAATTACTATATATGAGCATCCAAGTACTGAAGCAAGGCAGCTTTAGTGATCAGCAGAGCAAGCTCTGCAAATCTATCCTGTCAATACTGCTTCCTGGAGAGATGAGAGAACCTCAGATAAAAGAGCAAAATTTTATGAGGCTCCTTTCACTGCAAAATAATCTGAGGCAAGAAGTGGTCTTAGCTGTTACTTCCTGCAGATGTATATATATATATATACTATATATAGTAATTTCCAAAATTTGAGAAACAGATGTATTGCATTCTTTTTTTTTTTTTTTTTTTTTGGTTCCTGGAGCTAGCTCCTTTAGACCAGGCTGGCCTAAAACTCAGAGAGATCTGCCTGCAGCGGAGGAGGAAGAACAGGTAGTAGAAGAGGAGCCATCTGTAAAGAAGAAGAAGAAGCATAAAAAGAAACGCATTAAGAAGGAGCCACTTTCTGAGGAAGAGCCGTGCACCAGCACAGCAGTTTCCAGTCCAAAGAAAAAGAAGAAAATGAAAAAGAAAAGAAAGCAGCTGAGGACTAATGGAAAGGAAGCCTAATTATGTCACCTGAACACATCACGCTTAAGATTGGGTTGGGGGCGTACCAGATGCTTTGTATAATAACGAAGGGAGATTATATCCAATAATGATTATCTGTAGCTTCTAGAACCTTTTATATCCAATAATGATTATCTGTAGCTTCTAGAACCTTTTTTGTGTCATGTCAACAACTTTTAACCTTAGAGTCTTTGATACAGAAATAAAAGTATTTTCTTTGTAAAAAAAAAGAAATTAAAGAAACATTTAAATGTGGGCAGGCATTCTCTTAATGTCCATCTTTCTCTAAAGTACTAAATAAAGAAAGCAGGAATATCCAATGGCAAAATTATGACTTAAAGCCATCTTCAACTGTTGCAATAAAGAGCATAAATGATAAAATTGATTGGTTTAAAAGCATTAAAATAAATTATAAAACACTTTCTACTCCACTTTATATGACTTTTATTTTCACCTTTAAATGTTCCTTGTTATTTTATTATTCCATATTTGTTATTATCCCAGTTTCTTAGTAAAAGCTGTTTGTGCAAAGGTGCCCACAACACAGGTGAAGATGATTCTTGTTTACAGAGAACTGCAAGGAGAACAATGAATGGCGGTTACAAAAACTCATATAGTTTCACAATGTAGATGCTTTGCAAAAATATATTGTAATTATGCTGGAAACCACATACTTTGATCTTATAGTGAATAATTGTTCCTGAGAAGAAGTAAAGGAATTTCCATTCAACACAGCAAAGAAAGGGCTCATTAAAAGCCTTTTGGTTGGCCTCTGAGTTTACTGGGTTTCCAGACAGAAACAGGCATTCTGCCTGTGGTTACATCTGCAGGAAGTAACAGCTAAGACCACTGCTTGCCTCAGATTATTTTGCAGTGAAAGAAGCCTCATAAAATTTTGCTCTTTTGTCTGAGGTTCTCTCATCTCTCCAGGAAACAGGATTGACAGGGCAGATTTGCAGAGCTTGCTCTGCTGATCACTAAAGCTGCCTTGCTTCAGTACTTGGATGCTCATGTTAGCCCAGAGGCAACAGAAGAGACACATATCATCTGATATTCTTCCTCTATTTACTGGACAATGACGGAAACAATCACTGAATTCTACCAGCAGAAAAAAAAAGGAAGGAATGAAGGATGGAAGGAAGGAAGGAAGGAAGGAAGGAAGGAAGGAAGGAAGGAAGGAAGGGAGGGAGGGAGGGGGAGGGAAGGAAGGAAGCAAAGAAAGGAAAAGAAAACCTTTGCTGAGGGTCATAAATGCAGTCAATTTACATTACTCTTGCAATAATGTAATGTAATAATAATTACATTATTATTGAATCTTTGCTTTAAAAGTAATCCAGGTTCTTTCCACCTTTTAGTAAAAATCACTTAAATCAACTGGTTAATATGTATTTGATTCATATGTTTTACTGGTTAAAACACATATTTAATATCTAGCATTGAGACATTAAGGTTGACAAAATTTATTGACCATGAATTTCTTTGCATTTTTTTCAATAAAACACACTTGTCCTTTTCCAGCAACCTAAACTGTGACTTAACAGTGCACTTGAAGGTATTTTGATTTAAAAAAAAAATCAATCAAAGAAGGAATAAACATACACAAAGCAAGCAAGAAGCAGGGCAAATGCACCTAGAGAATTTGCTGAAATTAGCATTTCTTTACTCAGCCTGAGCTGTGAGCATGTGCAATGGACAATGAACTAGTTCACACATTCCTGAGTGTCCAAAACTATTCGCAAAAGCACCTGAATATTGACCTGAAGACTGGGCCTGCCTTTTAGAGCATATGAGAATTTAGACAGACAAAAGTCTGTAAACAGTCAGAATTGATTAGAAAAGGGAGACTTCTGTCTCTTATAATGCCTGGAGATAGGTAATGTTACAGAAAAAGAGCATAGAAATATAAATGATTGAAATAACTATTCCCAGCATTGCTTCATTTTGTATGAACTCCAAAGGAAAGTTACATTAGTAAAATGAAATATGGCTAAAAATAAATAACAAAAAATTACTTTGATTTTCACTATTAGTATATCAGCATGTTTCTTAAGTTGTATTTTATTAAATATATAATGGATTGACATGTAATATGTAATAACCGACAGAACTTTTAATCCATTTTAATCTGATAGAAACAATAAATCTTATATATAATTTACTAATTCAATGTGTTACAGGAAGTAAATTCTATATAAATGAAAAAGGGATCTCCCCGCAACCTCATTGGAACTCTGAAAAACAGCATGCTAGAATACTGAGGGAACCTGAGAGGTGAGTGAACAGGCAGGCAGCTGGACACCCACTCTCTCTGACCTCCACAGTGGGATAAAACCCCAGACTCTTCCCCAAACTCCCTTGGCTTTTCTAGCCAGCCAGCAGACTTTTTTTTTGCCAGTAGCCTCCCCCAAAAGCCAACTCCATCCACTGCACCCACTGAACTAGTCACACTCCGCCTAAGAGCTTAGAACTTGCTATAATACTGAAGAGACTACAACACTGAGGGGAGCAAAAGAGAAAACCAAGAGAGCAAACCACGAGAGAAGACCAAGAAATCAGGCTTATAGAGACCTCAGGGGCTTTCTGAGACAGACATTGACAGTACAGTGTAGACCAAGAAAAACTCCCAAATACTCAGATTGCCACTGCAAGGATTGGAAATGGGCACAAAAACACTCATTTGAATGAAGAGATTGGTAGGCACCAATGCAAGAATTTCTCCAACAACCTAAGGAGCAACATAGTAACACCAGAAACCAGTGGTCACTCAACAAGAAGACTTGATCATCCTAACTCAGGAGAAGTAGGAAAAAATGAATGTAAATGTGACTTTATGAAAATGATGGAGAACTTAAAGTGGAAATAAAAAAAACTCTTTTAAAGAGACTGAAGAAAAGACAAATAAGAAAATGGAAGAAATTAATAAATCTCTCAAAGAAAAAAGAAAAAAAAACAATAAAACAGTTGAAACAAAGAGTTCTATACTTGAAGACAAAAAATCCAGGCAATAAAGTAAACACAAACCGAGGGAATTCAGGATATGGAAAATCTGGGTAAATGAACAGGAACTACAGAGACAAGTAAAACCAGCAGAATATAAGAGAAGGAGGAAAAAAATCTCAGGTGCTGAAGATACTATAGAGGAAATAGACTCATTGGTCAAAGAAAACATTAAATCCAACAAATTCTTAACACAAAGCATCCAGGAAATCTGGGACACCATGAAAAGACCAAACCTAAGAATAATAGGGATAGAAGGAGAAGAATTCCAGCTCAAAGGCATAGAAAATATATTCCACAAAATCATAGAAGAAAACTTGCCCAGCCTAAAGAAGGATATCCCTATGAAGGTTTAAGAAGCTTACAGAACACCACATAGACTGGATCAAAAAAAATACCCTTGCCATATAATAATTAAAGCACAAAACATACAGAATAAGGAAATAATATTAAGAGCTGCAAAGGAAAAGGTCAAGTAACATATAAAGGTAAACATATCAGAATTACATCTGACTTGTCAATGGAAACCATGAAAGCCAGAAGGTCCTGGATAGATGTGTTGCAGACACTAAGAGACCATGGATGCAAGGCCAGACTAATATATCCAGCAAAGCTTTTTTTTCCCCATCAATGGAGAAAACCAGATATTCCCTGACAAAAACAGATTTAAATAATACATATCCACAAACCCAGACCTACAGGAAGTGCTAGAAGGAAAACCCCAACCCATGTAAGCTAACTGCACCCACAAGAACACAGGCAAATGGTAACCCCATCAGCAAAACCCAAAGAAGAGAAACACATAAACACTAGTCCTAAAAAATAACCAGAATTAACAACCACTTCTCATTAACATCGCTTAATAGCAATGGACTAAATTCACCTATGAAAAGACACAGGCTAAGATAATGGATATAAAAACAGGATCCAGCCTCTGTTGTATACAACAAACACACCTCAACCTCAAAGGCAGATACTATCACAGAATAAAGCATTGGAAAAAAGTTTTCCAATCAAATGGATCTAAGAAACAAGTGGGTATAGCTATCCTAATATATAACAAAATTTATTTCAAACTAAAATCACTCAGAAGAATTGGAGAACATTTTATACTACTAACAGAAATAAATAATAAAGATTAAAAAAAAAGATGTAATCTCAATCCTGAACATCTATGCCCCAATACAAGAGAATCCACATATGTAAAAGAAACATTATTGAAATTTAAATCACATATCAAACCTAACATATTAATAGTAGGAGACTTCAACACTCCACTCTTGCCAATGGACAAGACAAAATGTCAACCAGACAAAAACTTAACAGAGAAATAAGAGAAATAACAGAAATAATGAAAGTTTGATTTCTTCCTTTCTTATTTGTATCCCCTTGATAACCTTTTGTTGTCTTATTATTATTGCCAAATCTTCAAGAACTATGTTGAATAGATATGTATAGAGTGGACAGCCTTGTCTTGTTTCTGATTTTCGTAGAATTGCTTTGAGTTTCTCTCTATTTAATTTGATGTTGGTTGTCAGTTTGCTGTATATTGCTTTTATTATATTTAGATAGGTTCCTTGTATCTGTTATCTCTCCAAGACCTTTATCATGAGGGGGTGTTGAGTTTTGTCAAATGCTTTTTCAGCATTTAATGAAATGATCATATGTTTTTTTCTTTGAGTTTATTTATATGGTGGATTACATTGATGGATTTTCATAATTTGAACAAGCCATATCTCTCTGGGATGAAGCTGACTTGATAATGGTGGACAATTTTTTTGATGTGTTCTTGGATTCAGGTTGCCAGTATTTTATTGAGTATTTTTGCATTCATGTTCATGAGTGAGATTGGTCTGTAATTCCCTTTCTTGGTTTAATTTTTGTGTGGTTTTGGTATCAGGGTAACTGTAGCCTCATAAAAAGAGTTTGGCAATGACCCTTCTCTTTCTATTAAGTGGAACACTTTGAGGAGTAGGCATTAGCTCTTCTTGGAAGTTCTCATGGAATTCTGCACTAAAACCATCCAGTCCTGGGCTTTTTTTTGGTTTGGAGTTTGTGATGACAGCTTCTATTTCTTTGTTTCTATTTCTTGTTGAATCTTGTGCTGGACCTGTTATTCCAACCTCATCAATCACTAAAGTCCGTGATGACTTTAGTTATTGGTACAGGAATGAATTCATTTACCCACTGATATTCAACTCTAGGCATGTTATTCAGTTGTGGAGAATTTCGTTTTGTGTAGATGAGTTAACTTAATAGGTTAAAAATTGAAAACAACAGGGTCTACTGTGTGAATGAACCAGACAGAAAACAAAGATTGTTCAAAGCAAAACAGCTATAAGAGGTAGGAGAGACCTGGGATCTGATTACAATGTGTATGCCTTTGCTTCCAACTGTGCATAAAGCTAGTGGTCTATCCCCTGGACTTTTCAGTTGTATGAACAAGAATATATAAACACTCCCTTTTGGTTTTAATAATAGCAACCAAGCTCAGTTTTAGTAACAAAGGTTTGAATACTTATAGGCAGTTGTCATATTTTTTTTCAGCAAAAAGGACAGAAACATTCTTGTAATGTATGTAATAGCCTCTGAGAAGTGTGTGCTTTCTGTTATTTATATGATATCACCTTATCTTACGGTTTCCATTTCTATGACGAAAAACCATGACCAAAATGATAGTTGGGGAGGAAAGGGTTTATTAGGCTTATATTTCAGCATTGCTGTTCTTCACTAATTGAACTCAGGACAGCAGCTCAAACTAGGCAAGATTCCACAGATAAGAGCTGATATAGAAGCTCCATGTACAGGAGCTTCTTACTGGCTTGCCTTCCATGGCTTGCTCAGTTCACCTTCTGATAAAACTCAGGACCAGCAGTCCAGAGATATTAAGACCAACCATGGTCTGGGCCCTCCACCATGGATCATTAAATGAGAAAATGCCTTACAGCTGGATCTCATTGAGACATTTCCTTTACTGAGGCTCCTTCCTCTGATGAGTCTAGCTTGTATCAAGTTAACACACAAAATCACCCAGAAAACATCCCTAGTTATGATATCCACATTTTAAACATTCAGCAGAGATAGAACTTAGGTTCTCGCATACTCAGCAATCAGAAGTGCTCTCAAGATATCTGTTTTAGAAAGCTTATTTTGATTAGAGAATGATTGTACATACCTGTTATCCCAATGTATGAGAGGCTGCGTCCAAAATACTATGAATTAACTATGTATTAACATTCTTTGAAATATGAGTAAATAGCTCAATGCTTATTGAGAAAGACGATTTTAGAGTATTTTCTTAAGACACAAGACACCTGATAATTGTGACTACTTATGCAATGGGCACTGATAATAAGCGCCTACAAATCATTGTATCAAGTTGATTTATCTTGAAACCTTTTGTTTTACTGATGAAAGCTTATGCATTCTAAAAATGAATACGTCTGTATTTTGTCAATGCAGACATTCATTGAATTCATATATAAATAAATGGAAATTTAAGTGTTAATTACAGGCATCATTAATAAGTGGATTATAGCATTGATTTTAGTGTGCTTCTCCTGTAGGGTATAAAGCTTGCTGACCACGGAGAAATCTTGACTCCAATTTAAGTACCCAGTTAGTTTTGTGAATGAGACACTGTACAGTTTCAATAATATGGACTTCAGCTCACAATGCTAAAGTGCTTTTGAATAAATATTGGCATTTTAAGAACCTCGATATCACTGATCATTCATTGATATTTTTCTACCTTTCTATTAGTGAAGTTGCAGAAAGTTTGTCCTTAGTTAATTGTTCTTCAGGCAACGTCATTTCATGAGTTAGGGACTACTTATGAAGAGTAAAATTGTAGTGTCCAAATAAAGTCTGAGCTAGGAGTATATAGCACTAGAAAGTCAACATGTGTCTGCTGCAGATGTCACAGGTGATTGGCAAGTTGTGTTTTGAAGACAAAGCTAGACAGTCCTCTTTTCTCCACTTATTGAGTGTTGGGACAATTTGGAGTCCTGGCCTCCAGCTGCTCTCCGCTGCTAGTGGCCGTTGGCCTTCTGGTTTGAGTTACCGAAAGCTGTGTCCAGCTCTTCTTCCTGAGCACGTGTTGCCTTGTCCTTGCTTAAGGATCAGGAGATAAGAATTTCACCTGCTGGCTCACCTCACTGTTTTGGGTATATAAGCTTCCGTGGTGCTATTCATTAAAGGGCTTCTTTACCAGTGACTAGTGTGTGTGTCTCTCTCTGTGTTGTCTTGGTGTGTCTTTGTGTGTTTCAATCTCCAGCCTCTTGCCAGAGGCTCACGAATGGTCCTGTAGTGCAGTCCACAATACAAGAGTAGCACCGTTATGTCATGCAGTAGAGGCAGGCGCTACAATTGAGAATGTAACTTTTGTGCTAAAGGACAATTCTCATTTCATTCTTCTATCAGTCCTTAATAAATTATAATTGAAGGAAAAAGATTATAAGAGCTTAATTTTCTTGACTTTAATCCATTTTTGTTACAGAAGCAATATGTCTAATTCTACTACTATTTCAGACACAAAGCTATGATTTTGATAAATTCAGGATCACTTAAAAATATTTTCTTAAACACAACAGGTGTAATTTATACAAAATTTATATGCTATATGAATATTCAAAACTCTCTGTTTCTGTTTATATTAATTAAATATCAATTTTTTAAAAGAACTACAATAATCTACAGTTAGCATATATAATAATTTTGGGAAATGTTATTTTTTGTAAAATCATAATGAATATTTGCAAATGGATAGAAATTAATGGCAAATTTTAAAAGGTAAAAAATGATTGACAGGTAATTCTCAGAAGGCTATTCATGTGATTCTATAATTCAGTTGATGAGATTTAAAATATTAAATATTTTAGAAAGAGAGTAAGAGCACATTTTACGTAGACATTTGAATAAATTCTTACTTTTATTGGTCTAGGCTTTTATTTGTTCAGATCTTGCTTTAACACAGGGTCTCATGTAGCTCAGACTATAGCTGAATTTCATAGGTAGCAAAGATTGGTCATGGGCACACTAATTTATCCTTCCAGGTCCCAGGGTTTTGTTTCAGAAATGTACCTCATATATGGTTTTGTGCTTGCTCACAGTAAAGAGAACAGGGTGGGTTTTCCAATCTTCTTACAAGTTATGGATGCCTGGACATTTTCTTTGAATCTATTTGGTAAGCTAATATTATGGTAGCAGTAACTGATAATAACTTGAGGAAAGGATTTGCAGAAGAGCATGTCTAAACAGCATGTCTGCAGTAGTAGCCTGTTCACTCATATTCTGCCTCTTCATGCTATATCAAATAAAATCTTTAAACTAAAAATGATACTGTTAGATGAGTAATGTAAACTAACGTTCATTAGCAAAGGGGTCTATGCTGAATAGCCTTCATCTGACTATTATACTTAATGAATACTTCATATAATAGTGTTCCTCAGACATTTCATTTCTCAGCTTACTGTAAGTATGACAAATACTAAGTCATCAGAAGAGTTGTGATAGTAATTTAGAAAATGTGCTCTAAATACTATTGACACTGTCAGCTGAATTTTCTTTCCTCCCCTGCTTCTACAGTTATACTCTGTGATCAATTCCAATAATAACAAAATTTCAATATGACTTTGTTGAGTTTGTTTGAGCTGCAACTATTTGGAAAATTCTTTTCATTTTAAGCTCACAATTCATTGTATGTAATAATAGTTAGCCAGGGCTCAGTTTTTCAGCCCTTTGTTCATTCTTTTTCAGTGACGTCAACAAGCTAATATTTTTGCTTACATATGAGAAAAACAGATGTAATAAAAAACAGATTTTTGTAGTTCAGCTTTGTTTTGAATTGGTTCATCCTATTTTTGTTAGTGTTTTTATTTTATGATAAATTGGTTACAGATGAAGCACTGCTGTTAAAACAGTGTCAATCTTACTACTTCCTAAGTCACATATTTGGTTTTTCAAGGAAAAAAAGAAAACATATCGCAGTTTAACATAGAACAATGGCAATGGGTTTTTGATCCTACTGCACGTACTGGCTTTGTGGGAGCCTAGGCAGTTTGGATGCTCACCTTACTAGACCTGGATGGAGGTGGGTGGTCTTGCTCTTCGAGCAGATGAGGGAGGGGGACTTGATCGGGGGAGGAAAATGGGAGGCGGTGGCGGGGAAGAGACAGAAATCTTTAATAAATAAATAAATTAATTAATTAATTAAAAAATAAAATGCAAAAAATAGAATTTTCTTGAATTGTTTAAATTTATTTGAATTGATTCAACATGTGTTTCTTTAAGAGATATCTCTTGTTTATGGCTGAGATAAACCATGTAGATATATATTCTAAGTAAAAGAACTGGTAGATTTAGAGGTCGTGGAAGAAGAAAGATAGCAGAGACAAATCAAGACTCTCTCTGCTAATTTCAGGGGTATTAAATGAGAGACAACTCAAGAGTCTCTCTATCAAATGAGAGACAAATCAAGACTCTCTCTGCTAATTTCAGGGGTATCAAATGAACACTAGGAGAAAACAGTCTTTTCCTGAAATGCTGCAGCCTCCCTCAGCTTTCCAGGGTACTGGTCCTGCAGGAGTGAATGAGTGACCTCACTTAATTTCCATTCATGTAGACATAGCTTCCAAGGAAATCCTTTCCAGGAAGCAGAAGAACAATAAATGAAGTTCATTACTCCATTGCAGATAAGACCTTCGAATACTCACATGGTGAGGGATGGAGACAAAAGATAAGAATAAAGAGGTAGTTAGATTTTCAGATCATTGTAGAGTATAATTGAAAACAAAAAAAGATATTGGGATATGAAATATTTATATCACACCAGGAAGGAAACAAACATGACAAAGGAGCAGAAAAGAATGCAGATCTCTTCTGATAGCAGTTTGTAAAATTATGCTTTCTCATAGTGTGCCATCTTTGTACTTTCTTAGAAATGTTACTTAGGTCTATGATATATTTAAAAACACACAAACAACCTTTTCTTGCTCTTCAGTCACACTTCACATGCCACGAATATCATGATGCCTTTTGTAGTCATAGAAAAGATACTGCCTGTATCTTCATAGCATGCAGTGTTTCACCCTCTTTATTTGACTACATACCATCCAGTATTCATCTGCCTATTTCCATACAGGCTTCTCACATTAGGATGGAGGCTCCTTGATGCTCACTTTTAAATGTCAGAGTTAATAACAGGAATTGATACTTTCTTAAATGATAAGAATATATGAGATTTGGGAAGAGAAAGAAAAGAGGAAGAAGAAGAAGCAGAGGAGGAATTCTTTTTTCCTTGAGTCAGTGTCCCTGTTCTATCTCACATAGACTAATGTGCCCTACGTGAGACTGTTAGATTATCACTTAATCCATCTTAGTGATTGAAATAAAAACAAAACATAAAGCAAACAGGAAACAAAACATTACAACAACAAAAAACTAGTGTATTTCCAGAACTCCTCAAATGAGAGGAATGAGGTGAAAACAGTTAAGTGTACAGCATTCTGCAGCTATAATTAAACATTAATTTACTCTAATCTGCTTTCCAATAACTTTCTGCATTTAATTATCTATGTTATTTAAAGCGGAAATTTTTAGCTTTTCACTATAAATCTGCAAGCTGAAATGATGTATAGTAGTGCTCAGCTTTCCATTAGCAGGAAAAATTGAAGTTAATTTAACTCTTCTAAGGCACAATATATTTCATCATAATGAAAGTGGAGTTATGTTATCCCAAGATTAAACTAGTTTGGTAAGCCTAAAATAGTGCTTCAAACCCCTAAAGTCAATTTTTACAGATTTAGAAATCAAGTAAATGTATTTTGGGGTTTCAAAAATTTGACTTGGTTTAAATGAAATAAATTCATAGCACACTTTATTTCTCACTAGAAGATTGCAAGTTATTTCTGTTCCACTTGCAAGTTATTTCTGTGCATAGATGTTATAGAGTATTTAGCCTTCACTCAACATATTTTTTACTAGGAATCTGAAATGTGAAAATGGGTCAGGTACTTTTCAAATTCTGAGCATGTAAATCAGTGTAAAGTCAAGTTCCATGATAAGAAAGAGTCTTAAAAATGCAAACTATGATGTGATTTTTATATAATGATATATGTAAAGAGAAATGTCCACTCAGGTAAGGTGAGACTGAGGGAGTGATATTGTGAGCACAAGTTTGTTTTCTTTTTTTCTGTAAGGCAAACAGGAGGGGTTTTCAGAAGTGTGTCTTTTGTCTGAGTTGCCATAAGAAAATAGAAAACTTTGGATATTTAAGCAAGATCACTCTAAAAAAAAAAAAACAGCTAATGTTTGCAAAATCACTGTTATGAAAAAAATGGGTTATGATAGAACAGCAAAGGTGATAAAGTTAAGAAAAGAAAAACAAAACACTAAGACATCTGGTAGAACATACTTCAAGATAATCCACTATAATTATCAAATTAGAGCTAATTACCAAGTGGCTTCCTTAACTGTGCTGTTTATCACAGCACAAATGTTATGCATTTTTGCATAATGTAGTTCTTCCACCTAGCATTGCTACTGTTCAAAGTGATTTTATGAATAATTAGATTATATGAAGGTGCGAAAATAAATATCAAAACTACTCTGTGTCATTTCTTATTCATGCACCATCTGGACTTCTAAATATTTAATATATGAAGGAACTAAATAAATGAGATTAAAACAATTTAGTTATTCACAAGTCGTAATAGCTATGCATAATTATGTGTGTTAATGTGACATTTCTTAATGAGGTGGATTAACCCATGCAGTCATTCTCAGAGAAGAAAAAGGGCAAGAAGCTTCTATCGTATATTATAGGTTACACATTAAAGGATGCATTTAATAATTGTTGCTGTAAAATCTGTATACCCTAAGTATTTGGTAGACAAAACATTTTCTCTTTATACTCTTTCTGCTTTTAAAGTACAGGAATGATTGGCATTTAAAAGGATTGGTAGTTACAAAGTTATAATTGGGAAAAAGGCAAAGAAGAAGTCACAGTACCGAGATGTAGGTTCGACATAGTTCTTGCCAAGTGTCTAGTTTGTGTTTGAACCAGAATTCAGTCAAAAGACATACAAAACCAAATGAAATTTGGAAAAAAAGTAAGAAGATAATCGCATGCCTGAGCCCTGGACAGGTCTAGGTACATGTGACTAATACAAAACAGTATTTAATAGCATCCAATTTTTGGGCAATTTGTTCCATTCTCAGCCCTCATGGTATGTTCACACATTGCTCACCAGATCAGAGTGTGAACTATGGCCCTTCCATTAAATTTTCACATGACAACTGAATTAAGAAATGAAATATTAATTTTTATTTAAACATATTATCTTTACTCGTTACTTGGTTTTTATAAGAAGTTTCATAAAACTATGTTTTGACAGTGCTTCTTCTGTATCTCATACCCCCTCATTTTCTCTGTTCCAATTTCTTGTTATGTTTATTTCTCTGAGACTGATTTTGCTCTATTTTCATTTCATATCATTTCATGTATGTATATATGAAAGAGGGAGTAGCTGAATTTTGGAAATTTCAAAGCCTACCTTCAGTGACACGCCTATTTCTTTTTTTTTTTTTCAAACACTCACATTTTATTTTACATACCAATCCCAGTTCCCTTTCCCTCTAGTTCCTCTGCTCCCGCAGAATTTCCCCCAAGTCCATTACCCATCCATTCCTAAGAGATAGTAAAATCCTGGCAGTGGTGGCGCACGCCTTTAATCCCAGCTCTTGGGAGGCAGAGGCAGGCGGATCTTTGTGAGTTCGAGACCAGCCTGGTTTACAAGAGCTAGTTCCAGGACAGGCTCCAAAACCACAGAGAAACCCTGTCTCGAAAAACAAAAACAAAACAAACAAACAAAAAAAAAAGAGATAGTAAAACCTCCCATGAAGAGTCAACAAAGTCTGTCACAACAATTTAAGCAGGATTCAGGCCCTCTTCCCTGTACGTAGCCTGAGCAAGTTATACCTCTATAAGGAATGGACTCCAAAGAGACAGTTCATGTATTAGGGACAAATACTGATTCTATAGCTAGTGGCACTACAAACTGACCGAGTCACACAATTGTTACTGACATTCAGGGGGCATAGTTCAGTCTATGCTCGTTCCCTAGCTGTCAGCCCCATTCTATCCTGAAAGCTGTGTTGTGTAAGCTTGACTGAATGGTGCAGGGCAGCTTGCCGAGGTGGTGACAATGAAGAAAAGCTTGTGAATTTACCAACCCAGCTACCACCCACGTCCAGAAATAGTGCTATGTGTTTACCCAATATCTACCTCATCTACAAACTGCTAGAGAATGTGAAAGGGCCATACCTGCAAATCCCATGCTGCAGGATCTCCACGACACAAGCCAATAACAGGATACTCAAGAGAAATCCAAATGTGGGCACTATATCCATAGTGTAGCAGGAGCCAGACACCTAGAACCTGATCAACAACTCATTGCAAGTATGGATTAAAGGTAATAGTGTATAACTGACTGCATCATACAATAGTTCCATACCATGACTTTGTTGTGTTTGGATTTCTTCTTTGTTTTTCTTTTGTTGTTTTGTTTTGTTTTGTTTTTCTTTTTGATATTTGTTTGTTTGCTTGTTTGGGGTCTTTTTGTTTTCTTGTTTTTGTTATTTATTTTTCTTTTAAGTTTTATTTGCGGAGGCTACAAGGAATGAGGATGGATTAAAATAACAAGGACTCTGAAGATACACACACACACACACACACACACACACACATTGAGATCACAATGAGGCTTCTCAGGGATTTCTCATCTGCATAGCAATGTCAGAAACTGTATTTTTCAAATATAAATGTACATTTTAAAAGCACCATACAGCAGAATAGTTCAAGATTTTAGTCATTGATGCATGAGCAAGAAAACCTTTATTTTCAACTCATATATTCATCATTATATTCTATATGAAACCCTTATCCAATTCATATGAATAAGTCATATATACGCACATATACCACTCCGTTTACTGACAGAACGCACACATACACACGTCTTAAAATCATATATAGGTTATTTTTTTAAAAGTGCCAACTAGCACATAGTTATTGGTGTTTTGTTCATGGAAGTACAATTGAAATTGTGTCTGCACTAAACAAAACTTATAGATTGAATATCGATAGCTCAGTTATCCATGAGGCCAATTTCCAACATCTGGATGCTTGGGATATGGTAAGGCAAATGTTTCTATGATGAATTCTCATTATTCTTTCCATCTGGATTTTCTGGCTTCATGTAGACAGTATATTTGCCAATCAACTTTCATGACAAACATATTCAAGTTGACGTTTGTTTTCCTGCCCACCCAAATCGAGGTAAAATGATTAGCTAAGGAACAGAATCTGTTAAATAATTACTCATATCTATGGTCTGGACTCAAGTAATTCTTCAGGATTAATCATCTAATAGTACTTCTCTTTTGCTTGAAGCACTATCTTGTTACATGTAAGACATTTATTTTAGAAATATTCCCACCTTGCTGAACTCTCTGGACAGATTAGAATTCTCCTATCTGATACAATTCAGGTTGGGGCCCCATAACCTGTAACAAGGGAGAATAATTCTTCTGCTTCTGATCAAGTTTCAAAATTAATTGACTGGAATTCTCTTTCTAAATGTTTTGATGAAGGTTTAATTCACAGAAACATAATTATAATGGGATGTAAAAGGATAGTGGTAGTTCATGTCCAAATGGCCTAGAACCCTGCTGTATGGAAGGCAAGAGGTATGATATGAAATATCAGAGGTACCCTAAGTTACTTAGTAAAACAAACACTCTTAAAATCTTATGAAAAACTGCAAGTTTTATCTTCAGATTCCTTTATAGTGATTGTACAACAGTTATCAATCTACTCATCTATGAACTTTCCGTCAAGTACAGATTATTATCAAAACTTACAAACATTCATATCATGGACACGTGAAAGAAGGCCTTAATAAATTTGCAATAATATTTATTACACCTATTTACTGCAATATTTATATGTGCACAGGCAATATTTTTCACAAAGACATTCACGCCTAAGCATCATATTTAAGATACCTTAAAGTAAGATGATTGTTACATTTGATATTTGTTTTTCTGAGACCTCTTAGAAACACTAGAAAAATTAGAACTGAACTTAAATTCAAACAATAATTGAACAGTTAAATAAATTGGAAGTAGCAATTTCATTTTTTCTAAGGATATTGAAAATATGCAAATGGTATTCCTACTGATAGAAATAGAGCATTCAGCTATTTTTAGACTTTCTGGCAGTCTTACTAATTTAGCTTCTGCTCTTCAGAGAGTCATAAAAAGAAACTTCTGTCTTGATTTGTGTAGCTTGTGTTATCATTTTGGCAAAAAAAAAAAGGTAGCTGGATGCTGTTAAAACATTGCCAACTACATTTGTGTTTGGACCTTATAAATGCAAAACAAATTCTTAATTCCACAGTTAATTCTTGAATTTGTAATATTAAAAACAAATTAATATTGTGAAATGTTAATCTTCTAATACTGCATTTTTCATTGAATTTATTTTATTTAGTTAATAGTTATATAAAGAAAATGTCTTATATCTATATAGCATAACTATAAATTACTAAAGCATACCATAATAACTGGTACACAACCGGGCAGTGGTGGCGCATGCCTTTAATCCCAGCACTCAGGAGGCAGAGGCAGGCGGATCTCTGGGAGTTCGAGGCCAGCCTGGTCTACAAGAGCTAGTTCCGGGACGGGCACCAAAAAAGAAAAAAAAAACAACAACAACAACAAAAAAAAAAATAACTGGTACATATATTCAATAATCATGATTTTCTCTACATGTGATTGTCTTTTGTAAATATAATATCAGAATTATGTATATTTGATTTTAACATAACTCATTGCTTTTTTCAGCAGAGTAGTGGCACAATACTAGAATTCAATAACTTTTTTTCTTATTATTAAATAAGTTTGTAAGCTGAGCAGAGCAATAGCATTTGGAAGATTCTAAGGGAATACTGTGGTTCATGTTCAGTCTGTGTATAAGACAAGATCCTGCACCTACTCAGAACAAAAAGCAAAGAAAAAGTATGCCTGTGACATCAAATAGCACAAAGCACAATGTTTAGTATTGTAAATTCATGAGGATTTATTATCTCATATAAAACAGGACTCATAAAGATCACAACAGCCTAATCCAAACCTTGAAAACACATTCCATCATCTAACTCTCTTCTGGAATTTTCATCTGTTAAATGATCCATTCTCAGAGTTAGTTTATGCCTTTCAAGAGACATAAACGAGCTGAGTGTCACTTTCTTGTGTAGTAAGGTCTCCAGATTTTGAACGTGTTGAGGGGTTAGAGAGCAGAGTGACTGGATTGCCATCTAAAAATCTGTAGTATCCTTCACCAGCATTTTTATTTTTATGTGTATAAGTTTCCATAATAGAATCAGGTTCTTTGTGTCATTGAAACTTCTAGAAGGCCATTTTTTTTTTAAAAAAATAGATCTTTATAGTTCATTCTTTTTTTTCAACAAAAGAAACAAGATAAATGCCTATTTATAAGTTTTCCCTGAGTTTCTAAATTAATTCGGCTAAATGTATCTTAGGAAAGATGTTTATGCTTTCACAGATGTAGTTTTACACTTAACTGAAAAGAAAATATGATTGAAATTTTGTTTAATAACATTGTTAGAAAATAAATGAAAGCTTCTTTATAGTGTTTTAGATGAATGTATAATTCAGATTTTCTGAAATTTATCAATGTCCATAATGTGTAGATTCTATACTATAAAAACATCTTTATTGAAGTGTTGCTTTGACCTTTCTTGTGAACTTAAGCTCATTTTTAAAAACACAGATTTTATAGGAGCCTCTCCAATAACCCACTACAGTTCTTATCACTGCAACTTCTTCCTTTCCTCATTTGTTTTATTTTTGTTTCGTCACATTTTTTTTATTATTTTTAGATGTTTATATGTATTCTAGTGGGAGGTAGAAAGGAAGGTAGAGATTGTTGGGTGGGAACTTTTGGAATAATTAGTTGAGTGAAAACCATAATCAGATTACATTGTTTAAAAAATCTATGTTTCGTAAAAATGAAATGAAAAGAACATAAAATATGAAAAGTAAAAGAAAACTTAAAGATAAAAATATTTTCCATTGCCTTTCATATTGTGAATGTTTTCTATATTCACAGAATTGAGATTAACACGTAACAAATATGTGTCTGAAGTTTTCATACACATTTATCTAGCAAATTTTCTAAACATGAGCTTTGAAGGATAGGTTCATGGAGTAAATATAGTAAGCAAGTTGGGTCCCAAATTAAGGGCTATAGCTTTGAAATGCCTATCCACAAACAATATAATTCAGTCATGGGGTAAAAAAAATGAAACTTTGATTATAGTACTGTGTTGAATAAATCAAATAATCATTTTTTAAGTGTAGCAGTTAAGGAAGTAGAGGTAATTAGAATTTACAGTGTGATTTCTAATAAAGAAAAATTTTGAGAGAAAAAGGAATTCTGTTTAATTCCAACTGAAAGAATGCCAGTGAAATATTTAATGTTTAACTATTAGTAGAATGAGGAAATGTGAAGAAATATTCATCACTGATTAGCATATTTGAGCAGTTTGGGAGGTGGAAATATGGTGCCCTAACACCAATTCTCTCATGAGGACACTGTATCTGCTCACTTAAAGGAAGAAAGGACAATTTATACAATTAGCTGTGTTTCCTCAAGCTATCTCCAACATTTCTTCCACAACAAAATTATTTACAGTTATTTAAGTAAGTAGACAAAATAAATTTAAAAAAAAGAGCTAACAAAACTAACACCATACATAATTTAAAATATTCTAGTTTAAGATTGAGAAGATTTTTAATATAGAGTCAAATGTTAGAAAAAACAACATATCATAACATTTAAAAATATTATAACTTAAATCCACCACTATATTTTTGATTTGTGCTTCATTGCCTTTATCCCAAAGAGCTTTGTAGTATTTCTTTTTCTTAGAACATAGCATTATAAATGGTGCTGAGTATATCTTCCAAATTAACCTTATTTATTTGTTTCAATAGGAAACATAAAATATCCCAAGGCCATAAAGGATTTTTATATTCATGAAGCTTTAATGTTAAGATGTTTAGCTTAGTTTGCCCTGGGAAAACATTTGGTTCACCTTTGTTTTGCTTCACTTTATCAAATTATGCTGGGATGTAGAAAATCGGAAAAAATCTAGCATTTACCTTACATATTTTACTGATGTTGAATTTTGCTTCAGGGTAATCAGTGCATAACCAGTAGGAATTGATGAATAGGTGCACTCTAAAAATGAGTAATATGGTAGGTAAACTTTAAATCTTTCTTTGCATCCCAAGACATTTTGTGTTTCACCTAAAGAAATTCTCCTTGCTGCTCCTTTCTTGCTTGAATGAAAATATAAACAAATGTAATGTCCAAACAATTTATGATGACTGGGGATATTATGACTCCCCAACAATGGCATTGTTAAAAGGAAAAACATTACTGAGATTGGGGTAAATGTTAGCTTTTGGATAGATAAGTTTCAGTGTTCTAAATATTTCATAAATATTAATGAAGACCAGAAATACAAGGAGCTTTCTTCAAACTTGATTCTACAACTTAACAACCTGATAGTCAGAAAATATGTGGTTCATAGACTTTCAAATCACCTATCATTTTTCTTGTTGTGCTGCTTAAAATAATATATAGTGGAGAGAAAATTTATGTAGTAGTTTTCAAAAATCAAATAAAAAAGATTTTAAAGAGCATATTTAATACATAGAAAACATAAAAATCTTGTTTTCAAAATGAACAAATATTTCACTTTAAAATTTTATCTGATAACTAGCATATGTTCTATAACATAATTCATGTGATTATATTTAGTCAATAGCTACACTGATATGTATGTTTACAAATATTTGCATTTTATATATTAAGTATTGCTTGAAGGCATCTAAGGAATAAACATAGTATTTAACAAAGCTGGATGTTCTTAATTTGTACATGGAATTCCTAAGCTTTTAGCCTATTAATGTTCAGACACATTTACTGGGTACCAACAACTATAATTCTCATTTTATAGATAATGATTACTCTTATAGAGAAAATTAGTCTGTGCATAGTTGTAGAAATTATGTAATTTAATTAGAATTCACAATTGTCTTCAAATACTAAATATTTAGATATTATCAATAAGTACGTCCTTAAACCAAAATCTTTCTGTTGAAAACCTTTTTCTCTTTCTTCAATAGTTTAGAAGCCTTCTCTTTCTTTGTTCCTCAGAACTGTGTTCTAAAGCATTATTACCTATGCAGTCGAATCTGTAAGTCTTAGGTTAGCCTGACAAGAAATAGCGCTTGAGTTCTACTGGTTGTCATGAGCTTCAGAAATACAGGATGCTAATTTCCCAACTTAGTTAACCATTAACAGATTGCCATCCAGTAATTTACTCTTAGAGAGTTAAAGGCTTTTAGAGACAGCAGGGTGACACCCAGATTTTTAAGGCATGGCAAACATCACTCCTGTCATGATAATAACTTACACCTTTCTAGCTAGACACTTGAGTAGTCACCTACAGGTACAAAGTGACATGACAGCTCTTACAGATTCGTTAGAATTTATAGTAGACAACACTAGGCTTTTCACAAAAACACTCAACTATCTGAATCGCATCATTACATCATCAATTGAATACTGTTTTTAAGTATAAATCAATGTCCTTTGTTTATAGATAGTATCCACTTAGGAGTGAGTATATGCCATATTCATTTTGGGGAGTCTGGGTTACCTCACTCAGAACAATGTTTTCTAATTACATCTATTTGCACACCAAATTCAAGATGTCATTGTTTCATTTCCTTTCAAAACGGCTTATGTTCCTCTCTCTCTCTCTCTCTCTCTCTCTCTCTCTCTCTCTCTCTCTCTCTCTCTCTCAAACCTATGCATATTTATCTATCACTGTGACCCCTTCAGAGGACTTTTTTTGTCTTTATTGCATATTTGTAATTATTTTCTGACCAGGAGCTTTTTTTATTTTTTTTAAATACTAAGTGAACATACCTAGGATCTACTCCATGGTCATCTCTGTTGGCTCTGCCCAGTCCATCATGACAGAAGCATGTTTGCTGCCTCTGAGAGCCATGCATGCTGTCCCAGCTCCTGAATTACAGCAGCTTTATATCACCATTAAGCAACTAATAGCATGCTGTTCACAAACCCCATTTAAGTGCTTGGCCTTCTGATAGAGCCAGAGTTGTTCTGGCAGCCTGAACCAGGCATCTTCCATTTCTTATGCTGAGTCAGTAAGCCTTCTCTTAAAGGATCAGTGTCATTTCTGCTCACCACAAACAAACAGAACCAACAGAGTCCATCCAAAAAAAAAAAAAATAGTTGGATACCAAAAGACCATACTTAATTCTTTTCTGTCTAGAAATCTAGTCAGCCCCATTTGGGCACCAATCTGTAGTTAAAACCTTCCTCCTCTTAAACAGATAAGGGGAAATGATGTGGGAAGTCTTTCTAGTTTTGTGTTGCTTTTATTGACTACTAAATAAAAGTTTTTCAGCCAGTGGCATGGCATAATAAGGCAAGACAGTAATTCCAAGCAAATAGAGTAGGAGAGGGTAGGCAGAGTCAAGAGCCATGTAGTCACCACAGGGGACAGATGCCTACCAGAGCCTGCTGAAACTGTCTGTAGGCCATGACTCGTGGTGGTGCACAAGTTAATGAAGATGGGTTAGTTTAGGATATAATAAGTAGCTAGAAATACTCTTAAGCTTTTGGCCAAATAGTATTGCAAATAATATAGTTTCTGTGTGATTATTTCAGGACTGAGTGGCAGGGAACGAATGAGCTGCCCTCAACTATAATATATTATGTTGTTTTTGCACAGGATCCAAGGATCTCAGGTGTTAGTAAAATCTGTAAATTTTCTCTTCTCATTCCAAGACCTAATGATCAACTGTTAATTTACGTTTCTTGAACATCACTATCTATTAAAATGGATGTCTATATACCTAATACTCTGTTTCTAAAGGTTATCTTTATGTTTATATCTTGAATGGCTTTTCATTATATTCTTTTTTTTTTCAGAACAATTTCTCCTTAGATGAGAAAATGATTATTAGTTCACAAATTTTTTTCATGATTACTTTTTAATTCTCCTTTCAAGCAGTGTTTGTAAATTATGCTTTATCAATGGAAATTCTGGACACATCAGGAAAACATAAACTGAAAGAAATGAGTGAAAAGCTATCAGTACAGCAATCACATTTGTGTATTACACTGACAGTTTTTTTTTTTATCATGAGTAATGTCAAACAACTGAAAGAGTAGTAAAGAACTTCCTTGGCAGATAACCATTTCAGATTTTTTATGATTAGATGAAGCCACAATCTCTGCAAGGGTAATGAAAGAGCAAGAAAACCTACCACACCCAATCTTAAAGAAAAATTTCTTTACTTCTCTCAGACAAGAGATGGAGCCAAATATTCCATCTCCCTGTTGCATGCTATATTGTGAAGTTCCTTTTATCTTCTCTTATGAGCTATAGGAAGATTTAAAGTTTTTAGAGCTAGGATTCTTTATGCTGTGTACCCAGCCAATAACCACAGCTGATATTTATTTTTTTTAAACAATAGTATCTATATGGTAAACTCATGCATCTGTATGGTATATTCACGTATGTGATTGGTATGCTCACATGTCTGTGCAGTATACTCATGTATCTGCGTAGTATACTCACATATCTGTATGGTATACTCATATTTCTGTATGGTATTCTCATGTATCTGCATGCTATACTCATGTATCTGTATGGTATACTCATGCATTTTGATGCACACATATACAGCTTTCATTGGCATTATTTTGGCCAATTACTATTTTCAAAGAGTGAATGAAGAACCAATACTTTGAATTTTTTTTCTCTTTCTTTTCCATGAGAAGGGAAATAAAAATTGTATTTCTTCCTATTTCATTTGTCACTTGTTAGTTGAATATATATTTTGTTGCAATATCTTACAATAGTATATAAAGGTCAAGTGTTGATTTTATTTAAATATATATACATATATAATTCTTATATAATCTGGGAAATTTTATTATTATGCAATTATAACTTTTCATCTATTCAATGGCAAAATATGTATAAAAAACTAAACATTGCTATCTGTTGATACATCAGTTGTAATATACCAAACCTGCCTAGTCACGGTAATGTTTGACTATTTAATAACAGTTACTTTGAAGTAGGAGGGCAAGACTTTCATGATATCTTGATTGACTATAATCCCTAAATGAATAAACATGCACTTTGCTAACTGTTCTTGGCAAATTACTAAGTTAGACACAGTTTATGTCTGGCCACTAAATTTTAAGAATAAGAAACTAGTAATGATGCATCTGGTCACTGCTCTATAAAGCAAAACCTCCCTCAGTGGAAGAAAATGTCAAGTTGTTATATCTAGTATACAAAAGACATAATTTATGTTGCTTTTATTTAAAATCCTTCCTTTAGTGTATGAATAACACATGTGCTTTTTTCATTGAGCCAGGAATTACACTAAACTATTATGTCATGTATTTATCAAAGCTGTCTACCTGACCCAATATCTCTTTGCTGATCTGGCTTCTTTCACTCACAAATTTAAACCTTGTTTATATCTCATCTGGCATACTGGATTTACTATGAATACTTTAGCATCCAGGCTGCTGATCGTTTAGAGTATTGTATTTCTTTTTCTAAAATATTCATGTATCTGATTTATTGTCATATATCACCACATAAAACTGCAGTTTCCCTTAAATGTATATGTATAAAAGGAGTTTTGTGGGGTTTTTGAGACAGAATCTCTTTGTGTAACAGTCCTGGCCATCCTGCCATCTGCATTGTAGATGAGGCTAGTCTCAAACCCATTGTCATCTGTCTGCCTCTGTCTCCCCAGTGCTGGGCTTAAAGACTTGCACTGCCATTGCCCCACCTGTCAAGCTTAATTTTAAGTTCAGTTTTAAGGGACAACTTACTGAATAGCATTCAACTTATTATATGTACAACATTGCTTTAAATCAATTGCATTTTATCATTCACTTGAAATGAAGCAACAAGAAAATGAGATGTGTGTCACTATTTTCTTTTCCATACATATTCAAGGAGAGAAACTTGTGATTAGCAAGTTATCAATAATTTATAATCTTGTAATCAAGACAGTTTTAATAAGGTTTAAATCTTTATTTCTAGACAAAAAGTATTTTGATAATTTTGAAATTTATTAAAGGAGGAAAGTGGAAAACTATGTAAGTGACGACCAAGAAAGATATTGTTTCTTCAATTATTTATTTGTATTATTACTGTCTCAGTTATACTTCTACTCTGCAACAAAACGCCAAGACCAAGGACAAATATAGATTTAAAAAACTAATTCGTGGCTCACAGTTCCATAGAATTATCTAGAATTCATGACTACCACAGTAGGGAAAATAGTACCAGGCAGACTGGCATAGCACTGGGCTCGAGCTGGAGCTGAGAGATTACATGTTGAAACAATAATCACTAGAGAGAGGGAGAGAAACCTAACTGAATGATGCAGGATTTTGAAACCTCCAAGCCTGTACCTTGTGACCCACCTCCTCCAACAAGACCTCACATTCTATTCCTTACCAGTGAGCACACATCCAAATATATTAGCCTGTGGGGGCAATTCTCATTCAAATCACTCCACTTTTATTCCAGGAAATAAATAGGATTGCTTAGAACAGGAAGTTGCTTTCAGAGCATCATTACAGACAAGAATAATCTTCAGTCAAGAGATAATATTAAAATTTCCCAGAGATAATAGGGTACTTATTTTTTTTCCAATGTATCTTTTCCTTGTTATAATACAACTATTTTCTTTTTGATATTCCATTGTGTGTTTATTTATAGATCTTGAGAATTTACAAGCAGTCAAATCCAAGATATACAGTCAATGTTGCAATATTATGGTATAGCAGTGTTCACACTCTAAAATAGACTATAATAGGAGATACTGTGTTGACATAACTATCAATCACTATTTACTAACTCCCTCAATATAGGTCAAAATATTTGACAGCATAAAGTAGTAAACTTATCTACTGTGGTGAACAGAATTGTTGTTATTGAAAAAAATTTTAAAAAAATCCCACCATGTGGACAGACAAATTTTTATAGATGATTTTTTCAAAGCACAGAATTTCATTTGACTTAGGATATGTACACACACACACACACACACACACACACATACACATATATCACCTAGGTTTATTCTTTAGTCTAAGTCCTCAGTGATTATTTGACTATTATGGACTCAGAACTACTAGTTTCCTATTGCTTGTTATTATGTATTATGGTTACAATACCCAGACTTCGTTTATTGTTGTCAGCAAGATAAATGTGTTTTTAAACATTGCATAAAGCAATTAATAGGATTTGAAGAAGGAATGTCCTAATAATTATTGTCAGCAAGACAAATGTGTTTTTAAATGTTGCATAAAGTCCTAATCAGACTTATAAACTAAGAGGTTGTTTGAGTTGTTCTGTTGATAGGTTTTGAGTTGGCCATAAAAAAGCATACCCTCTGTCATATGCTCTCTTTCATAATGTTCTGCAGAGTATGGAGCCAAATGTTCTAAACTGCTAAAACAATGAGATAAAATGAGCGGTTATTACTTTTTGGTTATTCTCTACTATTTTAGTAATTTAGTGAAAGCTCTCTAGAAAAACAAAGTCTGCTCTGATAGAAAATCCAGTGGACATGATAGATCTAGATTCACCTGGGAGAATGGGTCTGGGTATGCCTAGAGCGGATTGTTTTTACTAGGGTAACTAAAGTATGAAGATCCGACCATTGTAGGTGGCACTTTTTCTTGGCTAGAACCGTAGAGATTATATAAAGAGAAAGAAAACTGAGCAGCATTGGATATTTTCAACTCTCTAGTATCTCTAAGATCATACCCTCTTGTCTTCCCCCACCATGAGCCGTAATAGATTCTACTTTTGAACTAAGAATGACAGCAAACATTTTCATCCTTAAATTTGTTGTTGCTCTTCTGTTTTTTGTTTGTTTGTTTGTTTTGCCAGCTAGAGGAAAAGAAGTTAAGATTACTATCTAGGTCAATATTTTAATTTGTGCTAATAAGCCTGTAGTGACTATATCTTTATTATGCCACAAATTGTTCGGATATAATTTTTTTTTATATTATAGAGACTTAACAACTAACACTCTTCATTCCAGAAAAGTTCTGCCATCTAAAAACATACTAAATGCGTATTATGTGGCACATGCTTCAAGGGAAAGTTAAAATAATAAGCAGCTTACAACAATTAGTTATGTAGTCAGAGGATCTAAAAATGATTATACTTTGTCACAACTTATGTCATTGCATCCATTCAACACATTTTTCATGTGCTTTGAAGTTCAGTTACTTTGATGCATGATTTATTTATCATTTGATAACTTTCAGTACATCAATGTAATCATAGGATGAATAAAATGCCTGGAAATCTAGGATTTATTCAGATCAACATTTGTAATATCATCCTATTATAATTTAGGGAGATATTAGGCAGATACTCTGTTCTTTCAAGATTTATAAGGCATATTTGAAAAACAAAAATCATTTATATTACAAAGCTTCATTTCCTTTAGAAATATAAAATTTAATATAAAAGCTATCATCTTTAATATAATTAATTTCATTGATAATAATTTAATTTCATAATTATTCTATTACATCTTGAATTTTGCAGGAAAATGGATGGAGCTAGAAAACATTACTTTCTGTGAGGTAAACCAGACACAGAAAGACAATTATCACAAGTACTCACTCATGGGTAGTTTTTAAACATAAAGCAAAGAAAACCAGCCTACAATCCACAATCCCAGAGAACTTAGACAACAATGAGGACACTAAGAGAGACTTACATAGACTAATCTACATGGGAAGTAAAAAAAGACAAGATCTCCTAAGTAAATTGAGAGCATGGGGACCTTGGGGGAGGGTTAAAGGGGGGAGGGAAGAGGCAGGGAGTGGAGCAGAGAAAAATGTAGAGCTCAATAAAATTCAATTAAAAAAGAAAACTAAATTTGTATGATTATCTCAATAAATTTATTAGCAATTTTCATTTGCATAGTATCTGGAAATTAAAAGAGACTTGAAACTGGCAAATAAATATATTATTTTGCTAGTACTGTCTTGTAACTACACTATTATCATGAAGATTATTGTTAATTATGTGTTCAAAGTATATTTTAAAATAGCAACAGATTCAAAAATCTTATACACATTCTTAATCTTTTACAAAGAATATTTTGTAAATAATGTATTCTCTGACAGATAATAATAAGCTGTTATGGTAGCTCCTTTTGCTCCTTTAGCCAATAGCCTTTAAGATACCAGCCCACTTGGGCATGATCTCTTTTCTTTTAAGAAGCAGCGGTAGCCATGCTCACTTTCTGCTTCTGGCTACTAGACTCCTATCCTGGCTGTGCAGAGGGCTGTTGTCTAGGATGGTGATCTGTAAGTTTTTCTTTTTAAATAAATAACCCTTTTATTAATAATAATTTCAAACTGGTGTGGGATTGTTTTGTGACTTACTCCTTCAATAACCTTGTTGACAAAATAGAAAATTTAATAATAAAATTAGAAATTGAATACGCCACTGTATAAATTCTCCTTGCTAATTATGCATTGTATTTCTCCTAGCTTTTGAAATTGGTGACAAGATATCTATTCATGTTTCCAATTATATTATATTTTTATATGATACAATCATTGTTTCACTAGTTTTTATTATATGCATATATTTATCTGTGTAAGTATATTCATGTGAGTATGTATATGTGTGTGTGAGAGAGAGACAGAGACAGGAACATCTGTATCTGTGTGTTCATGTATATGTGATGAATGTCTGTAGAGGGCTCTGCATAGGTTCCACCAGAAACATGAAGATCTAGGAATAATCTTGTGGGGTTGGTTGTCTACTTTCACCTTACATTGTTTCCAGGGAATGAATTGATGTTATAAGGCTCCTGAAGTCATCCTACTAGAAATTTTAGATTAAATGCTTGAGATAATGCTCCCAAATTCTTGTGATTTTGAAAATATGAGAAAGTATTCAGAGTAATGCATTTGAAATTAAGAACAAAAATTTTAAAAGTGCATTTTAATTCATCAATTTAGTCAAAGATGGTATATGATACTACCAGGAGAGAAGGACGAAGTAAGTTCAAAGGGAAAATACATTAGGCACTTATGCTTTACTTGTTCAGGAATCCATCAATGAGAAAAAAATTACTAAGAAAAGCATCTACACTTTTAAGACTTGACTTGCAAAATGTCACTTATAAATTTCATATTTATATGCTCTTATGTACTTGACTCAAGCATATACATGTAATAGAAATGAGATGTAATTATTTCACCATTTTTGGCCTGGTCTATTCCTACTTATTATTCACTAAAGGATTTTACTTTAGGGATCTAGTAATATTATCCAAGGAAATCAATTTCTCCGAAAATGTTTACTTAGGCTCTTTAGGGTATACCAGTTAATAAAAGTTGTGATTGCCAGAATGCAGTGATTTATTATAGAAAAGGCACTTTGCCCACTCCTTTGGGTCAGTTCTCTAATGATGAGCTTTTACTTAGAATTTCAGTTGTCAAGTGGAATGGAGTTAATTTAGGTCGTAAGAAAAGAAGCAGGTACTTGTGAATGTGATATATAATGCCTAATAGATTCCAGAATGGAGTCACGCTATAGATGCTAAAGAAATAAGATTGAGGAGAGCAAGAATTAAAGTAGAGTAGCAGGTGATTTCACCTGCCTTTTGGGGCAAGGTGGCCTGCTTTTAGACATATTATTTCAATACAGAGGACAAGATGTTCCTTTGGTATGTGCTCCTTTATAACACTTCAGAAACTTGGAAAAATTAAAGTGTATTATTATAAGTGTGAAGATTCTCTTAGTGATAATCCCATTTAAGACTCTTATAACTCTTACCTCTTAAACTTTTGTACTTGAGACAGAAATGCTAAGAAAGAAATTAAATCAATAAAACATATGTTTCAAAATTTGGTGGTCCTTTATGTCTGATATTTTGGCTTTCATGTTTCTTTGAATTATGTCAAAGCTATGAATTTGATAAGGCCATTAAATTGAACACACATTTGATAACAGTATATAATGACAGTTTGAGTTTGAATTTAGAAGATTGGAGGTGTTTATACCTTAGAGCAGAATGTTGGAGAAGAATGACATTTTTTAGACAATCCGGTATGACAGGTTTTATTATGCAAATAGTAGTAAATAGAGATAGTTGACAGCAATGGTAAAGATTAATGAAAGGTTTGACGACAAACTTGCAGTAGAAAATTAGGTTGTTGGGCTCTGTGACTTACACCTCTATTTTCTGGTCCTGGAATTTCTTTAGAATAATTTTTTATCATCAAATACTAATTAGATAGAGAAGTCGGTATGTTAATTAAAGAGACAATACTGTAAAGGGCAGAAGATACTCATTCTGTGTGGCCACTTTAAAAAGATGAATAAATAAGGTTTAATTGATCTAAGTCCACCTGCATAGGCCTGCTAGTAGCTTTGGGTTAAGGTAGAGGAAAGTTTGGGGCACAGAGACAACAGCTTGTACACATAAGCAGTTCTGCTCTAGGTGGTATCAGGTAGATGTATGACTCAATTATAGTTCTGGGAAGCCTTCCTTGTCACTGCCATCTCTTCAAAAGATCATCTGTGTTTCTCAGGAGATGATTGCTTTTGCCTTCGGGTACCGCATCAACATTATGAATAACTGCCCTCTTCTGGAAAGAGGTTTTCTGTCCTGATATGTTGTTTCTTCTAATTTCTGCATCCAAGGTGACTGGACTTTGTGACAAAGACATATCTCTGAGCTGTCAGCACTGAATGAGAATAAAATTAGACTGCGGTTTCTTGAGTGACTAACATGACTATTCGCTGATGTGAGCAGGTGACAGGAAGCAAAGGAGACAGACCCAAACTGGAGGCAAAAATACAATGTTTTGTCCTGTGTTTTGTTATTTTGTGGGTCAAGGGTTTTTAGCAGAAACAACTTATGAAAAGAATTAAAGGTAAATTAATGAGAAGGATGTTTTCAATGCAATGCTTTGCTCTGACTGTTTTATTCCTGTTAGTGTAATGCTTGTCACAGCCCATTTTCATTCCAGCACTTCTGACAATTATTTTTGAACTTGTTCATTTATTAGACTGTTTAATTTTCTTTACATTCACAAAAGCTCAGGATTGGTACCACTTCTTTCAGGGGCAGTGTTCACTCATAAATCACTCAAACAGAACTTTCTTCATTTTTGAATCTAACATAACTTCTTTATTGAATCTTCGGGAATTTCACATCATACACCCTAATTCCACTTACCATCCAGTCCCTCCATATTCTACTCTAACCTCCAAAAGAAAATTAAAAAACAAAGAAACAACAACAACAAAAAAAATCTATTCACTCCTCCATCATTTCCGCTTCTCCAAAACCTCTTCATTTGTCCTGGTGGCACTGGGAGCTGTGTCACACAGTAAATGCTTTTGTCCAGTCAGTTTTACTCACAAATGTTAATTACAATGAGTTATTAGTCTGGCTCAAGGACTCAGGTTTCTGTTACACCATTAGCTTTGGATCCTCACCAAAATTCCTCTTTGACATCCTGTGGCGATCTCAGGACATGGAGATCCTAGGGTGTCATTCCACAGGAACCTCCCTTCATGAGCTCCATCAGGTCTAGAAGCGGGAGATGACTGTGGGTCTGGGTAGTATGAGCTGGTCAGTCCAAGCCACTGTGACTGCCTTACACATAGGATAGTTCCCCTATGCCTTTGCAGTCAGGGTCAGTTCTCCCTTGAGGGTCAGGACCAGCTCTCTTAGTGCAAGCTTCAGAGATGGGCAGGGCCAGTTTTTGCAGTGCCAGTGAAGGGAAGAGCTGGCTCAGCATGGACCCCTGATTTCATCCACGTCGTTTTTAAGGCTCCCTGATGTGACATAGGCCACAGACATAACACAGACCACAGATGCAGCAGAATTACCCACTCAAACATGACCCTCTGCAACAGCTCAGAAAAGGACGGCACCCTGGCTCTGAGAGGAAGCACAGGCTACTCAGATCAAGATATCTCTTACGGGACATCAGTACAGACCCCCAGCATCAGTAGGATCATGGACCTAGACATGGTCTTTTGCAGCAGCTAGAGATAGATGCTATCATTGCCCCCAGATGGTAGTTCAGGCCACTTAGGTCTGTATGACCCCCAACAACAGTATGGCCATAGGACACTAACATAGTCCCAGATCTCAGGCATTCACGTGGCCTTTGATGGTAACAGGAACCTCAGACATCAACACAGACTCAGGCTGAAGCAGGGCCACAGATGCTGAGATAGCCCTCTCTTGCAACTCTGGCCATCACATCATCATGACATCAGGTAACAACGCAGATCACTTAGATATGCCCAGGCCCACCTTCAGCGTGGCCCTTAACCACCAACATGAACTCTGGTGGCTGACCTACCCAGGGCAGCCACATGACACTCAGTGACAACATTTGCACTGACTTCAAACAGACCCCCAGTTGCGGTAGAGAGAATATTCTTTAAAGCGCTCTATACTTTCTTTTATTCAAGCTATAGAATTATACAGTCACAAATAAATGAATTCCTAGTTAACATGTTCCTTTTTTTCCCTCCAGTTTTCCCTCCTTTCTCTTAGGCCACGTGTCTACTGTTTGTGGACCAGCATAGGATGTTTGCAGCATACTAATTCATTTTTGCTTAGAAAGGTTTCCAATCAGTAACAGAAAGTTTGCTCATCTAAAGGAGAGCACTGACACCTTTCACAGTTCACTGAGATTCTTTAGCAATTTAGCACTGACTAATAACTGTCATTTTATTTGGGGCACTTAGCATTACCTCTCTTCATTTAAAGCGTAAAGCTTCTGGCTGGTGAGGTGGCTCAGGAGCTAAGGCACCTTTCCATAAAGCATGACGACCTGGGTGGGATCCATGAAACAGCAAGACTAGGTATCTGACTTCCACCTGCGTGCTGTGACAGACAAGCAGCCCCCATCAACACTACATGAATAAGACTAAGATTTTAAATAAAAAAATAAAGTTTCAGGCTCAAGAACAACAATGATCTCATTAATCTTAGTTCCCAGTCTAAAATCAGTAATTTAGGGAACAAGTCCAATAAGCATTTGAAATTTTATTTAAGTTAAAGCTTCTCCTATATTCTGGGTTTCCATTATCCCTAGGACCTTACTGACAGGCTAAAATTGTCAGCTAGAACATGCTTATTATTAGTGAGACAGAAAGGTTCTTTTTGCCTCTGAAATTGGCAGACTGAAAGCCTATGCTGCAACCATTGTTCGAAAAATTCTTGCTGAAAAAATACTGCCAAAAATATTTCAAGCAAAACAACAGGGGAACTTGTCAGTAATTAAAAAAATGGGCAAAGATTTTATTATAAATTTGAGTAAAAACATTGAAAATTTGCTGCATCAATAGTGTTCAAAGATAGATACATATATATTGCCCTCTTATGAAAAATGAAAAAATATGATCAATATATTATCACTAAGAACTAAATTGAGGAAGTCACATGTTCTACCTTTGCTATAAGAGGAATATAACAAGAATATAAATTCTCATAGATTTAAGTTTTATCAATATGTTTCTGGAATGGAAACATGATGTGCAATAATTCCAAGCTATAAAGGTTTTGTATTATTTCTGACTATCCTTTAGAGTTTAAGTTCTAGCATAGTGAACAAGTACCCTTTGTGAGGATATTATTATGGAAATGGGATTTTAAAATTCCTACTATAATTCCAAAAGAAAATTAATACAATTAAAATGAAATACTGGAAATTTAAAAATAGAAATTGGGAGTAACCATAATAATCACTATTCTATTTTGCCTTTAACATTAAAATACACAAAATCAGTTTTATGTTAACAAACATGCACTCGCAAAAGTGACATTTGAACTCATTTAATCAAGCAACGACATTAGACTAAGAAAAAATTAGTAAATACGTTTATGTACAATTATATGTACATGTAATACATATGCATGGCTAAATATATCCTGTTCCTGGAATGATATTTGTATGTTTGTTTTCAGGGCTAAACATTTGGCACTGGACAAACAATTGATTTTCTCTTCCCTTGGTAAAGCAACCTTTCCTAATTCAAGATTTTTTTCTGCTACCTATAGATTTTTGCATATGGTTGAGGCCTCATGGGATTTTTCTTATCCTGACTGCATTTCATTTTGTATCATTCTTGTTTGGCTCATGTTTGTGAGCACATGTTGGTAAGATATTTGTGGATATAATTTTTGTCATTGCTAGGAGACACTATCTCAAAACAAGCTACATGATATACTATTGCCTCTTACAGTCTTTTGTCCACGCTTCCATAATGTTCTCTAAGTCTTAGGTGTGAGTTCTGGATAGATGTATCCACTGGGACAGGGCAACACAGCTCTGAATTTTGATTGGTTGTGGTTTTCTGTAACACAGTCCTTTGGATGAAAAGAGTAATTTCCTTGATACGGGCTGGAAACCAGCCTTACATGTGTATAAGGACAAGCATTTCTAGATTATTTTTAGTTATTATGCTGCTTTAGTTAATTAGTAGTTGAAAATTCTTCCCCAGTAACAAGGATTTCACCAGTTTGAGTAGTTAGGTAGGCTTCCATTTCCAGGCAGGGTTGGGTCTTCCTTTGGTTGACAATTTTCAAAAGTCTTCTTTTTAAAATCATGTTATTTTCTGAGTAATTGAACTCACCTTAAATTTGTTTATTTTGAAAGAGAGTTAAGCAATATTCCAATGCCAATAAGTCTAAATGTATCAAATTCTGGGAGCTCAACAATGTGATCACCATTTAAAGTTTGAAAAGGGTGGAAGCCCCTTTGATAATGTTTAGACAAATAAGATAAAGGATGGTAAAATGGGAACACAGCAAACCTACTTTATTTTGTCATAAATTTTAAAACAAAGTATCTGATCAATTAGTGGTGTGATTTGGAAAGAAATCCGTGATCCGAAACTTCAGTTTTGCCATTTAAGACCCTAGGGATACTGGTTGTCTTTGAACATGCTTTACCAGAAATACTAATTCTGGAAAATGAGATGTGTGTTAGAATGTATAATTAGCATTTGGTTCAAGTGAATACATCTTAGGAGACCTATTAAAATTTAAATAAGAGAAAAGAAAAGAAAAGAAAAAAATTTAAATAAGAGGAAGTTTGACATAAATTGCTGAAATGAAATTAGTAGATGACATTCACAAGAAAAGAAATAATTTAGCTAATGGTGCTAATATTTTCCTGAGATCAGATATTTTATATAATTTTCATATACTTATAACAGTGTCAATTCACACTCCAAAGCAGCTAAAAAATATGTTTTTAAAACTCTTGAGTCTCATAATAAATAAGAAACTTATACAGAATCAGACAGGTTTTTTTGTTGTTGTTTGTGGTAACATGTTTAAGTGACTCCACGAAATAGTATAATCTAACAAGGACTATTTGTCAATTAGATGCTTAAGCTATGTTTTTGTGATTATAATATCAATATTTAAATTTTCTATTCATTATAGGATTCTATTTTACTGAAGAAAAGTCAGGATTTAAGAAAAACACTCAATTCGGTATTTATCGTAACCAAGGAAAATATAAGTCACAAGACTTTTAATGAGTTCAAACTTTTTGTTATTCTTGTTCATGCTTATTGAAATACTCCCATTTGATTCCAAAGTCTGATGTGTTAAACACATCATAAAGTTTCTCAATTACCTATTGTCCCAGGTTTAGTGGTAGAGTAGTGGATCTTAACCTCCCTAATGCTGCAAGTCTTCAGTACAATTCCTCATGTTGTGGTGACCCCCAACCATAAAATTCTTTCATTACTAAACCGTATCTGTAACTTTTACCATTATGAATAATAATGATATGTAGGATATCTGATATGTGACACTCAAAGAGCTTGTGAACCACAGGTAGAGAACCACTCTGCTAGAATTAGATAGTTGTGATCCACTTACTGTGAGTTCTGGGAATAGAACGTGGATCATCTGGAAACCCCTGATAACTGCTGAGGCTCTCCTAAGCCTCTATGTTCATTATTATGTGTTACTTTTTATTTTTTTAAATAAATTTATCTCATTTATATTATTTTACATTAACAATAGGCATGATTTTATTTCTCTTACTTGACGCATTTATATTTTCACATTCTTCTTATTAAATATGTAGAATCTAAGTCCATCTTCCATGAAAACACTTTGGTTTTAACATGTAAATTCTATGGACATATTTGAACACTGTAAATATTCATTGCTCTAATTGTTAATAAAAAGCCTGATTTTCCTATGGCTTGGCAGGATTTTCAGGGAAGAGGGAACACTGGGTATTGGAAGGGTGGAGTTGGAAGAGTTGTCAGCCTGAAGGAAAAGAAGCACAACATTCAAGAAAGTTAAGAGGTATGAGCCCCAGGCCAGTACGTAGATGGATAGAAATGGGTTCATTTAGGTTGAAGAACTAGTTATAAATAAGCTGGAGTTACTGGCTGAGCATTTATAATTAAATAATAAGTCTCTGAATGTTTATTTGGGAAGCAGCTGGCAGAACAAAGCTTTTTGTTTTCCTAACAAAAAAACTCTGCCTACAAGTAAAAGCTAGAGAGTATTTTAGAATGACCCAGACTATCATTATTATCTGCAAGCTAAGTCTAAATCCCAATAATTATCCACATTTCAAAATGTAAATACTATTTTCAAGAAGTCCACCGGAAACAAAACAACATAGATTGAGTAATTCAGCCATTCAATGAGAAAAAGTAAATGATGTGGAAAAAAAGTGAAAAAAAAATCACTAAGGTTGTTATGATTGCAGGAGTCCAGAAACTCAAGCCAGGGGTGGGAACATGGAATGTGACATGAGAGCCCTTGGCCATAAAACATTACTCCAATTGCTTATGCTAACATTTATTGAAACTTGTTCACATCAGTGTTAGCTTCATTTCTGATGCCTAAAATCAATCCTCTTTAGTATCTTGGCATTCTCTAACCCAAATATTGTCTGAGAATAGGCTCTCTAGAATAATACTGGAATAGATTTAATTTAGGTGCTAATAATAAACTTACAAAGATCTGGTGATTCTACCATTAATTGATAGTTCCCTTTTTAAACTTAGCTAATCTCCCTTTTAATTCAGAAAATACTCTATTTCAAGTTATTTTACTGAAAATATTTAAGGAGATTTCAATCTGCTTGTCAGTATTATAGTTCGGTGGATCACATTAAGGAGATAATTTGATTTTATAAACATTGTCTTTGAAATATTTTAAATCAATCCTAGTAAGTGCAACAGTTGCCAGACTATTTTCTTTGTCTATTTTACTTGGTTTTTGGTTTTGTGGTCACTGTTCTGTGTGCTAATAATGTTTAAGATATCCTAGCAACATGTGCTACTGATCAATTTTAAATTTAGGCTGGAATGCAAGCCTATTAAAATTGGGTCAATTTCCCTTTCACTCCTGACATCTCAGAATTATTTGTTCATAACCAAGAAAGAATAAAATGTTCTTTGGATTTGAATAGCTCTTGTCCTTCTGAACTTTTTCTTTTTCTCTCATTAAGACTGAATATATTTTCTCTCTTAATATATGAACATGTATACTTAAAACATATATGTATTCTACATGTACGGCATGCTGCACTCAGAAAAATTATTTATACATCTTAAGGTATATGCCTCTAAAGTATACTATGGTAGAAAGTTAATTGATTTTTCATGTTAATGATGTTAATTATTGATTTACACACAAAGACAAATGAATCACATATTTAAAATGTCACTTTTGGTGGGGTATTTGAGGGTATAGGTATAAATTAATTTATTTCTTGCTTTTATATTCTGGATTTTTTATTTACTGGTTCAGGTTTCAGAAACTCCTGTTCAGTCTTTTTATTTTTTGTGTTTATTATGTTATTTGCATCAAGCATAAATTCTCAACATCTGTCAGTGAGGTAAAATGAAAGCAACAATTCTTTAAAATATTTCCCTGTTTGGCGTTTAGAAGGTAAAAAAATAAATAACTCTTACAGAATTCAGATTTGACAGTGTCAAAAAAGACTTTATTACCAACATCCCAAAAAATCATTGAAACAATAATCTTACCCTAATTGTATATACCTCCAAGAAGAATAAGTCTTCTTATAAACTTTTACTCATAACTGGAAAGTGAAGTAAGTGTTTCTGTTTTGTCATATTATCTGAGCTATTAATATAGAATTTAGTAACCAACATTACTACTTGGAAAGTACCGTGCCTTTTCCAGTAAAAGCATCAATAAAATATTACTGGATTTTTCCCTTTAGAGGGCCTTTTATGGAAAAATGAAAAAAAAAACAAAAATAGTCTTTTATTAATGTTTTCTTTTTTCTGTTCCATATAATTTCTTCCAATTTTTATTGTAAATTCACAACTTGTGATTTCTTTTTTTATTATTGATTCTTTGGGAATTTTATATCATACACCCCAATCCCGCTCATTTTCCATTCCCTAGATATCTGTTCCTCACTCTTGCTGTATCCTCACAAGGAATCCTAAAACATAATAAAAATAAGATAAAATAAAATATATTTTTTAAAGAAAGTAGCACCCTTTACTCCTTCGTCTTTTCTGCCTCTCTGTCGCCTCTTTATTTGTCCTAGTGGCATTGGAATCTGGTGTCTATTATGCAGTATACTGGGTTTTTTGTTTGTTTGTTTTGTGTTTTCCCAAACAACATTACTAGTAAATGTTTATTGAGTAAACTGTTAGTGGTCAGGTTTAAGGTCTCTCACTTTGGTACACCATGTAATCTAGACACACACACCCATGATATTTCTCTCCAATATCCTGTTGTTGTCCCAAGTAATGGAGATTCTACAGCTATGCTTCCATAGGATCAGTCCCTTCCAACACTCAGGTAGATCTTAGATGGAGTAGATGTTGGAGTGTGCCATCTCCAAGCCCTGATCATCTGCCTTCTAGGCAGTTTAGTTGATCTCTCCGGGATGCTGGTTCCACTACTCTCAGTTAATGGGCAGAGCCTGCTCTCTCAGGCCCATTACGAGGGGTTGGGAAAGGTTTCCCCAGTGTGGGGGTGACAGTTCTCCTATTGAGGGGGGCTAGGTTTCCCATGGTGGGTCCTGACCCAAGGGATCTGTATTGTCTTTGGTGATCACCAGAGACTAGGCTATTGATATAAACCCTCACTGTGATGGAAACATTGACCTAGACAGCATTTTGGCCTGATGATTACATGCCTACAGCTAGCAGTGCAGGACACTGAGGTTGACATGGTCTTAGCAGCGACATGTCCCTCATACTCTGACTGCCTTTACTGTAGTAAGAGCCACGGACATCAACGCTGTCCCTGACTCCTGAAAGGTCATGGAATCCAACAGAACCCTCGGCTGCAGCTGGGGCCCAGACATCTCCAGGCCACCCAGGTTGCACTGCTGTCCACCCCAATCTATATGGTTCTGGTGGCAGCATGGCCCTGAGACACATCCACGGCCTCAAGTGTTGTCCCATACTCTGAGCATCTGCATAGCCTTCAGTGGTATTAGCAGCCATTGACACCAATGCAGATCCTGGGTACAGTAGTGTAATGGCAACTTGTGATTTCTGCTTTCCTCAGCCTCAGCTGTCAACCAGCACAAAAGTAGCATATTTCAAAATGAAATTAATAATGCCATTTAATGATTTTGATAGTTAGCTCTATCAAGTTAACCTTATTGGTGGAGGGATTATCTTTCCTGGGTGGAGCAGCAGGTATGTCATTAGAGTTGTTGTGATAAGTAAATTAATTGGTGGGATGAGATCTAGCACACTGGTGACTGAGTAAGGAGGCCAATGTTACTTAGAAGTGGACCCCAAAAGATAAGGAAGCAAGGGCTTACTCTTGTATTTCTTTCTGCCCCTGACTATGGATATGATGTGACTATGTGCTTCAAGGATTTGCCTCTGTCATTCAACTTAATGATAAGTTTCTTCTAAAATTATTTTTTGGAGGGGATTATTCATGTCAATGTGAATTATGATTCTATCACTGGCCATATATAAGTTAAATAGATTGACCTTTTAAATAACATTACTCTTGAATATTTCTTAGCAGAGCAAAAACAGGCCATTTGAGTCAGGAAACCTTACATTGTCCATTTTAAGGGAGTAATTAGTAATTACTGACATCACTATATTTAGCAAAATCTTGCTAACCTAGAATGCCTCATCTCACTCTCCGTAATAAAATGTAACACAAATGAGTCATCCCTTGCCATATTGCCTAGTTTCATTGCCATTAAGAAACTGTATAATAAATCAAAACATCAATTTGTCAAATGAAATCATAAAAGGATGAGTAAGCTCTACTGGTTGAAATATCTTTATAGCTCGCTATCAGTTTGACCATAATGGAATATTTTAACAAGTTCTCCAAGAATGTTTAGGCTAAATACAAAAAGTATTGCTTTAATTATGACTACCTATTAAAATGTGTTTTAATTAATGATTTCTGAGTGTATTTTTTTATGTGTGGCTTATTTTTGTGAACTTGATGTAACTAGACAAATTTGGAAAGAGGTAACTTCTATTGAGGAAGTTTCACCATCAGGCCGTTCTATTGGTGTGTCTATGGGAATTTCCCTGATTAATGACTCTTTTCGGAATGCCCAGCCCATTGTAGGTAGTAACACTGTGAGGGAATTGTCTTAGAGTATATAAAAATATCAAGAAACCTGGCACTAGATATATTCCAAGGAATCCACAAGGATGACCCCAACTGAGACTCTGTGCAATAGTGGTGATGGTGCCTGAACTTGCCTTGTCCCGAAGTCAGATTGCTTGCTATCTTAAATGTCACCATAGAGTCTTAATCCAGCAACTGATGGAAGCAAGTCAGAGATCCACAACAGAGCACTAGGCTGAGTTCCCAAAGTTCAGTCGAAGAAAGGGAGAAGTGAGAATAGGAGCAAAAAGGTCAAGACCATAACAGGGATATGTAGTAATATGGAGCGGCGGCTGGGCTGCGTCCCCAATACCCCAGCCGCCCGGCTCCGGCTAGCTTATGGCCCGAAATAATTACACAGACACTGTATTCTTCTAAACACTGCTTGGCTCATCTACCTAGCATCTTCTAGGCTAACTCTCCCACCTGGACTAGCCCATTTCTTATCATCTGTGTAGCGCCCCTAGGTGCGCTTACCGGGAAGATTCTAGCCTAAGTCCATCCTGGGTCGGAGCTTCAGAGCTTCATCGCGTGTGTCTGCCCAGGAGCCGGGAGCATGGCGGATGTCTGCTCCCGAGAGGAGAGCTGTGGAGTCTGACCTCACTTCCTCTTCCTCCTAGCATTCTGTTCTGTCTACTCCTCCCACCTATCTTCTAACCAATGAAATGGGCCGAGGCAGTTCCTTTATTGCTTAGCCAATGAAATCAACAGATTGATATATGACACTCCCACATCAGGGATACCCATGGAAACAGCTTACCTGAGCCAATGGAAGATCACCAACTGCAGCTGATAGTAAAAAAAAAACCAGCATAGGCCCAAACTATGCCCTCTGAGCGTGGGTGACAGTTGTATGGCTAGCGCAGATTGTGGGGCCACTGGCAGTGGGACCGGGACTTATCCCTAGAGCTTGTACTGACTTTGTAGAACCTATTGTCTTTAAAGGGATACCTTGCTCAACCTAGATATAGTGGAGAAAGTCTTAGTACTACCTCAAAGCAATGTGCTAGACTTTGTTGACTCCTCCTGGAAGTCTTACCCTCTCTCAGAAGTGGGTGGGGCTTGGGAAGGTTGAAGTTGGAGGGAATGAGAAGAGGGGAGGGAGTGGTAACTGGAATTAGTATGTAAAATGAGAAAAGACAGTTTTTTTAAAAAAAAATAAAAACTGAAATATTCACAGGGAGCAAGTCAGTGGACACACCTTGATCTCCCTTTTGTTCACGCCTCCAATTTCTGCCTTGAGTAACCTCCATGTGTTCCCTTAGTGATTCATTGTTGCTGGTAAATGTAAAATGAAATAAATCCATTACTTCCCAAGTTGATTTTATCAGTGTTTCATCACAGCTACTGAGAAGCAAACTAAGAAAATATATGAATTGAGGGGTATTTAGGAATAGAAACCTAGTTCAGTGGAAACTTCTTAAAATAACTGAAGGCAACTCTGCTGATGGAGGCTGCTTGTTTGTTTCCTGGCCACACAGATCTGAAATAACCACACAGAAATTATATCAATTACAACACTGCCTGACCAATTAGCTTATGCCTATTTCTAGCTAGCTCTTACAACTTAAATTAAGCCATCTCTATTATTTTATATTTACTACTAAGGCTTGTGGTTTCCCGGCAAGTTTTCAGCTGGCTTTCATTATCTATCTCTGTCACATGCTTCTCCCTGACTCCACCTACTCTCTCCTCCTCTGTCTGCTTGATATTCCTGCACTTTTCTGTGCTGAAACAGGCCCAAAGAAGCTTTATTCATTTACCGATGGTATTCACAACATACAGAGGGGAATCTCACATCACAGTCCTTATGAAGTCTCCAAATAATGGGCAAGGTGGCGTCGAAATTGGCCATCTTGCAAGCAAAATAAGCTTCCAGTACCAGAACTAAGTTATATCGAGTTGAGTTATTGGCAAAAGGAGTGCCATGGAAATCTTCAAACCCAGGACATTGCCAAGACAGTAGATTACTCTCCACAAAGTGACAATAAGTCCCCATTGATGAGTATAATGCCCACACAACTCATTGAACATGGAGATGTCAATCTGGTGCCACCAAAGAATCTCTACCACTACATTCTACGGTCTTTGGTGCAAGAAAGTACTCTGTAGGTCACCAAAATTGAAACATAAACACAACTTAGCCACAGATCTTTGATCTACAATGTTGTCCTTTCTTCAAAATATACTGGGACAATTGTTGTACAAAGTTTGTGGTAATAACAAAACAATGTCTGATTTTACTTAAAGCCCATTCCACAAGATGAAACTCTCACCTGAAATTGTGTGATCAAGTAACAGTAGATGGCCCAGAGACATAAGGACAAACAAAAATGAACTGGTCTTAAAAATAGTAAGTAAGGGCTGGAGAGATGGCTCAGCGGTTAAGAGCATTGCCTGCTCTTCCAAAAGTCCTGAGTTCAATTCCCAGCAACCACATGGTGGCTCACAACCATCTGAAATGAGATCTGATGCCCTCTTCTGGCCTGCAGGCAGACACACAAACAGAATATTGTATACATAACAAATAAATATTAAAAAATAGTAAGTAATATTAAAATGACTCTTAATAATATTCTGTTTTGCTTAATATATCAGTGTTTTATTCTGGCATCATCAGAGAAGCTTCTATCACACACACACACACACACACACACACAGACAGAGAGAGAGAAAAAGAGAGAGAAAGAGACCTTAAGACATATAGCTATACATGGTATATTTCCATCACATCCCTCCCCTCAGAGATTGGTGTATCCTGTAAAAGCTGAAGTGGAAAGACAGAGAAGATAGAAGATATCAGTAAACCAAGGCCCTCTCATTTAACTGAGTCAAACTCCTATGAACGTGGAGAGACTGAAACAGTAAGCACAGGACATGCGTATATCTGCACCAGGTCCTCTGTGTACATATTACAGCTTTCAGTTCAGTATTTCTATTGGAATCCGGAGTGTGGGAATGATGTGTGGCTGGTTTTTGTGCATCCTCTTGAGCTCTTTTATATCTTTCTATTTGTCTTGTGATTTGATGCTTTTTTTTGTTTTATCTTACTATATTTTGTTAAGTTTTGTTACTATTCGTAGAAGCCTATTATTTCTGTGACAAGGGAAAAAGAAGAGGAAGATGCAGACGGGAGGTGTGGTAGGGTAGAACCGGGAGGAGCACAGAAAAGGGGAACTGCCGTACAACGCCCCCACCCCCTTGTCTGTGCTCTGTAAGCTAGAACCCAGTTCGCAGCTTCAGGAAAGGGGGCTGGAGGTTGAAATACAGACGCAGAGACAGACTGACATACAGACCTTTAAACACTGATACCAAAGTCCCAAAAATGCCCCCTTTATTGTATTCAGGGGCAGATTATATAGAGATAGTCACGCCCCAGCCAAACCCACCAGAAACCACTTTCCTGCCATCAGGAACTCCTGAAGGTCTTGTGCTCAGAGCAGCTGTAGGCACTCAGATCAGGGGAAAACAAGTTGTTTACAAGAAATTCAGGATCTGGGGTCTCACTGCTCCCAATAGGGAACTTTAATCAGAGGATATTGTATGAGAAAAGATCTATTTTTAAAAAAGGAGGAAATTTTTTAAAATGAAGAATAAAGAAATTTAACAGTTTTTGAAGTGAAATTTGGAGAATTGCTTATTATTTTTAGAATATTCTCTAAGAAAAACCAATCAGTTGTTTAACTTGCTAGAATCATTGTGACTTATTAGGAAACAGATTGTGATTTATTCTTTATTCATTTTTAAATATATTTGTGTACACATCAATCATTAATCAAGAAACTGTTTTATGGAGTTGGAAATAACCAATCTGAGAGAGACATTTTCTTTTTTTAATTAATTAATTAATTTGTTTATTTAAATTTTCCACCTTTTATTGATTCTTTGCAGATTTCACATCATGTATCCCATTTTCACTAATCTCCTCATTCCCTCATTTAGACCCTTTGCCCTTGAAACTTCCACATCAAAATTAAATTTAAAAATTCCTTCCCAAAAGAGTCAAACAACGACAATGTAACAAACAATATCAGAGCAAAACCTATAGAGTGGCCTAGTGAGTCACACAGTATAACCTTTAGCCCATAAATCTTCACTGATAAGTGTTATTTTCAGTGATTCATTGGTCTGATTCAAGCCTCTGGATTCCATTGCACCCTCAATATTGGGACCTCACTGGAACTCCTCTTGTGTTACCGCTTGTCCTGTGTCATGGAGATCCTGTAACTTTGGATCTGCAGAACATGACCCTTCACATGCTCCAGCAGTTCATAGAGGAGTGGATGTTGGTTGGGCTACATCACAGATCTGGTTCTGGTCCTGGGTGGTAGCTAGGTTGGTAGTTCCACCTTTGCATTAAGAGACACAGGCAATGAATGACTGCTGCGAGTGCAAGAGTCAGTTTGTGCTCGACAAGGCCGCTGATAGGTGATCAATCCCATACCAGTCATCCTCAAGTCTGCTTTCATGTGAAGAACACTGAATGAACTCAAGAAGTTGCATTTATGAATTTATATGTCTGTCTATAAACATAATTGTAAAACAATTATTCTTTTGGCCTATATATGTACATATTGTTAATATTATTATCACAATTGACACATTATAATATACATGTATACGTACATCTCTGAGGCTAAATATATAGTTAACTTGAAAATGAATTATTAAAGGAAAAAGAATAATTGTTTTAATAAAATATTGTAAAATATATTTAATCAAAAATTCCACTTCAGATGCTTTTTTTCATTAATCACTTCAACTGTCTTTGACACATTTATGGGCCAGTTTCTTATGGAACTCATTCACCCAACTGCTAAATACAAAGTGATTTGTTACTTCAAACTCCTTGATACATCTACTTGAGGCAACAACTGTCAAAAATCTGAAGAACACAGCCATAGATTCCTAGATGTCTAAATTCAGAATGATATTTTAAATCTTTCTTTTAAAATTTAATAGAAAGAAGAGAAATGGCTGAAAGTTTCTGCTGCTTCTTCTCCAGCTCTCATAACCACAAGAAACATTTATCTCATAATCCTTGTAAACTTAGTAACATCATGCATGGAAAACATTTAGTAATATAAGATCTACTTGAAGTCCATACATATGGATATTATATGTCAGTTTTTAAAAATCTATCTTTATTTTAAGCAATGTTACATTTTGTCAGTAATAGTATTTTATCTTATAAAATATAGTATAAATTTTTAAACAGATTAACATGTACTCATTTTATTTAATAAGAATGCTTCTAATTATTTATGTAGTACTATTTCCTCAAGTTGTCCTTTAAATCATTATACCCTAGTGTACCAATAATAATCATATAAAATCATTATTGTCACTTCAATAACTCTGTTTTGTCAGTAACATCATATTTATCTATTTTTAATCATAATTTTTTTATTGAGAAAAGGAAAAAAAAAGAAAGTTTCTGCCTCCCCCCAGCCTCCCATTTCCCTCCCCCTCCTCTCCCCTTCTCCCCCTCCCCCCACTCCCCTCCCCCTCCCTCTCCAGTCCAAAGAGCAGTCAGGTTTCCCTGCCCTGTGGAAAGTCCTAGGTCCTCCCCCCTCCGTCCATGTCTAGGAAGATGAACATCCAAACTGGCTAGGCTCCCACAAAGCCAGAACATGTAGTAGGATCAAAACCCCGAGCCATTGTCCTTAGCTTCTCATGAGCCCTCATTGTTCGCCATGTTCAGAGAGTCCGGTTTTATCCCATGCTTTTTCTGTCACAGTCCTGAATAATTTAATTTGTTTTACACTTAGCTACCCTGTAGTGGCAACATATGACAGACTACATAAATCAAAACAAACTTTTATGCTGTTATGTGCTTGCATTGTGTATAACAGATTAAAAGATAATTGCTAAATATCCTATAAGCTGTTAATTTATCTTTTCAAGTATAAATAAAATTAATTTCTAAGGTGCACCAGAAGGCTCTGGAAATGTCCCAGAATTCATTTTCCAGCACCTACATTAGGTGTCTCAACAGCTACGGCTTTCTCTAGTTTTGAGGGATAGTATAAGCTCTGGCCTTGCTGGCACTGCTGCGTATCTTGGATATGTAAATGTATGCAGAAACACATCTAAATACACAATGGATTCTAGTTTGCCCAGATAACCATGGGTGCTGACATCCCTGGGCATTCTGTTGCAGACATCCCTGGGAGGCCTACTCATTTCTCTAGGAGAGCTTAAGAAGTTTCAGATCTGCAGAGAGGGGATGTGGTGGGAAACTGGAGGAGTGAAAAGAGGGGAACTGCAGTTAGCATGTAATGTATGAGTGAATAATAATAATAATAACAGCAATAGTAATAATGATAGCTATGCACATAAGTTATGAGGAACAAATCATTAGGCAGCATCTTTCCGTGACTTCTGCTTTAGTTCTGCATCCAGGCCCCTGCCTGGTGTGTCTGCTGCGGTTTCCATCAGTGGTAGACTACCACTACTAAATACTTTCCTAAAAAAAATCTAGTACCTAAAAAACAAAATATTGACAAATGACAAGAATGACACAAAAATATTATTTTTATTTGATTTATAGTATTTTATGATATTACTGTTCTTTCGGGAGTAATTCATTTGAGGAAACTCAAAGGCTGCTCACTTGTACTTTTTTAATAGTTTACTTTTTCCACAATACACATATGCCTACTCACACATATAATGGACTTTGAAAAAAAATTATTTAAAAAATAGAGAAAGCAATTGGATTTGAATTTTAAAAAGTATGTATGTATCCCTTTAAATTAAATATTTGCATTATTAGGAACAAATAGAATTTTATCCTATTACTAATAGCAATGTTCAACAATACTTTCATTTTCTCTGAGACTTCAAGGTAGAATCAACCTGAAAATTGATTTCTAAAAGCTGATTTTAGAAGATGAGAAGCAAATCAAAAGGAACTTGTCATATTTCACTGTTCTTTCTAACAAAATATTTTGCTTAGTATAAGTACTTTTAGATAATACTCTTCCTAGCATGGATCATTTCAAGAAATCATGCTTTGCTTCCATGATTAGATCTCCATAGGCATTCACGACATATATTAAAAAATGACCATAGGTGACATATGTGATTCAGGGAAGAATTTGTTGTTTTGTTGAAGAATAGTACAGTATGTTTAATGCTCACAGCTTTTAGATAAATCTGCCATTCCCTGTACCGATTCCTGTTTGTAGAACAAATGACTTAACCTCTCTAATTATTAGTCACTTTGTGGGTAAAATAATGACTGGATATTTTTGAGCAGACAATATGTGTTCTTTTGAAGTAAGTAACAACTTAAGAATACTGAAGACAGGACAGGTGTGCGAAGTCATTCTGTATATGTGTTGCTCTTATTGGTTAAGTAATAAAGCTGCTTTTGGCCAATGGCTTTAACAGAATATAGCTAGCCTCGAAGAGATATATATTTAGGGAGGGTAGGAGTCAAGGAGAAGCTCTGTAGCCACCTGTAGGAGACTGTTGCACCAAAACCTTGCCGGTAAGCCACAACCACGAGGAGATACACAGATTAATGGAGATGGGTGAGATATAAGAGCTAGCTAAAAATATGCTTAAGCTATTAAACCCTATTGCAAATCATATTGTTTCTGTGGGAGACAGGGCAGTCAGGAAATGAGCTAGCTGTTTCCGCCAACACAGGACCACTGTCCATTCAGTAATAAGTGAAGCATAAAAACAAATCATGAACTCCAAAGACTATTGAACCAAGCTTTTCATATTTCCAAGACATCAAAGAAATATTTCTTACTGAAAATTAAAATACTTTCTGCTGTCTGATCTGACTTGCTGATTCAAGAAATTTCCCTGTCAAACCAATTTTATTTCTGAAAACTGCCTTTATCTTCCAAGACAATTAGAAGCTGAAAATGATTTAAATGTTCAACATCATTTCATCTTATTTGAAATTTGTCACCTAGCCAAGGCTTGTTGGCTTAGTTAGTGAAAAACAATTCCAACTCCCAAGAATAGGTTTCCTTTTTATATTTTTGGTTGTGAGCCTAGCCTTTAATGGCTGAGCCATCTCTCTAGTGCTAGATTTCCTTTTAAAAACTTTAAGCCTATTCTGAATCTTGAAACATTTTACAACTTTGTATAGATTGCCTCTGTAAATTTCTTTCCTTATACAAATGAAAATTGATATAGTGAGCAGGAGAAGCCTTTCAAGATACATTAGCAAGCTTTATGAAGTTTTGATTCTTTAAGTCTAATAAAAGATGTATGTACCATGTTAATTTTTTTCAAATTTCATACTGTGCTGAGCACTGTTTCAAATGGAATAGATTTCCTTTTATATAAGTAATAAACTGTAAAAATACTTTTCCTATAATTTTTATGAGCTTTCCTATCATGTTGTCATACAGTGATCTATAGAATAAGCACACCGAATGAGGGAAAGCATGCTATTGATTTACCTTAGCTGATCAGTGCAATTTTTATCAAAATGAAAGGGCTGTTCTTTGCTAAACTAGTTCCTGTTAAGCAATTCAAATCTACATTGCAGCAAAAACAGTTTTGTGGGCCAGAGGATTTCCTATAGTGCTTTGATCAGTATCAGCTAGTGTCTGTAACCCATTCACTGTTCACCATTTTAATTTCTTATTCTTTTCATGTTTTTCTTTCTTTTTTTTTTCTTTTTCTTTTTCTTTATACTGCTCTCATACAACACATTCCAAATGCAGCCTCCCCTCCTTCCACTACTCCCAGGTCTTCTCCCACCTGCACTGTTCCCCACATCCACTTCTCCCCCGTTTTCCTTCAGAAAAGAGCAAACCTCCCAGTGATATCAACCAAATTCGGCAAAAGAACATACAAGAAGACTAGGCACAAGCCTTCATGCAATGGCTGAATGAGGCTACCCAGGAGGAGTAAAGGCTCCTAAGAATAGGTATAAGAGTCAGCAACATGCCCAACTCCTACTGTTAGGACTCCCACAGCATCCACAATCTAAATAACCACAGCATGTATGCTGAGGATCTAGCATAGATCCATGAGGGTCCATGATTGCTGTGAGCCTCTATGAGTCCTGCTTAACTGATTATTTGGGCCTTGTTCTCCTGGAGTCCTTAGTCCTCTGTTTCCTACAAGCCTTCTCCCCCCAGCTTTGGCAGGGTTTCCTGAACTCTGCCTAATTGTTTTTATGAAGCCTCTCAGATGACATTTGGTCTAGGCACTGACCTATCTATTTGTTTAACAGAATATTACCAGAATATCATTAATATCATTAGGATTTTGTTGTTGCTGTTCAGAAGTGTTTGGTTCTACTCTAGGTCTATCAGCCACCCAGATTCTGGTTCCTGACTATCCAGGCAGTGTTGGGCACTGGCTTCCTCTAAAAGCTTGGACATCAAGTTAGAGTTGATGGTTGGTTACTCCCACAAGCTCTGAGCCATCATCGCCCCAGCACATCTTGCAGGCAGTACAGATGGAAGCAATCATTGTCATTCAGCTTTGTGTGTGTGTGTGTGTGTGTGTGTGTGTGTGTGTGTGTGTGTGTGAGAGAGAGAGAGAGAGAGAGAGAGAGAGAGAGAGAGAGAGAGAGAGCATGCCTGCGTATCTATGTATGAGTACACGTGATGCATACTTGTGTGTGCTTGTATGTGAATATGAGTCAGAGGTTAGTTAGTGTCAGGAGTTTCTATCAATCTCTTTCTAACAACTTATTACACAAGGTCTATTACTGAATCTAGAGCTTACGGGTTATAGATAGTCCACCTGTCCACCAAGCTTCAGGAATCCTCCTGCTTGTGCAGAAGTGCTGGGGTTACTGAGGCTTACAGTTGCACTTATCTTTTACACTGATGCTCAGGATCCACACTTAGGTCCTCATCCAGAAGCTGAGAGCACTATCAGGATGGAGTGATCTCCACAGCCACCATTTGCTATTCTGTTTTTATTTACATGCTTTGCTTTTATACTTTTGAGAGCTTACCATCTTCCTGATGCTCCTTCAAAACTGGGGCATCATCTTGCTTTCCATTCTGCTTTAGCACACTGGTGGATTGTGTGATCCTTATTTCCACTGTAAGTATAACAAGCTTTAGGAATTGTGGCCTTGTATCCTTTAGTCATTTTGCTACAGCAGACGATTCAGCCATTATCCAGCAATCTAGATCTTGTCACTTTTATTCTTCTGAATTGAATTAGGTGATGATAGTATATTTTAGTTATATCTGTAACTTATAATGCCTACTTGTATGTATTCATCATATCTTCATTTTCTGTGTCCCTTTAGACAGCTCAAAATTCTCCCTTTAAGTTTGGCTATCCCACCATTAAATGTGTCTGCAAAGTTTCTAGTTTAAATATACTCTAAATTTCACATTAAGTGAAGGATTTATTCTTTCCTTATTTTCATCTTTCTTCCCTTGATTACATTTTCAATTTCTTTATTTTGGGGGAGGAATCATTCTTTTTTTTTTAAGATTACAATTTGTTTACAAAATTGCAATGCTTTTCTCCAAACTCTCCATAAACCCATCTCTACTGTTCCACAAATTCATGGTCTCTTTTTCGTTAATTTTTATTTCGATTTATATTAATCAAAAAATATCTAATTGTTTATTTTCTAAGTATGTTAGCATATTAAGTAACTGGTATCGCAAAGCTGAGTCTGCTCAACTACATTTTCAAACTTTTATTTGACATTTTAGTTTTATTCAGTCGGTTTGTTCACTTATTTTAGTTTGCATGAAAAATACTGTAAGTGGCAAATTTTCACTTTGAGATAAGATACTGTTGAAACTGATATAAATTTAGGTTTGGTATATCATATTGAACATTAAAATCACATTTTCTGTCCTTAATACTAATATCTACAAAGATCTTCTTGAAGAAAGAAGCTCAGCCCAGCTCCCAGCATCCTGTACTGAGTTTCAAATATCTGTATTTTCGCATGAATGCTGCGTTTTCCAGGTATTGTGTTTTGATGAGACACCTATATTATTTTATGCTATGCTATGTTACATTATGCTGTGAATGTTATGCAATGTTATGATATTTCAGATTGAGCTTGGGAGTGGCCATTGGTCCTCAGAACGAGAGTGATGCACCAACAGAGAAAGTCCCTTCTACCACCTTTGGGCACAGGAAGGATCCTTGGTTCATGAACTAGGGAGAAGGTCCTCACCAGATGCTGTCGGCTGAACCTATTTTGGGATTACCTACCTCCAGATCTATGGTGGGATTACCTTACTTCCAGATCCATGAAAAAACATTTATCCAGCCAATTATTTTACTTTTTAAAATAGCAAAATAGGTTAAGATATTTGGAGTTTAATTTTCTTCATTTTTATGCTCTCAACTTTATTCTTTTATGCTCCTGTTATTTAAATTGTTTCTAGTTACAGTGCTTCCCTGCTGAAAGCATGTGGTAATAAAATATATTTACTAGATAGAAGCTTATTGTATTGTAGATGTATTACCTCTCAACTGGAGTGAAAGCATGTTAGAAAAACAGTATATTTTATCATTTTCTCTCTTCAGTGAATGTCACATATCATGTACATCTAAGATTCTTATTTAAATAGTTTTATATAAACTTTTTAACTAATTACTTTTCTGAAAAATATATTGCTTTCCCCAGACTTTTTCTCATTATTTTCTTGATATTGGCACTTTGAGATCTTTTGAACATTCAAACTGTTCTTAATAATTTATACTTTTTCAGAATCTTTTTTTTATTAAAAAGATAAACAAAACTGGGAAAACAAGATAATTCACAACTTGGTGGAACAAGATACTTACTGCCTGATGACCCAAGTGTCATCCCCGGGACCTGTATGATGAAGGGAGAGAAGCAATCCATGCAGATTATCCTCTGATGTCTATATGAAATTTTTGGCATGTGTGTACCTATGGACACACACAGACACATAAAAACACACACAGTAATTCACATGCGCACTGCACCACCTGGAAATAGCTTTGTGTATAGTAGCAGGAATCCGCCATGCTCTCCAGCCTGTGTATAGTAGCAGGAACCCGCCGTGCTCTCCAGCCTGTGTATAGTAGCAGGAACCCGCCGTGCTCTCCAGCCTGTGTATAGTAGCAGGAACCCGCCGTGCTCTCCAGCCTGTGCACTCCAAGCAGTCCTGATCCTGCCACCTCCCAAGGCTGGGAGCACTGTGCCATGGGCATGGCCTCAGCTACTTTCCTCCAACCTCAGTGGGCACACAAACACCTGTGCCCACAAATGTCATTCAAATGTTCCATAGCCAGAGTTTGTACTGGCAGGTTGGCCAAGGAAGCCACATTTTAAAACTGTGCTTCTTTCTACTATGGCTGAATCAGGAACACTTCTCTTAAAGGAGCCGTCTCTCCTTGCTTCTAGCAAACAGAGCCCAGCCGAGAAAATGCTGCTACCAAACCATGCTTAATTCTGTTCTTTTGTGTCTAGGATTACTTTTTAAGTTTTCTCATGTTTTTATGTGGATGTAGTTACCCACGTTGGTGTGGCAATTCGTTGGAAGAAAGTAGTAGTCTTCTTGCTCTCATGCTATAAGCCAAGCCAGTTTTCTTTATTTATTCACCAATACAATAAACACATAGACAGAACCTCCCATACCACACATACACACACACACACACACACACACACACACACACACACACACACACACACACACCAGGTATATAAAATGTAAGTTTAAAATCACCTTACTCTACCATTAAAGTTTCCACATAAGTGGCTCTCACATATTGGAATAACTATGGCTGAAATTGTCTGGTCAAAAGAATAAAGAACCTTGATTTTACAAAAAAGCATAGTAGAATATTTCTAATAACTTTGTGGTTTGTCTTAAATCACTTTTAAATGAGTCCTGGAGTAAGAGTCAGGAAACTTGGGACTGGAAATTGTTTGCACATTATGCCCTAAGTTTAAAATGCTGGAGACTGTTCTGTCCAAATGAATGAATATTTCTATGCACATTATTTTCCTTTTCAAAGCTACCCTGGATAAATAGTGTAAGGAGGAGTTCAAAGTTTGACAGAAAGAAAGACCAAAGAAAAAAATATGTTACTGAAAAATAAATTATGTATTCAAAACTTTAATTAAATGAAGATAGCAATATTTGTGGAACTGGAGTGACAACTCAGTAGCTAACACCTCATACAGCTCTTGGAGTGGCTCACAAACCACCTTTGACTCCAGTTCCAAAGAATCTGATGACTTCTGCCGCATCAACATGGCACATTTGTGTGCATATATGTGTGGTGTGTGTGTGAGTGAGTGTACATGAGTGTATGTGTATACATTTGTTTGTGTATGTATTTTTCTATGTGTATATGTTTGTGTGTTCATGCATATGTGTCTGTGTGTGTATGAGTGTATGTGTATTCATGCATGTGAAAAATGTGTATGGTCTCGTGGAAAATATACACATATAGTAAAATCAAAACACTAAAAATAAATAAATTTTAAAACACTATAACAATTTATTGTGTGCATTCATTAGATATGCATATATATATCTCAATCTCATGTTATCAAAACATCTGATTCCTCCAAAGAAATATTGCATAGTTGAGAGTACAATTACAACACTTTTCAGCTATTGTGTATTTTTCTACATATATCTAAATTTATTGATATCTTAATTTATCTATTATTATTGTATGTAATCTATCATTGAGGGTACATGCATGACCCAGCACGTATGCAGAATGTATGTGGATGTTAGAGAGCAACATTTAAAGTTTAGTTGTCTCTTTCTACTCTGGGTTCTGCGTATCAAACTGAGATCATCTATTTTGCACAGCAAGTGCTCCTAAGTGCAACACTACCTATCTGGCCCATTTATCTCACATATATAGTTGAAGACAGTTATTCAGAACTTTAATTTTGTTCATTTCCACACATCTTTGAGCTGATCGAATAAATATTTTTGTAAATTTCTAATTCAGCACTTCTCACTTAATTTTTTGCTTTGAAATAATGTGGATAGAATTTCAAATATAACTGAGGTACCTCATTTTGAGTCCTCACACAGTGCAAAGATCTCGAGTCAAGTTGACCCAGAAAACCTGGTATATCAACCTGTTAATGGTATTAGTTTGAAAGGTTTTCCTGTGAAATAAATAGAAGAAATTCTAAGGCTTACTCATAGTCTACCCCTAAGCAACCACTCAGTAAAACCCCCATCCTATTTAAATATAAATGCATTGTGGGTGTAATACTTTTCTCATCACATGTTTTAAAGAGCCTGGCAAAGACACTTTATATTTCCAAAACCATGGCAAGTGCCTATTGTTCTTTAAAGTGTCTTTGTGTAATATTAGCTATAGAATATGGATTTATTTGATTACATTGTGAAACACAACTGTTTGTTTTCTTTTCTGGTTGTGCAAATTAGCTTTACTTATTGACTTTATTTGTGCAGCTATATAAAAAATATTAGGTTCAATATAATATCAGAATCATAAAATAAATTGTGTTTCTTTCCCTAATGGGCTGAAAAAACTCAAGCCATTAATGTTATTATTTTCATTCTGAGAATAGGATATTAATATCATTATTCTCTTCACAAAAGTATAAAATATGAGCATGAATGATGTAGTGATTTTCCTTTGAAATTCCAGCTATGTTGGAAGCTCAGAAAGCAGTGCATGTTCTATTCCATCCTGTGAAACTTCACAAGAACTTCTTTCAGTATTTAAAAAAGAGATATAAAAAGGAGGAAAAAACAGCCTGCAGCAGTTTCTTAGCAGATAAGTGTTTTGAACACATTGGATAAGAGGGTCCCAGCACCCACATGATGGGAGAATGGGGGAATGAGGAATGGGTGGCAAGCCAGGAGGCAGAATTCTTTGGTGAGTGGAACACAGAAAGACTATGTAAAGTAGCTGAATTGTGAGCTTTGGATTCAGTTGGAGAATCTGCATTAGTCAATAAAGCCACGCTCATGGAAGGACTAGAACTGACATCAAACTTTGCCTTCAACATATGTATATACAAATGTGCATCGACAGTCATATAAACTTATAATATCACCAGCCACATAACCTACAAAAAGCAGGAAAGAAGGAAAGCATAAGTGAGTGGAGCTGTAATTTCTTTTTTTTATTGCTTTATAAATAATACCATTCAAAATTTCCACTTCCTCCCCTCCTCCCATTTCCCTCCTGCTCCCCCACTCACTCTCCGCCCTCCCCCTCCAGTCCTAAGAGAGGGCAGGGTACCCTGTCCTGTGGAGAAGTCCAAGGCCCTCCCCACTCCATCCAGGCCTAGGAAGGTGTGCATCCAAACAGACTAAGATCCCAAAAGCCAGTGCATGCAATAGAAACAAATCCCAGTGCCATTATCATTGGCTTCTCAGTCAGCCCCCATTGTCAGCCTCATTCAGAGAGTCCCATTTGATCACAGGCTCATTTAGTCCCTGTCCATCTGGTTTGGGTGAGTTCCCATTAGCTCAGACACACTATCTCAGTGGGTGGACCAACCCCTCGTGGTCCTGACTTCCTTGCTCATATTTTCCCTTCTTCTGCTCTTCAACTGGACCTTGGGAGCTCAGTCCAGTTCTCTGATGTGGGTCTCTGTCTCTATCCCCATCCACACCCCTAATAACACAGACATTTGGAGATGTAATTTATTGGTCAAGTTCTTGCATACATTGCATGCAAAAGCATCACTTCACTCCCTAACATTGGAGAGTCAACAAAGTCTGGTTTACCAAGTTGAGGCAGGATCAAACTCCTACCCCAAAGAAGGAACCAAAGAGGAACACACATGGAGGTTCTAGGAAAGGAAAATAACAAAGATCTACCGGGTAAACTGGGAAGGGGAGTAAAAGGGAAGAGATAGAAGATGGGAACATAAAGGCTCAAGATGATCCAGTTGGGGGAAAATATATTCTATTATGTAAAATTATCAAGTGTGCTACGTTTAGTTTGTGATAGTTTGATGTTATTCATTGAACTGACTGAGCTGTATATACAGTTGAATGTAAATGTGACCAAGACATGAACTTACAGATAAAGGCAAGAATTGCAGAACCATTAGTAATTTCTAAGTTCAGAACCAACAACCTCCATGTCACAAATAAAGGAAACAAAAACTTCTCAAACATAACATGCATCTAATGTGGGATTCCCCTCTGTATGCTGTGACTGTACTTTGTTACCATTGGTTAATAAAGAAGCTGCTTTGGGCCTCTGGCAGGGCAGAATGGAGCTAGGCAGGAATTCCAATCAAAGATAGAGGGGAAAAGATGGCAGGGTTAAGGAGACACCATATAGTTGCTGAAGGAGTAACAAGCAACACTGGTAAGCCACAGTCTAGTGGCGATACACAGATTAATAGAAGTGGATTAAATCAAGATATAAGAGCTAGCTAGAAATACACTAGAGACATTGGCCAAAAAGTATTGTAATTAATATGATTTCTGTGTTATTATTTTGAGTTTGGGCAGCCGGGAAATAAATAAGCTGCTTCTGCCTGCATGCATCTTTTTTTCTTTTTCCTCCTTTTTGAAGATAGAGTGATTTGAATTCCCAAACCTCCACCTAGACATTCTGATTTCTCAGATTATAGGCATATGTCACAATTGTATATACCAGATATGAAGCCATATATTTCAGACAGCAATTCAAAATGATATTCAGAGAATTTGAAAAAAAAAAATGTGTTACATAGGAATACAACCAATGTGACCACAAAGACAATTAGAAGTCATTTGGAGGATGATTCAGGACCTACAGTCATGATGGATTTTCTCCTTTTCTTAGGACTTTATAATTGCCTCAGAACAGAAATATATACCTTCCATATATATACTTTAACAACAGTGGTAATTTTATTCTCTTCTTATATGACTATGTACAAATTTACATTTGTCAATAGTTCTACATGACCAGGAAACTCTAGAATGGACTTTATACAATCAAAGACCTTAGAGTTGAAAGAAGTTAACAGGGGTGAGTCTTGTCTCTGAGAAAAGAGATTATGTGTCTATATTTGTAAAGAAGCTTAATGCTTCATCCAGAAAGAAAAAATAAATTTAGGAAGTAAAATAAACATATAAAACTAACATAATAATTTACTAATTATATAAATTTACATAATAGAGTTTTCTGAAGATGTCTACAGAAATTCAAGCCATAGTTCCTGGAATACTCCATCATCTATTTCTTAAGCAGAGTGTTCCTGAAGAACCAGAAAATCTGGAACAAGATTTTCATCATCCCAAACAAACCAAAGGGAATCGGAGACATCCTAGGCACAGACACTTTGGTAATATTCAGTAACCCTCAAGAGATAAGTAGACAGCATGTGGTAGGAATGAAAACACACCCAGTCTCTATAAGAGAGCCACAGTAAAAATAAATAATGAAATGAATCTGTATTCAAGTGCTTAGGAAAAGCTTCCAGCCAACAACAACAAGAAAAAAAGAATACTATTAAAAAATTACAAAATTTGTTGATTCAAATGAAGAATAGTTTAACCTAACCTTCAGACAGACAGACAGTGACTAAATGAGTGTACTCCTTGTTTTGTCTTCTAATTGGATATGTGTGGAAGTATCAAACAGTGGCAGATGCATATATCAAGAGAGATGGAGACTTGGGGTTATAAATCCTAAACAGGGAGGCATCTTTGTAGTTTTAAACTTCAAAGAAGTCACAGTGCAAAACAGAAATTGTCGATCCATGGATACATTATAAAAAAAAGTGGGTCATTATAAGTATAAAGCTCTCTTAGGAAATAATGATTAGATTTTCTTCAATGGCTATCAGGGTTTAATATAATGATTCAGCAAAGTCCTTTCTTTTCACTGTCTGTATTATACAAAGGGTCTAGTTTGGGTTATTTGGTTCTCAGAATCAAAGAGACTGGATACAGACTGCTTCAACCTTTAATAGAGTTGACACAGGATACCTGAGTCTAATCAGGGCATCCTATTTCCAAAGGGAGTGAGTAGGGCTGGGTCAGTGTTTTGGGTGTCAGCAATTTAGTTGTCCAGCTGGAAAAACTACAAAAGGAGTAGTTGAAGAAAATGGATGCTTTGATGAAGCCTTTCCATAAAGACCTTTTATTCCTGCTATCTAGAAGCTGAAACCTTTCGAGTGAGGTCTGTGCCTGTGAGAATAAGAAGAAATAACTCTGCCTCAAGCATTTAATAGCAACTTCTGACTGAAGAGTATTATTTTTTAGAAGGTGTGCACTCTCTATCAGAAATTAATGGCTTAATTGGTTTTACACAAAATTTAGTACACAAACGGGATACTTAAAGGTGTTGTAAGTAATTCTAGTTAGCATTGTTTCCACATGAAGTGACTTCTACTATCCAAAAATGAAATACCCAACCTCCTTTCAGTTTTCCTCAGAAGCAATGGAAATGCTGTTTAGTAGTTAGTAGAAAACATGTGAGTTTATTCACAGTCTCCTTTTATTAGCTGTTGTGGCCAATTTATCCTCCCTCTAGCATGAAAGTGTATTACATTTGAAAAGAAAAAATCTATTTAATTAAAAATAAAACACTAAGTATTGGAAACAATGAATGAACTAGTGATTCCTTCTAGAATTATATATAAACTCTGAGCTCATATCATTCATGACCATGTTGATAAATTGAAACTTAATGATATGGTATTCTTTATGCACTTATGTTCTCTTTATTAGGGACTTGACAACATATTAAGGCAAACAAGATAAACGCAAATGCAAGACTAAAACAAAACACTAAAATTGAATGTATTCATTTAGAAAATAAGATATTCATCTATAATTCATTGTTTTAGATAAGTAAAAGAAGCAAGAATATTTTAATTACAATCAATAAAATAATACATAAAATTTAATACATAATTAATCCACTTGTCCCAAGAACCCATTTAAAACATTGTTATATAAAACAATATGTAAATGTAAAGTCATGGTCATTTCCTGGCCACAATTTATGAAGCAACTTTCTTAAATCTTTCATGTAAACTCTAGACATCACTGTCTAGCCATCACAGCAGCCAGGTTCTGAGTCACCTAACAGAGCTTTCTAAAGCACATCAGCTTTCCTTCTGTCCATTCTCTGAAACACAGCTTTTTAAGGATTCTGTGTGAGGCTGTCACTGGAAATTCAGCCTCAAACTGTCACCTGGGAAGCTCTATTTTTGTCTCCTGCTTTTCCCCCACACCCAGTCACTCAAGAGGTGTATGTCTGTCCTGCATAATGCTTCCATCAACGAGTTTTCAAAAGTTAATTTTGATTCTGCCAATTTAGTTATCATCAAATCTCAGGACTTAAGGTGTCCTAAATTCAATTATTGGTATATCATAAAATCGTTTGTCTTTTTATTAAAAGTCTTGTGAAAATGAATGATAAAAGGATACAAGATCATGTCTATGTGCCTTTTTAAAAAAATAATTAGCATGGTTCTAAGATATCAATTGAAGAAGTAGTAAATGATATATATGTCTTACCCTACTGACTAGAAAGAGGAATCTCTCTTTAAGTTGTTACTTTTGTAATGTTCATGAAGTACCTCAAAGTGATATAGACTTCTGCCATTTACCTTTACCACTTCCAAGTACTTTAGGATAAAATTCTTGATGAAGATACTACATACTTTGGACCCAGGATTTTGAGGTCTTGAGCTGGCACAAACATCAGTGGTTAATTACTACAGTCTAGTTTTCTGAAAAGCAAAACTAATGTGACAGCTGCCAATACAAAAATGGAATCCATTGTCTTCTCTGCATATTTAATCTGCAAACTAGGACTAAGATCACCAAGGCAAAGTGCCCCCCCCAAAAAAAATAGTAGAACCCTTAGTGATAACTAAGATCTATCTAAATGCACTTAAGGAACTCCAAGAAACTCAGCCCTGGTACTGCAAAGCTGGACCCCATGGGTGGAGAAATGAGATAAATGATTTAAATAAATGATGACTACCATCTTCCTAAATCATTGCATCTTCTAACTGTATTCTTTACACGAATGTAGCTCTTACTCCTCGTTAAAGGAGCTTCCTTTTTCTGTGGTCAAAGTCTACTACAGAGAACTATAAGAGATGAAATTCACGAAGTATCTGTGGGTAAACAGTCCCAACTGGACATGAACTACACAACTCCTTTCCCTGAAGCGCTGGAAACAGCAGAAGAGTGGGTGGAACACATGAAAGGGTCAGAGGAACAGCAGGCAAACAGTGGAATAATGACTTCTAGACATGCCATGGATGATACACTCACAGAATTTCAACAAGACTGCATAAGTATTACAGTACTCTGCATACTAACGTGAATGGGTGAAATTTAACAAAGCCCCATTCGTACGTGAAAACAGCAGAAGATCAACGTTCACTGAAGAAAATTGAAAATTGATTCAGTTTTACCCAAGGATGAGCTTCATGATAGGTAATCAGTTCCCAGATGGTCAGTATTAAACATGGGTACGAATGAGCAACAGTAAATCAGTATGTTGGTGTGTGGGTGGGTGTGTGCACGCACACACACACACACATGCGCACTCACGTATGGATGAGCAAGTACTTAATGATAGCATTAAAGGAATTGATGATATGAATCTGAGAGGGGTAAGGGTAAGAGTTGGAGGGAATGAAGGGAATAATAGAAGCCCTGTAAGTACATTATATTCTCTAAAACAGTATAAATGCACAAAAGGAAAATGAGTCTTGTACTCTGAAAATTGTGTTTTAAGACATGGAGAGTGCCTTATATTATTGTTTATTTGTTCCAGTGTGAGAAATGCATCAGAAAAGTCTGGGTCTGTTGCCTTGCTCAGGGGAGGCAGTTTGTTCCTGGAATCTTGGCATATGAGCCTGAAAAATCCAGCCTAAGAAACAAATACTGAGAGACACGATGGTGCATAATTAGATAGACAACTGCAAATGGGCTTGTTAGGATGCAGCATCAGGTTCCAGAGAGAGAAAGTGCATAAGAGAAATGGGGTAGAACAGGAGGTAACTCAAAGACGGATTAGTGAATCATGCAAAGTAGCGTTTGCCTCACTGTCACACAATGGGGAATCCCTGAAGGATTTATACAAAGAAGTAACATGAGCATGTCTAAATGATAGCTGCAAAGAAGGGAGCAATTTAGAATGGTAGCCACAGCATTAGCTAGAAATAGTCCACGTGAAAGATTTCCGTGACTTGCAATCAGCATGATAATAGGCAAATGGAATTGGAGAAGAAAGGATTTATATTTTAAAGCTATTTTTATTCCATAATATAATATGTATAGAGGATACCATGATTAAAGAACTCTAATAAATTAACATTTTGTGATTTTTATTCATTTCCAAATCATCGTTAAACTATTAATATCAATAATGATATCAATATGTGTAGAGAGAAATCAAGTAATTCATTGGGAGAATAGGTTAAAAAGCCAGGCAAAAATAATGCAAGTATTTATCATTTGATAATCACTAGATTCCTAAAATAATATCATTTCAAAAGACTTATTATATTCTACTTTGCAACTTTATCATTTGAAAAAAAAATCTTGAATTACAGCTAAATCCCACTGAGTCCCAGAAAAGTAGGGGTTAAAATATTGTTAAATTCAAAAGATATGAGAGTGCTGTCAAATGCCATCTTCTGCATACTGCATGAATGAAACAATGGATGGAAGGATGAAAACACAGCAGATCTGGTTACCTTCGCATACACCACACACACATGCACACACATACTCTCCCACACACATGCACACAGGCACGCATGCACACACGTGGCATGATAGTAGAATAAAACTGTCTGGGGAGGGAAAGTTAGCCAGCACAAATAGCAGGGGGCACAGAGGGTGGGTGATGAGTGCCCAATATGATCATGACATATTGTGCATATACAAGTTCATCAGAAATGAAAAGAAAAATATAGAATATTCTCCTTACAATGTCATGATTCATTAGCATTCATTTGGAATTCTATCTATACTGGTATTTTTTGCTTAGTTTTGACTCATCAGATAAGCTATAGCATCCTCCATTACCGACTAGTGTCATTTTTAGATTTTTTTTTAAAAAATAAAACATGTTGCTTCAAAACATCAGGGACACTGATTGTCATCATTAATATTTGTCCTGCACTTTATTTCTGTCTCTGTCTGTCTTCACTTTCCATGCCACAGGAACCAGATGTCATAAACAAAGAAAAGTGGTGGCAATCAAAGTTCTGGCAGTGTTCTATGCTGGACATCAAACGCCTGACATCTCTGAACATGACCTTGCCATCTATTCAAACACTTTATTTTTACCTCATTCAGAATCATAAAAGTCACAGGAGGGGTAATTTACTGCACGAAGTTTGCCTGATTTTCCATTAGCCTAGCCAAACTCTATGTTATGCACAGCTGAATATGTAAAAATAAGACTAAACTGCCTTTACCTGTCTGGCTTAAAATTGTAGTTCCTCTGAATATTCTTTAAGACAACCAAGCATATTTAAAAACCTCCTACAATATGTAGTGAGTCTTGTGTTTATTCTAGTCAGACACAAGGAAATGTCAATAGCAAAATAATTTAAAAATTGGAAAACAAGCCATGCTTTATGTTAACAAAGTCACTTTTCATGCCTATTGTGATCAAACTTCCAGAAGTGTAGCCCTAGACTTCTTAATATTTTATCTCCCCAGTTTTCTATCTACTCTGTCTTCTGTACTTCAGTTACATATCCCACAAAGCCAGTATTTTATCTTCTAAGTGAAAAAACTACAAGGTCATTATTGATTTTATTTTTTTAACTTGAGGATTCGAACATAGACAGTCATTATGATATCCCCCATTACCACTGTTCCCATCTTAAATCTGTATATCGTGAGAACTTAAAGCATGATCTCACAATAAAATGATTAATTCAAGTAACAGTGCTCTGCACTAACAGAAAGCAGATTGTCGATTTCAGGGCTTAGAAATGCATTTTGTAACTATTTAGTAGGTCATCACCTTTTCCTGAAGTAATGAATATTAGACTGTATAGAATGGAATATGTTTGAAAAAACAGGAAGATATTCTTCAATTACCTTTCACAAAATAATACCATATTTTCAGGCTATTACAACTAATGTTGCTATGAACAGAGTTGAGCAAGGATCCTTGAGGTATGACTGAGCATCCTTTGTGCATATGTCCATGATTGGTATAGCTGGGTATGGAGGTAGATTTATTCTAAGTTTTCTGAGAAAAAGCTATATTGATTTCCAAGGTGGGTGTACAAATTTGCACTCACACCAGCAGTAAAGGAGTTTTACTCTTACTCCACATCCTCTCCAACATATACTATCATTAGTGTTTTTAATCTTAGCCATTCAAACAGGTGTAAGATGGTATATGATACATTTACACAATGGAGTATTACTCAGCTGTGAAATAAACAATGACATCATGAAATTTTTGGATAAATGGATGGAAGGAGAACAAAATTAGTCTGAGTCAGGCAATCTCAACCCATAAAGACAAACATGGTATGTACTCACTTATAAATCGATATTAGGTGTAAAGTAAAAGATAACCAGGCTGCAATCCACAGCCTCAGAAAGGCATGGTAACAAGGAGGACTATATATGGACACATAGATTTCCCTGGGAAAGGGAAATAGAAGAAATCACCTGAGTAAACTGGGGGCAGATAGGGGCATGGGAGATAAGAACAAGAGGGAACTGGATGGTTGATTTGGGGGAGTAATAGGGAGAAAAAGCAAAGGAAGACATATCTTGATAGAGGAGTCATTTATGTGGTTAGGGAGAACCAGGTGCCAGAGAAACTCCCTGGAATCCATAAGGATGACCCCTGCTAACACTTCCAGCAATAATGGAGAAGCACCTGAACTGGCCTTTTCCTGTAATCAAATTGGTGACTGCTATAATTATCATCATAGATCCTTCACCCATCACTGGGCCAAGCTCTGCGAGTCCAGCTGCAGAGAGGATAGAGTTTTTATATAAGGAATGAAAGTCAAGAGCATGATGGGAAAATTTATAACTAACTCTAGCTAGTGGGAGCTCAAGGACTCTGGACTGACCACTGAGAAGCTGAAGGGAACTGAACCCTCTGAGTGTGGGTGGCATTTGTGTGACTTGGTCTGTTTGTGGAGCCCCTGGCAGTGGGTCCAGGATTTAACCCTGATGCATGAACTGGCTTTTTAGAAACCATTCCCAATGGTTAGATGTTCTAGGTTTCATGTATAGTTCAGTGAGAGAGGGTTTGCCTAGCAAGTACAATGCCCTAGGGTCAATCTTCCACAACAGGATATGAACAAGAACCAGTAAAGTGGTCTTCAATAAAAGGTAACATTTTATGGAAATCATATGATACTTCACAACGTCATAGTGAACGCAAATACCAATGATATTACTGAAATTTGAGTAAAAATAAAAAGATTAATCATCAAAAGCCAAAGCCAAACACGCTAAACTATACGCAAACAAAAACCTACTTAATTTGATGGTTAATAGCCATATTTGTGTACCCCATCAGCAACAGTCATTACCCATGAGAAAAAACAGTAGTTTATTCCCATCCCAAGTCAAATATACACGTTTTCTTTTTTTGTATTTTGTTGTTGTTGTTTTTGTTTGTTACAAAATTTGTAGATATTTCCTGTGTTGACTAGAAGGAACTAAATCCCCACCTCAGTATCACAACTGCTTGGATTATTCAAACATGGCTCCACACCAAAACTTCCAGGTCAGTAAATAATAAACCACAAAACCAGCCTCCTCTCCTTTCACTTAGGAGAAACTTGGGTTCTAATGGTCGAACTCCAGTCTGCAACTTAGATACCCTGAAGCCTGAACTGGAAACACAGGAACTCTCTGCGAGGTTATTTTTTTTTAATTGTGTGATACTCTTAAATGAAACTGATCTAAGTAATATGCTTTTATGTATAGTTCCCCAAATTTAAAAGTTCTAGATTTAAATTATGGAAAAACAAAATCTATTACTTATAAAGCAGAGGGTTTCATTAGAATCTTCCTGAGTATAGTTACCAGAATTTCTCAGTATTTTTCACATTAGTATGGACTATATTTTAGGTGCATTTCTCAGTATATATGTTTGTAAGATAACTTGTAAATATAAAACCAAGTTTGACCTCATTGTACCACACTGAAGGTTGATCTCGTTATGCCACAGGATACCATTTGTGTGCTCTCCACATTTCTCCTCTGTGTCACTTGGGTTTATTTTTTTGTGATCAACACCGTTATAATGATTTATCATAACACACATAATATATACATTATGTAATATATAATGTGTGTATTACAACCCATTTTTGACATTATTTAAAGCTCCAGAAAAGGTACATATTGAGGCAATTATCTCCCATATATCCTTTATCCCAACTCAAATCATTCACTCACTTGGGTTTTTATAAACAGTCAGTGCCCCTTCACTTGAGTGCTTACAGTAGGCGAAACTCCCTTGTCTCCAGCATCCAGCAACCCTTCACAAGTATCCCATGTGTTCTGTAGTATGTTTTTCACTATGATAGTACTATTCTTCAAACATTAAATATTCAAATATGGATGTTCTGGCTGCTCCCCATTTTCATATAACCTAAGAAATGATTCTGTTTCCATTTAACCTTTGGGTAGTGAATGGAAGTGTGAGGAATCCTTGTGATTTTTAATTTTTACCAAAAATTCTTTTACATTTTTACTATTAAATTATTTTATTATAAATATAAAATCAAAACCCATAGGACAATTTGAAAATTTGCATAGCACCATCTGTCTTGTTATCATTGGAAACTATAAGGAGGAAACACTGGCCTGGAGAGATCTCACGATAGACAAGACCAATGTTAGAAACCAATTTAAAATGGAGATATTAGAAAAAATGGTATATTTATGTTATAACCTCATACTAAAAAAGAGAGTCTTACATATAACATCATTGAGGGTGTAACTTTAAAGTATGGAGGTGACTCATATATATTCTTAGCAGCTAGCATTAACTCAGCAACCAACATTTCAATAATATTATATATGAATTTATATCTAGAGAAATTACAATATATACAATTATTTGTAAAATTTATTGTAAGCACTCATAAAATTATGTAATATAAATAATTAACAGATTGATTCATGTTGAAATCAAAGTCACTCCAGTTGAAGAACATATTAGGTAAATACAATAAATCCTGAAATAAACCAAAATAAAATATACTCCCTTACTGGAAAATATACAAATGTTCTAAGAAAATAAGAAAACACTAATGGAAATATCATTTAAGTGCCAAGACCTTGAAACCTGATTTTCATGCCACTTCCTTTATATTTTATGCAAAGCAATAGAAAGTCATTTGATTTTCAAAAGCTTATATAAGGTGAACAATTAAAACAACATTTTCCAGATGTCTAGTGGAAAATAAACAGAATATGTTTCGCAAATGAGTGTCTGTAACTTTGGAGAAATACTGTTGCCACTGAATTTTCCTATATTGACATTTTGTTTATTCGCATATCTTTCAACTCAATGTTTAAGTCTTTTCTGTAAACACTTAGAGAAAGAATGAGAGACTGCTATTAAGTATCACTTAATTATTTGCATTTTCTGGTAAAGCTTAAGGAATGCACCTGTTCCTCTGTCAATGTGTTTGACTGTGACTATACTGTTTGTCAAAGATGAGAGAATGTTTCTTACATTTAGGAATCCATGAAAACAAAAAGGCCAGCAAGAACAACAAGAAAAACCATAAAAGTTATTAAAGTTCTCTTTGAACGTAAAATGGGGAACGTCTTTGAAAATCTTCATATTTATCTAAATTTAATGATAGGACAGTGTTTTGACTTTATAATCTATCATTTATTATTAATGACTGCCATAATGTTAAAATTGAAGTTTGTTAAGGCATTCTAAATATTTTGTTCAGTTATTAAGTAGTTTTTATTTGTAATAATTTATGTGTGAGTATTAACAGTAATATATTTATAATCTTATATAAAGTCTCAAAAATGCTCATGTTGAAATGAGTGAGTTGTTCATTAGAAATGTCTTAATTCAAAAACATATGAATCAGTTCCAGAGTGACGGAGGTGATAGAAAAAGTTAACTATGAACAATATTTATTCTATTTGTGCATTTAAAATAATAACAATTATGAATTTTTGACATTTTCTACATTGAGTCAAGATATTAGTAATATATAATGACTATTAAGAAAGAAACATAAGACAAAAAAGGTTATTGGAGAAAATTGCTATCTACTACATGTTGAAATGTATTCTTATTCCCCCTACACATATCTAACAAACAATAACATTTTAAGTGCCATTTTATTCACATATAATATAATCAATTCAATATATAGCTATGAATCATAGCCAACTGGATCAAAGTGTAGATCATAAGTTATTAATATGAATTTAGGTCTAGCACCAAATTGTTACGTGCTAATAGATAGGGAAAACATATAGCTTCCCAGAAGAGAGATCTTGGCGTTCACTCCATCTGAGAAATTTAATTTACAATTAGTGTTAAGTGAGAAACACAACAGTAAATGAACAGTGTTGAAATGAGCATTTACATGCTTGTAAAAGTGTATTACTGTTAAAATTTCTGTAAACATTTATAGGTCCAAAGTAGTTAAAGTATCAGGCATTCAACCAAAATTAATTTTTGTAGTATGGTGTTAAGCAATTAAACATTCTATATTTTAAGTAACTTTTCTTTCGCCCTCTTTTTTACTCCATTTCCTGCTTCAACAGTGGAATGAACTGAACTCAGGTTTTCATCACTCAAGTAGAACTACCATGGACCTAACATTACCCAGACTTTACCATTTTCTTAATTGCTGCAGTACTTTTGTGCTTTGCTATAATTATGAAACAAACTAATTACAAAAATTTTGAGAAATATAATCAGTCTAGAAGAATGTATAAATTAATCTAGACATTGGATTACAATCGAGACATATGAGATTGATTAATTGATATAATTGATTTAATGATACATCAAAACCCAAAGGAAGTGTGACGTTGAGGATGGATCATTAAAGTTGGTGAAAGAAGTTAAGACCCAGAGTAACAAGTGGTGGAGGGACAAAGTACCAAGCTTTTCTTTGGTATTATGAGTTTCTTATTTATCTTGACAGTTCTCTGAGACAATTTCATTGAGGTCACAGCTCAATCTTATACAGTATACAATTATCAAACTCATGGCTGAAAGAAAAGGCATGGTAAACCATTACAGGCTTTCCTGTATTTCCAGAAATACTAGCTTGATAGATCAATTCATGCTCCAGGCAAATTCAACTACTCAGGAGACAGTCAGACAGAGAGACAGAGAGACAGAGACACACAAAGAGGCAGAAAAGAAAAGGAAAAAAAGAATTAGATACTGATACCATGCCTTTGACTTTGTTTCTATCTAGCAAATCTAGTTCTCCCAATTTTATAAAGAGCTCAGATTCTGTAGAGCTCATGTGAGACCGTCAATTATTTGAAACATGCTATCTAACTTACAGTTCATCATATCCATGCCATCAGAATGCTTATGATTTAATTCAGAAAACCAAGGTTTAGTTTTATACAGAAAAGAATCTGTTAATTTTCACCAGTATTCTACATTGATTATAAATTTAGGAATATACCCACTCCCTTTACTCTACCTCCACTTGGTACATATTATATTTACAATTTGAACTATTACATATTAAGCATATACTTTTTAGACTGGAAATTTCCAAGCATATAACAATTCTAATTTTACTATTTACTATCTATTGGTAGCATTCCATAAAATGCATTTATCATAATTTTAAAACTAAAACATCATTAGTCGATGAATAATAATGTTCCACAAAAATCTAAACTCTCCTATATAGTGATATCGCTTCACTTGAGGGGATTTTGGTATGATAGCCATTACAAAGAAATAGAGCTGTTTCTAAAAGTAACACTGTAAAGATTGAGCAGTATTATTCTTAAACAGAATTACAAGCAGTAAATTTCTTTGTCAAATGAATAGATGATTTTCTTCACTGAGTATTAGTACAATAACCATGCATTTATGAAGATATTAAAATTTAGTAATACACAATTTTATTTATAACCTTGAATTCTTCTCACTTTGGTTTTCACATTTTGTAATAGTCTTCGTCTCTTATCTAAATCTGTGGGAAGCTGTGTTTATAACTCAACAGTGGTGGTGTTTTCCTTCTTTTGCCTCTCTCAAATCTCCCCAAAAAGATAAATTTGAAACCCCTCATCCAAATTATGTAAAATCTATAGAACTTCTGTTCCTAAATACCCCATTAATTCTTGGAACGAAGAGATTTGCTTTGCTGGCACAGTACTTGGCTTTCTGTGAAAATTTATTACCTGTCTTAAAGATGGAATTTTACTTTCCAAATTATCTGGCTTAATTTATTCCGATCCATTTTGTTGCAGGCAATTTTCACGCCCAGCAGTGATTGCATTGGTATTTATTAGAGCATGTCTGCTATAACTTTTGCTTTTCCTCTATTATACATAATACTTAGCCTCAACTAAATGTCTTGTCCACTGGCTTGGCATTAACATTTTGAACTCTTTGTTGTAATTCTGTCATATTACTTTGTATTATATTAAGTAAAAAATATTGATTTTCACATGTTAACATGCAACAAAATCAATTCTGACTTTGAAAAATAGAAAACCAAAACTTCCTTAAAATAACTATTTCACTTGAAGAAAGTTTCATATTTTGGAAAGTATATCTTAATTATAAACTCAGTTGTAATAACTATGGTATTTCTTTCTTTTTCTTTTTTTATAAATCACTTTGTGACCCATTCATGATTCTACTATTTCTTTTTTAAGCAATGTTTTCATTCTTTAAAATTATTATTTAATGTATTTTAGACATAGGCACTCCATTTCTCCAATTGCCTCCATCTTTTCCAGACTTCCCTTCCTTCTGACAAAATTTTGAAAGTTTGTTTCTTTCTTTTCAGTTGAGTCCACTTTATGTTTTTTTCCCAGCTAGCATTGGTGGTTTTGCTTGTCCTGACATGTGCTTTTGATGTTTCTTAATTTAATCGTATTAATTGGAAGTATTAAACACATGTCCATTACTTGTCAACTTGACACCAAAATGTAATTTTAAATCACAACATTCTGCCCCTGGTTGCCTTAGCTGAAAGTTGTAATTATGTTATACAAAATTTATTTAGTTCAAATTTAAAAATTCCAACACTCTTCAAAACTTCAAAGTTAAAAAGTTTCTCCTGAGACTAAAGACAAACTCCAGCTATTATTGCTTATAATATCTTTTTTTAAAAAGCTGTGAACACTTAATACAAAGTGTCACAGAATAAACCTTTCCATCCATAAGGGATTGTTGTGGTTATGGCAGAAAATACTGGAATAAGGCAAGATTGTAATACTTGAGAGAAAACAACACACTATGAATTTCTCTGGAAATTGGTGAAAGCCGGTGATCTTGATGTCATCAGCTAGTGTCTGAGGATCTTGGGAAGTCGAACCCTACAGTTCTGTTGTCTGAATAGCATGTTGTTTTAGCCTGGGGTGGTTTATTCTCAGTGCTTCCTGTTTCTGACATTACCGACATCCCACAGTTTTTACTGCAGCTTTGGTTACAGCTCCCAACTTCACACACTAGTTTCTCAAGGTCTCTAGAAATGACATACCAGAATCCTTTATTCTTTTTGCTGATTTTATTAATTATTATTATTTTCTACTTCCTTTGTGTTTTCTATTTCAGAGAGAATTTAAAAAGGAAATGGCTGTACTTAGTTTACAAAGGAAATTTAAGTTGCAAGTAAACTATTATTTTCTGAAGGAATATAGTTTCTTTATTGCTGTGTTCTTTCAGTAGTAGATTTTTTATTTAAAGGACCCATGCACAGATGAACATTCTAGAGTTATTTATCTTTGACATTTTGACCAGTTAACTAATAACCACTGAGAGAAGGAAAAGCTCTTGAGATCAAATTTGAAAGAAACAGAAATCAATTATATGTTTTTGTACATTTGTTTTCAGGGGTATTATTTTTGTAAAGGAGATGATTCTAGAGCTACTTATAAACATTGTTTACAAACTTCTTCAGCCCCTGTCATTTTCCCAGAATTTACCAAAATAATTCCTATTATCAAAGATAGATACTCTGAACTATCTAAACCCCTTTAGAGACTGGCCATTCAAAACAACTCAGGGTTTGTTTCTGTTCCTGGTTGCTGGAACACTCCTAACTCTGCTCCAATTATGCCAAGGGACTGAACTCAGAACAGTACGTGCAAGTCTGTCCTCCGTTGCAAATTCCGTACATTACCTTTCATGGGAAGCTCCCACATGTTTTGTATATTAAATTGCTGGTGTTGTATTTTTTTTTGATTTCATATTGTCAACTTGGGTTCTTTATAGTTGTTTCAGGCTGTGTTTGCCTATCTCTCTAGATTTTTCTTCTAAGTCTCTTGCTAAGATGTTTTTATCATGATATATGAATTCCCCCTCTTAGAGATGTATCTTATGTTATTATCTAATAACCTTTCCTAAATATACTATGGGATACTAAGCTTTCCTTAACTGACAATTTTATCCTGAAAATTTCTACATCTTTTTTTTTCTTGGTTTGGATATTATATTTGATTTCTATAACCATGTTTTCAAATGTGAACAACATTCGAAATATTTACATATTTCTACAATGAGTATATCCAGTATACCATTTACTAAATAATAACTTAGTCTGACTTCTGAATATTCACCTTCTTATAACTGTCTTTCAGGTAAATGGGACATTTATTGATGTTTTGATGACAGAAAGCATACCTATTGAGGATTGCAAATTGAGTCAATAACAAGATCCTATAATGGTAGCCACTACCATATGAGTTTATCTCATATTTATCTATTCTTCTTTTCCACTAGAATCTTTGCTGATTCTGAATGCACTAGGATGTTTCTGGATAGTGACTTTTGGACTGTGTGAACATTTTGTCGTCAGTATAAATTGTTAGAATAGCAAGCAGTTGCATTACACAAACAAGAAGGCAAAGATAATTCAGCATTATCAGAATGTAAAGTTCAAAGATAGGTTCCCTGTGTGCTGAGAAATGCAGAGGCATTCCTCACTTGGTGCGTGCACATTATAATCACAGAAGAGAAGCATTAAGAGATTGACCTCAAATATGCGCATATGAGTCAGTACCCGGGCAATGTTGGAGCACCATGAAAGCCAGATGGGACAGTTCTATGAGTGTCTAGGACTGGCATGTTTATCAAACAGAGGACAGTGTTTACCTTTTCTTAGACTGTAGACATTACAGAATGCTTCTAGTTAAAGTGAAATCGATGTGGTTTAAGCAACTCAGTCCATTAGAACAATTTGCACACTTCTCACATAGAATTCCTTAACTTACTCTTATTTCTCTTTCTGATATCATTGTGTACACTATTTACTATATTTCAAACAGACAATTCTTTGTCAATTATTGTAAATAACAGCATATTTCCTGATACTAATGTGAATTTCCTCAATATTTTCTAAAAATAAAGTATACTCCTATTTCTACCATGGAAAACGCCACCTGTAAAGAATGACTTTTCATGACTCTATAATCTAAATGGGCCTCCACTCTGTCACAATACAAAATACTCTACACATGTGATTTCCCCTTCACATGCATGGCTATGTTATGTCACATTCATTAAATTAAAAATTATGCCATCTTTACTTTTTTCTTTTTTCCCTTCAGTGTAATTATTTTGTACTGCTCCTTATTTGTCCCCTAACTTAATTTCTGAAATTCAAGCTTAAGACTTTATTGCTAAAGAAACATTCGTTGAAAGCAAGTTATAGAGGAATCACACATGATCTGCACTGGGATTTCCTCCTTAATGACTGACTTTAAAATTTCCAGAAGATGATATGCAGGTTTTCTGGGATTGGGGGTAAGGGTGGAGTATTATTGTCCTTAACTCATTATGAACCTTGTGTGCAAAAAAGAAAAGTAAAACACTCCTTCATTGGATACATGAAATTCAAAAAAGACTTTTTCACATAGTGAGAATTAAACTTAGATAATTTCATAAATCACCAATGTGGCAAATTTTTATGAAGACGCCTGTGATGACAGCTCTGAACTCAATATGTGATGGAGGAAGGACAGAGATGAAAGCAAGGAAAGAGACATTTTGATTGAGGGAGCCATTATGGGGCTAGCAAGAAACTAGACCCTAGAGAAATTCCCAATATTTTGAACTTTACATAGCTTGTAAATGTCAAAATATTTTAAATGAAAAAATTAAGGATAAAATTATAAAATATTTAAAAACATAAATCGCTAAAAGCTCCTGGCAACCTATTCAGCCTCTGAATTATATTGATAAAATTATGATAAGCATTTAATATTAGTTGATAACAAGAGTGTTTTGATGCCATTTAGGGTTAACATAATACAGCTTGTAGTCAATATTGACAGGGCTCAAAGGTTCAAAGCTGAGGTTTTCTTGTATACAGAAAAGATTTGTCACTAATTTTGGTTTAATAAAACGCTGATTGACTAGTAGCCAGGCAGGAAATATAGGTGGGGCAAACATACTAGAATTATTCTGGAAAGAGGAACGACAGAGACACAGTCATCATCCAGAAGCTGAGGAAGAAAGATGAGAATGCTTTACTGAAAAAAACATGTCAAGTCATATAGCTTAACTATGAACAGATAAGAATTATGGGTTAATTTAAGTTGTAAAAGGTAGTTAGTAAGTCTGAATGATAAGCCAAATAGTTTATAATTAGTATAAGCCTCTGTGCATTTATTTAGGGCTGAATGCCTGTGGGACCAAGTGGGACAGAAACATCTATTTACAGTTTTCTTTTTCCTGTATTTTTTTGTGGATTAGTGTTAGTGTTTTGCTCTTGTAAAGTGTCTACCTAATATTTGGTTTTATGTCTTTTATGTAGTAACAATGATATCACTCATGCAGTTGGAAATAAGAGTTCACTGAGGTAAAGAATGTGAAAAACTAGGCCTATGCTCCAAGAAAAAGACTATTAATACAATAATGAAATTTCAGGACTGACATGCTTTTATTGCCATCTAATTCAGCACTTTTATATGACAAGTGTGGAAGCTATTAAAAGCCTGGGTTGATTAAGATAACAAAGTAGATGCATCATTTGCTTTCCTAGTTTTCTTTTCTTTGTCAGTTAATTTCTGGCATTTATTTGTGCATAGTGCTTAGCACATCTTCCAAGCAATATTTGAATTTCAATGGAATGTTCTTGGAGCTAAGAAGTTTTTGCTAATGAGAAAAGCATATTTAACTTGTGGAATTGGTGATAGAGACAAATACGAGTGCTTTTACATATGCATTTATAATTTTACCCATCAATACCAGTCCACATTTACATATGCATTTACCATTTTCCCTATCAATACCAGCCTAGAACATGCACTAAACAAGAAAAGTAATTACTTCTACAACCAAGATGAATCTAGTTTGCCACCTTCTATCATCCAAGCACAAAATGCTACACTGACAGAATAATTTTGAAAGTCTTGGCTCTTCGTTATGCAACATGGTAAGACTTTTATTTAGGGAGGTCGAGATAAGTAGTTGTATATTCTGATATTGGAGGAAATAAAATGTGTAATACATCAAGTTGAAGGCATAAAACATGCAAAATTTAAGTAGATATTCAGCACTTCTGTCTGCTTTATGCTACTTATCTGATATTAACAATGTCAACCATTGCAAATAAGTAAGACAGTGGTAGTATAATAAACATTGCAAGCCTTTGAGAAAGAATTAAAAAAATGTATCAGAAGATAGCAATTTTTAAAAAAAAAACCTACAGAACCCAGTATTGCCAGGTGGTCTCCCAGCCAAGTACTAACCAGGCCCAACCCTTCTTAGCTTGCAAGATCAGGAAAGATTGGGCACATTCAGGGAGGTATGGCCATAGATGATAGCACAGTAATTTAAACCTAAAACATGACTTCATCCCTCACAATCCTACCAAAATCATACCGTAGATTCAGTGCAATCCCTACCAAAATTCAATCAGATATTGAAAGGACAATTCTCAACTTTACATGGAAATCTTGCCAAGGTAGATATTTTTTTTTCCTACCAAGATAGTTGTAGGGTGTCTGTGTAAACATTATGACCAGCAGAGTGTCGGTCTGTGAGGAGCAAGAAGGAAATCCAGATAAATTCAACTCAGTAGCCAGTTGGTTCAGAGTTTGAATGTCTGATCCCAGGTAATTTATTGTAGACATATGAAACACAGCACAATTTGGAAAAAAATTGTTGATAATAAATTCGATATCATGTATACAATAAAGTTTAAGACATGACTATATTGAAGCTTTTTATAAAGTACATGTAACATTTTTCCATAAACATGAGTTATATAGAAAGACTAGATATGACATCTGAGGAACCAGGGAAAGCATGTGGTTTGGTCTCAGCCACACAAATAGGCTACTAACTGCATGCTTTCCCAACTTCCTGGGTGGGAAACAGGGTACATACCTCTCCCTCTGAGGAGACAACCCTTTGGTTTCTCTAGTGCTTAAATAAAAGTACAAGAACCCCGGTGCCTCCTATTGTTAGTGGAAAGTGACAATATTCAAAATGCCAGGGTTAAAGGGGAAAACTTTTATAGCTTAAGAATAGAAATTGTAAATGAGATGCTCTTTCATCTAATCCTTGGTTCCAAAAAGCCATGGATGACCAAAACAATGATCTTGTTTTCTTCCTAGTGACTTCTGATGTACATGATGTCCTTTTCTCTGTGAGATTATTCATCCTAAGTTTCTGTCATGAACATTTTAATTCTGTGCTTTTTCTGTAACAAAGAAGTAAACATTGTGAATTTTGAGGCTAGTAAAATGTATATTAACTTTTTAAAATTTCTGCAAGTTACATTTGAGCTTATGAAAGTTTTTCTTTTTCATGACTGTGACAGTTTATGTAGGTCAGCATTTCTAAAATTCATTTGACATGAAGGCATTGCCATATACAGTTATAGTGATAAAGTGAAACAAAAATGATGTTTGAGCTCTCAAGTAGGTCAGGACTATTAGTAAGCAAAAATAATACAGAGGATTTCATTCCATTTCATTGAAAAGTTGGTATCTATTACATATATGTTTATTACAAATTAAATTTAGTGTAATATATTGAAAAAGTAATCAGGAGTTAATATACAATAATAAAAATAATCATGAGGAAACAAATAATGATTACTATATCAATATCTCAAGGTACACAGGTTGACAAAATATTTATTAATGTTCTATTGTATAGCACCTAGTATACTTTCTACTATAAATGTATAGCTTTTTTAACATACCATATGCATTTTCAGTGCATATTCTACTAGTGGGTATAAATGTGAATCATATTTTCTTTATATTTTAAAATTTATAAAATATTCTTTGAAAATGGGTTATTTTGGTTGTTTTTATATCTTTATTTTTGCAGGTCTTACTCTGTGTGTTCCTATCTACAAGAACTTTATTATGTCCAGAAAATAACATTTCACAGGAGTCCTGCCCATCCTCTCTTTCTACCTCCTCTTTCCCCATATTCTCTGAGCCTAGAAGTGAGTCTTATACATTATTCATTTAGAATCAATGACCAAGCAGTTACTTTGCTAAACAATTTCACCAGATATGAGGTTTTCATTGGCCCAAAGTTTCTGTATACATACTTTTTTTTAAATAGAAGATCCCACACATTTTTTTTTCTGAAAGAATTGTGTTGTGGTGTAAAATTCGATCTTATTTATTGGACCCATTCATAAAAGTACATACACCTGTATTAACTCCCTTGAAAATAGTTTGCAATTAATTAAGTCACGGTATAATGGAGCTTTTTGTTTTCCTAGTGTCTTACTGTTTCCTGAATGGATCTTTATATTTTCAGAAAATGACAATCACCAGAATTAGTTGTGTGGAAGAACAAACAGTGGGGAAACTATAACCATTAAACAGCTCCTAGAGCAAACACGAAAACGATGTGCAGTGTGTCCATGTACAAAGCACAGATGGTGACCAAGTGCCAAATACTTAACTGATCCTTTTCAGTGGATCATGCATAATTTAGTATGTCAGTCAATTGAGGTTAAATGGGAGGCAGAAAACTTGTGGGAGGTAATTGAAAACAAACCTCTTGGAGCCAGTGTTAACAATAAATAGACTACAACAGAGCAGGCAGAAAATACTGCTGGCTTAGATCTCTGTATTTAGATTTACATCCAAAAGCTACGAAGAAACTGTCACACACACACACACACACACACACACACAAAACAGAAAAGAAAATTCTGTATTGTACTACTATTCTGAGAAAATCTGGGATGCAATAATAATGTAGTTTTATTCATTTTAATGAGCAGTAGCTTTGTGATATTAAAAATTCATTTATAATACCAGCTACATAATGGAAATGGGAGGAAAACAATATATAGACTGAATATTTAAGGAAGAATAAAATCCATTTGTCAGTAATTTTTAAAAATGTTTTTAAAGTAAAATTGGAAATTTGTATATTTTAAAATGTCATGACTTTGGGTAATTATACAAGGTGGGCTATGTCCCAGTCCACTTTCTATTTTTAGTCATCTGATGTTTTATAATATGTTAAATATTATATATTTATACACTTTTTTACATAATCTATTCTATATTATGTTAAATATATTTTATTATACTATATATTTTATATTAAAGTATATAAAAGGTAATAATACTTTTTAAAATTTATAATACATTATGAATTATAATCCTATTAAATTATAATACATTATAAATTATAAACATATTACAGCTGAGCCACACCCATAGCCCAGTTTTTAATTTTGGTCACCTGATGTTATGCTTTCACCGTTGGAGTATCAATCCTTGGAATGATAAAAACACAGTAAGACAACTTTAATTCTGTCTTGTGTTGTTTTTGCTTCTTTGCTTATGTTTTGTATTGTTTTGGTTTTCATAATGATAAAGATAACACTTAGCAGTTAGGAGTACTGGTTGTTTTTCCAGAGGACCCAGGTTCAATTCCCAACATATAGATGGAAACTTTCAACCTTCTCTCACCCCAGTTTGAAGACATTTAGTACCCTATTTGACTTCTGATGACACCAGGAATATATGTGATGCAAGATAGAAATCAAAACCCAACAACCATGTACATAAAGTAAAATATAACTTAGCATACTAAGTTATGACATTTAACTCAGTGAATAATAGAAAACACAGAAAAGTCATATAATGTTATCAAAATTGAGTACAGATAGAAGTAAGCGGGATTAGTTTTCTTCATTGTTTCTAGTCCCTTTCTTTAGCTTGGAATTCCAGCTAATACTGTATATTCTCTGCAATCTTATCACACAGTTACTGTTGGTTATACAAATATCTTTATATAAAGTGATATTGTCTATTTAGTTAGAAACACAAAGTAATAATTTTGCTTTCCTAATAAAGTTTTTCTTGAATCTTTGCTATACAAAATATTATGGCAATGGGGCCTCAATATATTTTAGTAAAAAGAAAAACTGAATGCATTAAAAAGGTCAAAGACTATAATTCCTACAATTCCATAGATATTTAGCCACTAGGAATCAGTTGTTTCTAGTATCTCATAACAGAAATAACACATATAACAGTTGCTGAGGTGAAAATCCAAAGAAAAAGATTATACATAAAATTCCTATATCAGCTTAGTTGCTTCTATCTACATACATACCCTTTGTTTTCATTAAAAAGGATTAAAGAGCTTTGCTGATAGATACCATGGGAGCCTCAATTTTTCATTCTTAAATATACTCATCCTTTTAAACAAGAAATATGGAGTCTCCTGCATGAAAAGTCTGAAGTCACTGGAAACTTTTAATAGGGAAAAAAAAACTGTGCTGAAAATCAGGCAGTCTTGGGCAAGTATCCACATGGAGAGGATTTGTTTCTGTGATGGCAAGTATAAAAATTCAATCACTGATTACAGTTATAGCATTTTACCTGGGAATTATAACTTTCCTGTTGACCAACGCAGAAATTAAACCATCGTTTATTTGTTACACATGAACCAAAAACAGGATTCTTAATCCAACTCAAATTAGTGACAAGCAGCTTGTCATAAATGCATCTTGCATTTTCTAATGAAAATGATGAACATTGCCTCCATGAAGAAGGAGACACAGAGGAGCTCGTGTTATTTAGCTCAGACAGCATTTTCCAGTATCGTTCCAAGAAGCTATCAGTTGGCAATGTGAGTCCAAGGAAGCATTTATGATTAAACACATTTGAGAAATCCTTCATGGCATCTGAAACTCAGAAAGTCCATTAGCATATCGCCCATCTTCAAAGTCCTTCTTAAAGTTTACTGTGTGAGCTTGATGAATGAGGTATTACCTCTAAAATTATTTCTTCATTGAATTCTATGTTCTTGTATCGCTTCCAATATCTTGAGCTCCAGACATTTTTTAACCTAATGTAGAAATAAAACTCCTGTGAAGAACTTCCAGAGTAATACAACTGTAAATTCAGCAAGCAACCAAAAAAGTGGATGGATATGTTAAAATAAAATACCAGAGATACAATGGGCCCATGTTCTATGAATCTAAATTTAGGTCAAATCCCACTTAACTTGAGGTTAACCCAGAAACTTAGTGACCTAACCACACAGGTTGTAGTCACAGAAGTTGAAAGTATATGATCCTACTATGGCCTAGAACACAATATTCTCCCTGATGTTCAATAAACAATGTGAAATCTTTTCCGAACAACCTTTGGCACAATTTTTAGAGCTTAAGTTATTTCTTTTGTCTCTTACAACTACCTCATGCTGATTTTGTTATGAAAACTTTTACTTGACACATTGAGGTCAATTTGTTTCAAGTGGGATTTTGTAATAAATAATATTGGCCATGCACAGGTTTCTTTAAGAAGACTCAAGAAAAGAGCGAGATAAAAATTCTGAATATTATTTAGGGACTTAATTTTGTTTTCATGTGAAAACTAATATGTAGATGCCAAGAAGGGGACAGAATATAATGAGGAGCTAACAATAAGAAAAATGAACTTAGCTACTGTTTGGTCCTAAAAATATTTTTCTTTATAGCAGATAGCATGAATACAGCCTTAAAATGCCAATGGGTTTTAATGGGTTGTTTATGGGCAATGAGATGTTTCTTTGAAGGACAGAGGCAAACAGATTCTACAATATACATAAAACTTACATAAACTGTATAATGCTTCTTTCATCAACTAATAATAATTCCTAATTGTAGAAATAAACAGTGTTAAAGAACCCATACTAAAAATTTAAATAAAAGAACAATGACTTCCATGCATTACAGAATAAAGACATTCTTGTACTTCAATCCTATATATTTTTATAAAATTAATTTGAAATATAAATGACCTAGAGCTAAAAATAATATAGAGTAGTTTGACAAAAATAAACATCATTGATATTGGGCTAGATCTTCTCTAAAAATTAAATAATAATATTCTTTTTTTGAGAGTAGATACTTGTTATATTTTAAGGAATAAATAAGATAAAAGTGCTCTCAGTCCTATAAGATAATTTGTTTTCCTTCAGCAACCTGTGCTATTTTGAAAGTCCTAAAACTATAACTTCAATAATTACTGTGTAATAGTGTCTTAGTAAATGTACAATTGTAGGTCTTCTTAAAGATCTGCTAGGAAGATATTTTATGGCATGTATTATTCATTACCAAGAAGATCCCAAATCAATAATCTTAGATAGTTGAAGAGTCTCACCTAAAATTGGCCATGAGAGTATATTAGTTTAAGGAAATGCCCAGAAGTTCAAGAGCTCATAAATGAGCTAGCGACCAGAGAGTGAGCACATCGTTGGCACAGCCACAGAGAGCATATTGTCCTGTAGCTTCCAGCTCATACTTTTCCTTAAAATCTAATTCTCAGGAAATTCCATAGTTGTGATACACTATGAACCCAGGGACAATGAAGTGGCAGGCATTACAACTCAGCTTTTTGGAGCTAGCCTGCACAAAAGGGTGATTGACAGCCAGCCAAACCACATACTGACCGCCAAGTTGAAGCTGAGTGATCACAAACAAGTCAGGCAAAAGAAACATCACAAAACCCCATTATTTGGCAAGAAGAAGCACTGTGAGATGCTGTTGAAGGCTGAGAAGTGACAGCAGGAGATGGGGAAAAAAGAACCCACAGTAGCGTGTAAGCCATTGAAAAAGGAAAGTTCAATTTGTGCAAAAATGTCAGATAGACTTTGGGACAGAGGCAAAATCCTAGAGATGACAGATCCTGAACTGTGGTCATAGTGAGTAACTAACAAACAATTTACATATATTCTCCGTGTCTTGACTTGTGATAACCTGTATTTTTAACTAAGCCTCTAGAAAAACATTGTCAAAATCTTTTGAAATCTATTTAAAAAAATAATGTTTTGCTGAGTCACATACACTTCCAACGCATTATAGAGTGCTCATTTTAATTTTTAAGTGATGGATAATTTAGAAGAATCTTTGGGTTGTAATTATGCATAATCCACAAAATTTAGCACATTTAATTGTTAAAATGAATAAATGTTTTTTATTTGATTTTTGCCCAAATGTCCTATTAGGAGAGCCTCCAAAAGATCTGTGAAATGAAAGAAGAAAACTGAACTCCTTCAACCTTTGCTGACATCATCTTCCTTTTGTATCTTTCACTACAGTTATTGTTGGGACCAATTGGAGTCCTGGCCTTCAGCTGCTCTTCCCTATCAGAGTCTTCAAATTGAAGTTACTGAAAGCTGAGCCTTCCCTAGAGGATCAGGGGATGGGATTTTCACCTGTTGGCCTTTTGACTGCAGGGTATTTAAGCCTCCATGGTGCTATTAAAGGAGGGCTTTGTACCAGTGATTGGAGGTCCGTGTGTCTGTCTGTCTCTGTGTGTGTTTCCTCAACCTCCAGGCCCTTGCCCGAAGCTCGCAAACTGAATTCTAGCGAATGGTGTGCAGCAGTTATAACGAGAAAAACACAGAATATCTGTCATCGTAAAATATTTTTTTAACAACATTCCGGGGTGAATGTCTCCAAAAATTCCCCTCTCATACACTGCCGATTTACTGACTTATCTAGAAAAAAGACCCCATACAGCATATTAAATAGCAGCTAGATCAGAGGGCAAGGTGTGCAGAAAATTTTAAGAAGAATTGTTTAGATGTATATCAAAGTGTGAATCCAAGTATAGATGTAGAATTACTGTAAGGCATCATTTCAAATCTAAAGTACTAGTGCCTTGTTTCCCTCAAGCTCCAGAGAGTTATGACAGACAGCATAAGATTTACAAAGGAGTTTGGTAGCTTGTGCTACTATATGTTGTTGTGCTATTTGAAACTGCTTTTCAAGTCTGAATTTCTGAGAAGTCCTAAGCTAAATACTTTACACACAGTTCACCAAAAACTTTCTGTTTGAATGCCCAGCATATTTCTCTACGACGTAGTTAAAGCACACAGCATCATAATTTGTTTTCTGTCTACTTGACTATAAATGTCTCCCACAGTATATTTGACAGCCTAAACTTAGCTCTGTAGACCAGGCTGGTCTCGAACTCACAGAGATCCGCCTGCCTCTGCCTCCCGAGTGCTGGGATTAAAGGCGTGCGCCACCACTGCCCGGCTCTTGACAGCCTAAACTTTCATTGCCATTAATCAACTTATGATTCATAATTTGTAATTTTCATTTGTAGGAATCAGTTTACTCTTTCCCAAGTACTATTAGGTTTTTTTTTTTCAGTTTTATGAGATGGGCACACAACTTCGCAGTATCTCTATTAGTATGGTCTAGTACAATTATTTGTTATTAGTATTGTAGTAATTTTTATAAATTTAATAAATATTTATTGCTGAGCCAGAATAGCTCTAATTTATTGGGAAATGCCTTCCAGAAGTGATGTTCGTGTATAACAGTCTTTGTTGATTGATAATAATTTTATACATCTTAGAAATAGCAAGAGAAGGAAAGGTAGTGAATGTAATATATATTTTCTAAAATTCATGATTTGCTTGATCCTCCATACATATGACTTAAATATTATAGTTTATGTTAACCATAACTAAATACAATGACTATGCACTGTCAAAGAGTTACTACATAAATTACAGGGTATTCAGTTTGACAGAAATCCTTCGAGTGACCCCAAAAGTGATATCCTTCTGTAATTCCCTCCAATTGCATACGAGCAGACACTGATCTCTGTCTCAGATGTAAGAAAATTATGTTCAAGGTAAAGGGATACCAAGCCACTGATTGTATTACTTCGAAGAGGAAGGGATTTGACTAAAGTAATTAAGGTCTGTAATAGAGTAGAATTGAATCAATCAAAAAGGAAATTATCCAGGACATTAATATCTAAAATATATGAGCTCCACGAAACAGAAACTCAGGATTTCTGAAGGCAGAACTCCAGTCCAGAGAGATTACTACTGAACATTGTGAGCTTTGCAGGAGCAAGTTGCAATGAATTACAGTCTACACTGAGAATTGCTCCAACAGCCTGAAGTAAAAGAATGTGGATCTTTCGATATCTCATCTTCCAAAGAGACAAACCAGCTGATGACTTGATTTCATTACTGGGTAACATTGAGTAGAGAAACCAGTATAACATCCAAACTCTTTTGATATCTGATCTGCATCAGTTGGCAAGACATTAATGAACCATTAAATCCTGAGTTTACCTATTTGTTATGCAGCATAAAGAAAAATAATGAAACAACAAAAACAAAGCAAACCAACAAACTGTTCCCTTCTATGCCAGGAGGGGTAAAACATTTCTGCAATCCCAATGCATTGAAGAAGGCAGTGGAAGTATGGTTAATGCAAATGTGAGGAATATATGTTATAAAAACCTGCAAAACAACGAGGGCTATGGAAGGGGACCCTGTTTCCCCGCTCCTGTCACCTCCCACCTCTCAAAAAGAAAGAAAGAAAGAAAAACCCAGAAGAAAGAAAACCCTTTACTTATTGAAAGTTAAATTTTAAGATAATAATATTATTTCATGCAAGTAGGGCATCAGTATTTATTCCTTATTTTAAATTTTAATGTATTTAGTATCAAGGTGCTTGAGAATGGATTTTCTTATTGATTATTTATTGTTATTTCTAAATCTGTTCATTGTTCCTGGGAAATTTTCCTCACATTTCCAGATCGTTTTCTTGAGTTTTCATATAGAAGAAAATTTGAAAAGCATAATATGATGATGATTAAAAAGTATGATTCTGGGGGAAAATGTGCCCACATATCAAGATTGTTAAAATATATACATTTCAGAGAGCCTATTTGATGTTATGAGCAATATTATTTTCTGGTTCCCATGTCATACACAAACCAAAAGAGTGGAAAAAGAAGAAAGAGATGTAGGAGAAATTAGAAAGGGAGGTAAATAGTAAAAAGTATTTCTGAAGCCACATGTTCTTCTGCAGCTTATTTTATTTGTCTAAATAATGAATTATTGAATCTATGTTTTAATCAAAATCAGAAAAAAATCAAACCATTTTATGAGTATATTTGCATTTAGTCTCAGATATTTATTCATGCCACAAGAATCCAGGTAAATGAGTTGTAAAATCAATAACCTATTTTTTATTAAAATAACCCTTTGTCTCAGCAGATTATGTGCAATAAATATTCTTAGAATCTCAGAGGATTTCTGTTAATGAGACTACTTTACTAGATTTTAGGTGTGAACAGTCATAAAAAGGGGATTTATTCTTTGAAATTACTGAGATGCTTGTTTCCTTCATTGTCTATGAAGGAAATCATTTATTAACTTTTTCAAATTATTTATTAACTTTTTAAATAATAATCATTTATTAACACTTGTATTAATCAAGCTCTTCAGTATTCCTGTGTTTCACATTCCTGTTGCGTACAACAGAGAGCCTGGTATGTGCCGAGTTGTGATGATGTGACAAATGATGCTAATTATCATTTAATGCTTTTAAAAATACAAATTATTTTTAAGTTGATGATTTTTAATAAACAAAATATAGCAAAACACATGCTAAATTTATTTATTACATTTTCATTTATCCATTAACATATATGGGCTATATTCATCTTATTCCCGGTCTTGTTCCCTTCACACTTTCCATAATCCTCTCCTCTTCTCTATTAACACCGCTTATGCTTGAATAATATTTTCTTGTATGTTTTGTTACCCAGGGAGGGTCTTCACAGTTGCTCACTCTGTTTACAGAAGTGGTTTTTGGGACAGGAATAGATGTACTCTTATAGCACATACATCGCTGAAGAAAATTTCTCTTCTATGGCTATCCATGAACTACTTACATTTATGAGAAAATCAAGATGCATAAATATTACTAACTTTTTAAAAACTGTACAATATTTAGCCATATCAGATTGTTCTTCAACATGATCTATGTTTGTTCTAAATAATAATATACACAAATTCAGAAGTTTATGTTTAATATCTGATACTAAAACCATTGTTAATAGAAAATTGAAAATAATATGTGTCATAGTGAATTAACCAGGTGGTCTAAAAAGAGGGATTTCCTTGTACAGTGGTAGTACAAATCAAAAGAAAGAGTGAACTGTGTGGAATAGGGATTTGTGTAGTGGATGATACATATGAAGAAAGGAAAATATATAAAACACATTTATTGATGGGGTTCTTTGTATGTATATATGTTACATATTTTTATATACATACATACATATGTGTATACTATATAAAATTACTAATCCTATTTTCTTTAAAAATAGTAAAAGGCAAAAAGATTGTGCAATATTTATTCTCTATAAAATTGACTGGACGATAGCAATCCAGTAAAAGGCCTGGCTAGGCTTCTCCACAGTGCTGCCCAAAATGGCATAGCCACTGGTGTCCATTTTCTGAACTCAAAGTAGTGTTTTGTGGGAGAGAGCTACAGTAGAAAACAGTGTGTTCTGTAACCCACTAGGGAACGAGCTCTGCTCTTGATTTATTTTGTTTATTCCTTTTTTTTTTTGTGTGTGGCTTGAATGGGTGATCACAGATAACCCAGTCATCACTGAGGAAGTGAGAAGGAGCCAGGGATCACATCACCTATTTAAGAAGAGTCAATTGAAACAACTTTAGTGTCTGGGTAGCTCCCACTTTGATGTGCAAATTACTTTTCAGTTACTCTGGCGGCAAAGTGGCTTGGTTTACCAAGTGTAACCTTTCTATTCATACCCTTGATGAATGCATACAGATGCTTATTTTAATGTCATTGTCACAGGGATGTTCACATGAGATAGGCATAAGAAGTTTACAAAAGAGAAAATCGTTTCCGCCACTTAATAGTGATAGCACTTTTTGTTTTTCCAAATAATAGTATTTCTCTAAATGCTAGACATGGTTTTGTAGGATTAATGTATTTATTTAAATATTTGTTGATATATTCTTTAATCTCAAATATGTGATGATAAAGTTCCACGGATTACAGAGGTCATATTAGTACTTTAAATGAAAAACAAATTGCTGTCCAAATCACCACTGTGGCTTATTTCTACACAGTGAACACTATTCAAATTTTGATGTGTTCTATATAATAGCTTCAAAAGAAGCTTAATTTTAGACCTGAGAAAAAATGTAAAAAATATTTAATAGATTTAATATCTGGATTTACATTTTATTCTAAGACTTTTACATTCAACATGTGGGATCACTAATTCAGTAAATGTCATCTGTTCTCTGAAAGGTGACAAAAAAAAACAATGTAAATTTCACTGATGTTTAAAATGATATTAAACTTCACATAAGTTTTAGATTTTTTAAAAACTTTTTATTGTTTATCACAATAATTTTTTAGTTATATTTTCTTTGGTAAATTCTTGCTTTGCATTTTAAGTATGATTAAATTAATTCTTATTCTAATAAAAATTCATAATATCAAATTCTCATTACAAGACAAGCAATATGTTTATTTGAAGTGTGAATACCATAGAAATAAATTAATATTAACATCCCTAAAAAAATAAATTATATATGTAGATCAGTTAATCTACTTTATGTACAGGTTCTACATTTTGCATGATAATCACAGGTCATCTATTTTACGAACGTAATAGATTTTTTATCAGAATATGTAAATTGTTTTTTGTATATAGTAAAATTATTTAAACTTATTTAAAATATGTTTTACATGACATTGAATTGATTACTGTTCACAGATATGTATAATTATGTGAAATCTTTTAAGCATCAGTTTTGAATTTGGTATTTTTTAAATAAGAATTATATAGACACTTTAAAAATATTAGTACATAAAATCTAGTATAAATTTAACCTTAAATAAAACATTAATGCATTTAACAAATTTAACTACTCTGTGATACAATATGAGTAAATATATTCAACTTGAAGATTACATTGAGTATAATGGTAAGATATAGAATGCTATTTCTTAGACTCTATCCCATAATTTCATGTTTTTCTAGAAGTCTTTATATTTTGTCCTAAGCAAAGAAAATGAAATCAAAGCAAATCTTTATAATTCTAAAGTTTTATTAAATACAGAATGCTGTGTGTGTGTGTGTGTGTGTGTGTGTGTGTGTGTGTGATTGTTTCAGGGTCTTAGAGGCTCCCTAGAGGAAGGAGGTGAGAAGGTGTGGGAGTCAACAGCACAGGCTCCAGAAGTTAGGCAAGTGGCAAAGCAGGCTCATTTATTCAGCAATGGGGAGAGACTTATACACCTTCCGCCCAGCACCTAGCCTGCTTCTTTTTTCTTTTCTTTTTTTTCATTTAAACACTGCTTTGGCCCATTCCTATCTAGCCTCTTCTAAGCTAACTCTCGCACCTGGACTAGCCCATTTCTTATCTTCTGTATAGCACTGGTCTTACCGGGAAGATTCTAGCCTAAGTCCATCCTGGGTCGGAGCTTCATCGAGTGTGTCTGCCCAGGAGCCGGGAACATGGCGTCTCTCTGAGGCGTCTGCTCCCGAGAGGAGAGCTGTCGAGTCTGAGCTCACTTCCTCTTCCTCCCAGCATTTTGTTCTGTCTACTCCTCCCACCTATCTTCTAACCAATGAAATGGGCCAAGGCAGTTCCTTTATTAGCCAATGACCTTCCTCCATCATTTCCCCTTTTTCGGTTTAAAAAAAAAAGTCTTTAACTTTAACATAGCAAAATTACATATAACGAAACAGTTATCAAGTAAAAGTTACAATAATCTTTATCATAACTAAGGAAAACTATAACTATAACTAACTATTCTTAACTCCATCAAAGATATCAAAGACTCCAAAAAGATACAATACTACCTAAGCAAACAAGAAAAAAGCAACTTTTAAAACTCTAGAAATGACAAAGACATCTCGCTGCCTAGACAGTCATCCAAAGTTCCTCTGTACCGTTGGGGCATCCATCTTCAGCCTTCAGGCCCATGGTATCCAGCAGATATTTCCATAAAGCAGGAAAATTCAAAGTCAGTTCAGTCACTATCTGTTGTGTCCTGCAGAATGTCTCGCAGACTCTTTCGTGAATCAGGAACCCCAAAAGATCATCTCACCTTAGGCAAGTTCAGTAGTCCTCTCTCTGCGGGTTCTCTGTGTCCAGTTTATGCAATAGTCCAGGCAAGAACAGTTTCTTGCCCAAATGGCTATCAAACTCCATAAAGATCCTCTTCGATGCCCATCTTCTTCCTGAAGTAGATTGATGCTGCCAGGAGCAGAGTGTCTCATTGTCATGAAAAGTCCTCAGTTATTAAAACATTTAAAATGCCATATTCTATAATCTTTGAAAAATATGAAGAATGCCTATCTAAAATATATCTATGCACATCTAGAAAATATTAACTAACATGACTACAAACTTGACTATTATTTATGATTATCCATCACTAACCTATATTTCCTAATTATACAGTACATTTTTAAATGAACTACACAATCAAAATACCTTAATCAAGATCAAGAAATACACGTACATATAACAAAATTGACCTTAAAATCCATACCAATGCAAATTATTCATACCTATATTATTTCCCCCTTTAAATGTAAAACTACATTTATAAACAATATTTGGGAACATGGGCGCAGTTTTTTCTCTCCAAACTGCTTCCTGCTGAATGGGGGCGTCGTTAATTAGGTCTTTCATGGTATAACCTGTGTGCTAGTTTCATCTCAGTTGGCAGTTGAGCAAAGCAATTTTCTGGAGATGTTCACAGCAACCCTTCAGGAGGGTGTGGTCCATCATACCAAATCGGAATAGAAGAAATGAACAAGGTCTCATCCTCTGTGAAGACAAAATAAGAAACTCCTTTCCAAAGCATCATGTCCTTAGATCCAAATTTCGATTTAGCTTGGCAGCCCATATAATGAAATATCTCTCTGTACTTAGCTCCTTCACAGTCAAAAAATTTAAAGAAAACACAATGTACATAATCCAGACTCTCTGTGAATTTTCCATTTTTACGTGGCTTATTTTTACTCTATCACTTTACTTTATTCTGTCTCTTTAAAGACTTTACCGAGTGTTGTCTGTTGTAGCTCGCTGGCTGGCAGGGACCTTGAAACGCCAAAGAGGTGTGGCTATAAACATGGCTACAGCCAGTACCTCAGCCATGAGGCTGGAAAGCTAAGGAATGGGCTACATCTAGCCGGCAAAGCCACGCCTTTAGTCCTACTGAGATTGCTTGGTAAATTAAAGACTCATGTGGTCAGAAAAAGAGAGATATACAGTAAAGAGAGATTCAAAGACAAAGAAAATTTCTAAATGCTTTCAAGTGTGTTAAAAAATATATGCAGACTAAAAGTTAAAATTCTTAAAGTAAACCTCTGTGACTTCAAGGTGTGGTAGCACACGCCTTTAATCCCAGTGCCTAGAAGGCAGAGACAAACAGATCTCTGTGAGTTCAAGGTGTAGTAGCAAACACCTTTAATCCCAATGCCTGGGAGGCAGAGACAGGTGGATCTCTGAGAGTTCAAAGATAGCCTGGTCTATAGGTCAAAGATATACACTCAAAAAGCAAAAAGTTAACCTAGGAATGTCACAGCTTAGATTCTTAAGCGCCTAGTGATTTAAAGGCGCAAATCAAAAGTGCTCCTGGATAGTAAAAAATTGTAGATTCACAATAGGACAGATTCAGACCACTAAATGAGTCACACTGTTGGATGAATGTACATTGGCTTGGGAGAGAGAAGAAAAAGAATATAGAGAATAAAGTTACTAGCCTGCTTCTTAATCTGGTAACATTGTGCTGTCATTCCTCATTGGCTAGGCATGATCAGGACCTTTGACTATGCCTGTTGCTAGGCCCTCAGGCAGACTCCAGAATGGCTGATCTTTTGACCTTGTAGGCCTTATCTTCCTACACATCTACATATTCTCCTTTTTTCATTTATTAAGTGGGCATTTAGTGGGAGTCAGAGATCTTTGCTAAGGCCTTGTTGACCCTGGCTCAGCAGGCCTCAATAACTGGACTGTGCCTGCCTTAGGCTGGCCTGCCAAACAAGCTTTTCTAGTCATTGACTATCAGCCCTTGAAGACCATTCACTCCTGGGGAGCTGCCAGGGTCAGGGCACTAGACAGTAACCTTTTGAATTTTAGATAACCAGGCATGCATACCTCCAATGGAGGACCAATAAAGGGATGCCCAAGAAGCATTAATATCTGAAGAGTCACCTTAGTTGCTGCCTACTGCTGTTGAATATGCTGCATGAGACATTTAAAGACTACAAGGGTTAACAATACTACTCTATCAATTAAGGCATATATGAGCATCCAGGAGTGATCAAATAGCACTTTTATGTTGTCCCAAATGTTTTCAGCTATGGTGGAGGGATTCCAGGGCTGGTTAGCAACATTTTGTCCCAGGTTGACCAGAAAGGCTTCCTCAAGTCTTTGAGGCCTGAGGTGTGGGGGAAAGGGGGAAAACTCTGGTGACTGATGGCGGTCATACCACAACGTGAGGGAATTAGCATCTTCAGGGATATGCAGACACTGAAGCATTTCACTTTAACGGTATTTCGCTGGAGGTACAGACCCCCACAGTAGGAGTAGAGATGATGACAGGGAGGCTGCATTGCCCTGTTAATTATGTTGACACTCTCCTCAGTAGGATTGTGGGGTCTTAACTGCCTACCACCTCATCATTAGATACTCTACACATATTAGACATGAAAGGGTTGGAGATGAAGGAGAGGTTGTCAATTTTGTAGAAAGAGATAGCAGGTGAGCAACAGTCAGAGAGAAGATGGCAGTCAACAGGGGTGGAAAATTGTGTTGGACCTTTGTGCTTTATGCTTAGTGGGAAATTTCTGTGTTTTTTTTTTTTTTAAGACACTGTCAATATGCCCACAAGGTGTCTCTGGTCAAGGAAAGGTGTTCCGAAGCCAGGACTTGTTCTGCCTCCTGGGGATGAAGCCCTTTTTTGGAGGCACCAGAAGAACTTAAACAAACAAAAACCTGTGCCTTTCTAACTGGATGGGCAGGCACACATGACAGACAACACTGAAGAAGGAAAGAATCGGGTGCCAATGCTTTCCAGCTGAAAACACTGAAAACACACATCAGGGTTCCTTGTGACCAAATATATATCCTCTGGGGGTGCTGTCCAGAGCTGCAAGCGAAGAGAGGGAGACAATTAGAATTTGTTTAGGTACCAGATGTTACTGGGCCCTAACAATTCCCGTGGATTATGGGGTTAGAAGGTGCCATACCACTGGCATAGACAACTGGAGTCAGGTAAAAGGAATTGGGAGAGCCTTATATATCCTCCTTCGAGAACCCAGGCTATATCCTGATCAAGTGATATTGTCTGGTCACTCACCACCCCTGTTCCACATTGGCTGTACACGATTAGAACCTGTGATAGCACCTGTGCCCTCAGTCAGACTCCATACTGGCTCATCTCCTGGCCTTGTATGTCCTATCTTCAGACATATGTCATCAGCCTCAGAATTCTGACATCACAGTGTCCAGTCACCTTGACTACTGCAGACTCCTCAAACTTCATGAGATGGGCTACCACCTACTGTAGGTATCTTTGGTGTTTAGTGCCAAAGAGGAAAAAAAAATATTTCAAGTCTATTGAAAGGATCTCCCTTTCAGGATCTGCTGTAATGGTATTCTTCTAATATCTACTTTTGATCCTTAGGGTAGACTAGTGCTCTCGGGAGATGCCCCAGCTAGATTCCTCTAGATTAAATGAACTAATTCTTAGACTTCTACTCCAGCTTTATGAAAAGATCCTTAGGGAAATAATACTAAGTGCTGGCCCATAAATAAAGAAGACTTTATGTGTTAGGGGAAGTATATTCTGAAAAATTGTAGGAAAATGTCTTTAAACCTTTCAAGATGGTTATTGGAGTTATGGGGAGATTTTATGTTCTGCTCAGTCTAGTTATAATTATTTTGGCCAAAGAGCATAGCGAGATAGTGGTCACATTTCATCCAACATTCTACAAGCTCACTTGCTTGTAGAAATCTTTTGATATTTTCAAAATTATTTGATGATTTTCCATACCTGTTTCCCCAAATTTCAGCAATGCTAACAACAGGAATGACTTACAAAGAACCCTCATTTACTTGTTATGCAACTATATCTCTAAGTTGGAACTACTGGTTTACATACTTTCTCAAATTTTTCAATTTGGGAGATTACTGGTCTTTTACCCATCTTTGTCCCTTTTGCTTCAGTATTTGATCCATAAAGGTATTACATTTATGTGAGTCTTTCTTAAAAATGGATCATTAAAAATTAGATAAATAAGAATGTACACAGACACATGCACACATACATATATGAGGGTATATATAAAACATATAGAATAGTTATCTATATTGCATAGATAAATGAAATCTCTAATCTAGAATTTCATCTTCACTCTACTTTAATGGGGTCTTCACCACACAACATAGTGTGGAATCTCTGTTTCTCTCATTTTTAAGAGGTCATGTCCAGAGACAAGATGCTATTCATGCCTTAAGGTCAGTACCCCAATGATGTGGGATTTCCCTCTGTATGTTGTGAATTTTTTTGGGGGGGGGGCTTTTGCAGGGCAGAATAGAGCAAGGAGGGAATTCAAAGCAGAGATAGAGGAGAAAAGAAAGTGGACTCAAGGAGACACCATGTAGCTGCCAAAGGAGAAAGAAGTGAGAAACCAGTCAGAAACTTATTGGTAAATTATGAGCCACATGGTAAAATATAAAATCATAAAAAAATGGGTTAACTTAAGATGTAAGAGTTAGTTAATAAAAATTCTAAGCTAATAGGCCAAGCAATGTTGTAATTAATATAGTTTTTGTGTGATTATTCGGGTCTTGGGTAGTCGGGAACAAATGAGCAGCCTCTACCTACACTCCAAAACTATTGGCAGAGAGAATCCCCAGAACAAATGATGCTAGCAGGACATGTGACTTTTAAATAGTGGGGAATATTGAGTAACTTTTAGGATAATGGAACACAATTCTCTACAAAAATTACTGATAAAGTTCTTATATAAGATGCAATTGTCAAAAGGACAAATTATCACTAATAGAAAGTCAAGCCTCTCCCTTGTGTCTGTATCCCTGTGTTTCTGAGTGACCTACCCATTATCAACTAACTGAAAATACCAGAAAGCCAGGAATTGTGTGTTGTAGCAGGAAAGAACCTCACCAGAAGTTTGTAGAGATGAGAAGCACATTCTTCAACCTGAACAATTTTCTTCTCCTTAGGCTTTACCTATTTTCATTGAGTGTTTTGTGATAGCAATGAAAAAAAAAAAACCAAACTTGCAGACTGAGGTTAGGTAGGTCACTCATTATCACAACTATAACTTCTCTGTGTCAAACAAGGTTGCTATTTACAGATTGGGCCCAGCGTGTAAATCTATACTTGGAGCTAAGGAGGGCAAGTTTAGTGCAGAAAGGGCTTTCCGGCTCTTTTTTTTTTTTTTCCTCTCAAAAGTTTAGCCTCACTCTTTCATGGACACTTAAGTTTGCTGGTATTAGATGTATTCTCTCAACAATTTTCAACATCTCTGATATTGGTTTCCATGTTTGTCCAAATAACAATGTCAAGAAATGACCTTTGAGAATTTAATTCACTTTAAAAATTATCAGGAAAGAAACAAAATGTCAACAAAGGTCACTTAAATATTAAAACAACTTAACCCAGAAATTCATCTGTAAAACATGCCTACTGCCACCCAGGGTCTTGAAGGGAAGGTTTCCCATTGTAGGAGTTCTAAATTGAGATTCGGAGGGTATACAGGTCACCTGGTTAACACAAACAGAAGAGTTTAAACAGGAATGCCTTTTTTTCGCCATGGTAGAAGACAAAAATGTTCTGTATGCCTTTTAGGAGTGTATATATATATATGTATGAGGTTATACACTACATATATATGTATATATATATGTATATATATATATTCTGTATACTATGTATTAAATAGTTTTCAAACATGAATGGGAATTAAATTCTTTGATATTCTTTTCTATAATAAATATTTGGCAGTTTCAGAAAACTTTATCATGTGATATTCACCTATAAGAATAATTTTTCAGAACGGATAGAATTTGCAGTAAGTCATCACAACCCCAGATTGTCAATTGCAGGATGGAATTTTTGAGGGTCAACATCTTGCATGTGTGTGGCATGCTGTATCTTATTACTGATGGTCTTTAACGGCCATTTTATCTAATGAGACCATCTGCCATCAATTTACTAAACCTTCACTACTTCTGTAAGTAAAATAGTACTTAAAATTCCATTTCTTTTTTTACTGCTCACAGTTTGATCCATTAAAGATAGGAATTTCAGAGAATTGACCTAGTTTACAAAATTATTCTGAAGCATACATTTCCGGCTATCTCTCTTTAGCTTTGCATCACAGTCCTATTTGGTAGCTTTTGTGACCTTTGACATCAATGGAATTCTTTTCTTACACTGAAATGAATTTCTAGGCACTGAATTAAAACCAGTTCCACTAATACCCTTGACCCAGTTAGAGACCTTGAGATTAAGCATGTCATTTATAAGAATAGAATACCATAAAGTCTTTAATTTTATCTTTGTCTGATTAAAATTTCCCAAGAGCTAACTGATAATTTACTAAATTGTGTATTGTAATAACAATAATAACAACAATAATATTCTTTAGCATTATCATTAGTTTAGAAGGGATTGTATGATATTTAGAAAACTATTAGAGTATTTTTTTCCTTAATTTCATTATGCTTTCTTATTTAGCATCTCAAGTACGGAAGATGAAATCAAGACTATGTATATCCAAGTCAAAAATTGTCAAACTAAAAGAAAATTTCCTTTGGCAAAGAGAATAAAAAAAATCATCAAACTAAAACAAAAACAGAACCATTTTGTTTGAAATAGAAAGGTCATTTTTTTCAGGTGTCATTAACATCATTGTAATGTACTTTAGGAGACTGATACAGACAAACATTTTCCTATTAAAATTAAGATTCTGTCCAATGTTATACAACTCTTCAGCCTATTCATGGTAATTACTAAGGAAAATATTTTATGCATCCAAGTGAGTCTCTTACTACGCCCTGGGTAACAAAGGTTGCCAAGGATTTTGGGCTAAGGGCCAATGTATATTTAGCTTGAATTTTGAGAAACTGCTGGAAACCAGGCCATTCTCATGTCATATGTATTAACAGTTGTTTCCCACAGAGTAGCATAGGATAAGATTGTTCCCATGAGTTACACTTTCAAATGTTTCCCACATGCAAACTTGTATAGCTTATCAAATAAACAGTTTAGACAATCATATATAAATAATATTATTTTAAAAGTTTCTTTGATAATCTATGCCTTTATTTTGTTAACTTCCAGTAAAATCTTTTTCTAAAATTATAGAGTTCTTAGCAATTAGAATTTAAACACTGATAGCTTATATTTCTCTTAAGAAAAGTTGTAAGTGTATTCATAGTCACATGATTTTAAGACAAAGAGCACGCATTTCTGTCTGAAAATTCGACCATGTAAACTCTACAAGGGTTTGTTTCAAATTATTCTAATAAACTAACAAACATTTGTAGTCTTAGTTTATCTTGCTGTATATTTTACTTGTAGTTATATCTTTTTTCGACTTTTATGTTGACGTTCTACTGAGGTTTTGCTAATAGCTTTATTATTTCTGTGTTTATGTGTAACTTGTTTCCTTCATTAATATACATTTTCTCTGCCTTTTCATTAGTGTTCTTTTACTTACAACTCTGGTTAAACTTACCTAGTTTCAGTATTTCAGATTTATATGGATATAAGAATAATACCACTACCAATGCTTGGATTATTTATTGCTTATTAACCAAATAGAAAAAGATACTATTCTTTAAGTCTCTTTGTATACTTAGTATTTTTTAAAATCTAAAGTAATATCTTATCTACAAAGGACTTTATAGAAAAAGTCAAAGTTAAGATTTATAAGATAAATAGAAAGTTTCAATTGCATAAATATTCATACTTGATTTTCATGTTAGTATTTATTATAAATAACATTTTAAAAATTAATTAGTCAATAGTCACATTATAGTTTGACTAAGTATCTAACAGTCTGCACATCCTATTTGCTGCTGAAAGCAAAACATTGAAATCATTAAGTCTATTTATCACATCTAAAGTAAAAATATATGCCAATTCATCAGTTCACTCTCATTTCAATAACTTTAATATTTATTGATGCATGCTTTAATTCTAAAAATTTTTATTAGAGAAATACTACAGACTTTATAGACTTCTAGAAGCCAGGCATAAAACCGCAAAATACATTGGAGCTGTTGGTACAGGGACATAAGGAAAATGTAAACAGATGGAGACAGAGGTGAAAGTTCCTTCAGGGAAGACAACATAGTGAAAGGATGACACAAAGACTCTATATAATATGTAAGATAGCCACTAAATTACTACTGATCAGAATTACATGCCTTATGAATTCTACGTTTACTACATATTGACTTATTCAGTATTCACAGGTAAGATAAATATTTAGCAAATATGATCCAGTTCTCTCAAATGAGGGGCTAAATTATAAATGGCATTATGGGATATACCATGGTCATCTGTTGCTCTTCTTTATATGTTACCATGTTGTACAAACCAAAACTCTGTTAGGAGAAGAGTTATGATTCATTCATTATGTTGCTGGGTTGGTTGTGATGATATGAGTTTCATATCATTTCATAACTCTATTAATTGTGGTACTGAGAGATGAAGTAACATGCACACAACAAATAGATTTGAACACAAACTGCTTGATACAGAAGTGAACTGTGTTGATAAAATTTTGTGAGTATAATAATAATAAAGCTTTCTTACTCACATCTTGGTAATAAAAATTCTAAGGCTATATGAATCTATAGGAAAATGATGAATCTATGTGAAAATCTATATGAAATGATACAGGCTTCTTATATTGTATAGCATTCTAAGCTTGTAAAAAACCTATAAATATAAACATTCTAAGTATACATGTGCATATATTAAAATAAGTGGCATTTAAAGAAAGATAGTCTACATGCCCACATTTTCTTTAATAAAGGGGTATTAACACGGTGACAAAGTTAGAAATTTTAAGCTAACAAGATATTAGGAGGTAAATATCTTTAAATATCATGTGATATCTAAGTCAGTTTAGACACTCTTGATTTTTTTTTTCTCTAGGAAAGCACCTTGGTAAGTGTTCAGGACTAGCCTGCTATCTTAGTTGGTTTGTCTACTTCTTTGATGGGTCTGAGAGTTTCTGTGTAGCTGAAGGTTAGTGATTGTTGTGCTAATGTAAGCAGGGCTACTGATCATGTGACCTTTCAGACTACCACAGACTATATCATTTGCTAATGATTAGGAAAGCTATTACGATGGCATCAGTCTCCAGAGACGGTCATCTTTATCCGCCAGCCAGACAACAACCATTTCTGGAGATCATTAACCAAGGATAAAGGGTTGAAGAATCTAGAAGCAGGCAGAAACAAATCTTCCTGTAAAGCTCTTACCTGTGTAATCAAAGGTAGAAAAAAATTGCAGAAATTGTTGCATAACTTAATTAAAGAAGCCATACCCAAAAAATATTAAAACACAGATTAAAAATTGTATAAATAACTCTTATTATCTTTTGCTCCTGTGACAGAAAAGCAAGAGTCCTAGTGAAATGGTATCACCTTGAAAAGAACATGACAGGCCTCTTACATATATTACCAAAACAAACATTTTTTTTTGAAAAAAATTACACTCAGAGTAAAACTAATAAACTTTTTCTATTATTTTGTCAACAAAATCATGAATTTATAAAAAAACTTTTAAAGAATTCTCTTGAAAATAAAGGTACTTTTGTTATTTCTCCTAATAATTTTAGGTTAACCGAAAAGAATAAATTTAGATCCACAAATATTAATGTGAAATAAATTTTCAACACACAAATATGTTGTATGAAATATGGGAAGCAATTGTGAAACTAATAAAATTGCTATTATCTCTAAGGCATTATGTACATTTATATTAATCAATGGCATAATGAATTGCACATCACATTAAAATATATTTATTTTTAGAAACAGCCCTTCTCACTGTTTTATCAAGATCATTTAATTTAATTACTTGTATTCTCTATATCAGCAACTTTGCTGAAAATAAAGCAAGTTTTGAGTTACATGTCAGGTTTGTGGTGCATAGATTGTTCACCTCATCTAAATTTTCATAATTAAAACATCTGCTTAAAATGGCATCATGGACCCTGTCTTTTATTAGATGAAAAATACTTTTATAAATAAAATAGTTTCTTCTAAGTTTTCAAAAAACAACAGGAATGTCCTGTACTTATTGGTCTTAAGGGCTTTGTTTACAGCAATATAGGACCCATTCATGAAGCCATACTCACAAGAATAATAAGACTTGTGTCAAATGTCCTTGTCTAGTGTTTTTTTTTCAGTTCACTCTATGAACTCTGCCAATGATAAAAACTGACATTGATTGAGGTTAATTTCTATCATTCAAAGCAGTAATGTATAATTCACAATAGAATAGAACAGAAGTCTTCATTTACCGGACTGTTCCCTATAGGGAATTGGCAAGCCTCCAAGATGTCAAAAGACTCAAGATTTATAAATCCAGGCCAGTGTTAATAAGCTTGGTTATTTAAGTGAAGAATATTAATAGCCAAATAAGTATGCACACATTTAAATATGTGTATAAAATTTACATATGATTAATTACATTATTTAATAAAAAAATTGCATGTGATTAATTATGTTATTTAAAAACAATATTTAATTTCTCATTTGTTACACATGCCATAAATTATTAAGGCCACAAAATCTGATCAGATTTAAAAGTCTAGAAAGTTGAGAATTGTTTTTTTGGCTTCTTATTTAGACTGATTCTCTGAGGCCTCCTTATGTTGAAATTTAGTACTCAAAGTGACAGTATTAAGAGTGCTTAGAAAGTTTGTGGGGCCACTGGCGATGGAGCCAGTATTTGTCCTTAGTGCATGAACTGGCTTTTCTGGGGTCCGTTTCCCGCGGAGGGATACCTTGCTCAGCCTAGATACAGGGTGGAGGGTGTGGTCCTGTCTCAAGTGATGTCACTGACTTTCTTGACTCCCCATGGTAGGCCACACTATCTCTGAGAAATGGATGGGGGATGGGGTGGGGGGGAGAAGTATTGGGAGCAAGAGGAGAAGAGGGAAAGGGAACTGAGATTGGTATGCAAAATAAAGATTGTTTTGAAAGATAAGAGAGGCCTTATCATACAACAAAATTATATGCTCTACTATGTTCATAGCAGCATTGTTTGTCATAGCCAGAACCTGGAAACAACCTAGATACCCTTCAACGGAAGAATGGATGAAGAAAGTATGGAATATATACATATTAGAGTACTACTCAGCAGTAAAAAACAAGGACTTTGTGAATTTTGCATGCAAATAGATGGAAATAGAAAACACTATCCTGAGTGAGGTAAGCCAGACCCAAAAAGAGGAACATGGGATGTACTCATATATATATATATGGGAAAGATAAGATAAAAAATTAAGCTGCAGATGAGGTTAGTTCCTATATATATATATATATATATATATATATATATATATATATGTGTGTGTGTGTGTGTGTGTGTGTGTGTGTGTGTGTGTGTGTGTGTGTGTGTGTGTGTATGAGACAATTGTTAAAGACAATTGTTAAAACAACACCATGGATAATGCCTCATCTTTCTGATATGTAAGGATTAGGTGAGAAAATAGCATCTAAAACACAGGAAGCAACTCCATTCAGACATTAAATTACATTTCATCTTGGTGTTCCCATCCTCTTAATAAATAACCTATTACTTTTATAAACTCCTTACTGTTGGCTTTGACACCACAAACAGATTGATAAATTCTCTCAAGCTGTTTTCCAAGACTACTCCTTATTGAGGGCCATGAAGACACATTTTCTCTTTCTTCCTAGCACATTCCTAAATCTAGTCCTTATTCTGTCCCTCCTGTAAATCCTTACACAGATCATTACAATAAATTTTCTATTTCCTTTGTCTCCCCTCTGCATTGAGAACCTCTCATCTGTACTGATCCACTAGCAATAATCATGCATAGTTATTTCTAGAGGAGCATCTAGGGCACTGGAGAGAATAATGTTTTCTTCTTTTTCGAATTATGCTTATAAGAAGTGAATAAAAGCTGTATTATTATCATCCCCGTTCCCACCCCGTGTGATCCTACCAATTGCTCTGGTTACCATCCAGTTCCTACATGAGCATTAATGACCCTGGGTCCACCGCTGGTGATTACGGGGGTAACAAACATACACTATCATGCCCAGCTTTCATTTAGAACTTTGTCATTGCCTTGCCTGATACTTAGGATATTGCTTCTCTCCAGCTCCCCTCACCTTATCTCAGGTGTTCATGAATGTTGAGAAGAAAAGATGATAAGGAGATGAATTTACAAAGAAGAAAATCAAGAACTGAGAAAAAACTGAAGGATAATCATTTTTAAATATGCAAAAATGGGAGAATAAAATATTTAAGATAAAATCCACTTTTTAATAATACACTTTTGATTACAAAAGAGAAAATATGGAATCATAATTCTGAGGTTCTTTCTATATTTGCTATTCAAATGCTTCTGTCAAATAAAAACAGGGCTCGGAATATGTATGCTATATTTTATTTGGAAAACATGTATCAATACAATTTAAATATTTAATGATAATATAATGGAATGATTTGTTACAGTTTTAAGCAGAAGAAAAATGGGGAAAATTTTGATGCTTTGTGTCTTAAGCAGTAAGCAATGTACAACAAAGTCTTTTTACATTTCATATCATTTGGGGAACTGGACAGACATCAATTCATGCAAACAAATTTGAAAAATGAAAAAAAAATGGAAATTCAAGCAGTTGTATACTAACTGCTTTCGTTTAACTGATTTTATACCATAAAACATCAGTCCAGCATGCTCTGGGTATGACAGCTTCAAAATTTGCAGGTATTTTTTTAACAGTAAGATAGGATCCCTACTGGATAGAAACATAATTCTGAAACAATTTTGCAACATGGGTCAAAAAATGATGCAGAGTATAAGACAGGATTTGTTAATGATTGAATTCCTTAGCCGCATTAATAAAAGTTGATAGCACCAGACAGAGCAAATAGGGAGTGTAAGCTCTGACTCTCCAAGGTTCTTTTAAATCCTGAAGGCATTCCACAGTTTTGATGGGTTTTATTTCACAGCAATTTGACATGTTTCTACAATGATTAAAACTGCAGTAGTTAGCTAAAAAGAAGCAAAGAAAACTTTCAGATTAATAAGCAAGAAAATGCTGCTTAAAGCAAAATATAGAGGTTGCTTCTCACTTCATTTGCCAAGTGTACCTCAGAGACCACTCACTTAAACTGTGCTTACATGGAAGTTTTGGACAATCCCCAAGCTTATCATAATTTTGTGCATCCTTACCTTAACTGAATTTTCAGTATTCATAGTTAAATCTAGGCTCAAGTTATTTCTTCTTTCCAAAATATAGAACACATTTTCATCTTGTTTGGACAGATAACACCTCATACACAGACATAGAAAGAAATATCTATTACAAAAACATGTACATCCTGTCTCCAATGTGAAGTGGGAAGCTAATTAAGTCTCCCCAACATATACTAACAAAACTCATATATTCACCCCAACTAAGTCATTGCATTATTGATTCAGAAAAGTAGATTACAATGAACTTAAATGATCATATATTTTCTATATCTAAAGCCCAATAATAGATTCATTTTGAATGAAATAATGTAAAATTATGAATTTGTACTTCTTGAGCAATAATTAAATGAATTTGTACTTCTTAAGCAATAACTAACAGATATAACTTTAAATATAAGCATCTTATATTACAACTGATCAAAATGATGTCGTACATGTGAATGTATGAATTAATGTCCTGAGATGATGATGTGCCAGCTGGCTCACATCCTCAGTGTTGTACCTATTATATCAGAACTCGATATACATGATTTTTCATTACACATTTGGCAGTAACCTGGGTGTTGCCATGACAAAAGTTACTCTCATATCAGAGAACTTAAAATTATCACAAGAAATTTTCCTAGTTATAAAAATTTTCAAAGTGCATCATAATAAGAAAAATATACTCCTTTATCTTAGTAAAGAAGGAAGAAGTGAAATAAAAAAATAAAATATTTACGCTAGGCGGTGGTGGTACACACCTTTAATCCCAGCACTCGGGATGTAGAGGCAGGTGGATCTCTGAGGGTTTGAGGCCAGCCTGGTCTACAAGAACTAGTTCCAGCACAGGCCTCAAAGCTACAGAGAAACCCGGTCTTGGAAAAAAAAAAGAGAAAGAAATACAATATTTAGAATTTATAAAGGTTTAGTAATGAGTGACTCCAGAGAAGTTACTTAAAGTCCTTTAAAATAACGTTTGTAAGGATTGGGTAGCTAACTAAACTTTATAGGCTGTTGAAAACAGGGGAACAAATTGTGCAATATATAGAGCATAAAAATGTCCCAAATATAAACTACCTATTATCATTGCTAGGAAAAAAAATACAGTGTTGCACACAATTAAACACAGTGCCAAGCATGACAATAATAGTAATCAATAAAATAATATGGACTGTGGAAAACATTTTATAACACATGTAGTGTAAATGTGCAAAATATAACCTTATTATCAACATGATGATAATAGTAATGATACTGAACGGTGAATCACTTCAGGCTGTATGAATGTCATACCCAAATGTCTTTCTGCTTTGGTATATTATTATATATATTTAACAGTAAGATAACTATAAAAATATATAACTAATCCCTGTCAAGTCTTAGGGAAACACAGAAGAGGAGAAAGAAACAACAAAGAGGCTGAGGACAGAGAGGAGTGTTGTCAGCTGACTTCTGGACGAGACATGACTAACATACTACTGCACTCAAAGTAGCTGTGCCTCCCTGAAGAAGAAAGCACATGGTAAAAATGACCAAAATTCTGGTAAAGATGGCTAGACAGTCTCAACGCCCTATCCATAGTGAGGAGTGAATAATTACTGAGAATCTTTCATTTTTCTTTGAGGATACTGTCACTAACAGAATTTCTTGTGAGGAGAGGAGCTTCACAACCATGCATAATAAGAATAAAATTAACTAGACTCAGGGAATTCTAATAAGACTTGAAGTTAGGGTAGGAGTTAATGTGGAGAACTTTAGAGGGGATTAAAAGCTAAAAATAAAAGGTAAATATGATCCTATTCCATTATTCTGTTATATTCCTGTATTAAATTTTTATAAAGAGATTTTAAAGTTAATTAACTTGTTTAAAGTAATTAACTACACTAGACACACTAACATGATGACTGGCAATTAAGAGTCTTTTTGTAATGAATGTATTACTTGAGTACATGATTGTGAAAACAAAGCTACAACATAATTATGCAAGTGTACTACCTATTCATTTCCTGTGCACTGTATACCGGGATTTTCAAGCATTATAACCATAACGAAAATGATAGGCCCACATAAAAAGGATTGCTAGAAAGGTAGTTTTCACTATCATGACAGGAAAATACATACATGGATTTAGAAGTTCTTAGAGGCAAATCATTTTTTTTTTTATTTTTAGGCCCTTAAAAAATATCCCTTATATACCCTTAAACAATGTGTGTAAGACCTGGAACACAACTTCTGTCTACTCCACAAACCCTACCCTGGGATTTCTCCTTTTCTTTTTATTACTAAATTTTCTTAATTAAAGATGAAGAATCTCAAATTTTAACATTAACTGACCCTTAACATTACATTATTAGTCAAAATTCCAGAAAAAATAATCTTCAGATTTAAGTCTTAAGATCTATTATGCCAATAAAACTTTACTTCTAGAGAGAGGGCCAGCAAACATGTTCACCTAGTGAGGGAAATAGCATTTGCAGAGAGCTTTCTTACAGCCAGCATTGAAGTGGGAACGAGGCTTAGGGAATACATTGCACCAGCCAAAATCATTTAACACAAGAATGAAGGAGCTTCTTGGCAGACATATGTTACCTTTTTCCTCAATTCACTGGACAGGTGGGGGCAGAGATAACTTAATTGAAAGCAGAACTGGAAAGGCTGCCTTAGGCAGCTTACAATGTTTCTAAGCACTTGGAATCATAGCAGAGCAAGGCTTGATTGATTTAATTACCACTCAAGTGTGGAAAGGTTGGAGCCCACAGGCCTATCCAAGCATGCACAATATGGCCTGTTAAATAAAATGTATGCCACTGAGGAGGAGCAAAGCTGCGAGATTGAGACAGCGTTACAAAACCCTAAAGAGAAGATAGGCATTCTTCCTGTCCGCCGTGTTTATGCAAAACCAAATTCTATGGTGCTATTATTCTCTGTTTAGCTTTCTCCCTTTTCAGAACCATGAGATGAGACAACATAGTTCCCATACCACAAGATGCGTGATCACCTTTTCTCCCCATTAGTGAATTTCCTTAGAGCATCCCCAGTCATCATATACCCAACAACAGCTTGGAATGCTTATTGCATTTATTAACACATAGTTCTTATTATAATCACAATTTTGATACTGACATTCTTATGAATCACAATTTTCAGAACAAAAAAAAATATTCTGTACATTTAGCAAGGGTAGAAGCCAGAATTGTCACCAAATAGTCTGGCCATTGAGTTTCTATTCTAAACCAGATAAATATACTGTTCCTTAAATGCAACATAACAAATAGAGAATAATAGTTACAGTAGTAGAAATGCTGTGTAAGTAATATCCATGACAAATTCCTACATGAAGAAAAATATCTATTTACACCAAGATACTCCTGGAATGGAAATAACTAAGAACATTTCTTTCTAACCTGGTTATTATTTATCATACATAATTTGATTGCATGAATTGAATACCACTAGATTGTTTTCCAGGGAAAAGATCTGTAGGATTCTTTTTCAGCCTGTATGAATGGCAACTAGGGACTCACAAGCATATAAGTGAATTTAGAAGACCAGTACACTCTTGTCACATCAATACCTTTGTCTTAAAGAAGTAAATTTCATTGATCAAGTATGACTTGAAAAAGACTTAATGCACAAGCATTTGGTGGCTCAATATCTCAACCTAGGGGGTAAAATCACATTATTATAGTTTTGAATATTTCAGGACAAAAGTATTTATTCTAAAAGTGAAGGATATTTGGGATAACCTAAACTTCCTTGGAAAACTCAAGAGATATAACATATGACTAGTCTAACCATAGGACTAATTCAAATTAACAGCATCAACAATGCTGCCTCAGTAATAAATTACAGTTGGTTATATAAGAGAAATTTGAATTTAGAGCACTTGATAAGCAAGAGTACATAAAGAAAGCATTGCAAAATGAGAGATATGAATAGGGCTAGAATGTAAGAATAATTGTGAACATCACATGCCATTTTGATTGTCTTTATAACTGAGCAGGTGATCAAAACATTAGGGTCTAACTTTAATGGAAAAAAAGCTGGTATTGATTAACATCAACTGAATATTGTATTCTTCTTACAGTATACTCTGGGGAAATTAGAATCTAAGTCTGCATCTTCAGTCAGAGATCTGTCACTGGGTATTAACTACTCTTGGATGGGATTATTTAATTCAGTGAACTGACTACTTTGAGGGAATCATCACCTTTCATTTCTTAGTACAAATAGTAAAACATTGAAAATATTGCTTTATTAGAATGTACTTTAAGACATTAAAAACAATCTGAATACCATAAATATTACTGGCTCATGAGTCTGTGTGTGTGTGTGTGCATGTATATATGTTGCATCTGTGCTAAAAATAAATATCATTAATAGGTTAAATAATTATAAAGAAACATGTACAAGTTTCAGATACAGAACAAAAGGAGACCCCTGAACGTTCCTGAACTAAAGCCAATAGTTGCTCTCATGTAACAAATAGCAATATGTCATTGTACAACCTAATGAAAAAGTAAAGGCACATCTTTATAATGAATGTTTATAATGAATGTTTCTATATTAACATTGTGACAGTAATGCAATAGACTATATTTCTTTTAACAATGATCATAAATATTCCTAGGATTCTGTGAGCTACATGATAATATTAGAATAAAAATTATTCTATGTTAAAGAAATAACTATTGCTAAAACAACATGAATGTATTTTACCATGTCTTCACCATGTCCCTAGAAACATCTCAAATTACCTAAGTGTTACTAGAAAGTTTAATGTGCTGTAGTAGAGTGGGAGGTCATTCTGTCTATGTGCTGTTTTATAAACATTTTAACTGTAATTCTTGCTTGATGCCTTTTATATGTAATATTACTATGTTAAAGCCTTCCTTTTTGTTTAAACAGAAAAGAGAAAATGGTGTAGGAGGTCCTTCTGTCTCTGTGTTGCTTTTATTGGTTAATGAATAAAGAAACTTCCTTGGCCTGTTGATAGGGCAAAACTTAGGTAGGTGGGGAAGATGGAACTGAATGCTGGGAGGAAGAAGGGTGGAGTCAGGGGATGCCATGGATCTGCCACCAGAGATAGATGAGCTAGAACTTTGCTGGTAGGCCATCACCTCATGGTGATATATGAATTAATAGAAATGGGCTAAATTAAGATGTAAGAGTTAGCCAATAAGAGGCTAGAGCAAATGGGCCAAGCAGTGATTTAATTAATACAGTTTCTGTGTGATTATTTCAGTTCTGGGTGGCTGGGACAAATAAACAGGCCACCTTGCAACAGTTTTCCATAGTTATGATAAAAGATAAAGTAGATATAAATATTGTACTCTAATTCTTGCTTGATAACTTTTTTATATATAACTTTGCTGTGTTAGAGTTAAGCCTTCCTTTTGTTTAAATAGAAAAGGGAAATGGTTTGGGAAATCCTTCTGTCTATGTATAGCTTTTATTGGTTAATGAATAAAGAAACTGCTTTGGACCCATAGCAATGCAGAACTTATAGGTCGGGAAGTCTGGACTGAATGATGGGAGGAAGAAGTGTAGAGTCGGAGAGAAGCCATTGAGCGGCCAGAATCATAAATGCTAAAACTTTAGCTGGTTAGCCACAGCCACATGATGATACATAGATTAATGGAGATGGGTTAACTTAAGATGTAAGAGTTAGTCAATAAGAAGCTAGAGTAAAGGCACCAATCAGTGTTTTAAATAATATAGCTTCTGTGTGATTATTTTGGGTCTAAGCTAAATGGGCAGCTGGAAACCAACAATCGACCCTTCTTACTACATTGTAGAAATGAGGAAACTTGAAAATATCCCAGTACTTTGACATCTTGCCTATTATTGCAGTGATTGGGTACTTCCATGGGACTCTATAAAGGTGATGAATCACAAGCTCTCATCTCTAATCCATGGGATTCTGCAAAATTGAAGCACTATTTTACATGTGTTCAACCCATTTCTGCATTCCTGAAATAAAATGATGAAATGATATATTTAAACACACTGAGGTATATCTCAATTGTTCTGCATTCATTAAGTACAATATATAAAAAATTCAAGAATAAAAACAAATAACAAAGATTATAAAAATAACTAACTGAACAGTATTGGAATTATCCCTAAAAATACGACATAAAGTGATCACCACTTCATCATCTCAGAGTGGCGCCTGTATTCCACATCTTGAATCATTTCTTAAAATCAATTTTAGCTTAAGAAGAAAGCCAAGTCCCACTCCTGAAATCATCCCTAGAAGTATGGATTACACATCTCTTAGTAATTTAAAGCACTACTGTGTCATTCCAAACCCAAATTCATCATCCTGGGAAGATTCTAGTTTCGTACTCATTTTCTCCTGTTTGTTTCTCATGAATTTTCCATTACTCTCATCAGTGACAAAGCCTATCTAAAGGAAATACAAACATTTATAAGTTATTATATTCTAGAAGCCACTGAACAGCAGATGAGTATGAATGTAGTTACCTAAAATTCAGAAACAAAGACAATGGCATTGCTGTTATGAAAAGGTTCATCTCACTAAATCATTCACGATGTATATTTTCTAGTTCACTCTGAAATATGCCTAATTAATCTTCTGGGTTGATATACTAAGTAAGAGACATTTTCATGGTAAAAATCGCCACAAATATATGGGAATCGTCTTTAAAAGAATTGAAGTTTTAATATCCAAATAAGTATATCCTGAATAGTCTCCCTTCTCTGATTCTAATGTCTGTGATCATTTATTTTTAGAAAATATGGGACAAATCATTGCATAGTAATGATGGATAATAAACCATCTCTCCAAAATAAATAATGTTAAATATAACCTAGATTATAGTAACCAAAACCTACATTATTGTATACTCCAGATACTTAAGATACTTTCCATAGAGCTAGCAAAATGGGTTGTCAAAATTATTGGTTTGTTTATTTGTGGTATGAATCCACTGGGGTTAGATGGTAATAGAATAAACACATTCCAACATGTGATGAGCAGATGTCTAACAAACGAAGAGTGGTTTTCGATGTCAGAATTCCAAAACAGATAGTGTTACATGAGGTTGAAGCTTATTATCATATTTAAACAGAATTCAAGTAAACCAGTACTATTTTACTGGAAAACCAAGAATAAACAACCATTCAAGGCAGGCAAAAATCATTCATAACCACAGTCTCATAAAATATGAGGACTATACAGTGTCTTTAAAAACAATGCTGAAAATGTGGAATGCACTGAGTTCCTTTTCTTTGGTACAAGATCATTGCTGAAGCAAGAATAACAACTTAATCCTCATCAATGACACTGTATATTATCTCATTGTCTAAATTATTATCTCCAGCAACCAAGAGAATACTCTTAAAGCTATAGATATTTGGACTAGTTGCAAAATTTTGATTATGTCTAGAATGTCCATTTATCCAATGAAAAGAAAATTGTGAAGCAGATTATTAGTAATTCATGTGAAAATCCTCTTGACAGTACTAACTATACATATCTAATTAGAGCAATTCACAAAACTGATGGAGTAAAATTTATTGATGTCCCATTAAGGATGACTATGATAATTTAGGTATAAGTATGGAATTAAATCTAAGTGCAATCAAATTTTAGCTAGACAAAGTTTTCTCATACCGGTAAACAATATCATAGGTGTATGTGTGTATACATGCATATACATAACTTAAACTAATGTGTGTGTATTTTATCTGAAATTTTCTAACTCTAAACACTCCCTCAGTACCTCCTAAAATTCCAAATAAAGTGTCACGGCTATCCCTTTTTTCTAAAATATTTTAAACTAAGTGACTGATGAACCTGGCAAATACTATTTACAGTGAAAGGCTATATTTCCAGTGGTGTGCACTCTGCCCCTTGTGCTACTTCAATGTTATTTTTTTTTTGGTAATTCATTAACTCGAGGAGCCAAATTTGCTTACAACTGAGATATACATGACGTAAATGACTCTGTCTAGGACATAAAGTTCACAGGCTCTCTGGAAATTGACATAGATAGTGGCTACTTCTTCACAAACATCAAAATCATTAGTAATAAACTATAAAAAACCAACAGGTGACTTTCCATAGGAAATAGATGGAATTTATGATTCTTCAGTACTGAAACCCCTAGCCTTGAATTTCTTCTTGTTAAAATGAAGACTTTATATTCCTGTTGAAGATATTATTTTATGCATATATAAATCATTCAGTGATTTGGGGAAATGATTTGTCAGTAGAAATGTTCTTCAGAAACTGTCTTTAAAATAGGGCAACTTGAATGCACATGACTGAAGGTAACTAAAAGACACTGTATACTTTCAGAAGCACACTTTATTTACTGATAGTAGAAAGATGTAGAAATCATTCAGCTGACATTATGTTTTTCAGCCTGTCCAACTGCATACTATACTGTTCAATATACCCTTGAACTTGTGATTGCTGCCTCATTCTCATGAATAATTGTGGGTATAAGGCTGGATGGATAGGTATAGTTATTCATCCTTCTTTCTACATTATAATTAATTTTAAATCAGCCTGAGACTCTACCTGTACTAATGATTATTTCCATCTCTAATTGTTGTTTTTTTTTGCAATATTTCATAGACCCAACTTTTTAACTGTAGTTGCTTTATTCTACAATGGATGTTTTGCTACATTTAAATATTGTTTAAATCTTAAAATTGATGATGTCATTCATCTGCTTTTCACAGCAGCCACTTCATAGTGTTGTTATTTTCTGAGCAGGTACACTCGGTGGAATGCCAGGGAACTTGGCCAGATTTCTGTGACTCCTCAACATTTCAGTCAGCAAAACTATTTTAGGATAGTTGAGTAAACAAGAAGCAAAGCTGTGCTGCTTATGCAGAAATGTTTCATCTCACAAGAAATTGTTACACAGCATCAGGGAAACAAAGAGAGTCAAATGAAAGGCCTGGGCCTTCAATGTCCTCACCATGGAGAGAACCTTCACATTCTGGGTCCAACCTTCTAACATTTCCTCTTAACAACTGGCACCATGAGCTGAGAAATAAACCTTTGTTTGTTTGTTTGTCTGTTTGTTAGCTTGCTTGTTTGATTTTGTTTGTTTGTTTTTCCTGACAGGGTTTCACTGTGCAGCTTTGATGCCTGTCCTGGAACTAGTTCTTATAGACCAGGCTGGCCTTGAACTCAACTGATTCACCTGCCTCTGCCTCCCAAGTGCTAGGATTAAAGGCACATGTCATCACCATTCAGTGAGGAGTAGCCTTAAAACAAATGAGTTCATGAGAGTCATCAAAGTATTGGGCTTAAAGTTTTGTTTTTGTTTTTTTTTTTTTTTAGATATATTAAGGACAAGCACTATTTGACTGACAAAACCACTCAAAATGTTCTGCTGAATTTAGGTGATGGAAATCTACAAGCCTACTTTTTGTGCTCAGGAATAAGTCTTCTTCTTAGAAGCTTTGGATTTAGTATGCTTAAACTAGTATAAAACCAAAAGTTTAGTGAATAAAGTAAATTAAAATATGAGATCAAAGAGCTGTCATGAAGTTGGTGGATGATGGAAATTGAATATCCCCTGTTTGTTTGTTTGTTGTTGTTTTTTTTTGGACCTCAGAATGCAACAATCACAACAAAAATTGTGGTTATCTTCCTGGGTAATGGTATATCCACAACTCATTGCATAAACAGCACCCAGAAAACAGATGATATTAATCAAAAACAGGAAAGTACAAAATACTCTGAAACTTAAGCATTTGAAAGATTCATTTCCTGAGGTTTCTTATATTGAGAAAAATAAAACAATATTCTAAATATGTTTTCCTGTACTTCAGAATCTGTTTTACTATAAAATTGTCTCCTTCAAAAAGAGCTGAGACATGTCAAACACAATTTAGAACTTACTTAGGAAAATGTAAAAGCCAGTACAAGGAAACATATACAATTCGGTCGTGTTCTTCTTTCATACAGAATTAATAACAGCATCATTGTTATTTCTGCTACTTGTTTTGACCTCAAAAGCTGAAGATCCAAATAAAAAGTCCCAGTGAAGTCAGTCATTTGGAATGGACTTTGGAAAAAGTAAGCACTTCACATTCTTGGGCATAGAATGGTTGATGCTGTGGCTTGATGCTGTCTGCTGTGGCTTAGCTACTAACTCCAATAATTGATGTTACTACAGGCTGCCACTGTGGCTTAGCTACTAAATCCAATAATTGGACATTAAAACAGGCTACTACGACTTACTGGAAAGAAAAAAACAGCAAACCCCTTAGACCAGTACATCTAGTTATGAGCTAATTACTGTAAGGAAATGGCCAACCACTATTGATTGAAAGATTCCAATGGAATATTATTAGTAGTAGATGTTTGAACACTAATATTTATCATGGTAATGAATTAGTTTGGTCTCAGAAGCACTGAAAATATACATAGATTAGGAACTGACTACTATGTTCATTATTTGCTTTTGTCAGATGATTATTTTTTTAATTTTTAAAAGAAATACTGAAAACATTATACATTTACCCAAATGCATATTTGATGATGAGTTATAAACATGTTCTATTAATGGATACAATAGAAGAATAAAATAAGATTTAGAGTAATAAAAACAAATATACAGAAAGTACAGCAAACTAATAAATAAATGTACAAATTACATCACAGAAATTTTTATTTTTAAAGAAGGAAATATCAATTTCTTTTAATTTTAAAGAAAAGAAATATAATTTTTCAAAAAAAGCAGAAATCCTTAATAAGTAAAATTTGAAACCAAATGGAACTTCAAAATTTGCAAGCAAAAAGGTCAATGATCTCAAAGATATGTGATTGATAAATTTAGAACATAGAAAGTGAATCCAACAAAGCGCGTGCACACACACACACACACACACAAACATACACAAAAAATGTGGGTAAAATAATGAGAAATACAAAATAATGAAAAATTATAGATAAAAACATTATCAAAAATAGAAAAAAACTTTAGCTAGGAAAATTATACTTTGTAAAAAGGAATCAAAAATGATGGAAAAGAAAACCTCAAAGAAAAAAATAAGAAAAAGCATGGAACCATCACCAGGAGTCTCCATCCAAAAGAAGGAGAATTCCTGAGAAGGAGGAGAACACTGACTACTAGGTTAAAATGTGAATAAGGGATACAGATATAAGTGTCTGGGATCACAATATCTAAGTAATCGGGGATGCTATCATGCCTAAGAGTTTAATCAATGGGAAAAGGAACCAATGCAGCAAACCGAACTCATGTAAATTGTATAAACTGAATTGGTAACAGAACATTTCTCAAATTGAAAAAAACTTGATGTCTCCAAGCAAGAAATGTTTAGAAACACAAAGACTCATGACGAAAGAAAGGTCTCTCCAAAACCCCACTGTATGGCTCTCTACTCATGTGCTTAATTCCAGCACTATGAGATTATAGATATTATTAGGAATGATAACTATTAGAGGACATGAGTTCTGAGATATGGACATTTTTCTTCAGCAGTGAGACAATTAAAGATGCCCACACTCTTGTAAATAATTTTTCTCTGATGCACCTATAGCAAAAATTTTTCCTATAGCAAATTTTAGATGACTAAATTTAAAAATAAACGAATATTAAAGTAGAATGAGGATTGGTGTGAATAGGATGAGGATGAGGTATGTGGGACCAGGGTTGTAACGTTAAACATGTGCTGAGCGATCAAGACATCTCGCAACAGAGTTCATGTGGAGGGGGTTTATTAGGAGAAACGGAGCATAGATAGAGGGAAGGAGATGGCTTCTGGGGACAGGAGAAACAAAAGAAAAGTCACAGAGAGAAAGAGAGAAGGGGAGAGACAGAGAGATAAGCAGAGAAAGGGGGGAGGGCAGACAGAGAGACAGACAGACAGAGATAGGAGGAAGTGGTCAGGGCCCTTTGAAAAGGGAATGTCGTGAATGTGCCCAGGAGGTGCTCTTAGTGACTGCAGCTGAGGACTGTCCTGTCAGGACCCAAAGGCAGGCCAGTATAGATGCCTGACTCCTAACAACCAGGAGGTTGACAAAAGGGAGTATCACGATAAATATGACGAAATCAGTATAACGTTCATGGAGATGTCATATGGAAAACCATAATCTTGCCTAATTCCTACATGAAAAAAAGAAAACATTTTACTTTAAAACACTAAATATTAATGTTTATTTCAATATAGCTGACTGTAAAAAGGTCCTCTTACTCACTGTGACCCAGAGAGTAAATTTAGTTTAGCATTAGCACTAATTTTGTTTACTATTATTTGAACTTACACGGACTCAGCTTTTTGTTGTTGTTTTGTTTTGTTTTGTTTTTCGAGACAGGGTTTCTCTGTGGTTTTGGAGCCTGTCCTGGAACTAGCTCTTGTAGACCAGGCTGGTCTCAAACTCACAGAGATCCGCCTGCCTCTGCCTCCCGAGTACTGGGATTAAAGGCATGCGCCACCACCGCCCGGCATGTACTCAGCTTTTTAATTATTCATTCAAAACATCACTTTTTGGGTTATTATGACACTGTTTATTCTCTATTTGTTTTTTCGCCACAAGGGTTTCTGGTTGTCCTGGAACTCTTTCCTAGAACCACCCTGGCCTAGAACTCATAAAAATCAGTCTGTCACTGCCCCCCAGCCCTGGGATTAAACACGTGGTACCATACCCGGCACTTTTTACTATCTTAAGAGAAATAGCCAGGTGGTGGTGGTGCAGGCCTTTAATCCCAGAACTTGGAAGGTAGAGGCAGGTGGATCTCTTTAAGTTTAAGGCGAGTCTAGTCAAAAAGAGCTAGTTTCAGGATAGGCACCAAAGTTATTCAGAGAAACTGTTTCAAAAAAAATACATACATACATACATGCACACACACATATGTATGTATGTATGTAAAATCCTTGAGTTTTGCACATGCCAATAGTTTTTATTTAGAGTTCTTATTACTTCCTTGTATGATTAATATCCAGGTTATCATCTAATTCAAATTCAACAGGAAATTTGTTTCTAATAGTGATTGCTACCAAATACTACTACTATTAATGTATATCTTAAAACATTAACTCTCTTAAGGATTTGATGATATTCACTTAGCTAATGTATCTATGATAAATGATTAGAAAAAGAAATAAAAACCATATAGAAAACATGAAAAAATTAATTGCTAATGATTTTTTTCTCAAATAATATAACATAATTTATACGTGAATAATTTTATACTTGGTTTGTAACTTTAATGAATTTTAATATTTTAACATTTAAAAAGAAGTCTGTGACAAATTAATTTCACAGCAATTAATACTTAATCTGCAAGTTAACTTGATAAGTGAGTTAGTTGATATAAATAGCATGGTAACTTAGATGTTAAATGTCAAATATGTGTTTCTTACAATTAAAATTTATTGATACTAAATTAATTACACATGAAGTCACTGCCATGTAGCATTAAGCATATTATTTTCTTGTCTTAAATTTATTTAAATTGAATGTTTTCATTGAATTGTTAAATAATAAAATATATTTAGAAGTTATTGATTGGATTTTAAAGAGTTGGGCTTCCTTGTACAAGAAGAAAATGATACGCTATTCTCTATCAGGTTAAAAGTTTGATATTTATATCTATTCTGCATAGTTTTCAAATTATATATATATATGTAATTTCAATAAAAATCAGAATCTATAGCAAAAGTGTAAAAACAGAGAATAGAACTACACTCTGTCTTCCAAAAATTAAAAAAAAAGTCCTCTTTTTTTTTATTGAAGTATTTTTTTTATTTTTATTTTTTTTTAATTTATTTATTTATTAAAGATTTCTGTCTCTTCCCCGCCACCGCCTCCCATTTCCCTCCCCCTCCCCCAATTAAGTCTCCCCCCAGCCCGAAAAGCAATCAGGGTTCCCTGTCCTGTGGGAAGTCCAAGGAACCCCTACCTCCATCCAGGTCTAGTAAGTTGAGCATCCAAACTGCCTAGGCTCCCACAAAGCCAGTGCGTGCAGTAGGATCAGAAACCCATTGCCATTGTTCTTGAGTTCTCAGTAGTCCTCATTGTCCGCTATGTTCAGAGAGTCCGGTTTTATCCCAGGCTTTTCCAGACCCAGGCCAGCTGGCCTTGGTGAGTTCCCGATAGAACATCCCCATTGTCTCAGTGTGTGGGTGCACCCCTCGCGGTCCTGAGTTCCTTGCTCATGCTCTCTCTCCTTCTGCTCCTGATTTGGACCTTGAGATTTCAGTCCTGTGCTCCAATTTGGGTTTCTGTCTCTGTCTCCTTTCATTGCTTGCTGAAGGTTAATATTCAGGAGGATGCCTACATGGGATGTACTCACTCATATTTGGTTTCTAGCCATAAACTAAGGACGTTGAGCTTATAATTAGTGATCCTAGAGAAGCTAAATAAGGAGAACCCAAAAAAAAAAAGTCCTCTTAACAGAAGTGAATAGAAATGTGCCCCAAAACTTCTTTAAACCACAGACCATAGAGCTGGTTTTGGAAACAGAACAGCTACATCTGCATCACTTTTCTATTATTTGTTAGCACAACTAATTTATGAACATAGCATCTTCTGCTTGGAGTCTAGAGTAAGAATGTGTTATATGTCCCCTAACCACATAGCCTTATAATGGCGTACCTTAGTAGAACAGACATTAGTCTTAGAAGTCAGTGCAGATTATATTTTAGCTTTCCACTTTTAAAATTATTTCATTTACTGTTTGAAATTATTTTATTATTATTATTATCATTATTATTATTTTATTGAGCTCTACATTTTTCTATATTCAACTCCCTACCTTTCCTCTCCCCTTCAACCCTCCCCAAAGTCCCCATGCTTGAAATTATGATATAACTACATCATTTTCCTTGCCATTTCCTCCCTCTAACCCATCCTACATGCACCTCTTTGCCCATGTTTCAATTATTATATTCTTTTTTCCTTAACTGTTTTTATGTACATGTATGTATTCCTAAATACATAAATGAAATTTAGTTGTTCTCTATATTGATGCTTGTATGGACGTTGTCAGTGCTGACCATTTAGTATTAGATGACCAGTTTGTATGTCTTACCTGGTGAAGGCTCTTTCTCCTGCTTTCAGAATTGTTTAGTTTTCTGTAATTCTTTTCCTGGTTGCAGTCTAAATTGGGTGTCAGGCCCAGACGAACAGTTCTAAGGACTAAGAAATGTCTTGAATAAGTTCATTACCCATAGCAAATTGGGAAATTCAAATAAAAACAGCTTTTCCTCAGTTATATGTCAAAGATTTAAAAAAATAAACAAAAGAAGAAGAAGAACAACAACAAAAAAAAAAAAACCAGCTAAAATCATGCTGGACCAGATGTAGGGAAAGGAAAAAGTATTCACCATTGGTGGGAATGCAAACTGGGCTAACTGTTCTGGAAATCCATATGTAGAATTCTCGAAAACCAAAAATAAATCTACCAGATGATTAAGATATGCCACTTGATATATCCTCAAATATTCAATTTCCTACACCATAGATGCTTCTTTAGTCATATTAATTTTTTTCTTTTTCATAATAAATAAGTTCAGATGAGACTGGGCATGTTCAGGATGGTATGGCCATAGACAACTAATAAAAGGAAGCAACCTAAATGTATTTCAGCCAGCAAATGGGTAATAAAAATGTGGTTCATATATGCTATATAATATTTTTTTCTGCAAAGAAGAATAAAATTATAAGCTCTGGAGTTTAGAACTAGAAAAGATCATATTGGACAAGTATATTTTTTGAAATAACTGTAGAATCAAGAAAAGTAAAATGGAACTAATGTAAGATAGGAGTGGTGGGTAGCAATAGAGATAAAAACAGTGGTATGCAACTAATCCCAGGTGATAAATGGGAAAAACAAGGTTATGATTCTTGTTAGCATAGGGAGAGATAAATACCAAAAGAGAGAGGATGGCAAAAATCACATGATAGCTGTCTTGAAAATCATAAGGAATAGAACTATAGCTATATAAATGAAATATCTACAGTATCTGTAAGTCAGTGTGTAAATATACATACATGGTTTAAATTAAATTTTCCCAGCTGGACTGAAAAAACTAGTAACAAACTACAACCATAGGTCTAAGAATCCCACCCACTTTTGAGCTTTTGGTATGAGTTTTCAAAGAGACATTCAAAAATTTCTAGGCTATTGCTATGGACCTTTATTTACCTCTCAGAGGTAGGTAGTAAGTACCTTTCACTGCAGACACCATGCTTTTCAGATTCAGGGCCTAGAATCTCCCTAGCTAAAAGTGAGCCAAAAGCCTTTCCTATGATTATTAGCTTTCATGGCATGAGAAGGTACCATGCAAGTTTCCAAAAGATGGAAGCAACACTCGGGCCCATCATGGTATGATGCCTATGAACCAAAACAATGGCCAGAATGACATGATCTTGGAGGAAAACCAACAACCACCACTTTTCTAAAGCAGCATAATTTCTAACTACATTCCAAATATTTGTCTTTAGACACACAAATATGTGTAGTCTTCATCCCTCATCAATGAAACGTCTCTTTGCAACAGGTGGAGACCATAACAGAAAAGCCAAACCAATCAAATCACAGCTTTATGGAGCCTATTGCCTATAGATACATCTACATAACAACTCCCACATCCAGGAGTCTGTGTCTACAAGGAATGTCAGAAACTACACCCATAAAGTCTCATCAACATTAGATAAACATGAACTGAACAAGAAAAACAATAATACATGTGTAATAAATCTTTTCAGGAATGCGATATGACTGGGTAAAAATGATAGAGTTGAAAGATCTAATCATCAATTGGGCAGCTTTAAAAAGAGAGAGAATGAAATAAATGAGGACCAGTTCTTTGGCTTAAGAAAAACATGATGAACATGATATTGTCATTTGAAGAAAATGGGATTGCAGAAAATTTTGGCACTTCAGTGATGGGAAAGGAGGAGAATTAATTTTCCCATGTGTGTAATGAAGTATGTAGTTCAAGAAACAGGATATATTTATTGTTTGTATTTAGACAATATAAAAATAAAGAAGATATGAAATTATCATTAACTCTAAATTTATTTTTTATTCTAACACAGAGATACAGGTACTGTGATGGAATACAACTACATAAACATGTATAGACCCCTGGGTCACTTGTGTATATGAAGAAGAATTGAGAGCAGTGAGCTAAGATGGAGAATGCACCCCCGGACACTGGCAACCTGCGCATTTGAAGTTCAGTGTAATATCCTCACTGATGATTGGTGTAGTGGGCCTAACTAACTCTGGGCTTGCCACCCCTGCACAGGTGGTCTCAGATGTTATGAAGAAAGCACGTTGAGAAAGAGAGAAGAGTGAACCAGCAAGCAGGGTTTTACCGTGCCTGTTTCAGTTTCTGCCACCAAGTTCTTCTCTTGATCTCCTACCCTTTTCCCTTTGTTGATGGATTAGGATGTGTAACTGTAATTTGAAATATTTTTTTCCTTCACAAGTTGTTTTATGTCATGGAATTTCATCACAGATTATAATATAATTATTGCATTTCTTCTTTCCCTTTCCACCCTCTAAAATCTTCCTTATACACTTCTCCACTCTCTTTCAAATTCAAGGTCTCTGTTTTGAAACAATTTAAAAAGATTGCTAAGTTTCAAATATCCTATTGTTATAAAGCAGGTGCTAAGGACATTTTTGCATTACTACATTATTTTGTATTTGCATTTGTGTGTGTGTCTATGTGTGTGTGTGTTTTAAAGTAAGGAACACAGTATACTCTATTCCTGGCAAAGAATTATTTACTAATCCTGGAGATTACTTGTTTGACATAATTATGTAATTATACAAGTGCTTTTTGTGCTTCTACTAATGTGCAAATCATTTTAAATATAATAGAAACATTGAATTTACTGCAAAATTTAAGATTATAAAAAAGAGGACTAAAAATATAGGGTGTATATGTTAGGAATCCCATGTCATATCAAACTAATCAGAATATTTCACAATGAGAAGTTGCAACCCACCCAAAGTTGAGCAGTGTATAGGTTATCTAATTCTGACAATCGGGAGTGCATTTTGAAACACAAGACTTATATAATTTGTGTAGTGTTTTTTTACTATCCGCTGACATGCTTTGGTTTTTGGTTGTTGTGCTTTTCCTTAACCTGTCTTTGTTGCTATGGAAGTTTGATTTTCTTTCTTCTTATTTAAATTTTATTGTCACTGAAATCAATTCATGGTACGTTATATTGATTTTAGTAAGAACTGTTCATACAAGTATAGAGTATTGAACATGTCACCTGTACCTACATCTACTGTCGCCCTCTATCCTCCTCCATTCTTTTGGTTCTTACTGATTTCCTAGACAGTTTTCTTTTTTGTTGTTATGCAGGTTTATTATTTCACTCACTTATATAGTTTATTTCAATTCTAATATCCAAAAATGTAAACACATTGTTGGCTTTATGAGTCTGGATTTGTGCCTAATATGACTATCTCCGGTTGCATTCATTTTCCTGGAGTTTGGTTTTCTTACTTGGTGTTAATTACCTTTCTTTGCATACCATCTGGTAGCACTGATATTCAAAGTACTTCTCCGTGTGTGATGTCAAACAGTCAGAGTGATAAAAGGGAATATTTTGCATATTTAGTTATTTTCATAGCAGGTCAGGAATAAGTCTCTGGAGGCAATGTATTCAAAAAGAAACCCTAGAACAATTTGACTTCTGTTGTTTCTAAATCAAATTTTATCGCCTTCCCAATAAATTCTGTGAATTCGAACAAATTGAAATTTCCTCTAAGTAAGCTAAAGGTATTTTGGCCTGCAACTGAAGATCATAGCTCATAAAGTAATTGGTTTCAGAACTTGTTTCCACACACCAGATTCTAATTAAATATAGTGTACTTGTAATTATTCCCTAAGGAAGATGAAACAAAGAGCATTGCAAGTCATCGCTCAATTGCTGGAGCTGGAATCTATAAGCCCTTTACCTATTGATGAAAGAGGTAATTATGGTATTGCTTGTGATCATATGAACAAAGTACCCCTTGCGGGCATGGCTCTATGGAGACAGTTGGTGGGTGTTAGTTAAAAATAAGAAAAATAAGACAGTAAGAAAAAAATTAAAGATATTACATACCTCTTTTTTTTTAAAAAAAAAAGCAATTATAGCATGATCTCTTGAGTTCTGAACCTAAAATAACCCCAAAACATCAACAATTTATGACCTCTGATGAGTTAGTCTTCATTATCAGTTGATGAAATAATATTCCTGAACAAAACTCTGATGTGATGGCACTGATCAACCTTTAATAAAGTTCTTCGCTTTCTTTTTTTTTCCTGGATTTTTTTTGCATGTGTTTGTTTTGGGCCCAGGATCTGAATATATAGCCATGTTGGCCTCACTCACATTACAAGCCTCTTTTCTCTTTTCCCTAAGTATTGGAATTTCACGTGACCTGCATCCTGCTTACTTAAGATTTATTTTAAAGCTCATGTCTTTCGTGTAGAAACTTCCTCACAATGAACTTTGGCTACATGAAAGAATCAGAATACTTAGAACTCTAAAGCTTTCAAAGCATTTTTCCACTTCAAATCCTTGCTTCAAAAATAGTTACTCCCTTAGCATACAGAAGCCAGTCTTTTTTTATCTTAGTTGCGTGTAGTACCTAATGTGATATCTCTGTCATCCTATTCCTTTAAGTTTCTGCCTCCTCCCCTCCTCCCATTTTCCTCCCCCTCCCCCCACTCCTCTCCCCCTCCCTCTCTAGTCCAAAGAGCAGTCAGGGTTCCCTGCCCTGTGGAAAGTCCAAGGTCCTCCTCCCTCCATCCAGATCTAGGAAGGTGAGCATCCAAACAGGCTAAGCTCCCACAACGCCAGTGCATGCAGTAGGATCAAAACCCAGTGCCATTGTCCTTGGCTTCTCATCAGCCCTCATTGTCTGCCATGTTCAGAGAGTCCAGTTTTATCCCATGCTTTTTCAGTTCCAGTCATGCTGGCCTAGGTGAGCTTCCAATAGATCAGCTCCACTGTCTCAGTGGGTGGGTGCATCAATTACAGTCCTGATTTCCTTGCTCATGTTCTCCCTCCTGCTCCTCATTTGGGCCTTGGGAGCTCTGTCCAGTGCTCCAATGTGAGTCTCTGTCTCTATCTCCATCCATCGCCAGATGAAGGTCCTATGGTGATATGTAAGATATTCATTAGTATATCTATAGGATCGGGCCATTTCAGGCTCTCTCTCCTTCTTCTCTGCAGCTCTTGGAACCTTCTCGAAAATTGACCACATACTCGGTAACAAAGCAAACTTCCACAGCTACAAAAAAATATTAGTAACCACCTGTGTCTTATCAGATCACCATGGATTAAAGTTAAAATTCAACAACAATGCTATTCCCAGATAGCCTACAAACGCATGGAACAGTCAACTACTGAACCACACCTGGGTCAAGGAAGAAATAAAGAAAGAAATTAAAGTCTTCCTTGAATTTAATGAAAATAAAGACACAACATACTCAAACCTATGGGACACTATAAAAGCAGTGCTAAGAGGAAAGTTTATAGCACTAAGTGCTCACTTAAAGAAAACGGAGAAAGCACACATTGGAGACTTAACAGCCCACCTGAAAGCTCTAGGGAAAAAAAAGAAGCAAGTCCGGTTTTATCCCAGGCTTTTTCAGATCCAGGACAGCTGGCCTTGGTGAGTTCCCGATAGAACATCCCCGTTGTCTCAGTGTGTGGGGTGCACCCCTCAAAGTCCTGAGTTCCTTGCTCGTGCTCTCTCTCCTTCTGCTCCTGATTTGGACCTTGAGATTTCAGTCCGATGCTCCAATGTGGGTCTCTGTCTCTGTCTCCTTTCATCGCCTGATGAAGATTAGTATTCAGGAGGGTGCCTATATGTTTTTCTTTGGGTTCACCTTCTTATTTAGCTTCTCTAGGATCGTGAATTATAGGCTCAATGTCCTTTATTTATGGCTAGAAACCAAATATATGGACAATGAGGACTGCTGAGAACTCAAGAACAATGGCAATGGGCTTTTGATCCTACTGCACCTACTGGCTTTGTGGGAGCCTAGGAAGTTGGGATGCTCACCTTACTAGACCTGGATGGAGGTGGGTGGTCCTTGGACTTCCCACAGGTCAGGGAACCCTGATTGCTCTTCGGGCTGATGAGGGAGGGGGACTTGATTGGGGGAGGGGGAGGGAAATGGGAGGTGGTGGCGGGGAGGAGGCAGAAATCTTTAATAAATAAATAAATTTTAAAAATTAAATAAAAAATAAATAAAATAAAAAAGAGAGAAATGAAAAAAAAGAAGCAGACTCACCTAGGAGGAGTAGAGACTGGAGATAATCCAACTGAGGGCTGAAATCACACCAAAAGTTTTTCCACTGACAATGCAACGCAAGTATGTGCAAAGCATGGAGCTTCATTCAAAATTCTGAATTGTTTCATTCATTTGGACCTGTGTTTATGTTAGCGAGGTTTTTCTATAAGTAACTTGGTGCCAGTGATGGGATAGCAAACTGTAGAGAAACACAGGAGGATGTGTGATTTTAACACTGATGTGTCTGCATTTGCTGAATCTGTTGACATTGTAAATTCAGGTCCTTGAATCAAATATTTGCATGGCTCATGCAAATAAGCTTTCAATTAACGATTATAAACCTCCCGGTAGTTTATCTATAGCTCTCAAAGTTAAGACGCTCTTGGGAACCAGTTTAAAAAAAAGGAAGAAAAGAACAGAACAGACTACAGGGGATAGAAAGGCCAAAGGCGTGTATAGATTCTTATGGGAACTTCGTTTTTCTGAGACCAAAATGGAAAATATCTCTCATTCATCTTTTTTATAAAAATTTTGATGCTTCTAGGGAAAAAAAAAACTTCAACTTTGTTTAGTATTCAACAGCATGCATATCTAATTTCAAGATTTGGATAGCAGAATTAAGTAGGGTTCTGATTTTTTTTTTTTTTTAGTTCTTTGTGAAATTGAAAGAATTGTCAAGAGGCAGAGTTGCTTCAGTGAGGAATTTTTCATTGTGACACAATAAATGGGTTGGTGTTGTTTGTTTCAACAAAAGTATTTAAACTGTATCTTGAAGCAAAGTTTCTGCACGATTATTTTGTACTATACCACAAAGGCAAGAATATTGTTATGGAATTCCATAATTGCATTTTCATTTTACTCTTAACCTTTCACACTTTAATATTTTTATAAGAATTTTGTTTTTTCTTTTTCTTCTGAAAACAACACTAATTCTCATTTTTTTTTTTTTGCTTTATATTGGATACAAAGTAGTAGGTTATATTATGGTGTTTTCATGAATATGTACAATTAAGTTTTTTTTTTTTGGTATTTTTGAGACAGGGTTTCTCTGTGGCTTTGGAGCCTGTCCTGGAACTAGCTCTGTAGACCAGGCTGGTCTCAAATTCACAGAGATCTGCCTGCCTCTGCCTCCCGAGTGCTGGGATTAAAGGCGTGCGCCACCATCGCCCGGGATACAATTAAGTTTTAATCTTGATCATAGAGAGTGTACATCATTGGTAAAGAATTTCTCAGATGCTCACAGTGCATCTTATTCAATTCCCATTATTACAAAAATCATAATGATACCATTAATTTTTAATCAAATCTCAAAAAAATTGACATATGATATATTATCATATTAAAAATGAACATCTATTCTTTTAGGGGAAGGGGAGACAATATCATGTGATAGAAAAAAGAGTCCTGAAAATGATCATGAAAAAAAATCCTTAGTATATTCAAGATTGCAAGGGTCATTACCTAGGAGGAATTGACATTTCCTTTAGATTATGCAAAATACCACAAAAGTATTCCTTGCTTTCCTTTTATTTTAACATTCTTTTAGAAAACTTTCAAGCATGAATTCTGCTTCTTCCTTATCTAAGAATGACTTCTCACACACTCTAGTCAATTTGCAACCTGGAATGTCATCCTTGAGTACCTCAATATGAGTCCTTGAAGCATAAAACAGAGACAAAAAGTGAAAACAAAGCCCATTAAAATACTAGGACAAGAAATAAAGAAGCGAACAAAGACAAGAGATTTGCTGCTCATTTCCTTTGCATGAGTCAGAGTTCAGACAGGAAGCTGGGCTAGTCAAATCTTCAAACTTAAAATGCGACTCTAGAACAAGAATGGGCAAGAGAAAATTGTCTTGCTCAATTGGAAACCAAAGCGAGCAGAAGCCTGCTCTTTAGCTAAAACAAAGAATCAGAGTAAAGCTCCTTTGCTCATAAGATGCTAAACTATACAAGACAGAAATTAAACTCCAAAACTCAGACAGCTGGAAATTTAGTAGGAACTGCAAAGATTTTAACTGTTGATTCATTCATGACTTTCTTTTCTAGTGATGTGAGGATCTGTAGAAAATTTCTCTTATTTGCTAGAGTCTTAATTTATGCTGTTTGTATGTATCTTTAAACCAGTGATAAATATATTTTCTCTAAGCTGCATTTCAAACATTTTAGAGGAGTTTCTGTCTCATATAATGAAACACACCACCATGAGTGGTCATTATTAGCAAACAAATTATTATTATTTTAGGTTTAATTATTATTAACTAGTGAAATAACTATAGTGTTCCTCTTATCTGATGAACTTGGAATTTTATGTACAAATGTCTCATAGAATTTTTATAAAGCTTTTAAAGAAATTAAATCATTATTTCTGACATTATTTCTATTTTTAAGCTCAACTCTGACTTGAATGCCTGTGCAGGTATCAGATACTTAGGCAGTTTCAAATGTGTTTGCAAGCTTCCAGTTGAAAACATTAGAAGTGATAACTGTTGCCACATTTTGAGAAAACATGGTTTACTTATTAGGTAATTGGATCATTAAATTCACTATCTCAAAATGTGTCCGAAAGAAGTAGGAAATGTAAGATTAGAGAAGCAATGCAGTGAAGAACATACTACAGGAAATTTCCAAGAATATTAATTTACATGTTTTTTCCTGAATTAATGTTCTTAAGGGTCACCTAGAAATTTTAACAATTATAAATCTTGGCTCAGAAAGTTAAGGAAGATCTGAGATATGTGTTCCACCATGTTCCAGTAATGTTCCTGACGGTAACCTATGGGGGCCTTTGAGCCAACAAAAATTAGATAACAATGGCTCTACTATTTTAGGTACGAAGAGAAAGACACGGCTGGTGAAGGCAAGATAATCAGAAGTTCAGACCATCCTGCCTGAATAAGTAAATGTAGTTCAATTAGGGATACATTCTGCCATCCCAAAAAGAGAAAGGAAAGAAATTTCAGTTCTGGGAAATTGGCTGGGAGTCAGTAAAATACCTGCGAGGTAACTTGAAGACCTGAGTTCAAATTTAAGTACCAATGCTAAAGAAAGAGAGCAACAGTGTCCATCTTTCATACCAGAATGTATCAGGAGTGAAAAGGAGCATCATGAGGCTTGCTGGGCAACAGCTGAGCAAACTCTGTGAGAGAGAAGAAAAGGATAAGGAGAACAGCAACTGACGAAGGCGTCTATGTCAAGCTCTGTATTCCACGCATAAACACACATGTATGCAAACACCTGTAAATCCATATAGATGTACACACACTACACAAATATGTCTATGTGGTGTGCACACAAAATGAAGCACATAAGTTGTACTCCTTCTATTTATTAAAACATAAACAAAACATTCATGAGGCTAATTAATTTACTGGAATCTTTTCATATTCTCAGAAGTGAAAATCTAAAATATTCAGAAAACATAATATACATGAATCTGTTTGAGGGATCATATATTTTTTTTTCTTAAATAACACATTGCAAAGGATACTGGAAAACCTCTTTATTCTGTCAAGTACTGCAAGGTCTCCTGAAAAATACTAGTAAGTGACCTGATGAATTTGTCTGAGTTTCTTTGATGAACAGCCATTTATGATCAGTTGTAACTAAACTACACTTCAAGGACAGAATATAATACAGATTTCTGTATTTCTTCAGTGTTGGGCTAATAAGCTAAGAATTTTTTTTTTACTTTGAAACAATTGAAAATTAAACTAAAACTGGCCTTTTAAACTATTACAAATTGAAATGTTGGTACACTGTGCTCACATACCTCTGGAAGTTGGAGAATAATTTTCTGGAATTGGTTCTCACATTCTGTCTGATTGACATAGGGTTTGTTTGTTTTTGTATACTCCATCATAGCCCATGATATTTCTGGCAAGTCTTCTTTCTCTTCTTTATTTTACTCAGTAGGAGTATTGGGGTTACAAATGCACACCATCATATGAGGCTTTTTTTTTATATTAATGACTGGGATAAAACTCAGGTCCTCAGAATTGTGCTGCATGCTCTTTTTACTGCCTGAACCAATTCCATAGCCCCAAGCCTACCATTTCTGGCATGGGAAATGCAAACAGGTTAAACTTAAGTATTCATAAGAGCATATTAAAATATACCTATTATAGTTATTTACCCTTTGCTGTGACTATTCAACAATGGCTGTGGTGAATACTTGTGTTGGAAGTTGGTCATACAAAGATTGAAATCTCTTTCCTTTAACTTGTTGTTTAAAAATAATTTAAAAAAATAATTATTAGTGTTCTTACACTAGTACATAAAAGAATAGCTCTATGTAAATATAAAATAATAAGCAGCATCAACACTATAAATTTATATATGTTTATTATAATACTGGGTATCTCAATCTAGCCAGTCCACAGAGTATTACTTTATGAAAGTTGAAAAGAATTCTTCATCTCTAATATTTTTCATAATTGAATAGATGAATGCTATAATTTTTCTATACAACTATTTTTGAGTCTGAATTTTTAATGCAAAATGGGCACACAGAAACTCTAGTGGGAAAATGGTCCCAAGGTTTAACTATATGTTGAGGTTTTGCAAGGGACACTTGAGCCATTTCTCAATTCTTGTTTTCCCTTTATTAGGAACGTATAAGCTAACTTCTCTGTAGTGAACAAATTGTACTTCTTCCTAGGCAAATAGAAAACATTAAAGGCATTTTCCAGACATTTTATAAAAACAGGAAGCACAACGAACTCATAAGCTTGAAACATATCATGGGACATGTAAGAGCAAGCAGTTACCCCTCCCTGTACCTCAAGAGCACACTCATTGTGAAACACTCTTTAAAGTATGAAAAACAAAATAAAAACTTTTATTGTATGTCATTCTAGATACAATCAAGACAGAACAATTACCTATCTGGCTCAACAACAACAGCATTCCACAAGTCAAATGATACCTTGTGCCAACAAGACAAGTGGCCAAGGCTTTCTGGCTCCCTTTGTGCAAATAAGTGTAAGCTGTTTACTAGTTTGATAAGGTTAGTTTATTTTTTTTCAATAAAAACCTTGTTTTCCTTATTATGTAAGTCATAAAACACCAAAATTTATTCTGTCTTAACTCAACAGAATTAGACATCATCTCCATTTTATGACAAATGAAAGTTAGGATTTTTTTTTTGCTTTTCTTCCTTTTTTTTGTGTGTGTTTTCATGAGATGAACCAGGTTTCCTCAGTTAACGCTCTGGAGCTAACAACCCGTTAGATTTAGACTTTATGAAGGTATTTCTAAACTGTTAATGGAACTAATTAATATATTGTAATACTTTGAAATTGACTAATAATTTTCTATCCTCAAAGAATAGTACCATGCTATTCCACTGACAACCAAAAATGGTGCCAGATACACAAAACATGTAATAAAAATAACTCCAGGACCCCTAGACTTATTTGATAGAACTAGTTAACAATGAATTACGGCATGTTATAATTTGGGTATAATTGACAACTTCCTACTTTCCAATATCCTAGAACTGGGCATTCAGTACAGATTTTGAATCTCTAATTCACCATTAATAGTCAGCCTTATAAGCATGAATATACCATGACTCAGTTTTTAATAATACCTTTTCCTTTCCCGAAGTCATAAAAACAAGTTCCATTGTTCCTGTTGCAAATTTTACCACAAATGAAGCATCGGTACTTTGGGAACAGCCAGACTTGAGAAAACCCTTACTTAGTAGGAAAGCAAAGTGATTACTTTAGGCTGACACACTTTAAGGATTATGAGTGGAGGAGTATCGGGGAATGTGCATTCCTAAATCGCATTGCTTGCTACCTGTTAGAACTCCTCATAGCCGCACCATCCTGTTCATTTCAATAAACGCCTACGAGATACAGTAGCATCAAAGTCTGGAAAGGATACAAGAAATGTGTCATACTGTCTCCAAAACTAATCTGCTCTTAGAACATAATTTTACCATAATGTTTAGAGAGTAAGCTTGTGTCACCTGCCTGTACTGAGAAGATTTAGTGACTACAGGATAGCAAATAAACACTATTTATGGATATTGGACTTGGTAGTCAAATATGATCACAAAATGTCATTGTCATTTTAACACAGACTTCTCTCACAAACTCTACCCAATATATGCCCCACATTCCTACCTAGTGTGAAATCACAATATTCATTTGCCTTGATGAATTGCCTACACTGATTTTTCATTGTGAATAATGACTTATGAAAGACTATGCATTTCCTTAAGTAATGAAAAGTTTACCTTTAATTTGTATTTGTGAGTCATTTATTATACACAGGAAATGATTCATACAAATCTTAGCTTGAAGATCTAATGATTTAGGTATCCAGCACACCTAAAATAGGATTTTGACCATTCTTCAGGCTGGACATGTGAAATATAGGTACTTCTTAAAGACTTTATTTTTGTGCAATGAAACTAGGTATCCATATTATATGTCCATTTATATAGTCTTAAATGAGGCAACCAGGACAGAACATTTGAAAACAGCTATTAACCCTTAATAAATAAAAGGTTGAAGACATGTCTGTGAAATACTCATTAGGTCTAGTGTCTTAGAACAAAGCTATTGAGATAATTTTACGGGAATCATGCAGTGTCCCATTTCCATGATTGATAGAAATGCTCTCTGTTGAAATTCCATGTCTACTTTATTACCACAGTCTCAAGAAGAAAGACAATTGTTATGAAGTAAGGTGTTATCTGGCACTATCTATAGCAATCTTTAGGGGCAGGTCACATCTATTCATACTTATTTATAGAAACAAAAACACTAACCTTTATAGGTAGACATGGGAGACTGGTTATAAAAGAAATATTCCAATTGGAAACTCGATTGCTAACATTTTCACTGTACCATGCACTAGCAGACCTGAAAATCCTGTGTATAATTTTATTGTCAAGAAAAGAGATATCAACAGAACTATATCTTGACCTAGACAGTAATTTCTTCTTTAAAAAATTGTATACTTCAAGAATTGTCTATGTAATCCTGAAACCTAATGGCTTTATGCAGACCCCTAATACTTTTCAATTGTAATTAAAATTCCACTTCCTAATACCTAAGTGTATGATTTACTCTCTTCTCAAAGTACTGATTTATTTTTTATTTTCTGTGTAACATAAATGAACTCCTTAAAAATAATTTATGAGAATTAACATCTGATTTTATCCCATCAATTAAGCCTTTCTTTTTCAAATATTAAATGAATAAAGAAGATAAGAACTTCCCTTAATTTCTTTTAAATTATATTAAACTAAGCAAGGGTGTCTGCAAGTACTGCCTTGTGTTAAGCTTCTCAGTATGATTTCATGTTTTTCTTTTTTTTCTTTTCTTTTTTTTTTTTTGTTTTTGTTTTTCGAGACAGGGTTTCTCGGTGGTTTTGGAGCCTGTCCTGGAACTAGCTCTTGCAGACCAGGCTGGTCTCGAACTCACAGAGATCTGCCTGCCTCTGCCTCCCAAGTGCTGGGATTAAAGGTGATATCATGTTTTTCAATAAATACTAAGATCAACAGCTTTTATGCCATTGTGACAAACCAAACATATAAATTTTCTTCTCTATGAAATAATAGCAATCTTCTGTGAGTGACAAAGTTCTATGCTTAGAATACTAACTGAACACATTTACAACAAAGGGATAATCAACAGAAACTATGGTCCAAAGCTACCTCATTGAATCCACAACTCTAGTACTACCTACCTTCATTTCTCTGAGAGTCAGAAAGTATTCAGGAGCATCCGTCTGTTTTGCAAAGTGTTGTTGAATTAAGAGTGTCAGAGCATATCATCATCTAGTTTCTCTTTTCTCCAGTCAAACTTGTGACTTTGCTTGTCCAGAGTACAAATAACTGAGAATCAAGAAATAACTCATGGAGAATTGCGTTTCTAGAATTGCTAATTTGTGTGTTTTGTCACCAATGTACCCTTCATAAATTCTTACTCTCATTTTAAGGTCAGTTCTGACAAAGTAAGTCATGCATACAATACACTAACATATTTAGTACTCAATTACCTATCCACCTCTCCACCTGTGCTGTACTGCAGATGAACCCTTTCTTTTCAAATTCTTTTAGACATTAGTTTTATAGTCAGCACATGCATAGTTTGGTATCCTTGGGGATTTGTTTCAGATATCTATGGATATCTTGATCTACAGGCATTAAGTGAACTTTTAAATAGAGCTTAGTATTTGGAGACATTCTGTAGTAGTATTCTCATGTATTTTAAATAACCTACAAATCACATGTAATAACACATATAATAGATATTATATATAAAATTGTATGCTTAAAAATATGACCAGATAAAATCTGCACAAATTTGAATTGCAAATTATTTTCAATTATCTGTAAGTTGAATCTGTGAATTTGTAGCTAACAGTTGCAAATTGAAGGAAGAAATCAATAATGACAATAGAATTATATCATCTTAAGTTCAATCACAAAATATTCACATATTATAAAGAGATTTCCCCCCTCTATCCAGAAATGAGTCATTCTCATCCACAGAAGGTGATTGTAGGGAAGTGATAAAAAAATCATTTGGTCTTAAAATACAATTCTTCAAAATAGGAATATTGTGTTTCTCATACTAGAAAATATGAGTGATGATTAATAGTGATGATGTCAAGTTCTAGCCATGCATCATTTGAGTATGGTTTTCTGTTCCAAACATTGACATTGAATAATACATTTGTTTGTCTTACCCAGGTTATCTCAGAAGTCCCTTTAGAGATGGAGTTCAGAATTTCATATATCTGTTCTCTTCTATGTCCTTACAATGCATGAGAAAGTTAAAGCAAGATAGATGACTGGAAAAGTATTGCAGGTTAAATTGCAATGTAGAGCTGTTCAAATTATACCAAAGGAGGAGAATGTATGAAGACGAGATTGCTCTCTGAAACAGATACAAACAAGGCATAGAGAAAATTTTGACTATATTATACCTGGAAATCCATCAGGAAACTCACTGGGGACATTTAGCACCCTATTTAATATTAAATCCAAAGAGAATTCTGTTTATAATTGCTCCATGGTTGTGGGAACTTTTCAACATTGGTTGCATGTCATACTCCAAAACTATCAATATATCAACTGATTTTTGAGACATAATAAAAGTGACAAGAATGCTTGGGATATACAAACATCAAAATACCAAGATCTTGTTTAGAGAGCAGAATCTTTGAACACATTAAAGGAATTATTAATGCCTCTTCTCTGAGAAAAGCAAGAGGTTAGGAATGCAAGACTTTGAGGGATCTAAGAACTAAAGGTGTAATTAACTCTACATTTTCTTTAAAGAAAATCAGGGGCCACGTGTTCTCTCTTATTTGTGGATCCAGGTTTTTGGTTTTTAGGAGCGAGTTTATAACCTGTGGTAACTGCAGAAACCAAGGAGACTGTGCTGACAAAATAGAGACTGAAGAGGATAGCAAGACACAGGTGTTGTGGAGCAGGAAATGGGAAAAACCAAGGGGTTAACTGAAAGGGAAAGGAGACAAACAGAAGGGGAGAAAGAAACAAGGGATAAGCAAAGTCAAGGGAGTTGAAAAGCCATAATAAAACCGTATTTTAGCCTTTTGTTAGAAATATGACTATAATACATGTGCTTGGGCACATGATAATAATTCCACAAAGATCCACAGACCATCTAACAAAGACCTCAGTACTAGATATAGGAAGTATTCCTTCTATATTGTCAGAAAGTTAATAAAATCAATCAAATAGTATATACCCTTGCTGGTGTCCTTAATTTTCTCCCAGAACACAAAGGTAAAAGCCTGTTGTTGAAGACACTTCACCGTTCAGAAACAGGACTCAAAGAAAAGAACTGACCTGGAAGCTACCTCCCTGAAGACAAGCTGTCACAGTATCTGAAAAACAACACAAATTTGTCAGGGGAGGGGAGCAATCGACAGAGCCACACCACTGTAAAGCTTAAAAAGTGCAGCAATGACTATCATACCAAGATATCCAAAATGGTACAATATTGGCACGTACATCTTGTGAGTAACCATGAGCTCTCTGATTAGACTTACCTCTTGCTCAAGAGGAAGAAACTCAGGCCTGATAATATAAATACTAGATAAGGAAGATATGTAACCTAAAGGAGGACTTTATTTTACCCCTTGTCTAAAGCAGTATAATTTCTAACTCTATTATAAATATGTATTTTTCTACCTCTAATGAGAGTAGCTCTAGTCTTTTATCAATTAGGTTTCTTTTTGCTGAAGACATAGATCATCTCAAAATTTCTCAGCAGGTCAAAATGTAGAGAATAATGGACCACAAAGCAACTACAAGTGATATATCTACAATGAAATTCCTACACAAAAAGCTCGGGCAAGTTGCAGAAAGAAAGGATGGAAAAATTTAAAGAACCAGATGTCAGTGAAGCCTCCTCTGTATTTTAAGTGAGGAGCAGCAGGGGCACCTAGACTCCAGGTAAATTTGAGGAGTTTCCTATATAATATTGCGGCTTGTAGCAACCAGAAAATCAAAACATATAATTTAAGATATTGTCTTTTGTGTGTGACAAGGAAGCAGTAACTGTAAAATCTCAAAACTATGATCACCTAAAGGAGACATGCATAACAGCATCACTAATTGACATCCAATGCAGTGGAGGACATTTCATAAGGTCCCACTACAGGAAGATGGATAGTTCAGGGATAAAAAAAAAACTAAAACATTATCCATTTCCTTTCAAACATTATTTCAAAGTTTATTCTTGAGACATATTAAACGATGATTATATTCACATTTATACAACATGATTTTCAGTAGCAGAGTTTGATACTAATGGGCTATTAAGCCTTTGCCATTAAAAGTCAATATAAGGATTTTCCATTTTGAGGGCAATTAATTCTTGCTAAAGTAAACAATGATTTAATCATTAAGAAAAAAGTTTACACTCTAAACTTATTTTAATTTTAAACACAGCCACACCCACAATTGACTTCTTATGTAATCTACTCAAGGCACATTTCATTGATACTATTTCTCTATAGATTTGTGGCAAGATAATAAATATAAATAAATACATTCTCTGTGATTTAATAATGCATGCATCTTTCAACATTTGATGGATAAAATATGATAATGACATGAACAAAATTTTTCTTTCACAGAGTATAAATATTAATTTCACTAGATAATAAATTTATATTTTAATGAAATATTATTAAAAATAACATTTATATTAACAATGGTTATGGACAATAATCAAGACACATTCATAATATTTCCAATTTCAGTACAATTCAATTGCCCTTTGAACATATGTGGAAGATATCAGATATGCTTTCATAGATCCATAAACACCAAGGACAGATTCTGTAATGGAAAGGACAATGCAGAGTCTACATTCCAGGGGACTTTTAGAAATGACTGTGTGCATCTGTAAGCTGTTTAACTTTCTGCCAAGTTTCTCAAGTTCTTTGTTTACTAAGGGTGGGTTATAAATGTAAACATCTTGAGAACCGGCGCCAGGGTTTGTGACACACAGCAGCACTTTAACATTCTTTTGGTTTCACAAAGAAACTGGTTACCTCTGATTTTGTAAACACAAAGCTATGGAATCATATTTTATTTGTTTGTTTCCTAATCTTGGTGTCAAATTTAAAGACACAAATTTTAAGCCAGAAGTGTACTATTTTGAGTTTTTCAGAGGTTGAAAAGAGAAAAAGGTTTCTGTGATATTTTTATTCTGTCTTTACTGTTCTATTCTCAATTTGATAACAATAACATAGATGTTAATTGATCATAAAAGCAGACCATTCAAATTCATGTAAACAGAAAATTGGCAGGCTACTAATGGAAAAAAATCATGTGAAACATAGAGACAGAAATTAAAATGTTTTATTTCTTTTCAAAAATGGTCAACTAAAGCACAATGGAAACTGTTCAATGTATCAAATGTATGCTTATGTACACCATTTATTCTTATTTGAACAGTCATTTTTCACCCAAACAGTTCTGATTACACACTTCAAAAAACTACCTGAACCGAATTTGTGGCATAGTCTCTCCAATTGTAGTTCCCTAATAGTGCCTTTCTGATCTTTAAATCTTTCCTGTCTGACTGGTCAACTAGAATTGTAGAGTGATTGCCAGTACCTGTCACATGTTTATCCCTCCAAAGTGAGACTCCATGAGTCATCAGTAAAACATGACATTTCTCATGGTTCCCTTAAAATGAAACAACATACAACTTGACTGATAAATAGACCTTGATCATTTTTAGAATAATTTCAAAACTTAAAAATTCAATTGCAATTTCATACTGACTGATCAGCCAAGTATGAAACAGAGCAATTTCAATGTGAATTTAAGTTACTTCTTGAAATGCAAAAATTATAAATTATCTAGCTTTTTCTTTAAGAGAGTTTGTGATTTTAACCTTTTTTATAGCCCACAGAGAATGTTAAATTAGTTCTCATGATTGTCTCCAAAAGTGAAATTGCTGAAGAGTGTTTTAATTTTCTGACTGAATCTACATTACATTTGAGAAGGAGCCCCAAATCTAACACCTTCGATCAACCAAAGTTTATCTTTATCACTGCTTTAATGCTTCTGGTATTTACAAACTACTTGCCTATCACAGTAGTTGAAATATAGTAACCAATCATTAAATCTTGGAAGAACCAAATTCTTATATAGATGGTTTAAGTTGAGGATGATGATGCAAACGTGTAATTATATCTACTCAGAAATTTGAAGCAGGAGGCCCACCTAGCTACAGAGTGAGGTCAAAGCCTATTTTGACATTTTACTAAAAGTTCAACTGAAAATAATAACGGAGAAGTAAGCTACGAAAGTTGTGCTAGTTCTTAAGCCTCACGTCTGTAGGGTGCTTGCTTTAAACAAATAATAAGGAATAACTATGCTCCAGCAGAGATGTCAGGAGCAAAACTTAGGTTTCAATAATCTGTTCAAATATGAGAAAAGAACAATTTAAAATTTGCAGAATAATAGCTAGTAGCAGGTCAATAAATGCAGACTATGTAGTAAATTGAATTAAATTTGTCTCTTTTATCTCTTGCCTCTTAACATTTAATAAATTTCATAAATGGGACTCAAGGATACATCAGATTTATTTTCTATATTACTCCATATTAATATTTTCTAGCAAGATTTTTTTGCAGCAACCCCCAAGACATTAAAGGCATTTTGTATGCTGTTTCTTATACTTACAACTCCAGACATTGTTAATAAATATCTGTAAAACTAATCAAAGGTCCTACTTGTACTACAACTTTGGTGAAAATTCACCAGCCTCCTAAGCTGCTACCTGTTGTTGCACCAAGGAGTATTTTAGAGAGTTACTCTGAACAGGGGTAAAATCAAGGACTTATGTTGCAGTACATAAGGTTGGGAAATGTTTCCATGGTTATAAATATGCTATATCCCAGTATAAATGACCTGTGAAAAATATGGCTAATGAGTCCCTTTTATGTGAGATGTCTCTATACATTTTCTCAAAAATTATGCAAGTCTTTTAAGAGATTTTTGATCTGTGGTCCAGTTACTATGTTTTCTATATGTACTGGCAACTAAATAGCAGATGATATATAGATTCAACTTATGGTTTGAAAAGTTAGTGAGAGAGGCAGTGGGTGGAGGGAATTCTGTATGCATAATATATATGTATGAGATCATAACTGAATAAACTTGGCAAAGCAATTGAAAAAGGAGAAAGGAGATAATGTTCTTGTATTTAATTTGAAGATACTTAAACTTATTAAGGAAGAAAAAGGGTCGTTTCAACTATCTCTGTGATCATAAATTTAACCAAAGGTCTACTAGTGAGTACCTCCACTTCATTATAACAGAATAAATTGTGCCTCCAAATCTTAAAGGAAGAGCACAATGTAGAAACCTGTTACTTAAAGTTATAAAGAATGAACACATCGAGTACTATTTGTACTAAGAAGAACATTTCTACTTCAACATCATGTCCTTATTTTGGAGAGTTGGAGATTAGCACGATAAGGGGAGCGTTGAAGATATATTCTATTGGGCAAAGTAGACATAGAGATCTTAAAAGTATTTTGTTTTAATCGGGAGGGAGTTTTCAGTGATCCCTCATGAAATCCTGAGTTAGCATCCTGTCAACCGTGTTTATTCTCCAAACAACTTTTATACCAAAAGGTAAACTGAGGGGGAGGTTCATTAGCATTCTGTTTTCTGGTTAGCAGGACATAGGTCACATCAGCAACTATGGCTGTTCTCTCATGTAGACTGAATTAACACCTCTTCCCCAGGCGTTCTCCCAATTTACAAAGAAGGAGCAGAGTGACATTGTCATATACTGACCCTTTGTTTAGGATGGCGCCAGATTGTCTAGAAAGGCTAGGTGACCACCTCCTGTGTGGCAGGTGCAAACTGTGGTCTGAAAGTCTGGCGGCCATACAATATAGAAATACAGGCCTGTATGATATGGTCCTACAATTCTCTCCCTCTTATTAATTTTAATAAAACCTGTGCTTCTGCAACTGGACAGATGATCATATCTGCCTTAGGCAAATACTTCTCCAATTACTCAAATTTACCAGTCTTTGGAAAACAGGCATCATTATTATGTGAGCTCCTGTCTTTCGCATCTGTGGAGAAGAAGCTTCAAACCCATCTCTATATAAGGTTTTTGTCAAAACATAAAAATTTAAAATAAATTATCATCATAATAAAAATAGCATTATATGCCATTAAATCAACTTGATGATATGTAACTTTGATACAAAATTGTAGAAGCTCTATGTATTAATTGAAAATATATTAAATAAAATGTATAGAATGAAAAGAATGTATTTATGTGTTTTTGAAAGAATGAGCAGATGAAAAACTTCAGACAATAAATATCTAAAGTAAATTAGGTACAAGTTCTTTCTATAGAGCTTGTACTAGCTTGTCATTGCTATACAAACTATGATACCTTGATTTTGAGGTGGTCATCATCCTAAGATTTCTGAGTAATAAGGTTAAAAGCATATAACATCATTCCTGGTTTTTATAAAACTTAACAATTCTCCCATTTTCATCCTTGACTCCAGCTCTTGAACACTTGTGATTCACAGTTACTCATTTTACAGCCCTCAGTCACATATCTTTATAGCATTATTTGTAATTTTCTGGAATGTAAACAAACTTTACTCCTCTATCACACCACATACGCATGCACACCTACATACCACATGACACACACATATACTACACACCAAACACATACTACACACACTCCCTCACACACTTATGCTGCACTAGATCCTTAAATTTACAGAAACAAACCTGAGACTGCTCTCAGAATGAAGGGAATAAAGGTGCACACCACCATGCCTGGACAATCTTATTTTTTCCTTTGATCACATGTATTTTTTTTGGAAATAGCCAACATAGGATGCTTATCTTTGTATACAAATACATTGTAGACTGCTTTGGCCCACACTGGGCATTTGAGATGAAATGCTGAAACATAATAACTTATTATTTTAATAATATATCAAAGCACAAGGTAAGTTTCATTATATTAACACTCATATCCTATTTGTAGCTATATATGCTCATAGTTATTATATAACTAATACTTTCATAGATGATTTTCATTGGTACATCCTTAGTAGTGATAAAACTTTGGGGCAGAGTTAATTAGTAACTTGGCAAAGCTAAACAAACAAGAAAATTAAAATTAGTATTGCAAACTAACAAATAAGCATATTATAAATATTGAAAATCATCACCATATTTTTAAATTCATAAATACAGTTCTATATTTTAATATCAGCTTTTCAATTTGAGCAATGTGGCATTGGACATTTCATGTACACCAACTAGTAATTTAATATTATATACATATTCTGAATATTATTCAAAATCTCCTTTAAAAACAAAGCCTAGAAATTCTAAAAGTAATTTCTAAGGAGTTTAATTCATCATTACTCTGTCTATTAAGCATTGTGTTAGGGCAGTATGTGCTGACTTTCACTCACAACCTCATTCTTACACAATAATCTCATACTGGATATGTTGCAAAAATCAGGTTTCTTAGAAATCTGTCTAAATGTTTTTAATCACAAAGAAAAATTCTAAATGAAACGAAATTTTCTCTTTTACAGTCATTTCCTGTTTTATAGTTATGATAAAATATAACCTGCATCTCATTCAATCTGCTTCAATGAAGTCTCTTGTCTTTCTCTCTCTCTCCCTCTCTCTCTCTCTCTCTCTCTCTCTCTCTCTCTCTCTCTCTCTCTCTCTCTCTCTCTCTCTGTGTATATATATATCTTCTTTCAAACATAATCGTTTGTAACTTTAACAATACAGTGTGCCATGGACTTATTTTCATACATAAATATTTATTATCAATTTGAAATGCTTTCTGCTGTGGTCTACTCAAATAAATGGCATCACTGTAGTAGGATGTAAAGAAGGTGGAGTATCACATTTACACAGTCACAGATGGTTCGGCAATTATTCCACATTAGAATAATTATGACCTCTCTATGACTTAAAACTCTTTTTGTTTTACATAAATATCATTTAGAGTGAAAACAATCATTAAAATGTGATCTTCAAACACATTAGTAATAAATAGTAGTATATAAATATAGCTCAATATAAAATGTATAATTTTAATACATTTTAAAGAGAAAAACATGAATGGTAGCCTGTTTCTGTAAAACTTAAAAATTTATTCAACAAATACTATACTTATTTAAAATAAATATATCTTATAACAAATTAATTTATGCCAAGGTTATGTTAGGAATTGGAAAAACATGAAATGAAGTTCTATTTTTCAAAAATATTCTAATCTAGAATAAACAAAGTAAGACTTGCTAAAAATTACATAACTTCAGAAAGTCTAGTTTAGTTCAGAAAATAGATAATATATCACAGAAAACAAGGAGATTTATTTAGTTGAAACGGGATACTTTTTATAGAATACCAATTTTAGCAAATTAATTTGATTAATATATACTGTATACATATATAGATCAAATTTTATTTTTATGTACAGTCAACAACTTGTAATAAAATATAAGAAAAATTGACCAAATTTAAGCAGGAATCAGCCATAGAAAATATGCCTTAATTACCTACCTTAGTAAGAAGTGAAGAACATGCAACCAAACTAGATCTTCGATCTTTGGATCTTGAATCTTTGGATCTTGCATTCACTAGTGCATCATTTTTCACTAGTTACAAACCTGGCGTTCTAGAGTCCATGGTTCTCTTCCTGTACAAATCAGTCAAACAATAACTTAATAGTGGGATGTTTGCATTTTATCTTCCAATTATTTTCACAAACAACACAAAAATATACAAGTTGTACTGGGCAAGTAAGAAGTTATTGAGATTTAAATATCATAATTCCTTTTAAAATGATGCCTCTATTGTAGATTGTGTTTCTATGTCAATGATTACACATCTCTAGTTTGATGCCAGCTGTGATAACTTGTTAGCAAAAAATAAAATTGGTTATAATGTCTTATGCCTCTCTCAAAACTTTGTAAGTTTTGTGAAAAAGTAAAAACATATGTTTACTCTTGATTTGTGTAGACATCATGAATCTTCATTACTAAGTAAAAAAAAAAATCCAACCCACATGAGGAAAAATATTTATTTCTCTTCAAGAATGAGGGCTTCCTGAGATCAATAAATCACAAGGAAAGAACATTCCTTTTTTTTTTTTTTTTGATTCTTTTCTCAAGGACAAAGCTTTGCTCTATGGTGTCTTTCCAGAACTTAATTCAACTCAGCAAATTCTGAGTCTATCTATTTTTTACTACTAGGGAAAACAGTCTAGACATCTCACTGAAGTTCAGTATGAATCTATTCTCCTAGGTTTGGTACAAACTGCAGTTGCAGAAGGTAGTATTTAATGAAGACAAATAAATGTGGCTTTTATCTTTTATTTTCAAAAAGCATTCATGAATGGGTCATCGTAATTTGTTTTTGTTTCCACTTTTAAGAAGAAATACTGAAATATGTGATTATTTTTTTTTTTTTTTTTTTTTTTTTTTTGGTTTTTCGAGACAGGGTTTCTCTGTGGTTTTGGAGCCTGTCCTGGAACTAGCTCTGTAGACCAGGCTGGTCTCGAACTCACAGAGATCCGCCTGCCTCTGCCTCCCAAGTGCTGGGATTAAAGGCGTGCGCCACCACCGCCCGGCTTATGTGATTATTTTTAAACAAAACCACAAACATTGGCAGTTGTTTGTATATTTTCTCTCAAGATATGAATGTTAATATATTATCACAATACAAAAATATTTTTAAATAGTTTTATAGTGAAAATACAATCATCCATTTTATTATTTATTTTATTTTATTTTATTTACTAGTATCTTATAGAATACATTTGAACCACAACCTCCAGTCTCTCCACTCCTTTCAACCTCCTCCCTCCAAGTTTCTTCTCTACCAGATCCACAGTACACCACTTCCTTCCCTTCAGCAAAAGACAGGTCTCTGAACTCAGCATAAAAAGACGCAGTAAGACAAGGCATAGACCTTCATATCAAGCTTGTACAAAGCAGGTCGTACATTGTAAATAATGGTTAATACATATAATGTTACTAATTCTGGAAATTGTGTGTTTAATATATTTTATTGTCTTTCTTTTCTTACTTTTCTAATATCTTGGAGGCTCTATAAGGATTCAAGGCAAGAGTTTGGGTTCTGGCAAGGATTGAGTCTGATGAGTGAATCACATTCTTTGAACAAGTACTCTATTATTTATTCATAAAATTGGGTGACAATGTATTTACTTGAGTCTAGACAGAGTAATTGCTCAATTTTGACTTACTGTTTTTTTTTTACCAAAGGCTTTCTGAAAAGTATAATTTTATTTAAATGCAGGGGGAGCAGAAGATATTAAATCATTTTAAATCATAATATTCTTAGCAAGTACATTAACCTTAACAGTCAATTTATGCGAGTTACTATTCATGAGGAAAATATAAAACACTTAAAGACACAATTTTTCATGTTGTGCTATGTTTATGTGATCTCCGAAGAATCCCACTTCAAAAAGTCAAAGAAGTCTTTGTCCATAGAGGCGTGCAGGTCACTTCATGATCGGGCTATTACATCAACACATCAGGATTCCTTCTGAATAAAGACTATTGAAATAGCATTCTGTCCACTCTTCTGTTGGCCACTTCAGACTCTCCACTGAAGTCTTCAATTTTTATCATCACTTCACAATACAGCCCATTAATCATTAAATAGTTTAAATTTTTTCCAATAGTACAAAATCAAATATCTATGCTTATAGACAAATTTCCTCATGAATATACTCGAAAATACTTCTTTTAAATTTAGTTAGTTATTATACCTTCTTTTCCAATGTGTTTGTTTATATTTACGTACAAATTACATAATTCTCATAATTATAAGAATCTGTATACTATTTATCTTTTCAGATAAATGAAATTAAAAGTTTTAGTATATATTTTGAAACAGGGATAAAAGGAACAGGCAAATGGCCTCCCTACTATAGCAGGATAAAGCTAAGAGAATCCTCTCTGATTCTCTTAGAGTCTTAAATACAAAATTTCTCTTTCTGTTCTTTAACATGTAAGTATCTACTCATTCAATGATTATTGTATGTGTCTGTATCGGCATGTGCATACCAGATATGATTATGTAGCTTAGGGGAGAATCTGTGTTGTTGTTTCTAGCCTTCTCCATTATAAAAAATTCTGGAAACAGAAATCTTAAGATTTTAGGTATTTTGAACTTTGGACACATTTCATCTGTATATTCAATATTTGTTCCTGAAAGTACGAAATCTAAAATGCTCCCGCATGTGAAGTTGGCAAACCTTAAGTACATGGCTTTAAAAAAAAATAGCATCTGTTCATTTACACCTTACTTTTTTCTTGAAAATATAAAACACTGAGAAATTAACTAGAAACGGATAAATGCATTTCAACTGTCAATGCTGGATTGTTAGCATAAGATTATGTGTTTACGTTTTTTGCTTACATTTTGTCTCCTTCTAAAGGGGCAGTGTCTTTTATGTGTTGAAAGACTGCAGTTCCTAGCTACTGTGAATAGAAGCAGCAAGAAGCATGGATGAACAATTATCTGTGTGGACTATGCATTTGGATTCCTCAATATAAGCCCATAGGAATGGCATATGACAGACATAACTGTAGTTCTGCTTTTAGACCAATTTGTTGTTCCCTTTGTAGTTTCCCGAGGAACAAACAACACTGATTTCTACAGTGATTGTGCCAGTTTATATTTCTAGCAGTCATGTTTCTTCTAGTCCTTAATTATGTGTGTATAATCTGACATATGTTTTCTAATTTTTATTTGTTTTTCTCTCTTCTCTGTAAAATAAAATTTTAAATCTGCATTGTTGTAAAAGCTGTTATTATTCTGCATGTAGACATTGCCCTGTATTCCCTGTGGGATCTTCAACTTGTACCATTAAAAAACCATTTTTTAAAAGTACATTATTAATAGCATACAATAAATTATTCTCTACTTGCAGATGTGGTATTTAAATGCAAGTCGTAAAAAATAAGTGTTAAAATGTGTACATAAAGGACTCCGCTGAGATGTCACAGAAATGACAAACAAAAAAATTCACAAGCTAATGGTGAAATTTTAACTGTATAGAAAGAAATATGGCTACATGATGTAAATTTGCCAATGTCATTATTCGTGAGAGATGCACCATCCCTTCAAATATCATGAGAGAATATACACAAAAGGTTCATGGTAGATTTTGCACTAAAAACAGAGTCATAAAACTAAAAATGTGGCTAAGAGATTAAAAGTGCTTTCTAGGGGTAGGTTGATCCCAAATTTCCTGAGAAACCGAAACACTGATTTCCAAAGTGGTTGCACAAGATTGCATTCCCACCAGCAATGGATGAGGGTACCCCTTCCTCCACAGCCTCTCCTGCGAAGGCTATCATTGGAGTTTTTTATTTTAGCCACTCTGACAGGTGTAAGATGATATCTCAAAGTTGTTTTGATTTGCATTTCCCTGATCGCTAAGGAGGTTGAGCATGACCTTAAGTGTCTTTTGGCCATTTGAACTTCCTCTGCTGAGAATTCTCTGTTCAGTTCAGTGCCCCACTACGCTGCGGTAAAAAACAATGACTTCTCGAATTTTGCATGCAAATGGATGGAAATAGAAAACACTATCCTGAGTGAGGTATCCCAGACCCAAAAAGATGAACATGGGATGTACTCACTCATAATTGGTTTCTAGCCATAAATAAGGGACACGGAGCCTACAATTGGTGATCCTAAAGAAGCTAAGTAAGAAGGTGAACCAAGGAAAAACATATAGTTATCCTCTTGGCTATGGGAAGTAGACAAAGTTGCCGAGGAGAAAATTGAGATCTTGGGGGTGGGGTGGGATGGGGGTAAGGGGAGATGGGGAGAGAAAAGGGAGAAGGGGAGGAAGGGGGAACTTGGGGAAAAAGGAGGATTGGGATAAAGGAAGGTTGGATAGGGGAGCACGGAAGCACAATTCTTAGTTAAGGGAACCACCTTAGGGTTGGCAAGAGATTTGAACCTAGGGTGGCTCCCAGGTGCCCAAGCCGAGGTCCCCAGTTAATTCCTTGGGCAGCTGGGGATAGGGAACCTGAAATGACCCTATCCTATAGCAATACTGATGAATATCTTGCATATCATCATAGAACCTTCATCCGGTGATGGATGGAGATAGAGACAGAGATCCACACTGGAGCACTGGACTGAGCTCCCAAGGTCCCAGTGAGGAGCAGAAGGAGGGAGAACAAGAGCAAAGAAGTCGGGACCACGAGGGGTGCACCCACCCACTGAGACAGTGGAGCTGATCTATTGGGAGCTCACCAAGGCCAGCTGGACTGTGACTGAAAAAGCATGGGATAAAACTGGACTCTCTGAACATGGCGAACAATGAGAGCTGATGAGACGCCAAGGACAATGACAATGGGTTTTGATCCTACGTAATGTGCTGGCTTTGTGGGAGCCTAGCCAGTTTGGATGTTCACCTTCCCAGATATGGACGGAGGGGGGAGGACCTAGGACTTTCCACAGGGCAGGGAACCCTGACTGCTCTTTGGACTGGAGAGGGAGGGGGAAAGGAGTGGGGGGAGGGGGAGAGGGTGGGAGGAGGGGGAGAAGGGTGGGAGGAGGGGGAGGGAAATGGGAGGTTGGGAGGAGGTGGAAACTTGTTTTTTCTTTTCTCATTTTCTCAATAAAAAAACTCGGGAACATGGGATGTACTCACTCATATTTGGTTTCTAGCCACAAACCAAGGACATTGAGCTTACAATTAGTGATCCTAGAGAAGCTAAATAAGGAGAACCCAAAGAAAAACATATAGGCATCCTCCTGAATATTAACCTTCAGCAAGCGATGAAAGGAGACAGAGACAGAGACCCAAATTGGAACACAGGACTGAAATCTCAAGGTCCAAATCAGGAGCAGAAGGAGAGAGAGCACGAGCATGGAACTCAGGACCGCGAGGGGTGCACCCACACACTGAGACAATGGGGATGTTCTATTGGGAACTCAGCAAGGCCAGCTGGCCTGGGTCTGGAAAAGCCTGGGATAAAACCGGACTCTCTGAACATAGCGGACAATGAGGACTACTGAGAACTCAAGAACAATGGCAATGGGTTTCTGATCCTACTGCACGCACTGGCTTTGTGGGAGCCTAGGCAGTTTGGATGCTCAACTTACTAGACCTGGATGGAGGTGGGGGTTCCTTGGACTTCCCACAGGACAGGGAACCCTGATTGCTTTTCGGGCTGGGAGGAGACTTAATTGGGGGAGGGGGAGGGAAATGGGAGGCGGTGGCGGGGAAGAGACAGAAATCTTTAATAAATAAATAATATAATTAAAAAAAAAAACTCGGAAAAAATAAATAAAAGTGCTTTCTACTTTTCCAGAGGAAAGAAGTTAGATTCCCAACACCCAATGTCTGGGAGGTAACAATCACCTGTGACTCTATCTCCATTAGTGAAAGAAAATGACTATGAGAATCAATCCATATTATGAAGAGGGTTTATTAGATTGACTTGCCTTTAATGAGCTTGGTTTTCCAAAATGTGTTTACATGCACACCAGGAAGCCTGAAAAGTTAGTAACTGACTAATATACACAATTGGGTATTATTGGAGAATTTACTGCAACGTTAGAAGGCCAAAGAAAGTGGATCATTGTCCAAGAAGAATGGCGACACCAACTGTGGAGTCAGGCATTGTCTAGCCAATCATCAGTAGAGAGTGAAGCCAGGCAGGCCGAAAGAACTTGGCTTCCCCCTCAGACCTCCTTTTACCTGGACCCATAAGGGAAGGTGCTGCCGCTCCGGCAGTGGTATTCCTCCCTCAAGAACTTCTTTGAGGATATTCTCTCCTTTCCTGAAGAGCTGATCTTGTTTCGCTGTATTTAGAAAACTGAAATTTATAAAGATTTCCTGCTACTTAACATTATAGTTTTTTATTACACAGTTATATATTTAAAATGCTTAAAATACTTGAATAGGAATATTATGATATTTTTTTAATTGCTGTAAAGTTATTGATTTGAAAAGAAAATTATTATTTTTACCAATGACAAAAGTTTCAATACAGAGAGAGACATATAAATTTTATTTATTCAAATATATTATTATTCTTTATAAGGACAAATTAGTTCATGGAATTTCAGTTAAAAGTTGAAGCCTCTTTTCTAATTTCATTCAAAGATAAGTGTTACTAAGGGGAAGTCCAATTGGCTACATTGTTCTTAAAAGAAGTTCTAAATGCTAAATTTGAAGCTGGAGTTCTCTTCAAATATGTCCCTAAGTGTTAATTGTTATTCTAATTTAAACTAATTTCTGCAAATTTAAAAAGACTATTTTGAAAAATATAATCAGCAAAATCCAGTTTATGTATCATAAGCTTCATCCCACACAAATATGTTGAGTTTTAAAATTCATATTATCATATTTTATTTATTATTTTTGGTAGTGTTAGCCATATCTTTTCCAGGAATTTATTAGAAACAGTAGTAGAAAGACCACACACATCTCTGTGTTGAGTAAAATGGTTCTACTTTCTTAGCAGTCAGGAAGTAATCTGCTTAGTTCCCAACTAACATGTTATGGTGACTGTTGAATATGAGTTTGTAAAATTGAATTTATATGAAATTAGCTATGACCAAATTTCCTCTGTATAAAATGATGTATGTTCACAAATATGTAAGAGAGGAATGAGTGAAACTATCCATATAAAAAGAAAGAACAAAGTAATGGCATTATTATTCTAGGAAGACAGAACCGATTTGATATGAATGGACATTTTGTTTTATTTCCTGGAGGAAATAGCACAGAAGCAGAGATAGATAATTCTTTTCCTAACTGAATCTGCTTTCTTTTATACAGTTTCCAGAAGTGTAACCAATCATCAAACCAAGAACTCAGTGTCTGTATAGTTCATATTGCTGATTGCCTTTCAAGTCATTTATGAAATGAAGAACCGAAGTAAACTCTGCAGCAAATTAAGCTTCAACTTACCTTATTTTGCAAACTATTTTCTATTTATTTTTAAGTTATATAAAATTAAGTTGCAATATAGTCTTCATATAATTCCAAATGTATCCCAGACCTATATATAAGAACTAACTTTTTCTCTAAATGTGGTCTGTAATAAATAAATGTAAACCCATGAGTCAATATGATACAAATTTGTATTGTAACTATCTGCCTTAAAGTAGATAAGAGAAAAAATTTTGTCCATCAGATGAGTATGAATAGCTAATACCAGAATAATCTATATAATCACTTGTTTCCAGTTCACATTATATTTCTCTAAAGTTTCCTCTTTTCAATACAACAATTTTAAATAAATGTCATGAAGAATTAAAAGTCATGCTGTCTGCTATAAAATGTAAGCATGATGCACACCCATCTATACATTCAGAATTAGGTATTACTATTTTTCTCCTTTCAATAGAAAATTTTATATTTTTTGGCCATCAACTATCAAATGTCTATTTCTTTGTCTTGTTGACAGCAATATTTCTTCTTGATCTATTCTAGTCCAGTTATGTATTAGCACTATGACATATCATAATGAAACACAATATTGTATCCATATTGAATTCACACGCTGTTTTTCATTGTACAATAATTCCAAAGCACAACTTGGTAGGATACTTAATCAGTCAAGTTTAGAGTTGATATCCATCATGATGATGTGTTTCATATCTTTGAATTCTTTTGACCTGAACTAACTTTTTGGTATCCTGGAGTTTTGATATTCTGATACTTTGGATCATGTGAATTGACCCTTTGTAGATCTTAGTTACAACAATACATAAAATGAGTAGACAGTTTGATATAGTACTAGAAATTTAATACATAAAATAAGCATTGAACATCATTATATGATACCTTACTAAAGGCTGAAAGCATGGCTTAGGAAAAGGACTTGTCAAGCATGCATGAAATATTCAGTCAATGTTCTACAAAAAAACCCTCATTCTTTCTATGAAGTTTTTTTTTATATTGATATATCTAAGACTTGGGAGACAGGATATAATTAATCTAAATTAAAACCATCACATTATTTCATCTCTTTTTTTATTTCATTACTTATATTTGGACACACTCCTTAATTAGTAAACTTAATACCATTATGAAGTATTCAGTCAAACAATATCTCTGCAAAAATAATGCATTGTTGTTATGAAGTCTTTTTATATTGATACATGTAAGACTTGGGGGACAGGATATAAATAATGAAATTATAGATGTATTATTGTATCTATAACTTCTTATTTCATCACTTAGATTTTCACACACTCTTTGATTAGTAAGCTTAATACATATATGCATACATATATATGTATGCATGTATGAATCCAGCTTGACCATTGTGCAGACAGTGGTTCTGTTCATTGCAAAAAATTGATTTCCAACTATTGTTAAATTATTTATTACTGGATTCTTTTTTTATACAATGATATGCTTTGATACTTAAGAAAATTCATGACCATATTATCTAGACAAATTCTTATTAAGGTTTACTCATATGGTCATATTAATGTTGTATATATTTTATTATCTGAATAAAATGAAATAAAATAATTTAAGTAAGATAATATATAGTGTTTATGAAACAATTAGGAAATGTGAATTAGAAATCTCAAAAATATATTACAGGTTATCAGAAATTTTACCTCTAACTATTCAGACTAAAATGTAAATAAAGCAAGAATCCAAGTTCCTAGGGATATCATGAACTAAATCTAATTTAAGGTTTGAAAGCTGTAATGATAACTACATGCCAGATTAAAATTAGAAAAAGATGTTGTAACAGGATATCTAGATTTAAACCAACTCCACATGGTTTTAATAATATTCTGAGACCTTCAGTAAATTAAAATACACCCAAAGTTTTAGTAAGAAGTTAAAATTGTGCAAACCAAAACAAAGTGAATTCTTCAGTTAAAATAATATTAAAATTCCTAGCTCTACTCAATGTTAATTTATGTTGATGAATCAGCCTCTTCTCTATTAAGTTCATAGTGGGCCCAAAGTTTGTATATAATGAATTTTATAATGGGTGTTTTTATGGAGACAAAGAACAGGCAATAGCTATATGCCTAATGATTTTGAAACATGAAAGAGCAAACTTTCTGCAAACAGCATACTGAGAGGCACCTGAACTTCCTAAGCTTCAAGATTCCTATTCCAGTCTACAGAAGCCCACAGAAATGTGTATAAATGGTCAACATGCTGATCTAGAGTTTATTCCTGGTACTATAAACCATGTGAAAAGAACATGGCTAGGGAGGATGTACATTTTAGAGTAAAACTTGTTGCTGATATTTTAGTATCTTGTTTTTTAGTTTATTTTAAATTAATGACAGTAAAGGGGTCGTATTAATGATATTAAAATTGTAGGAGCCAGGATGTTCGGGAACATCAGAGGAAAACTCACCGAACCAACTAGTTTTGCTCACAGGAACTCCCAGGGTCTGATCCAACAAGCTGGGAGCCTGAATGGAACCCACCTAGGTCCTTGGCTTATATGTGAGAGTTCTGTAGCTTGGTCTACTCATGGGAGCAGGGCTGTCACTGATGTTCATTCCTCATTCTGGATTGCCAAGCTTTGCTGATGCCCATGGAAGCCCTTTTTCTTAGCAAATATGGGGAAAAGGTGGATGGGGAAGAGGCGAGAGGAGGTGGGGGAGTAAGTGGAAGGTGAGGAGAGAGGGGGGGGTTGGTGAGGATGAAATAAGCTAATTAATAATAAAAAAAATCATCTTAAAGCAAGAATGATGAAGGCCAAGCAGAATTAATTTAAATATCAAATTTAGAAATTAAGATTTGCAAAATTGTGTCAGCAATTTTTTAATTTGATTTTAATTTCTCCTTTCTCATATTACTCTTGTCTATCTTAATAAAGTTAAATGACCTTATTGCCTGATTAGGCAATAATTTTTATTTATCCCTAAGAATTGTTTCTAACAATATCTCTGGAACAAACTCTTTTAAGAAAAAAAAGAGTTTGAAAGTTAGGTAGAATTTGCTAAGAAAAATCATGTGGTTCAAGAATTTACTTTGGGAAAAGATTGTAAACTGCTTCTACATAATATTGAACTTTAATATAATGATATATGTACGTTTTATACCTTTTTTGCTCTCTTTCTTGGCAGATTTGGTGTGTTAATATTGTAGGAATGTGTTCATTTTGAACTCACTGATGTTAGGACTCACTCTCTCCAACTGTCTTTTCTTTACAATAGATTTCTGACCTCTGCCTTCCTCCTGTCAAGGCTATTCACAAACATATTTTATTGTTGTTACTGTTCATTCTTCTCCTTCTTCTTGTGACAGGGTCTTGTGTGGTACTTTGAATGAGAAGAGAACTTTCCCAACAAACTTGGTAACTTGGTCCTCAGTTGGTTATGGTGTCTGGGGAGGTTAGTGAAGCCTCACTGAGAAAGTTTCACCACTGAGAACTGAGTTTGAGATCTTTTTACTTCCTGTGTATTAGCTCTCTCTCTTTGCTTGCTTCTATATTTTACATGAATTGTGATCTCTTTGCTTCCTGTCCCTACTGCCGTGCATGGTGCTTGCTCTAATACTGCCCTATCATGATGGACTCATCCTTCTGGAAATATAGGCTTAAAATACTTTTTTATAAGATAATGGTGTTTAACACAAAAACAAAATTCACTAATTTTGGCTTAGATTTTTACTAATTTATTCTTTACAGTTTTTCGATTTTTTTACATCAGGTTAAATTTTTAAATAATAATTTTCTTCAAACTGTGGTTTAAGGAACTCTGAATAACTACAATTATCATATCATCTCAACCTATTTGAATACACTTAAAACTATGTTTTGCATCTTCATGGTGGACCGCTGACATATTAATACACTCTTATAATCCAAGTCCTCAAGCAATGGATGCAGGATTGTGAATTTAAGGCCAGGTTGAACTATAAAGTAGGATTATTTTTTCAAAGAAGTCAATAATCAGAAATGTTCTTATCATGATAGATGGTAGAATATTTGCTTATGAGGGACAAGCTTCTCATCTTAATTTCCAGTACACAAAGAAAAAAGGCCTATATGAGGACCGCAAAAACAGTAAATTTAATGTCACACAGTTTGTTTGCTAAGTATCATAAAATTTAAGAATAAATGTGTTTTATATCAAGTATTGTCAGTCTAAGAGAGGAATGTAATTACTATCTGTGAAAGCTAGAAAACATACAATATTTTATGTCTTAAGAAGCTTGTAGTTGTACAAGATAAACAATTAAAACTAACAATTGAGTTTAATTTGGCACTAGCAATAGATACTTGTCAAATAAGCCCTTTTCCAGAGTGACAACAATTAAGTCACATGGACAGTGGAACAGGCCATTGTCATTGTCTGAAGGAACCAATAACTCAGTGTAGCCATTGTCCTAAAGATACAGTTTAAGACAGAAACACACACACACAAACATATACATATCTATACACATACATATTTGCATACATAAATACATATACATATATGTGTGTACATATGTATAAGTATACTCATACATATATATGCATAAAATGCAAAAAGAATTCCACATACTCATATTTTATTAATCATTCAATATAACTGGACATGTTCGTTAGGTATATCTTTTGTGAAATATAATAATTTAGAAAATCAATGTGTACTTATCAAAGTGATCATGTCCCATAAAATCTACACTCAGTAAAAAAGGCAGGATACGACAGGAGCTCAAGGCATTCAGTCTGAGTAACTTGTAGACAGGACATCCCATTCAGTCTGTGGATTTCTGGCTGTTCTGTTTCTCTGATCTTTCAGTTTTCACCCCCTAATATCTGACTCTGGGTTTTTATTATTAAGACCAATTAAAATTCATGCAGCATCAACTTATAAACTGGTCAAATGTTGGTAGGCAAAATTTTAATGATAATCTTGAATCTAGTGATTAAAAAGGAGAAGAGAGAAAGACTGACTCAAAGTCTGTGGCTCATGGTGGATGATGATACAAAGCTAAGGAAGAATTATATTAGTTCTGGATATAGAAATCAAGTCCCTGGGTATAGAAGAACTTACTGATGTCACAAAAACAAAGGAATAAAAAGTTTTCATAAGACTTTGAACATAATATAGAAAGATTTACTCAAATAACTTGACGTGGACATAAATAAGGACTTGAACCAGGAGTTTGTGGATGAAACATCATACTTCTGTGGATTGAGAAATAGTATGACTGTATTTTAGCAAATGAAGTCAAGCCACTTCACAATAATTAATAGAAATATATAACATGCATTTCTGTCATAGTTACACAGCTTACCTTGGAAAATTATTTCCAGTACAATGCAATGACAGGAAATAAATGGATTGCTATGAACAAATTTATAGTAAGAACGTTACTTTACTATACTTAAGGATTTGGCTTTTATTTCACTCTTAGGTGTTTTACATTAGCAAAGTTATTGTATTTTTTTTCGTTTCTTGGATTTTCAAAACAGGGTTTTTCTGTAGCTTTTGGTTCCTGTCCTGGAACTAGCTCTTGTAGACCTGACTGACCTCGAACTCACAGAGATCTGCCTCCCTCTGCCTCCCGAGTGCTGGGATTGGATTAAAGGTGTGCGCCACCACCACCCGGCTTAAGTTATTGTATTTTTAATACATGCCCTCGCCTGATAAAATTAGAAATCATATTTGTGACTAGGTCATATTTTAGTGTAAAATCGTAAGTGGCATAGGATTTTTCACATGTCCATCTTCAGCCTTAGGCCTCCTGACTTCTTGACAGCAAGTATGGTTGTCAGTCTGTGTAGTTCCGAATATATGCCCAATTCTGTACTGAAGAATCAGTGACCAATTGCTTGCTTTCTTTCCTCATTCCATAATGTCTTGTGGAGGGGTAATTTTTAGAATTCAGACTATGAAATTAATTTCTTATTTTTTTCTATGTATTTTTCTATAGGTTCATTCTAGGATATATATCAATTTCTTGCACTATAATAGCTATTTTGTTTTGTTTTGTTTTTATTGAATAATTCTAATTACTTTGTAATGTACAAAATAAATACTCAGAATTGGTCTATTATCTATATAACCAATTTGTATGCTTCCATCCAAAGAATCACGGACGAATGGAGGTTAAAACATTTACCTGTATATTTATGATATAGCTCCAGAATCTAGATCATCAGCTTTCAAATAATGTGGTACTCAAAATATACTCAAAAAATACTTTTATACTTCCCACCTCCTAACAAACCCACATCTCACCAAGAATGCATGACACGGTGGTTTGCATTCTTAAAATGTCACAAAGATATTTATTTATGTAGAAAAATAACTTTCAGTGTTTCCACTAAAACCTGCTAATGAAGCTACATCTTAGCAATAGTGAAGCACCTGGTGGAGTTCATTTCTACAGTGTCCTATGTGGTTAACTGCTTTGCTATGTAACCTCAAGACTCTGTTGCTGAGTGTGCTCCAGCGTCATTGCTGTCATTAGATAAACCAAATAAATTGGACTTTTGTAGTTATTGTATTAGTAGACCTTATACCTTCTCTTCTCAGTTTTTAATATTTTCTGTTTTACTGAATACAGTAAGTTACAGCCACAATCAGCAATCGAGTCAGAAGTACGAATATTTTGAAAAAGGTATCTTAACTGAAAGCAAATGCATAATGTGTACTATCCTCATACTACGTAAGCATATGGATCTCCTCAGAAAGACTTGGAATAAGTGTCTAGGGCTATATTTTCTGTGAAAACACAGACTATATATATATATCATAAATATACTTTAGCTTTGTAAAACACCAAAGGAAGAACTCAGCTATTTGATAATTGCCAGAACCTTTCTCTGAAAGCTTGCCAGGGCCATGAGTTATTGTTTAGGTGACAAAATGTCAGGATATGACAAGATATCCCAGTTATATAACATGACAAGGAACTTAACTCGGCTCTAATGCTGAAAAATACAAACCAAGGTAAAAATAAAAATGAAATAGGTCTTCCCTACTGTATTTGATGAAAAGATATCAAAGGTCTGTATGAAGTGCTTCTATTTTTCAAAATGTACAGACACAATACCTGAGCCAAAGAGTGGGAGCCTTTAGAAAGGAAAACTCAGATGTTCCGTTAGTATTTTATATACAATCTTCAAACGCGTTGGCAAAGAGCACAGCTCTGTCAGAGCACCATATTAAGCACAAGGAAAGCATTTTTATTAAAAACAGAACTACTTTGTTGAGTAAGAATTAAAATCTTGAGGAATATCAAACTTTTGTGGATTGAATGCATCTCTTTGCTTTGCTTAAAATTGTGTGATTTTAGGCGTTAAGGGTAGGTTGAGGAAAATAAATTTTTTATACAAGTTGAAATATGCAGAATGAAAAAGTTTAAAACTACCTACAACATCAAACTAGATCTTTGTAAAGATAATGAAATTATTTTTTTTACCCTTTTTAAAAAAAAGAAAAATGCAAAGGTAAATATTGAGTTCATGAATTTTAGGGATATATAAAGCAAATATGTCATTGTTTTAAAGAATTATCAGTTGAAAGGTATTATCTGATATAATATTGATTCTTCTGTGTAACTGCCACAATTTTCAAATAAGGTAATGGAATGTATAATAAAATTTTTGTAAATTATACTACAACTGTGTAATATTTCTAAACCAAATTAACTGTGAAACTGTCTGTCTAGCCATTAAAGAATCATTTAAAACAGAAATTAGAGAATTAATCCATTATTGACTGATATTTGAACAATTTCAAACAATTTTATAATATAGTTATTTACAAGGAAACATATATATTGCTTAATATGTTAAATATAAATAACATACACTGCTAAACTTTGTAGGACTCTTGTAGTGAAGTAAATAAAACTTTATTCTGTCCCAAATTACATTGGCATGATCTATAGTTACTTTCTGGCTGTGAACTTTTGCCTTTCCTCATAAATAATTGCTGATGATACCCAAGAAAAGGATAGATTATTTATAAATCTTATACACTTTCTTCAGGCTGTCTGTTATTGCCTGTGGTTGTTAAGTAAAAATGAGTGCTAAATAAAAGACATGTACATTTATTTTAATCTCAACACAGGTGAGAAAGTTGCATTCATGGATAATTGCTTTAAACATGTCTAATATAGCTATCACTCTAGTTTCCCCAAAAAGCTAATTTTGTATTAATTCACATAATCACAAGACAGTGTATGTATAGAATTTTCTTAAGAACTAATCTTGGGTAATATTATATGTAAAAACCATTTTAATAAATAATTATTTTCAAAGTCTAAAATAAACTTATTTTTTACAATTTATTGTAAGATTTTATTCAAAGAACATTATTTAATATCATGATACTACATGTAAGCTGCCTGACATTTTTTATAGGTGTTGAAGATATGCATTATAGTGTAATGTCTATGAGATTAAATAGTTTATTTTTGTGTGCTTGTGTGTGTTGGGGGGGTGGGTGAGGAATGGGAAAAAGAGCGAGAGAAAGAGAGAGAAAGAGAGAGTTTGGATTGACAGATTATGTCCCACCGCCTGGCTAGAATGTTCCAGTTTTTAGTACTCCAAGTGCCCAAAAGCTCCATTTCAGCAAGTCCAAACAAAATATAGCCTATCTTAGTTAAGGTTTCTACTGCTCTGAAGAGACACCATGACCACAGCTGCTCTTTTAAAGTAAATTAATTTACTAGGGTGGTTCACCACAGTTTCAAATGTTCAGAGAATTGTTATCATGACAGGGAGTGTAGCAGCATGCAGGCAAATTTGGTACTGGAAGAATGCCTCAGAGTTCTACATTTTGCAGGAACAGGAAGACAACTGAGACACGGGGCTGTATCCTGAGGATGGGAAACCCAAAAGCCTACCTCCACAGTAAGACATTTACTCTACAAGGTCATACCTGTGCCAACAAGCTATACCTCCTAATAGTGCCACTCCATATGAGATTATGGGGACCAATTACATTTAAACTATCACATAGAAGAAGAAAGCATAATACTCATGTCCAAGTTGGGGGAAAACGTCTTTGGTGATTAGCATTAAATGCCACCTTGAAATTTAATACAACCTAGAATCACCTGGTAAAGAATTTCAATCACAGACTATTTTCATTGGAGAAATGTAGGTGAATATAAGCAAGGAAATGGCTGAGCATGCTCACATTAATCCTTTCAACTTTTGATAGTGACTGTTATGACTTGCTGACTCAAGTTTCTGACATCTAACTTGCAACCTCAGACTATAACCTGGCATTTTGAGCTGAAATAAAGTCTTTCTGTCCTAAGTTAATTACTGTCAAGGCTTTTTTTATCACAGCAACTAGAACGAAACTAGAACATAGTCCAGGAAAGATCATTTAAAGAGACAATTTAACTCTTCGGTCATTGTAGGTACTAAGCAAATAAAAAGATTCTGTAACTACGAGACATAGAAATTATAATCATTCTAAAGAACTGTCCCCAGAGGAAGCTGGTTTACATGAGACAAGTGGATATTACCAGAACCTAGGACCTGAGCTGCCAGGTTCATTCTTGAGCTGGTGAAATTTCTCAGAAAGGAGATTCAGCCATTGCCAGGGATGTCATATTACGTAGGGAAGGAGACATTACCTTGGCTTCTGTTCACCCTGTCCTGAAATCTCCCGCCAAATCTTCTTAACAGTGGAATTTAATGGAAAGATACTTCACAAGGGAACCAAGGAGTATAGATTTTCAGAATCAGCCATGAAAGGATAAAGCGGGACAGTGTGAGGGGCGGGCCTAGGTAAACTGAAAGTGATGGTTCTGTTATCATTTCGAAAAATATTGCTTTCATTTTCATGGCTTTAAGAATTTCTGAGAAAACCTAGTAATGTATTGTCAACTGTATAATCATCTTTTAAATGAAAATATGATTGGCAGTTTGGTGTAGGAGGTCCTTCTGTATTTGTGTTGCTTTTCATTGGTTAATAAAGAAACTGCTTTGGGCCTGGTGATAGGGCAGAACTTAGGTAGGCGGGGTAGACAGAAATGAATTCTAGGAAGAAAAGCAAACAGAGAGCCGCCATGGAGCTGCCACAATCAGACATACTGAATCTTTCCTGGTAAGCCACTACCTCATGGTGATATATAGATTAAACCAAATGGGTTAAATCAAGATGAGAGAGTTAGTCAATAAGAGGCTAGAGATAATGGGCCAGATAGTATTTAAATGAATATAGTTTCTGTGTGGTTATTTCAGGTATAAGCTAGCTAGGCGGCCAGGGCAAACAAAGGGTCCCACTCTCCCTACTATAGCAGTTTGATAAATAAGCTGGATACATGTGACCATTTACTCAAATGATTATGGATAGCACATCTTGTTGAATGTCTTCATGCTACAAAATGCTCACCGCTAAATTTATGAAAAAAATTAGAATCAGTAAATGCTGCTGTTAAAACCTACATTTCCTGTCCTTATAAACCCACAACTTGCTTTCATGGTGCTTTTGCAAGGTATTCAACTACTTCATCCAAATAAATTTAAACATACTGATCATTCTATCTGATTTGTTTCCTCCAGTTATGTTAGTTATGTCAGGCAGCTGTGCATCGAGTTCCACAGCAGTGGTCTAAGGTTAATATCTATTATCCTTGCACATTGACCAGAGTAAGTCATCACAGCTAATCATGTTCAACAGAAAACACATAAACCATTCCCTAATATAGTATTATTTAAGACCAAAATGAGGAATTCCTTGACTTCTATAGAATTTAATTCAACCTTCTAGAAAATGCTTGGGCTGTAATAACTTACCATATATTTATGTTTGTACACCATAAATACCATTTGATTTTTATGTTTTTCTTTTATTGAAAATAGATTCTTTTTTCATACAGTGTATCCTGATTATAATTGCCAATGCTTCTATTCCTCTTATATATACCACAGTAGCACAGACATCTAGTGACCCTTCACCAGCACAAACTGAAGAAAAGAAACACACAAACTCAACTACCAAAAAAAAAAAAAAGAAACATGACCGGATTTAACAACCACTGGTCATTAATATCACTTAATATCAATGGACTCAACTCACCTATAAAAAAGCACAGGCTAAGAGATTGGATACGAAAACAGGATCCAACATTCTGGTGTTTACAAGAAACACACCTCAACCACAAAGACAGACATCTACTCAGAGTAAAGGGCTGGGAAAAGGATTATCAAGCAAATGGATGTAAGGAACAAGCAGGATGTAAGGAAAAATTTGATAATTTTTATCAAAGTTGACTTCAAACTAAAATCAATCAGAAGAATTGGGAAGGGACATTTTGTACTTATAACAGGAACAATTCATCAGGATGAAGTCTCAATCCTGATTATCTATGTCTCTAATATAAAAGCACCCACTTATGTAAAAAAAAACTATTACTAGAACTCAAGGCAGTCATCAAATCACACACACTAATAGTAGGAGACCTCAACACACCTCTCTCACCAATGGACAGGTCAATCAGACAGAAACCTAACAGAGGAATAAGAGAATTAATGGAGGTAATGAAGCAAATGTACTTAACAGACATCTATAGAACATTCCGCCCTAATAGAAAAGAATATACCTTCTTCTCTGCAGCTCATGGAACCTTCTTGAAAATTGACCACATACTCGGTAACAAAGCAAACTTCTACAACTACAAAAAAAATATTAGTAACCACCTGTGTCTCATCGGATCACCATGGATTAAAGTTAGAATTCAACAACAATGCTATTCTCAGAAAGCCTACAAACTCATGGAAACTGAACAGTCAACTACTGAACCACACCTGGATCAAGGAAGAAATAAAGAAAGAAATTAAAGTCTTCCTTGAATTCAATGAAAATAAAGACACAACATACTCAAACCTATGGGACCGTATGAAAGCAGTGCTAAGGGAAAGTTCATAGCACTAAGTGCTCACTTAAAGAAAACAGAGAAAGCACACATTGGAGACTTAACAGCCCACCTAAAATCTCTAGAAAAAAAAAAGAAGCAGACTCACCTAGGAGGAGTAGTAGACTGGAAATAATTAAACTGAGGGCTGAAATCAACAAAATAGAAACACAGAAAACAATCCAAATAATCAATGAAACCAAAAGCTGGTTCTTGGAGAAAATCAATACGATTGATAAACCCCTATCCAAACTAATCAAACAGCAGAGAGAGAACATGCAAATTAATAATATCAGAATCAAAAAGGGGGACATAGCCACAGACACAGAGGAAATTCAGAGAATCATTATATCTTACTACAAAAGCCTGTATGCCACAAAGTTGGAAAATGTAAAAGAAATGGACATTTTTTTAGATAAGTACCATATACCAAAGTTAAACCAGGACCAGGTAAACAATCTAAATAGACCTGTTATTCACAAATAATTAGAAGCTGTTATCAAAGACCTCCCTACCAAAAAAAGCCCAGGACCATATGGTTTCAATACAGAATTCTACCAGAACTTCCAAGAAGACCTATACCTATACTCCTTAAGGTATTTCACAATATAGAAACAGAAGAGTCATTACCAAATTACTTTTATGAAGCTACAGTTACCCTGATACCAAAACCACATAAAGACTCAACCAAGAAAGAGAATTATAGACCAATTTCACTCATGAACATCAACGCAAAAATTCTCAATAAAATACTGGCAAACCGAATACATACATTTTTTAAACATACTATGATCCATTTAGAGGTCTTTCTCATCTAAATTTGTCTTTATTGTGTGTCTGTATTTCCTTTTTTAACTATGACTGCTTCTTATAAAAAGCAGTGTGGCTAGGACCAAGGCTGATTTGCTTAGGCTCTGCCCAGTCCAGCATTGTGGTGGCATGTTCATCACAAATCCTATTTAAATGCTCTGTAGATGGACCTCCTGAAAGAGTCAGAGCCTTTTGTGCTGTCAAAACAGGAAGCCAGTTCCTAAAGGAGCCATGAAGCCTTTCTTGGAAATACTGAGTCAGGAAGACCTGTCTTAAAGGAGCTATGGCACCCCTGCATGCCCAAACAGAGCCCATCTGGAAAACAAAGACTGTGGCTAAACTTTGTTGTGTGTGTTATAGGTTTTAGGTGGATTTAGTTGGTATACATTGTCACACCAATCTGTCATCAGGAGTCGCTCATTCATTTCCTAGTCACACAGACTCCCAAAATAATCACACAGAAGAAGATCAAAAATACCAATGATAGCTTATGCTGGAGAGAATATGGAGTAAAGGGAACACTCTTTCATTGCTGGTAGGAATGCAAACTTGTACAATAACTTTGGAAATCAGTATGGTAGTTTCTCAGAAAATTGGGAATCATCCTACCTCAGTACCCAACAATACCACTCTTGGGCATATACCCAAAAGATTTTCAATCATACTACAAGGATATTTGTTCAACTATGTTCATGGCAGCATTATTTGTAATATCCAGAACCTGGAAACAACCTAGATGCCCCTTAATGGAAGAATGGATAAAGAAAGTGTGGCATATCTACACATTAGAGTACTACTCAGCAGTCAAAAAACTAGTCTCTCTGAATGTGACAGTTGTGTGACTGGGGCAGAATGTGCAGCCACAGACAGTGGTTCCAGGATTTATCCCTACTGTTTTTAGTGGCTATTTTGGAACCTATTCTCTTTGGAAGGATGTCTTGCTCACCGTAGATATAACACGGACGTCATTGGATTTTCCCCAAGGCAATGTTCCTTACCTTCTCTGAGGAGTGAATGAGGGGTGAGATGGGAGAGTAGGAGCAGGGAATGGAAGCAAGGGAGGAAGTAGGGACTTGGATTGGAAAGTAAAATGAAAAAGAGATCGTTTGTTTTCTTTTTTAAAAAAATAAAAAATAATAATTAATACAATAAAAAGAAAATTTTTATGATTTGGTTGAAATTTTTTTGGGGATTTCTTTAGCTCAGATGATTCTTCTTACTCTATTCCTATTATTCACAAGTTTGTTCTTTCCATTGTCTCCTCAATTTACTAGAATTTTGTAGATTCAGCATTTTCTTTTACCAGTGTATCCATTTCTTCTCTTGCAGCTTCAATATCTGAGAATCTCTTTTCTATATTTTATATTTTAGTGGTGAAATTTGCCTCTGTAGGTTACATTTGGATTTCATTTGGTTACATTTGGATTTGGAATTTTCATTTCCAAAATTAACTCAGTTTGTGTTTTCTATCTTCTCGTCTTAAACAGTTTATTTCTTTCCACTCTGTGAATGTTTGTGTGTGTGTGTGTGTGTGTGTGTGTGTTTTACTGTTTGTTTAGATTCTTTAAGGGACTTATTCATTCCCTCCAATTGTTTGTTTATATATTCCCGGATTTCTTTAAAGGATTTAATCATTTCCTCTTTATGAACCTGTATCATCTTCATATAATTGGTTTTAAAGTGTTTTTCTTATTGTTCAGCTGTTTTGGAGTATTCAGGACCTGCTATGGTAGGATAGCTGGATTCTAATGGAGACATATTGCCTTGTTCTTTATTGATTGTGTTTTCACTCTGGTGGCTAAGCATCTGAGTTGGGGATGATTATAGGTCTAGATGTTGATTTTTGGAATTTCCTTTTTTTTCAGTGGATGCTTTGTTCTTTAGTTTCTATTTTATCTCTGGATTTTGGAGATATTGATGGTTGTGTGTTACCTGTTTTCCTGGGCTGCGTCAGATAGTGTGTCTGGAGGTAGTGTCTGCTAGTATTGGAGGCTGAAATAGTGTATTAAGTTGGGGTAACAGAGGATTGAGGAGAAGTTCTTCATCATCCCATGAGAGTGAGGTCATAGAGCAAATGGGGACTGGAGCAAGTTTTTTTTAATAGAGAACTGGGGATGAGACTGGGCATATTGGAACAGGCAGAGCAAAGTGAGAGGCACAGGTCTGCCTTCAGCCTACTTTGTTGACCTGGTAGGACACATCATTACATATACTAAGGTTGTCACAGGTATTCTGATGCAGAACATTGCACGGGAGTTGGAGTTAGATCTGGGTGGACAGAGAAAAAAAATTTAACTACTGACAGTGTGCCTAGTATTCTGGGAGGTGAGGTCTTTGGGCTGGCAGATGTTGCCTCCTGGATTTAGGTGCTGGGATAAAGCAATGAGTGGGATTTGGGAAGTTAAAGTGGGAAAATCAATGGGATCCACAGGATATGAGATTAGGGTCCAGGGAAGGCTGCTACAAGTGTTCTGCAGAGCTGGGCAAGAGACTAGGCAACTGGCCCAGAGGGAACAGAGCGAGAAGAGAAGATCTGCAAACAGAGTACTTGGCATTCCTCGGGCGGGGTACCTGCTGGATTGCGGGCTGTGATAAAGAGAAGAGTGAGAAGATGGAGGTAAGGGAAGGTTCATCTGTGGGATCTGGAAAGAAGTTTTCAGCTCATGTTCTAAAGCAACACAAGGAATGAGACTTAGGGATTAGGTTCAGAGAGGATCAGGGAGTGCTGAAGGTCATCAGGTGGCTTGCCTCGCGTCCTGCTCAGCTCACCTGTTCCCAGTAAATGCCTACTGGAGTCGAAAGCTGAGATGATGGGATAAGTTAGGTCAAGGAAGATTGTGGGAGAAGTTATTTGTGATGGGTTTGGGTTTTCCAGAGGGGAAAGGGACACCACAGCAGGCTTCATTTCTCATTCAGCTCGTGATGAGACTTGTCGTATTGGACCTGGAGGAGGAAACGGAATCTGCAGATCTACAGCCTACTTGTTGCCCTAGGAGGAGTACTTTTTGGGTTAGCAGGAAGTGTCTGCTGGAGGTGGGGTCTGGAACACAGCAATAAGTGGAGGGAAGGAGGTTAGAAGCAGAGGTCTATAGCATACCATAATGGGTACAATGGGAAGAGAAGGCATCCAGAAGTGTTCTTTTGCAGATCTGGTGGTAAGAGAGAAGGACTGGATCTGGGGAGCAGATAGCTATGTGTACACTAAATAAATAAATATGTGAACTAAATAAAAATCATATTGATGGATTTCAAGTCTGTGTGTTACTTTCTTCTGTCTGGCCCAACTTGCATTTCTACCTTAACAAACTACTCATTTTTCCTGATGCAATATAAGTTTTATACTCTTTTCTTAGCCAACAAATCAGTTCTCGTTCTCTCTCTCTCTCTCTCTCTCTCTCTCTCTCTCTCTCTCTCTCTCTCTCTCTCTCTCTCTCTCTGTGTGTGTGTGTGTGTGTGTCTCTCTCCCCTCTCTCTGCCTTCTAATATTCTTCCCTGCTGACCTACCTCTCTACTTTTGTTGCTTTGATTCTTCAAAATGATGTAATTAGACATCACCCCCTACATGTTTTATTTATTTTACACTATAATATAATTCCATTTTTCTTTTCCTTTCCCTCACGTCAATCCCTTCCACGCATTGTTCATTTCCCACATGGCGATCATGTGAATAAGATGTTACAGGTAGGGATTTTGATATTACTAAAGACACATTCTCACAGGAAAGTCACTGCTTTTCTGATTCTACAATCTTTCTCACCTGCATATGTGTAAAAGTTGTCTTTGAACATTTTCTAGAAAACTGATAATTCATGTCCAGAAAAAAAAAGACTGTAAAGCTTATGAGCATATTTTAATCAGTAAAATTTCCAAACAAACTTTTCTAAACGAGTACATTTAGGTATTTGCATAGCTATTTATAAGTTGGTATCTGGACTGCCTGTTGAACTTTTGTCAGGGTTTTATTACTTGGCAAGCAATTTCAAAGAAAGGAAATGAAAAAATAATAATTCAAACAATATATTGCAGGGTTTATTTGAGAGAAAGTAATTAATAGACATGGAAATTTTCCAAACCAAAATTAGTTCAGAAACATTTACTCAGCAGCATGTACAATTTTTTAAGAAATCAAGAGGGGAACCTGATTTGCTGCAGCTGAATGATGCTATACTTGGGCATGGTATGAAGAGCATTTTGATTTGGTCAATGATCCAATAAGCAGTTCACCGTTAATTGAAAGATGACTTTTTGTAACAGGTTAAGGCAACTATTTCTTACAAAAAAAAATTGTCTTGAAACTGAATATTGATCTGAGTATACAATATTTCGTGCTGCATTTTATTACATAGAAACTCAAATATTGGGTACAACTTAACTTTAATTCTTGATTTTTGCTTACTTGATTACTTAATCTTTCAATTGGTATCAAAGTTGAATCTTAGAATAAAAGCAATATAGAGTAATTACTAAACTATCTCTCCCAGTACTGATTTTCCATTAGACTATAATTGAGTATATTTTTCTGATTTCTCAATTTTGACAATTGAAGTTACCTAAACCAAATTAAAAATTATTTTAGGTAATAAAAAACATTGATTGCTACCAAAAAGATATAAAACAATGAAAACTAGACACAGAGCCATGACTGTCAAATGAAGCTGTGGGAAAAGAAGGAACTACATGCCTTTTTTTCTCTGCAGTTGTCTACAATACTCTTCTATGATAAAAAATAGTCAGTTCTGGGTCTATTCTTTTTAAATATTCATAATGTTTGTCTTAAAGTGCAATTTATTGAAAGAGTAAAGGTCATTGGCATTGGATAATTACAATTTGGTCAGCTGAACATCCTCTGTATTGAGTCTCATCTCTTTTCTGTATCTCCAAACTTTCATTTTATTGCCTTGATAACAGTCTTGGCTCAAGTCCCATTCTTCTTCTGACTCTGGCTTGTGTCTTGCATCCTTACTGGCTCTAAGCCCTGTTCCCACCATCTCAATCCTTCCAACCTCAGCAACTTTAGCAGTGCTCACTATACTCCATGCTACCTCTAGTTCCAAATGTATATTCTAATTGGATAGCATCCACAATATCTTAGCTAATCCCAACTGTCTAATATATATTGTGATTTAAATCACAGAAACTTTTCAAGGAGTATCTCACATCCACAAAGAGTATATTAGTTTTATTCTCAAAATTATTTGTAGTATCTTTTTTTTTTTACTTCCAAATGTTAACATATTTGGACCACCCACCCAAAATCACAAAGGAAAGAAAAGAAAATAGAGGAAAACTAAGCTTCAATGTCCTTTTTTCTCACATGACAATTCCTTTAAAAAAAGAAGATTCAATTTTTTTCTTGGCTCAGATAATTTTAATTAAAATAAGCACTATATTCTAAAACTTCTTGGTTATGTAAAAACCTATAATCCTAAGTCAGAAGGAATTTTTGTCAAGATGTATCTGGCCCAAATAGAAACTTATTTCTTTTTAAGTTGCAAGTCATAATACCACATTTTCCCTTATTAATCTTGTCCCTCTTCCCAGAGGCATTCTTGGAAGCATGGTAATTTTTTCTCATTGCTCATACTCAGATAATTGATTTCCTTTGTGCTGTTCAAGAAAAGAAATCATTCATGGTCTTTCTTTGGTTTCTGAAGTTCTTTCACTTCTATAATATTTCTCAGTAAAGGCTCGATTTTATTAACACACACACACATCACACACACTTCTACAGTGAGATTTATATAATTTTTCTCATCAAATTCATATATGTAAAATGAGCCTCCAAAAGAAAATGTACTTGAATAGACTAGGGAAACTTTGGCTTAAAACTTGAAATTATCTATCAAGTATGGAGCCAGTTCAGAAATACCTCTAACTGCATTCGAGGATCTTAAGTAAACAATCCTTATTACAAAACAAGGAGAAGATTCCCCATGTAAAGTGTCCCACTGTAGAGATCTGGCTCTTTTCAGGCAAGGGGAAAGGGTTACTGAATCTTTATCATTCTTCTTGAAGAATTGTACTTATCTCATACTGTCTCTTTATTTAGCACCCATTCCTATTATTTCTTCATGATATAGTGTCCTTGAAGCTTGCTATTGCCCAAAATGACCTGAAGAGGATAATGATTTTAAAAAATTCAAAAATTTCAAAACATCATCAGTGCTTGATGATTACTTTGTTTTCAGTACTGTTACCTTCTAGAACTACGAAAGGTAACAGGTAAGGATCAAACCTCCAGGACAAGGACAGTTGAGTTTTCCATGTTTTGCCACTCATTTGTGTGCTATTTTCAGCAGTAAGGCTTTTTGAGGTTTTTCAATTTATAAAGTGAGCTATAGGTAATATTTTATGATTTTGAATATTATTAGTTAGAAATCATTGAATAAGAGGAGTAGATTAAGCTCTTTATCATAAAATCATTTCTAACTTTAAATTTCTGCCATAACTTATCACATTTCTTGCAATCTTAGTACCAAAAATAAAATAAGTCTCATAATCATACAATTTAAAAGTAGATAAATAATGAATCAACTCATTCTCTTTACTATCCTTTTAAACATCTTTTGAAATATCAAATTCATGTAATTCTGCAACATTAAATTTAAGTGCCACCCTGGGAGAGATTTTTCCAAACTTTGTTTTTAGAACTGATCATTTTCTCTTTTACATTAAATGCATTTACTAAACCTCCACTTACAGCTATTTTCATAACTTGTTTCAGTAAATTTTGTTTCTTTATTATTTTATAGACCTGAATTTATCTTCAGGCAATGAATAATAACTTTTTCATAAGTGAAAAAGTATTTTCAGGGTTGCTATAAAATATTCCCACATAAATATTTGTCAAAGCAACTGAACATCTAAAAGGTTCCTGTGGATTTCTTGGCTTAAAAGTATATATACCCTTTTCCTAGGATATACTGCAATCACATGGGACAAAGTAACTGGTGAGTTATTGTGAATATGAGCCCTGTGTGTCAATTATATAAATATAAAGCTTCTTTTTGTAAGTGTCATGTTAACAGCAGGGTCTAGATGGCTAGTGAATAAAAAATTCTATCATGCTGTACTTGAGGGAAAAAATACCAGAGTATGAAGCAAGGTATCTAAAAATATGAATATTCTTAGTTCAGGAAAGTATTATACTGTAAAAATTGGTTTCCTAATCACATGTAATAGAGACCAACCTTATAATTTGGTTTGGTTTATGGTATTTTAAAATGTTCTATTTTTAAAAGTGACATATATATATATATATATATACATATATATATATATATACATATATATATATATCAGGTAATAAATTTGTGAGTATGAATTAACTGGAAAAATAGGATTATACTGTGTTCTAAGTAGAATTTTGTAGTACAATTACAATAAGAAAAACATCTCAGCTATGTTTTACAGATTTACTATGCTTTTAACATTTTTAAGCATATTTGACTAGCTTATATTATTTTGAGATTTTTAAAAGAATTTCAAGCATTTTAATAGAAATTAATGAGAATCTAACTTAGAAATTGCTTTTGAATTAGATTATAGCATTCTCAATTCCATACAAGTCATGTAGCTTCTTGTAGTTTTCTTGTGTATAGAAAGCTTTTTTTTCTCTATTCATCTCCTAATGCTTTCTGTAATCTATAATCAACACCCTGTGCATTCTTGTTCTACTGAAAAATATTTTCTCACAGTAGAGTCTATAATAGTATAGAAAGCCATATTTTCTTTATTTTAATATTTTCTTTTATATGTTGCTATAAATAATAGCTACAATTCTCTTAGTGCGAAACCACAAGCTTCCAAAATACTTTTGAGGCTCTTATTTCCCTTCTTGAGCCTGGGGTCCACACTCTCATAAAAGACAATATCCTTTAATGCATTAAATTCTAGCTGAACTAAAACTAGGGCAATGAATAATACCTGACGCATGGTTCCTTAGCAAACTCTCCATCAGTTACCTTATGAAATAATTGTTTAAGCTAACAACAACAATTAATTCAATAGCTATAGTATACAGGGAAAACATTGAATTAAAAATGTACATGTCATTAGTCCTGCTTACTTTGTTTTGCTGACTTTTGGGGCATTATGTACATTATAAACATGTATTGATTGCACAGATTATATGAATACAAAGTTCTACCACATGACTTTGTATATTTAATTTTTGCCAGTTAGTGATTCATATATTTTTTCAAATGTTTTCTTAAAAAAGAATAAATTTTGAAAATATCAAATACACAACAGATTTCATATACAAAGGTTTTTGTGTAAATGTTTCTGTTTAAGTCAATTAATACTTTAATACTGAAAGCGGTTTAACTTTTTAAATATCCCTTCTCTTACTTCAAATATGATTATTAAAAGTCCTAATAGTAGTGTTATTTTCTTAGATTCTGAAACTTGAGAAACCATCACAATTGTGTAAACAATTCTTATGTAACATTATGCAAAGATAATACATTTTAGAAAAAAGCATAAAGTATTCTTTAAATTATATGGTAAATTAATATAACATAATATTTTAAATTAAAATATTCCAAATATTGGCAGCTCAAGACATGAGCTCTCATCATCTACTTCCTTTCACCATACCTGGTGTTTGCCATCATGGTCCCAGCAACGATGGATGCTCAGCCCGATGGAACTCTAAGCAAAATAGACCTGCCCTTCTATAAATTGCCTTGGACATGGTATCTTATCAAAGCAACAAAAAAGTAATTTGTGCCCTGTGTCATTTATTTCTTCACTTCAGCTTATATTTAGTATTAATTATAGTTTGCTGCCTCATTCTTCTCATCCATTTACTGCTTAGTGAAGTTCATTTTATTTCCTGCTGAGGCAAACTCCATGTTAGTATCTAATTTGTAGTCTTTTCCAGTAGTCAATCTTTGCTCTATTTGTCATTTTCTCACAGTGAATACAAAACTGTGACTGGCCAAGTGAAGACACAGCTCACTGTGTGAGTCTTTCTTTCTGTCAACATAAAAGCAGGACTTCCGTTTATCATATACAGTGTATTTGGGGAGACTTTATGTTTATTTTATTGATGTAAAATATTTCTATTTGTATTACTGAGGCCTTCCTAATAATTCCTGTCTTAATCCCTACCAAGTAGATAAATAAATAGCAAAGCCAAAGACACAACACCCTTTCTTTGCCATTAGACTTTGCAATTCAGACACTTTCCTGTCATCACTAATATTGGAATGAAACATATCAAGCCAACCAGGCTTGGATCACATTTTCAGGGGAGACAGGCATGCCACGATGCTGATCTTCCGTGGTTCTCTTTATTGCTATGAACATAAACTTTTGTTATTGTTTGAATTCACATTGAAAATACTCACTTTTAATCTCTTAAGTCCCTACCACTTTCATATTTATTTTTAATGTATTTTTGCTCTGTTTTCTACATTAAATTCAGTACACGCATTTGCCTGAAGCTACTATTGGTTGCAACTTAGTTTCTCAGATTTCTCTTGGCTTCAGTGATTTTTACAATGTTGAAGCTTTTTGTAGTACTCTCCTCTGTTATGTATTTTCTTCCCATATTGGTGTATTCTAACGTTTTCTCATTAGCTCTTGGTAAAATCTATCAAGAAAGATATCTCTAGATGATTACAGAGCACCATATTTCTCAAGATGGTAAACAACATAGAATACTGTATTTATTCTGCTTTGTCCCTTCCTTCAATGACAGTCTTTCTGAGCATGCTATATTGATCCTCATGCGCCCATTGACCTGCTGGAAATTCTTTTCTTAATACACCAAGAGATGCTCCATGGTAGCCAGATAACAACAAGATTTATCTCAATACAAAACACCCCCAGAGCCGGGCAGTGGTGATGCACACCTTTAATCCCAGCACTTGGGAGGCAGAGGAAGGCGGATCTCTGGGAGTTCGAGGCCAGCCTGGTCTACAAGAGCTAGTTCTGGGTTAGGTACCAAAGCTACAGAGAAATCCTGTCTCAAAAAAAAAAAAAAAAAAAGAAAAGAAAAAAAGAAAAAAAACCCACCCCCATAGACTTAGTGCCTAAAATCCTGCTGACTTTTGTAGTAATTAATGTTTCTTGTTTTACTCATAAGCCTATTTTTTATTGTAACCAATCCATGTTTTTTTAACAGAAATCCTTATCCCTCCATTATTATTCATCCATAGGCTATATGATTGTTGTGTTGACTATTTGACATAGCTTTCATGAATACTTCATCTAGTTGATGTTTTAGATTAGACAACTATATTAAATAACAATGTTTAATTACTTTGTAATTTAGATAAATTAACCTGTAAAGATCATAACTATATGTAAATGGTAGAGTAGTATCTACACTTTTATATAATTCACTTTCTTTATGCATAATAATATGTATATACAAATATTTATATAATTTTAAAAATATGTTAGTTTTAACATTCAATTTTGTTTCAATTCAAAATTCACATTATTATGTTTTAACAAATATATTGTACTAATCATTTCATTTTATTTCACTTAAGATAACATGTACATAAAATACTAAAGAGATAATTTGACCACATTATTTTGCACTGGTTGGAAGAATTGTGAACTTGAGAAATGAATGTGGAAATAATTTGTATTTTGAGAAAAAAATACTGAAGGCGTCTGTTGAAATTAAGTGGATTTCTGCAGAAACCTGCTTACCACTAGGGAACGTTTTAGGTGTGATAGATTTGAATATTAATAATCAAGGATAAAACCTCTTGTTCATTAGGCATTGCACCTGACTAGAAGCTTAAGCTCACCTGTTCAAAATGAGATTAATCATCCTAAAATTTTCAAGACACCTATGGAGAAATGACAGCAGGAAGTAATCAGCTTGGAGAAAATCATCCTTAATGAGGTGTTGGAGTGTTGTTTTCTTCTTTCCTGCCTTGATCCTGTTCTATTAATTGTACTAAATAGTCTCTGTATTTGAATGTTTTAGACTTCCTAGGTTTTACGCCTATCTGTTCACATTCTTGGAACTATAACCATATGTAAAACTCCCCAGAACTTGACACAAGTGAAGCCATGATGGAAGTATTATTCAGGTCATGGAATTCAGCATGTAGGCAGCCACCACCTGCTAAAATAAGAACAAAGATCTAATCCATCAAAGTCTAGAGTTCTGGGAATGTCTCTTAATATACCACCCTTGCTCTTTGGCTTCTCTCGTTCTATACTTCTCACTAACTGTTGTTGCTGGCTGAGGTGTGTCAACCAAAGTTGTGGATTTTCTGCTTGCAAACTCAACCTAAGAAAGGTTCAGGACTGCACTGTGGTTGTGAACACCCTTTGTAGCTGCTAGTTGGCTAACAAAGTTTTTTTTTTGTTTGTTTGGTTGGTTGGTTGTTGTTTTTTTTTTTTTTTGGCTTTATTGCAACCTGTTTCTGAGAAGTCTTCTGTGGTAGATTCCTCACAACCTAAACTACAATAGGTTAAATATATAAAAATCACTGTCTCATACAAAGTGATAAATATGTGAGGGAGATAGAGGAATGATAAACACTCTGGAATGGAATTTACAAATAATATAGTTATAAAACCATAAAAAATCTGTATTTAAATATAGTTTATGGAAGTGAAAGAAATGAAACCTCTGAGCCCGTATTTTACATATGGAGAATGTGCAAGGAAAACGGTGCAGTGCAAGATGTGAGCAGGTTTAGTAATAAGGACAGTTGAAGGCGTAAGTCACAAACAATGCCACACCAATTTGGGATTATGATTAATAGGGTGATATTTATTTAAAGGGGAAAAAACTTACAGATCACTGTCAGCCCTCTGCGTAACCAGGAAGGAAGTCAAGTCACCGGCGGAGCAGGAAGTGAAGAGAGCGAGGAGAGGGAAGTGGCCGCTTTTTTAAAGGGAGAGAGACCACACCCCAAGGGGCTGGTATCTCAGCGGCGATAGGCTGGAGGAGTGGGAGGACCTGCCGTAACACCTCCCCCTTTTGTTTAAATAAGAGAGTTCTAAACCTACTATGAAATTATATACAATAAGTACAAATATCCTATTCTAACTAGCTTAGGTCTTGTATAATAAATAACTTGGCCAAGTCATGAGAGAAAAGTAACTACATCTATATAGTCTTCAACCCCATCGAAGATCTGAGAAGGGAAATAATGTTACCTGGTTAATTAGGAAGTTCAGTAAAACAACTTCCAAAACATGCAACAAATCACAGAGACAACTAGCTACCTAGGCAATCACCCAAAGTCACATTAGCAGCGTTGAAGCAACCAACTTTGGCTAAGGCCTAACATAACTGACACACCATTTTCAAAGGCAAGCAACTTTTCAAAACTATCTTACCCTGTCTTGGCAGGATAAGACAGCCCTGTTTTATCCATTGATGCATGCTCTGTATCTTTGTCAGTGGTTGAGGTATGGGCATTTCTTTGCCCCAAGGCCAGTTCTGCCAAAAGGAAAGGCTCCAGGTGGAGTGTCTTTGGTGCTCAACATTCTCTCGGGAATAGAGTGGTGTTGCCAGGAGCAATTGTGTCTCACTACCACAAAACTCTGAGTTAGATTAAAGGCCATTTTCTACAGCTCTTTGAAGAAGTTGAAGACTATCTATCTATACTGAGTATAATCTCTATATATCTAAAGAACCTGATTAGTCTAATTATAAATGACAAACTTAGATGACTATTAGTCTATATAATTCTCAATATCTATCTAACTTAAAGATTAAGACAATAAACAACTGTGAAACAAATGAGGACAATGACCTCCAAATATAAACAATGTACAAATATACATTGCAGTAGGTAAATATATATCAACACACAAACATTATATAAGTATCTTAATCAGAGGTAGAAATGTACACAGCAATATGGTAAATATATACAATACAATATATGTCAATACATAAAAATGTTTTAAACAAGGTAGAAACATGCATGCATCCAATAGTCAATATAATTTAACTTTGTATCAATATACAAGAATCTATACCAATATATTTGTCTAAAAACAGTAACTCACAATTACAAATCTATTATCCCATCATCCCTCTTTTTTTTTTTTCAAAATGATCCCTGAGCTTATAAAATTCCTCCCCCAACCCTCAATCGTATACTAATTATAATCAACCCCTAAATGATGTCCCTAAACCCAAGGGCAAACTTTACTGGGAGAGGGGACGTCGTCCTCTAGAATTACTTCCAGCTGTCATGGGGGCGACGTTCTTTCTGGGGGATCCTGTGAAAGTAAAATGATGGTTAAATTTCAAGATCAATGTCTTTTAAAATTGCCAATAGTCTCTGAGTATTTTGTGCAGGTCTGGCCAAAATGTTGTATAAGATGTGCACCATTTCAGCTAACCAAGTTGGAACTGTCTTGTGCAGCTGGTACCCAAAGCAGGTCTTGTTGTAGCGCTATCAGTATCATGACGTCATATCAACCAGGTGGAGTTGTTGTTATGGGGCCCCATCTTCTTCCTGGAAACTTCAAATGTCACTTCAGGAAAAACTCATTGTTCATTATGAGAAACTTAAGCATTAATCATATAGACATATATATATATATATATATATATATATATATTCAATGAAAGACATGATAGATATATTCAATGAAAAGTATGATAGATATGAAGAAAAGCAAAGATGTTTTCTAAACTCATATTTCTTTCTGTCCCACATCATGGCTCTTGACATGAGACAGAAACTCCAGAAACTCTGGGTTTTTCTCTTACTAACAGGCTTGGAATTGGAGAGGGACTGAGCCAGAGTCCAACTTCAAAACCAGCTTTATAAATTTAGAAATATGGTTTAATATTACTTACACAACCCATTCAGTTTTCTTGATATTTCCTATCGGGCAGGTATTTTTCCATCTGTCAGTATCCAAACATCCAGGGTCCCTTGAATTTCTCAAAGATGAGTGTTTTCCTGTGGAGATAAGAACAGAACCCTGCCCCCATTCTATATGTTTTTCTTACCACCTGTATGAATATCATCATTGTGGATGAGTTGTCATTTCTCCTTTCCAAGAGGTTTCTCTTCTTCAAATCGAAACTTTATTAATTTTGATGGTATCCACAATTTTTCTTCTCCTGTGGAAACAAGAGCAAAACCCCTTCCCCAACGTAGCACATCTCCTGGCTTCCACTGAGAGGTCAGCACATCTTTGAAATAAATCGGTTGATTTAGTTCAGCAGACTTTTCCATTATCCAATGTCTCTCTGCTGCTGTCGTTCCTTTCTCATTAGCGTTAAGAAAATTCAAGGTTAATAAAGCATTATGTAATCTATTTCTGGGGGTATTTTCGGTCCCTTTCTGTTTGTTCAGCATATCCTTTATAGTACGATTTGATCTTTCTATAACTGCCTGACCTGTAGGATTATTTGGTATACCTGTAATGTGTTTTATATTATAATAATCAAAAAAGCATTTCATTTTCTTAGATACATATGCTGGACCATTATCTGTCTTTATTTGCGCAGGTATACCCATGATGGCCATAACTTCCAATAAATGTGTGATTACTGAATCAGCCTTTTCTGAGCTCAGGGCAGTAGCCCATTGAAAACCTGAATACGTGTCTATGGTGTGGTGTACATATTTTAATTTACCAAATTCTATAAAGTGGAACACATCCATCTGCCAGATTTCATTTCTCTTAGTGCCCTTTGGGTTACTCCCTGCAGGCAACGGTGTTTGATTATAGAAAGAACAAGTAGGACATCTCTTTATAATGTCCTTAGCTTGTTGCCAAGTAATGGAAAATTCTTTCTTTAGGCCTTTACTATTGACATGATGCTTCTTATGAAATTCTGAGGCCTGCAACACACTTCCAATCAATAATTGATCAATCTCAGCATTGCCTTGGGCTAGAGGACCAGGCAGACCTGTATGGGACCGGATGTGTGTTATGTACATCGGACAAAGCCTGTTCCTGATTATGTCTTGTACCTGGATAAACAATGAAGTCAACTCTGTGTCATCTGGTATAAATTCAGCGGTTTCAATATGCAAGATAACTCTTTCTGCATATTGTGAATCTGTAACTATATTAAGAGGTTCTTTAAAATCCCTTAGCACCATAAGAATGGCATATAATTCTGCCTTCTAGACAGAATTATAAGGGCTTTGTTCCACCTTACTCAATTCATCTGACTTGTAACCTGCTTTCCCTGATTTATTTGCATCAGTATAGAACGTACGGGCTCCAGTTATTGGAGCATCACGTACAATTCTAGGAAGAATCCAAGAAGTTCTTTTTATGAGGTTAAGTCTACCACTTTTGGGATAGTTGCTATTAATTTCTCCCAAAAAGTTAGCACAAGCTCTTTGCCACGGTTCATTGTCTTCCCATAACTTTTTTATTTCTTCAGTAGTAAAAGGCACTATAATTTCTGCTGGGTCTATACCTGCTAGTTGACGAAGTCTCAGCTTACCTTTTATAATTAATTCAGAGACTTTTTCCACATAAGTTTTTAATTTTTTACTTGGTTTATTAGGTATAAATATCCACTCTAAAATAATATCTTCCCTCTGCATTAGAATCCCTGTAGGAGAAATTCTGGAAGGCAATATGACTAGGATGCAGCTAAGATTTGGGTTCACCCTATCCACATGTGCCTCCTGTAATTTTTCCTCAATCATTGTCAGTTCCTTTTCTGCTTCAGCTGTCAGTTTTCTTGGACTATTCAAATCTTTATCACCATCTAAGGTTTTGTTTAAATGGACTATTAGATCAGGTGTTATCCCAACAGCTGGTCGTAGACTGGAAATGTCTCCTAACAATCTTTGGAAGTCATTAAGAGTCTTTAACCGGTCTCTCCTAATTTGTGCCTTTTGCGTTTTAATTTTCTCTAACCCTATTCTGTAACCTAGGTAATTAATAGAATTTCCTCTTTGAATCTTTTCAGGGGCAATTTGTAATCCCCACCTAGGCAAGACTTTCTTTACTTCTTCAAACATCCTTTCTAAAGTATCTTTATTTGAATCAGATAACAAGATGTCATCCATGTAATGATAAATAATGGACTTGGGGAATTGTTTACGAATTATTTCCAATGGCTTACTTACAAAATATTGGCACAGTGTAGGACTATTGAGCATACCTTGTGGGAGGACAGTCCATTGATATCTCCTATTGGGCTGAGAATTATTATAAGTAGGCACTGTGAAGGCAAATTTTTCTCTATCCTTTTCTTGTAACGGTATAGTGAAAAAACAATCTTTCAAATCAATAACTATAAGAGGCCATCCTTTTGGTAACAGAGAAGGCAAAGGAATTCCAGATTGTAGTGAGCCCATAGGTTGAATTACTTTGTTGACAGCTCTTAGATCTGTCACCATTCTCCATTTACCAGATTTCTTTTTTACAACAAACACAGGAGAATTCCAAGGGCTGGTTGATTCTTCAATGTGGTGAGCATCTAGTTGCTCCTGCACCAGCTGTTCCAATGCCTGTAGTTTATCTTCAGCTAGAGGCCACTGTTTGATCCATATTGGCTTCTCAGTTAGCCATTTTAAAGGTAGGGCTGTTGGTACCTCTAAAGGTTTGGTATTTGCTGTATGTTCTTGTACAGCCTGAATGGCTAGTGACCTTTTTCCATAATACCTCATCATATACTTCCCAGAATTATGAGTTCCTGGAACTACAGGAATGTTAATTTGGGTATTCCATTGCTGTAGCAGGTCACGGCCCCATAAATTTATGGCAATATTGGCTATATATGGCCTTAGTCTTCCTATTTGCCCTTCAGGCCCTATGCATTCAACCCATCTTGTGCTTTGTTTTACACGAGATAGGGTTCCAATTCCCAGGAACTGAACATCTACCTCTTGAAGAGGCCAATTCGGATGCCAAGATTCTGGGGTAATGATACTTACATCCGCACCTGTGTCTAATAAGCCTTCAATAAAAGTGCCATTTATACAGACTCTTAGCTTTGGTCTTTGATCATTAATAGAAGTCTGCCAAAATATACGTTTACTCTGTCCAACTGGGTTTTTTGACTCAGCCTCCACATGGATTTCATCATTTAGACCAGTATTACTTTTTACAGCAGAAATTGGAGCTTTTAATTTTCTTGGTGAGGCATGTTTTCCACTGTGACTGGGAATGACTGGGCCACTGTTGGCTTGGGGGCCTGCGAGAGGCCCCTCAAGGAGTTTCCCGACGGTATCGGGTTGCCTTGTTTGTCTGTTGTTGACCTGCATTCATTGGACCAATGTCGGCCTTTACCGCATCTCCTACATATACCTGAAGGCCTAGGTCTCCTATCTTTGTCATTCCCAGAGGAGATAATATTCCTAGAAATTCTGTGCCTGCAATCCCTTTTCAGATGTCCTAATTTACCACAATTAAAACACCTGGCAGTTTGATGTCTCCTCATTGCTGTGGAAATCGCTTCTCCTACCCAAGATTCATCGTTATAGCTAAACGTCTCAACATTCATCGTATGCTGAATCCATTCATCCATAGGTGCTGATCTAGACTTTAAAGGCCCAATTATCTTTTTGCATTCTATGTTTGCATTCTCAAAAGCTAGAGATTCAAGAAGTATTCGTCTAGCTTCTGGGTCTGTTACCCCTATGTCCAGAGCCTTAATTAATCTTTGCAAAAAGTCAATAAAGGGTTCTCTCTGTCCCTGCCTAATTCTGGTATATGATTCAACCCTTTTTGCTGGATCTTGTATCCTATTCCAAGCATTTAAAGCTGCTTGGTGACATAGACACAGTACTTCATCATCATAAAGAGCTTGGACCTGTGGATCAGCATATTCTCCTGCACCAAGAATTTGATCTTGGGAAACCTCAATACCTTTTGCTCTTCCTTGCTGTTCCATATGTTTGGATTCTTCTCTGAAATAAATTCCAAACATCAAGGAAGGTCCATTATCTAAAACTGCAGACACTAACTGATGGAAATCATGGGGGGTAGCTCTAGCATTAGAAGCCCAAGTCCTTATCATTTCCTTTACGTATGCAGAGTGCAAGCCAAAATTAACAATAGCTTGCTTAATTTCTTTTAGATCATTCATTGCTATTGGCGTCCATCTAGCTTCTCTGACTCCCTTTGAGCCTTTAGAAGTTGACGCTTTGTCAGAATTAAGTATAGGGTATGCTGCTAAAACCTTTGGTAAGCCAGTTCTAATAGCTGGTGTTGGCATTGTATCCTGTCCTTGTGCCTTATTACTCTGTTCACCAGCTCCAATCATTTCTTCAATCATTTCAAGTCTTTTTATTATTGTCTCTTTTGAATCCTTAATCTCCTGACCTGCATGAGTTTCTAGTAAAGATTGTATGGTTCTTAGGAGTGCCATGATCTTCCTAAATGATAGAATATGCAAAAGAATACTGAAAACTAATAACCAGTAAATTAAGTTATCCCCATAGTCATATAAACCTTGCATGATATAACCCATTGTATTGGTAACCAGAACAGTAAAATTCGCGTTGGAAACGAGAACTGCCATATTACCTATTATCCAGCAGGTGGCGCTGTTGCCAAGTCTCGACGAAAACACGGTCCTGTTTCAGAGTCCGCCTAGTATTTGTTAAAAACTGGAAAATGTAAGTTGCTCAACAAAGTAAATGTAATTAAATCAATTCCAGAGATGGAACCAGAAACCTAGAATCCAGGGGTAGAGAAGAGCAATCTGGAAGCTACTTATGCCTCCACGTGACAGAGTCACCCTGAGGGGTTGCAGCTTTCAGCAACCACGTGCTCTGGTTCGCGCCACTTAAGAGCTGTGCTTGCAAGGGAGATTTGAAAACGACTCAGAAAAGAGCAAATCACGCGGGCAGAGACTACGTGGGCCTGTGGAGTTTAAATCCACAGGCAGCGGCTGAGGAAGCAAGGGCTCCCGCCAAGCCGAACTTCCGGCCGCCAAGCCGAACTCGCGGCTGCGAGCCGGGAGAGGTTCTAAAACCAAACGTTGGGCGCCAAATGAAGGCGTAAGTCACAAACAATGCCACACCAATTTGGGATTATGATTAATAGGGTGATATTTATTTAAAGGGGAAAAAACTTACAGATCACTGTCAGCGCTCTGCGTAACCAGGAAGGAAGTCAAGTCACCGGCGGAGCAGGAAGTGAAGAGAGCGAGGAGAGGGAAGTGGCCGCTTTTTTAAAGGGAGAGAGACCACACCCCAAGGGGCTGGTATCTCAGCGGCGATAGGCTGGAGGAGTGGGAGGACCTCCCGTAACAGACAGTGGTTGCAGAAACACATAAATAAGAAACAGAGAAAAACAATGTGGTGGCTTAAATTAGAATGGCCCCCTGAGTATCACATATTGAATGCTAAGTCACCGGGTAAACACTATTTGACAGGACTAGTAAATATGACTTTGTTGGAGGAAATATGCCATTAGGGGGTGTGTTTTGTGTTTTCAAAAGACCATGCCAGGTTGAGAGTCCTCATCAAACCTCTCTAGCAGCAGATCAGGATGTAGCTCTCAGCTACTTCTACATCACAGTTACTGAGTATGTGCCACCACGCATTCCACTATGATGATAATAAACTGAACCTCTAAAACGCTAAACAATGAAATTATTTCTTTCATAAAAGTTGCTTTGGCTGGGTGTCTCTTCACAGCAACAGAACACTAAAAAGACAAACACTAAGAGTCTGGCAAGGGCACAAGAGAACTTTGTGTGCTGAACCATCATGGAATCCATTAATGTATACAACTAACACACGGTAATCAAAAATTAAGAAATAATCAGTTTGAGAATATAGCGAACTGATAAAAGATGGCCATAGCCTTGTATTAATTTACACTACTATCTAACAAAGAAATAATAAAAAAGCTAAATTGGCTACTGATCCATTGAAAGGATTAAGCAAAATCTTGTCAGTTTTGCTTTGTGTGAGAAATGATATCTGGGTTAATGTCAAAGAGTGGCTACATTACAGTATAAAAAAAACATCTGGAAGATATAATTGGAGGGTATTAATATAAATACAGAAAAACAGAGAGAATCAAGAGAGATGAGAAGAAATTTGGAAAGAATATACAAAAATATATCAAATAGGTTGATTGTTGAGGTAAGAAATGACTTAAAGGAAGGAGTAGGGAGTTCAAGTAACTGCTGCTGCATACCACATGTTAAAATACATTGTTGGGTTTTATTAAAAAAATAGCATTTCTATTGTGCTGGTGAAGTTGGGAGGTGCAAGAAAATTAGAAGACAGAAAGTGGAAACCTACACATAAAATGATTATTAACTAATCAGTATTTGAAATGGCATGAACAGTTCTACCAGATGGACAGTAAGTGATAATTAACTGAGTCAAGTCCATATACAACCTCAAATCTCCAATTCCCTTCTGCTCTTTCCCAGATATTTATTCACTGTGAAACTTTTTACTGTAATGTGCATGCTAATATACTTTCCCTGGGTGAACCTGGCATCTTTTTGTTCAAATAACAGAAATTCTGATCTTTTTGTTCAGATAACAGAAGAAACAAACAGAATGCAGAAGATATCTTGCCTCTTAAACCTACTCTAAAATGACATATCATTTCAGTTCACATTTCTTTTTTTTCTTTTTTTATTGAGAAAAGGAGAAAAAAAAAACAAGTTTCCACCTCCTCCCAACCTCCCATTTCCCTCCCCCTCCTCCCACCCTTCGCCCCCTCCTCCCACCCTTCTCCCCCTCCCCCCACTCCTCTCCCCCTCCCTCTCCAGTCCAAAGAGCAGTCAGGGTTCCCTGCCCTGTGGTAAGTCCTAGGTCCTCCCCCCTCCGTCCATATCTAGGAAGGTGAACATCCAAACTGGCTAGGCTCCCACAAAGCCATCACATTACGTAGGATCAAAACCCCGTGCCATTGTCCTTGGCGTCTCATCAGCCCTCATTGTTCGCCATGTTCAGAGAGTCCAGTTTTATCCCATGCTTTTTCAGTCACAGTCCAGCTGGCCTTGGTGAGCTCCCAATAGATCAGCTCCACTGTCTCAGTGGGTGGGTGCACCCCTCGTGGTCCTGACTTCTTTGCTCATGTTCTCCCTCCTTCTGCTCCTCATTGGGATCTTGGGAGCTCAGTCCAGTGCTCCAGTGTGGGTCTCTGTCTCTATCTCCATCCATCACCAGATGAAGGTTCTATGATGATATGCAAGATATTCATCAGTATTGCTATAGGCTAGGGTCATTTCAGGTTCCCTATCCTCAGCTGCCCAAGGAACTAACTGGGGACCTCGGCTTGGACACCTGGGAGCCCCTCTAGGGTCAGGTCTCTTGCCAACCCTAAAGTGGCTCCCTTAACTAAGAATTGTGGTTCCGTGCTCACCTGTCCAACCTTCCTTTATCCCAATCCTCCTGTTTCCCCAAAGCCCCACCTCCTTCCCTTCTAACTTCAGCTCTGGCACCAGGCTTCCTGTGCGCTCCTGGATAGCCCCCCCCCCCCCCGCCCCCTTGCTCCATTCAGTTCACATTTCTTAGTTATTCTTAAGCCCATGCATTCTTATACTGATGGAAATATTAGAGGAGTAAGTGTTAAGCCTGGGATATTGGAGGATCCAGTAGGTTCTGAGTTTGATATAGTGTGTTTAATTTCTGCCTATTGGCAAGTGTTGTATGAGGCTGCTTGTTCATTCCTGGCTGCTCAGCCCCAAAATAACCACACAGAAACTGTTTTAATTAAATCACTTCTTGGCCTGTTAGCTCTAGTTTCTTATTGGCTAGCTATTACATCCTGAAGTAGCCCGTCTCCATTAATCTGTGTATCACCACGTACCTGTGGCTTACCAGGTAAAGTTCTGTCCCCAGCATCTGTCTCTGGCAGGGCTACATGGCATCTCTACACTTTACCTTCTTCCTCCCAGCATTCAGTTTAGTTTCCCCAGCCTACCTCTATTCTGCCCTGCTATAGGGACAAAGCAGTGTCTTTATTAATCAGTGGTAATCACAGCATACAGAGAGGAATCCCACACCAGGCAAGTACTTTCAATTTCTACCTATTGATAAGTGCTTTTGGATGTGTATTTAGGATTTGTTTTAAATTCAAGTTGATTTGAGAAATTTGCCAAAAGATAATCTGCTTATTCAAATCACACTGAGTTTTTATTTATTCCATGGGGGAAATAAATAATGAAAATAGTACCTTTCTTCCTATTCATGGTCATATACAAAGAGAGAAAATATCATCAACCCTTTGTCTCTTTGGTCTGTTTATTTGCATCTGTATGCAGATAGCCCTTTGCATTTTATATTTATTTACAAAAAATATGAATTCACATTAGTATTATATATAAGAAGTACTTAAGGGAGTTGTGTGTGATCTAAACCATTATACCTAATCCAAAAATCTGGCTTTAAATTAAATAAGCTTTAATATTTACAAAGAACCATTAAAAATCTTCTTATGTGATAGTAAAAAGAAGACATATGGTTTCCTTGACTTCTGGATACCCTGTGCCTCTGTAGAACATGTGTTTATGAATGAGATTTCCATTTCCATACTCTTTATAAGCTTTTCTTTTTTCCAGAAACTGATGGTTTAAAGCTTGGAAACTGTATGTGAATAAAATAAAACAGACTAAACTTATATAACTAAAATAGATTTCAAGATCATGAGAGCTTTTTGCTTTGGGCCACTTGATTGCACCTGGCATTAATAATTTTAAAATCTCGAACCAGAGTTGAACAATGGAAATTTGAGGTCATTTATACTTTATTGTTTTATAATAGATACAATTCACAGTCAAGCAATTGAAATTTGAGGCCATTTTTAGTGTATTGCTTTATCGTAGATACAATTGTATTATTAGGAAAAAGTAATTTTCTTGCAAAAACTTATATAAATATATAAGAAGTAGAAATTGGTTTGGATTGCTTTTGAAAGTAAAGATTCACTGGTTAATAAATTAATAACTCAAAATAAATAAGGCATTTACTTAAATAGTTAATTTTTATGTCTTTATTAGAAGTGTAACTCAATGATAAAACATATTTGCTTGCTGAAAATACTGAGTTCATTTCCAGTGTCACTACTCACTGAAAGCAAAATACAATTTTTCTACAGCCAAAGCAAATTAAAAGTATAGATAGTTAATTTAAAGAAGAAACTGAATTAATATTGCTTCCTTTCAGAACAATAGTGAAAATATAGATTGCAAAATATGCCTATTCCAAATCACAGAATATATTCTCCAAATTATCAAAACTATTAAATGACATACCCATCATATATTAACGTTATTTTGTAGGACATTTAGAGTAGTTCCTCCATATTGAAGATGACCATATTTATAGAAAATTATTTACAAGATAAGCTTAGCTTTCACAATCATGAAAATAAGAAGTTTTAAAATTCTAAATAATTATAAAATAATGTTTTTGCTTACTCTGATGATTTGAATAAGAATAGCCCTTATAGACTCATACTTCTGATAACTGGTCATCAGGGAATGGTACTACTTCAGAAGGATTAGTACGTAGCTTGCTGAGAAAGTGTATAACTCAAGGGGTTGGGAGACACTTGGAGGTTTCAAATCCTAGGCCAGATCCAGTCTCCTTCTCTCTAAGTGTGTCTGTTTCTCTCTCTCTCTCTCTCTCTCTCTCTCTCTCTCTCTCTCTCTCTCTCTCTCTCTCTCTCTCTCTCTCTCTGTCTCTCTCTCTCTGTCTGTCTCTCTCTCTCTGTCTGTCTCTCTCTCTCTGTCTCTCTCTCTCTGTCTCTCTCTCTCTCTCTCTTGTCTTTCTCTTGCTCCCCCTCTCTTTCTCTCTGCATAAGGATCATGATAGAGCTCTTCACTACCGTTCCAGTACTGCATACATGCTACCCTGATCTTCACCAAGATGATAAACTTCTGAAACTGTAATTAAGCTCCCCAAATAAATGGTTTCTTCTATTAGAGTTACCTGGAACATGATGTCTCTTCCCAGAAATGGCATAGTGACTAAGATAGTTATGTTCTATGAAATTGTCAAAACTTCTAGTGACTTAAAAAAAAAACCACCCTGTGACAAATATTATTTAGATATTCTAAATTGTATTATGTGTGTATTACTTCAGCCATGTCAAAGGAGCTTTGAGTAGTCTAATCCCAGTTATATTTCAAGCTGTATAAGTTAATTTGCCTTAAAACAAAACAAAGAAAAACACCATCAGCCTGCTTTTTAATAATCAACTCAACAAGTACAATTATTATGGTTCTATAAACAACAATGATGATATGATCTTCCATTTGAGGGTGTAAAGTACTTTCATAGATTGCTTGGGACCCCTGATTGAAGTTTAACGCCAAAGATATATGTCACTGTAGCAGTAACTAAGAATATTTTCTTCTTCCTTGTTTTTCTACTTTCCCTTTTTCCCTCTTCCTCCTCTTCTTGTTCCTTGTTCTTTGCATTACCATCGTGTGTTTTTCTTGTGTAACATCATATGTTCTTTTTTAGCCCCTCCAGAATGAGCCTGTTCTTTCTTACATTGAATTCTTTCTCATTTTACTGACCCCAGTTTGGAAGGAGAGTTTATATATTCTTTAAATAGCATTGCAGCAATCCATGTTTAGTCCAGCTGTGTTTGGATTTTTCTGTGTCGCCATGCTCTGATAGGATAGCTTTCTGAGATAAGAAAGATGTGCAATACTTCAACACCTGGCTTACATTACATGACAAAGATGATTTCTGCTCGCCCTGGGAATGCCCTCAGACTTGAAGTTGCCTTTCTTGTGATTCCAAAGTTAGTAGTTAACTTTATTTCTCTGCTCGAGGGCATGGAGAAAAGCCAGAGAATACAAGAGACAGACAGAGAAAGAGAAAGAGAGAGAGAAAGAGCTAAAAGACTAAAAGACTCAGTAGACTAGCTGCCAAGTACTGTGCTGCTAAAACAGCACACCACATTTTGTTCAGTCATGACAACAATCGGTAGTATCATATTCTGCTTCAGTTAATTCTGAGATTATGAGCATTTGTCCATGTTTTGTGTTTTACTGTCCCACCATAATTCAATACAGAGAATCTAACAAGTTTATGTTTCCCTTTACTTGTTTTCTAAAACTAATCATGGGAGAATCAAAACAAAGAAACTGTTTCCAAAACTAGAAATATGATCTTAGCACAATTTCAAATTTGTGTTTAAACTCTGATTAACCTTCCAGATTTTAAAATAATCTCACAGAAATGGGAATTTAAAAGTTTACTGTTGTAAATACTCTCTCAAAAGTCGACTTTTTCACTTTTGAAAATGGAAATACTAAAATAGAAGAGGAACAAGTCTGTATAGTGGTGGTGAAGGCATTTCTAACACAAATTATTTTTTTTCTGATTAAAGAAGTTATTTTTCTAAGTAAGATTGAATTGGATGATCTGCAGTAAAATCTTTAATCTTAACAGCTGAAGCACACAACTGAATGTATTATCTAGGTAGTTTATTGTATGGCACAGATTATGTTTGCTACCGGGGAAAGCTTCTGTTACGCAGGATCAAAATATGTGAAAACTGTTCCTCAGTCCTCAGGACTTTGAAGCAACCTGAAGCTGACTTGTTTAGGGAAACCCAGGGATTTATGTCTGTGGAAGGATGGAAATTTCATATTTATTGTTCATTGTTCCCCATAAAGGCCTTCATTTCTCAGACTTTCCTATCATCAATATGTGGAGAGAAGACATTAAAGTGACAATTCCGTGTTTTGTCTAGAAATAATTTTATTGAAAAATGCCATGCATATGGAGAATTGCACAGGCTCGTTTGGCTGAAAATAGAGCAGCCCAGGAACAATACAAGCAGTATTCGTGAACAGTAGCCAGACAGCTCACTGAACATGAGATGCTTCATCACATTGACCATGCCCTTTATCACTAGAGTAGCAGACACAAAGCTTCTACAGTGCTTAGTTAAAATGATCGTGTAATGTAGATTAATGAAACATGTTTAGGATGAATTGAATTCATTTTATTTTTTGAGAAATAGAGATTTGTTTTTAGATAATTTAAATTTAATTGGATTATTTAAAGTTACTGGCCATTTCTTTGAATTATATTTTGTAGTAAATAAAAGGGATATCAATAATAAAATCAGATACAAAAATTCAGGTAAATCTTCTAAATATTAAGTTTGAGAAAAAGAATTGGAAGATGGTTTCTTTCCTCATATAAAAAAGAACATAGATATTTTCTTTCTGTTAGATATTTTTCCTATCCTTGAAACTCTCTTGTTCTTCATTTCTGTATTCTGTAACCCCTGACCAACACATATTCTCAAGAGTTCCTTGAGATACACTTTTAATAATATTTATTCTAATCACATGGTTCATGATATCACAGTATTTGATAATAAAGATCATATATTATTTGAGAACTAGAAGATGCATTATGAGAAAAATGAAATTAATATTTCTTAAATGAGTTTTTTATTTATTTTTATTGAGCTCTACTTTTTTCTCTGCTCCCCTCCCTGCCTTTTCCCTTCCCCCTTTGACCCTGCCTCAAGGTTACTCAAGAGATCTTGTTTTTTTCTACCTCCCATGTAGATTAGATCTATGTAATTCTCTCTTAGTGTCCTCATTGTTGTCTATGTTCTCTGAGATTTGGTAGCATTTACAAAAACTGTATAGCAATGGTGTACTATCAGTCAGGAAACCGTTTAGCATTTGTCCTCCTCACTTCAACTCCATTAATGTGTTAAAGTATGATCATGAGTGAATTTTTCATTGTGAAAAATTGGGTCTCAGGTGAGTGTATAATTCTCTGAATTCTCTCTTTATAAGTTTAAGTGAATTTTATAAATATCATACCACTAAATAGACCTAATTAGAAGCCACTTTAATCCTAATATATGTAAGATTAAGGAATTCTCTTCCTCAATGCAGTTACTATTCTGTCTTAAATTCTTACTCATTTTGGTAGCCTCAAAATATGTATTGCTATCCATGAAAGACTGCAACGTCATTTCAGGTTTCTTTTTTTGCAAACAATGTCTAGCAACCTTTAGAAGGTCAGAAATAGATAAATAACTAGTGTGTAACTCCAGTGGTACAGCATTTGTCTGAGTTTAAATTTTGAATTTTATCTTAGTAAACACAAAAAATAGGGCCTTATTTTATCCCTTAAATAAATGCTTACTGAACAAGTCATAAAAACAAACTACTTTTCAGTTTATTTTGTTCTAGAAATTTTGGTGAGCTCCTTTAGAGTCACTGCATATTAACTGGGAAATTGAGCTCTATCATGGGGTTCTTAGACGCTATAATAGATTTTAAGAATTTTCTCAAAAGAGAAAGCTCTTCAGGGGCAGGCATGATGCACAATTTAGCTGCAGTACAGAGGCAGCTGCGGACAGATCTCGAGTTCATGGAGATATAACATGGATCTGTTATAGATAGTGAGCTCCAGGCCAGGACTACAGAGTGAGATTGTCTCAAAAAAAAAAAAAAGAGGAAATTCTAAAACAATTTTATTAAACTATTGCATATAAGTTATAAAGCTTAGAAGAGAAGGGAAAGGAGAAGAAGATAGAAAATCATGTTGCTTGTAAGCAACAATGTATAAATAGAGGGTCAAAACCAGAAAAAAAGCATATGCAGGTTCTGGCTAAAATTTGAAAAAGAAGAAAAATTCAGCCATTCTGAGTTGAGATTGAGTCATGATTGTGAAAGGGAAAACAACCCAACAGAGCTTCACATCTTCTCCACAGTGACTACACAGAGGGTAGAAATTCTTGAAAGGAAAGCAATATTGCCTTATTAAAGTGATAATTATTACACCCATCCCATTTAGCATGCCTTAAGCTGTACCCACCTTCCTGAACAATCATCCCTTCGCCAATATATCAACCTGTCCACCAGTAATATCAGGGCTCCACTAGAACAGACTCCATTCTCTGTACCAAAAAGAAATAATTTTTCATCAGTGGGTCTTTGCTGTTATAGTAACAAAAAGGCACAGGAGAACAAACTCGGTTTTCTAAGTTTACATTTCACTTCCGTGCAGAGAACAAATACACACATGAATATCACACTGTTGGATAGGTGAATCATGAAAATAATTTAGTCTTACAGAGACATTGAATTCACCTGCTTTTCTCCGTTACCTCACCAGTCTCTGTCTCCGAGCATAATCCTACGGAGTGCTGCTCTGACTATTTCTCCGTTTCCTCTGAGCCCCAAGCTTCTAAACTCTGATCACAGTGGATCATAGAGTGAACAATGCATCTATTGAATAATTGAATGTCCCTTTCTGAAACCTTGGGGACAAAACTATTTCTTTCTTGCTGCAATTTACAGAGTTAAAAGGATTATACATGTTTTCCTGTTTAAGCATAGTGAAAAGTGCTCCATGACATATCTTTTTTTTTCCTTTTTTTTAAAACTAAAGGTCTGGGAAGAGGGAAGTAATTTTCTATCCATCTGAGAATACTGGTAGTCATCCAAAGCCAACACTGCTTTTGTCTTTGAGTTTCCATAGCATGTGTGTTCCAGTATCAGCATCACGATGTGCCAACACCACAGGCATTGACTGGAATTGCCGGTTACCCTGTCCCAAACCAAACCTAAATGAGGATTGTAATACTAAAGATTGCCTAGGAGGTTTACAGCATTTATATTGCATGATTAAATTAAGTCTGGCCATATTCATTTGATTTCTCAGAAGGTGTACTTTCCCACCACTCTTTTTAAACAGTTTTTTTGGGGGGGGAGCTGCGGGGGAGAGGAGGTTTAGAGACTGGATTTCTCTGTAGCTTTGGAATCTATTCTGGAACTAGCTCTTGTAGACCACGCTGGCCTCAAACTCACAGAGATCCGCCTGCTTCTGCCTCCTGAGCTCAGGGGTTAAAGGCATGGCCCACCACCACCCGCTTTAAACAGCTTTTATATGCAGTAATTTAGTATGCACTATTTATCATGAAGCTGTTTTTGAAGATGTTATATATGACTTTATTGTATGTCATTTTATACCGTCTCTATGGGATTTTTACTTTGCAATTTTTAAAAATAGCATTGTATTCTGCAGAGCCCTGCTTTAAGCTTTCCTTCATTATCAAATGAACCCTATAAATGGTAAGACTTCATTTAAGTTTCTTTCCACTAAGACCAAAGACAAATATGAACTTCTGGATGCAGTAACCTTTCCTTTTCTCTTACTTGCTGCTCCTACTTATATTTTACTGTCACAGTGAACACACCTCTGCTTCAAATTATCTCAATGACTTTGCATAATGAATTAGAATACAAAACACATGTGTATGTGTGTACATGTATTGTTTCAAATAGTTTTTTCACACAGCAACTTAAAATTTGTGCCCCATTTTTCTCACTATGTTATTTTGGAAATATTATGAAATTCCTTTACTATATAGGAAATACAATTTTGACAATATGTACATTACAAGTATAACAATATAAAGTGATAGATTAAAGCAATTTAACGTGGCACATGATGATGGTTTTACATTTATTAAATAGTCCACTGATAAGTAATGATATTATACTTTTATATTAAATAAACACATTATATTTTAAAATGAAGAGTATTATTTTTGAAGTACTAAAATTCTGATTAAACCTAAAATAGTAACTATTTAGATGCTTGATAAAATGGTAGCTTAGGATCAGCATTCTTCCTTTATAGAGTAATAATGAAAATGAAAATGTGTTTTATATATTGAATATATATATATATATATATATATATATATATTCAATATAAAATCAGTTACATCTTCAGTCAGTGTTAATATATAGCATTAGTTAATATATGATAATAATATATTGCACTACTGGGAGCACAAAATTCTTGAATTTACAAATAAGTACTATGCATACCAGGAATGTTAAGTAGGAAGAATTATCTCTTCAACAGAAGAGATATAAAACTTGTTTGTTACCCAGAAGGCTGAGAAAGGCGGTGGCTAATAGCTTAAGTAATCTCTGTGTTATCTGTAAGACCTGGTCATACCTAGCTCCCCAAAACTCCCACAAGCAGAACCAGTAGCCTGATAATATCTGCCCTATCTATACGGCTAGGGGATCTCCGGGGTTCACAAAAGCACAAACAGAGGAAGCTAATAGTCTAGGTTACTTCTACAGTATCTGTATGACCAAGACCTTATCAGATCCTTCACTGAGGCCCTTAAGATAACACACGTAAACTATATTTAGTAAGAGATGTAGCTTCTCATGGAAGTAGTGACGTACTTTTGAGAAGAGTTATATAATTAAGCCTCCTTTTACACAAGGGTTTATGGTATGTCAGGAAACTTTTTTTCCCAAATCATACTGTACTCACATATGCAAAAAATAAGCTCTGTAGTATCAGAGTCTAGAAGTTTGAACCAATGCTGACTACTTTGTCATTTTGAACCAGATCTTCAGAGACCCCCACATTACATTATAGAAAAGAGTTTCACAGGTTGTTCTAGTAGCTATAAGCACAGACTTTGCAGCATAGAAAAGTTGAATTTGAATACAGGCTTTCCTACCTATGCTATAAGACAGAACTACTGGACTTGCTTTCCTTATCTATATTAGGGATATTTAAATTTGTTTTGCATATTTATTGTACTGAATGTACTAATACATGCCAATTCATAAGGGTCCCCAAACAAGTTGCACAGAAAATAGATCACAGTAGTTTGTTTGTTGTTTGTTCGGGGATTTATTTGTTTGGTGTGTGTGTGTGTGTGTGTGTGTGTGTGTATGTGTGTGTGTGAGTGGGTGTGAACAAATGAATATATAAGTATTATTAAGCAATTAATGATAACCTTGGCACTAGCTGTCATTTTCATGAGTCCAATAAAGTGAGCATTAGTTTCTTAAGAGTGGTATTTTAGGCTCCCTATATGGTAAAATACATAAAACGTCAAAATTGATTACTGTATGTCCCTCATCTATTACTCTTACTTCTATTATTGTTGTCTTTATATAAGAAAACTGCTTATAGGTGCCAATAAAACTTGTTACAGTTGAATGTAAATCACCCTAAAGGAAGCATGGTTTTGAATGTGGTGTTTTCTTTTACTCCAGTTGCAACCGCAACAGATAACTGTCAACATAGGAGTTGTTTGTGACAGTTATTTTTGGCTCTTGGGAGAGAGACAGTCATTTATAAATTTGGACTTAGGCAATGTGTTATAGAGTTTGTCCATCACAATAAATGTCACAGCACCTGAATGTGACAGAGGTGACATGTTTTACAGTATAAGAATGAATAAAAACTTAAAGAGCTGAAGAGCATTGTTATTTTGAATTTTGACTGTGTCTATACCATCCATTTTTTAGCTCCTTTGCGTAAGGTATGAATGTGAAATTCCTTGAATTTGTCAGACTGAAAGAGGAAGCTTTGAACTTTCTAGCAACTTTCCAACTTTCAGTGTGTCTATCCAGTCTGTTACTCTTACTCTGCATGTGGCTAATTATAAGTCTTTAAAATTGCTTTAAAAAATTTGAGATATATTTGGCATCTGATCTCACAGTTTTTAAGTATTAATTTTGTATATAACATCCTGTCACAGTGTCTAGAGATTATACAAGTCAGCTAGATCATACACTTTATTTTTAATGGGATTATATAGCTGAAAGAGAATTTCAGACATTCATCAACCTCCTGGTTGAAATTGTCTACATAGTGTGTTTCAAAGAGATGGAAAGTGACCAACAGAAAGAACTTTGTTTCTGCACCCAGATTGTTGAACATCTTAACCCATCCTCAAAATAGCTTTCTGTACTCTTCCTCTACTTTACTCTCCTCGTCCCATCTCACTTTGACCCCTTCTCTTTTCCATTATTTTCCTTTATTCCATTATTTCAGTGCATTCTTGGAAATATTAAATAGCAATAAATGTCGAAAAATGTAAGACCTGAAATTAGTCCTGAAATATTGTGATAGCTTGAAAGAAAATGGTCCACAAAGGGAATGACATTATTAGGAGGTACAGCCTTAATGGAGTGGGTATGGTCTTGTTGGAGGAAGTGTGTCACTGTGAAAGAGGGCTATGAGATCTCATATATGCACAAGCTTCTCCCTTGTGAGACTTTGAGTGATTGCCCAGATAGCCAGTTGTCTTTGTCATTTGTTGCACATTTTGGAAGTTTCTTGATTGCACTTCCTGCTTACTCAAGTAATATTATTTCCCTTCTAGATCTTTGATTGAGTTGAAGTCTAAATAGTTCTAGTTACTTTCCTCTCATGACTTGGCCAAGTTATTTATTATACAAGACTTAAACTAGTTAAGATAGGATGATTATTATATATATTTGTTCATATTGTATATAATTTTTATTAGGCTTAGAACTCTCTTATTTAAACAAAATGGGTAGGTGCTGTAGGAAGTCTTACAGCTAATGGTTTCCCTCCCATTGGGGTGTGGCCTCTTGTGCTATGTATGCTGATGTGGAGTATGTGTCTGGACTCTTTTCCAGTCTGTTATGATTGCGGAATTCGGTTTCTGGTCTCCATTCCAGCAGAGGATTCTGATTTGTGAGTTTACCCCTAGATATATAACCATCTATTGTCTCAATTCTGAGCTAGTTTGGGATTTCTTTTAAGCATCCTTCCTCAGTGCTCTGATGACATAGAAAGTCTTGTTACCTTGACTCCTGATGTGCTCCATTTCCTCTCACTCTTACACTCTTTCTGCCTTCTATTCCTGGGTTCCCTGAGCTCTGGTTACAGGAATTAAATGGAGAAATTACATCAGTAGAATTCCATCATTAAAGATGTATGTTCCAAGGACTTTCATTGCATAATGCCCGGCTGTAGGTCTCTTCATCACTTCTCCTCTGTTGCAGGAGGAAGCTTCTCTGATAATGACTGAGTAATGCACTGATCTGTGAGTATAGCATAATATAATTAGAAGTTATTTTACTGATAGTTTTTTATTTTTTTTTAACAGCAGTTTTGGTTTTGCTCAAGTTTCTTTCTTTCTACGCTTATATTCTTGGTCACCTAAACAGTGTGAGATATGGGTTCTATTTCATAGAGTGGTCCTTATATTATCATACATTCTTTGGAGAAATGATGGCTGAAAGAGAAATTTAGTGTCTTTTTTGTATGTATCTCTAATCTGTATCATTCAGAGCTAATGTAGTGACAGTGCAGAAAACAATTTAACCAAAAAATCCTTAAAGGGCCAATGAAACTGGACACAAATATCTGATTTGTTATGCCTCCCATTTTCAATAATATAACAAATTACACCATGGTTATTTCTGGGTCTCTGTATGATATTAATGAAAATAGAGTTGAAAAGAAACATACAGAAACAAGTTCATATGAATTGATTCATGTGCTCAAACATTAGCAATATGTGTTCATTCTGGTCATCTAATAGTCTATGTGTACATTTTTGAAAATGGGGATTTCTCTTAATATATGGAATTCTTAGAGAGTATCATATAATTTGTATAAGTAACTGATGTTTTGGATGCCTATTGATGTTCTCTTGTAAACATAAATAATTCAAAATAAAAATCTTGAATTGTTGAAATTTATTATTTGCTATGTTTTATGACTTCCAAAAATTTACTGGTTTGTGAAGCATACATGGCTGAGTCCATTTCACATATAGAAAAACGACAGTAACACCACAAACTAGAATTCTAAGACAGCTACCTAAATGTTTTACTTCAGTCCATTCTAGTAAAAGCTAGTCAGCTATAAATATATAGTATTGGCCTTTGTTCTACAAATCAGAGAATACCACAAATGTTATCAAAAGGCCACATTATTTCAGAGAGAAATTCAGGGAGAAAAGTAAAAATGTATGGTAGAAAATTGGAAAGAAGAGCATGTCTGTACAAGTATGTAGACTTTATTTGACCACTAAAGTAAATGAGTGAGGCTGGATGTTACAGGATCTAAGAGTTTTATTTAGCATATCCTTGAATGGATAACTACAATGTAAAACATTTAGCAATGGATTCTCTTTGTGTTTTAAAGGACGGATCTTCAAAGATAATTTCTGGGACATCTGTTAGTTTCAGAAGAACTATTAAAGAAATGTTCTCATGATATACAATCACAAGATCAGAGAGACCTCCAAGCAGTGTTGTCTAACACATGAATTTTGATTGATTTTTAGCTGTAAGAGCACTTGGAGATGTTGCTGGTTTTTCTTGTTGCTAGAGAGAGACTGAGCACAGGATTTTTGAAGTGGTCCATAATTTTTTATATGAATAACTTCTTCATTCATAAAAAGCGTTTTAAGTAAAAACCAAGTCTATAATATAGTATCTTCTGCTATTTTATAGTTCTACTCTATGTGAAACCACAGAGCACACACTCACATTCACACAGAGAAAGAAAGAAAGTAAGAGAGAGCAAGGGAGAGAGAGAGAGATGAGATGAGAACTTTGGTTCTCATATATTCAAATAAAGTGCATAAAACTTTAGCCTAAAGGAGCTAATGAAAATATAATCATTTTCTACGTGAGAGGACACATGTTAAACACTATTGGAACAAGCTGCTCATTACCATGAGAAATAGCATCCAATTTTCTGTTTTCAGTTTCTTGGTGGAAGTTTTGATTTAGCAGAAATTCAACTCTATTGTTTATGTAGTCATTATATTCTTTAGCTTAAGAATATACATCCCTTTGAAAAACAAGCAAGTGCAAGAAAAATATTTCCTCAAACGCATATGTTTTAATAAAAATCTGTTATTCAAATCAGCATGCTTCCAAACTTGTCTTTCCAAATTGAGTCTCCAGAAATCTAGAAACAAATAATGAGGTGGGTACTATAACACACTGTGAATATCCTGGCAGGATTTAATAACTGACATCAGTGATGGCTTTCCAACAGTGGTTTTCACTTCAAAGACTGCTATGAACAATAATATATCAGTACATTTTTTAAATATAAGTTATGCATTGTTATTTTAATATGCTTTTATTTATGCTTTAAGAAATTTATGAATTCACATGATGTATTAAGATTATATTTCACTTCTCCAACTCCCCCACAGTTTCTCCTGGACAGTATTCTCTTTGGCCTTCTCCAAACTGTATTTTGTTTATTTATTTTCTAACTCATTGTGTTCAATATTTTGCCTGTACTGGCTAAGGTGTTTTAGAGCCACTTATGGAATAAATATACATACATATATATATATATATATATATATATATATATATATATATATATATATATATATGTGTGTGTGTGTGTGTGTGTGTGTGTGTGTGTGCGCGCGTGCGTGTGTGTGTGACAAATTCTTTGGAGCAATCAATTTAAAGGAAACACATCTGGGACAAAATCTGATGATTAATGATGTGGGAGTCCCCTCTGTGTGCTCTGATTACCATTAGTGAATAAAGAGACTGCCTTAGCCTGTTGATAGGGCAGAACTTAGGTAGGTGGGGAGGAATGGACTCAATGTTGGCAGAAAAAAGGGTGGAGTCAGAGATGCTAGGATCCGCTGCTAGAGATAGATGTGCTAAAACTTTGCTGGTAAGCCACGACCTTCTGGTGATACACGTTGTTAAATGTGCCAGGGACATTTTCAAGGAACCGTGAGGATACGATACTAAGTAAATTGCCTGTAACTACTGAGTCATTTGTAATGAAGGACACCACAGATTGCTGAACCTCTTACAAGAACAGGGCAGAGACCTGCAGTCATGAAGTCAACAACTGATAGAAACCTAACTATATAATGCATTCGTGAAGTATGACTGTCACTCTATAGTAAAGCACAATGTAATTGCAAAATGTCAACTTCTGCAAATGATTAATAATTGTGTGAATGTGGAAATAAATGTATTTATAAAATTAAATATTCACAGCAAGACTCAGGGTTATGTATAATTCAGAACATTAGTTTGCCTAAATTTAAATTTTCTTACATGTGTTTGTTTTGTCATCTTCCCTTATTTAACTAAATATTACATATAGAAAAATATAGTAATATTTCTTAGCATCCTTCATGCATGACTATCTCTTTTTTTAGATTGTTGAATCTACTTTTATTTATTTTTTAGATTATGGAAAATTTATTTATTTTTTGTTTATTTGTTTTAGTTAAAATATTTTCTTTTTTTTTTAATATTTCAAGACAGGGTTTCTCCGTAGCTTTTTGGTTCCTGTCCTGGAACTAGCTCTTGTATTCCAGGCTTGCCTCGAACTCACAGAGATCCACCTGCCTCTGCCTCCCAAGTGCTGGAATTAAAGGCGTGCACCACCACTGCTCGACTTATCTCTCTTCAAAAATAGTAAAACCTAGCTTACTACAGCAGAATAATATACTTTTAAAATACTATTTTTAATTATTAATTTAAATTTTTGAGATTATAGTATGGTTATATCAAATCTTTCTTCCATTTCATCCCCCCAAATTCTCCAATATCCTTCCTTAACTACTTGTACTCTTTCAAAGTCATGACATTTTTACTAATTGTTATTACACACACATACAAAAAGAAAAACCACATACATACGTCTCTAAGTACAACCTGTTCATTCCGCGAATTCTACTTGTATGTATGAATTACTTATTGGCTGGAGATATGGCTCAGCTGTTAAGAGCCATAGCTCTTCTTGTAGAAAGTTTGAAATTGGTTCCAAGCACTCATTCTTGGCTGCATAAAATTTCTGTAACTTCAGGTATATAGAATCCAAGGCACTTAGTGACCTATTTATGAGCAGTCATGCACATGTCCATATACACACACATGTAAAATGAAATATATCCCTAAATATGTATTCTATAAACTATTACCATTCATATATTTACATACACTAATATATTTCATCATGACAATTTCACACACATGTACAATGAACTCTATTGGTCATATTTAGTCCTCTTTGCATGCTCTTGTCCCTGTTCCTGCTGCTGATCTTTCTCTCAACAGGTTGTTCCCTTGTTTCTCATTTTTGTTTGCTAATTAACTTACAGGGTAAAAGGTTTTATTAAGGTAAATAAAATTATTCAAATATAATACTTTAGTATATGCTATATTATAAAATAATACGTTTACGATGATTAAAAGTAAAATAAATTTACTTTTTAAGTAAAAAGAAATTTAAAGCAAACATGTTTTTTTTCCTGTTTTTTTTTTTTAGTTCAGTATAGTTATTGGAACTAAAAGATTTATTTTAATCGTAAATTTTCCCAAACAGAGCCTAAACCTAAAAGGGCATGTAAATTTTCAGTAATCGTGTACACAATTAAACCACAAACCAAATCTGACCCGACCAGAAACAAATCACAAATAAATATTTCCAGAAAAGCTGCTTCATAAAAGCTATGGAGAATAAATAGCTCTTCTGCACAACACTTTAGCATCCTGACAACAGGGATCTGGGGATGATCAGAGAATGATATGCCGAGGCAACGAGATATAAAAGCAAGAGATGCTGGGCTGCAGCAAAATGAATAGTTGCAATCAAGAAGGGAGAGAGGCACGAAGCGAGGAACTGCATGAGAAGTAGAATCAGAGAAGCAGGGACAAAGGACTTCTGAGTCACCATGGCAACTGAGAAGGTAACTGTATTGGGAACAGTGTGTGGTGCTCTGCTAGGCATCAAGAAGACAGGTCACTGGGTTAGATACCTGTAGTTGCTAGATGCGTTTGTGCCCTGAAAGAAAGCTGCTTTGGGTTCAAATGCCACCTGTGACTTCTTTAAAGTATTACCTGTGTTAGGAGACATGTCCTATTTTTTCTTTCTGTTTCCTTAAGTCCTTGTGACCTGACAAAACTTTTGTGTGTTTTGATTTTTGTAGACGAAAAGATCCTAATACAATATGCTTTGTTTATTTGTGATCCATTTGTGTGGTCAAATGACAAAATAAAAATTTAATCTGGACTAATTTATAAGCAAATAAATTAAAATGGAAATGGCAAAAAAGATGTGGTGAGACTTACTTTTAGTAAAAGTCAATTTCATATCGAAAGTTAAGGATTACTTTGAAATCTAAATTCTTGTGAGCAGTGTAAATAACAGACATCCAATATAGTAGGAAATATAATTCTTATTACTTTGGAAAATAAACAATATTTCATTTTCAAAGAAAGGCATCTCTTTTGCTCATGGAAGTATATCAGGTGTAAAATGACCTTAACTGAACAGAATTAAATAAAAGTTACAAATGATATATTTAGGAAGAAGTTTACGAGAAATCCAGCTTTCTTTTAAATATACTTTTCCTTTGATTACGTGTTATAAAAGAGAATAAACTACTATTAAGTCCACATAGTTTGTTCTATAGTCACTCTGCAATTTGACCACCAATTGCATCATTTTACAAAAGCCTTTTGTCGCCCCTTTGGCCTGCCTACCTCCAACTAGAGACATGCCCCATCCCCCATCACCTTTGAGGCAAGTGGGAGAGCTGGTAGTGAAAGTATAGGGATGGGTGATCCCCTGTCCCTGGGCACTTGAGAGCAAGAGAACTCCCCCCCCCCCCCCCGCTGCTCATTAATGCAAGGAGTGAACTTGTCAGGGTAAAGCAGGAGAACTCACCCTGGTGGTTAGGACAAGGGAAAGTCAGCCAGCTGACCAACCCTGTAACTACACCAGCCCAGAAATAGGGTTATGTGTTGGCCCACCCCAATGTCCACACCATCTCTGATGTGCTGGAGCACATCACATCCACATCCTTTAGGACCTTTACTGCAGATCCAAAGCTGCGACATTTCCACCACACAAGGCAACAATAGGATATCCAATAGCAGTCCCAAGTCAGGGCCCCACATGGATAGTATAGCAGACACCCAAGGTGTCTATCCGGACCATTGACTGTTATGAACAACTAAAAATAAAAATATATGGTTAAAAGAGTTTACTGAATGACTCACTATGTCAGACCAAAGCTTCCATGATGAGATTCCCCAGCCCCCCCCCCCCCCCCGTTTCTTCTTCTTCTTCTTTTAATTTCATGGCCTTTGGGCTTGCTGCAAGGGCATAGGTCAGAAAAAAATAAATTGTATCAGGATGCATGATGAGAAAGACACAAAGACAAAATAATAAAAATTTTAAAAAAATAAATAAGAGCATTTAGGAACACAGTGTTTTCTGTATTTAAATGTTGAACATTGTTATGTCTGGAATTTCTATGGATCTACTTCCCAGTCCTAGATATATGCAACCCAGAATAGTCAGTACATCCCTATAACTCATGCTTCCATTTCCCAACCTTGTCCAGAGATGTATCTTCTAACACACTTTTCTCCAAGTCAAACATCTCCGTTCCCCTTTCTGCCATTATATGGATCCATCTCTCTCTGGAAGACAGTGTCAAAAATACAAACAATCAAACAAACAAATAAAAAACATGTCAAATTGCACAATTTAAAATCTCCAAAGCTCAAATGTGAAATAATATGACTAAAATAATATAAAAATAAGTCAATGGGAATATTAAATAAAATGTAAACATATTGGAACTTGAAAAATTCTCTAGTACTAGTGACTGTGTGAATTCAAATAAGAAACAACTGTATATTTAAAAAATGTTCATGAAAAGTGTTTCCCTTAAATTTAGTACTCTATAACCTAACGATAGATAGTAAAAATACTTTTTTTCTGAATACTCCACAGATTGGTGCAAGATCAAGCCTCCACCATTAGAAGAAAATTATTCTTTTTTACATTTTCATATGCTTCGACACCCTTATAGTCTTTATTTTTTCTAGGATAGATAGTTCATGATATTTGATGCATAACAAGACGTGAAAATTATCAGGGAATGAAAGGAAATCCAAAGTTATTTCAGTTCATCTCTGTGAGGTATTTTTAAGAGTTTGACATGTAAGTCGGGAAATTAACTAATGGAAACTCACCTTCACTCAGAGTGGGATGGCCACCACAGAGATGCCTTTTTGGAGTGTCATTTAGTAGATGCTTGACTATGGAACCGTGACAGAGGGTCCTCACTGTTGAAAAACCCAACATAGCTGCTAGGAGAGTCCAGTCCTGAGACTTCAGATCAATAGAATCAGCAGGGTTTAATTATATCCTGCAATAACCACAGGTATTCAGCATTTAGGCAAGTTCATGAAACCTAATGTATGAGCTGCTGAGTATACTGGGCTCCATTCCAACATAACTACAGCAAAGAATGAAAGATTGTTTTTAAGCCCTCAAATTTAATGCTGCCCTTTATTAGGTACTTTGGACTTAACTTGCTTGCTGTTATTCATTTTCTTCCCCTTTTCCCTTCCCCCATTTGCAGAGATAGCTTCCATCCTAGATGCTTCTCACAGTTGTATTTTGAAGACTAGTCTTTTTAGTTTCATAGGTATGCAGCTATAAAGTAACTTCTATAGCTGAATTGTTCTTTTAATCACACGAATGTCTGAGTTAGATGATATTTGATGAAACATGGATTCTGGTTGATCTTAGAAGGAGTTAAGAATTGAGGGCTATTGAAATTGACCCATCTATGAAGCATGTGAGGTGAACACACATTTGGGAATTGCATCAGCCAAATTTTCTACCTTGCATGTGTCCATGCAAATTCTATAATTAAATATTAAACTCTGAGGTAATGCCATCATAGGCGTAGTGTGGAAATGCAATCTATCACATAAGTACTACCATCACAAGTGAGATATATGTAAATATAAGAGAGCACTGAAGGTCAGGTCTGTCCTCTTCTTTATACATGGACAGATATAAGAGCTCACATAAGGCACCATATCTACTAACACTTCCATATTAGGATTTCCAGAACAGTGAACTCAGGTGTGGCAAAATGCTATTGTTTCTGATTATTTTATCCCATATATGTTTTATCACAACCAAAAAGGACGGAGACAGTAAAAATTAGTAAGAAGGGTGTGATGGTTTCAAACAACTAATTAATCTCCCCCTGTTGCAAGCAAGCTGGGAAAGAGATGCATGATGCAGTGTTGAAAGCCTAAGAAGCAGTCAAATAAACAAAGGGCAGAGTGGGAAACTGAAATATATCACTTAAAGAATCTTTTAATGAAAAGCTAAAGGATAGAGCAAGGAATAGAATGCACACAAATATTTTGCTTTATTGTAGTGATAGGAATAAAAATGAAAATGATGTTTCTTTAAACATCTGTCATAGGAGAAAACAATATTCTAAGCACACTACATAAATATGGGAGGAAGACAGTTGTTTTTGAAAACTCAATAAAATTAAGCAATAACAAATGTTGCAGACTCCCCTAATGACAGAGTATTGCCGTAATCAAGACTGGTGATGTCTGATACCTTTCTCACATGTTCAAACATAATAGTTCTATTTGGTTTGACAATATTTACATTACAATCCTAGGGAAATTAAGCGAATTTATAAAAATCATCTCATTAATGTGACATTGTGGACTGAGACTATTAAGTATTTAGGGGACATATAATTCAAACACTGATTTTAGCTTTTTATGGTGTTACAAAAAAATAAAAAGATTGCTTTACTCCCTACTCCGATTCCGAGGTGAGGCTGCCAAATCCAGTTTAAAGGAGAAACAAACCAAAGAGATCACAGAAAGAAAACAATTAGACACACAGAAATGGTTAATCAAACTTACTACGCAAGAAAATAACACAGCAGTTTTCTTTTAAAATAGACTTTTCTTTGGCTATAGTCCTGATTTGATTTTCTTCAGCTCCGTTGGAAGGCTAGTCATTGATCTTTTTTAATGTCTCTGATCTTTTTTTTTCCATATTAAAGAAACACTCATGGGCAAGTGAGTTTTGAGAATATGTGACCAATTTACGCAAACAAATCCATTCCCTTCCATAAGTCCAATTCCATACTGAAGTATTTTAAAGCAATTTATATTTAATTTTCAGATATCAAATAAATGTTGCAGTATAATACCTAACTTTCTGGATAGTTCCCTCAATGGTGTCATACTCTAAACTCCTCAAGATACTTGTTTAACTTCGCCCTCCTTGCAGTTAAATGGTGGCCATTTGAGTAGCTAGAGATCTGTAAATGAAAGTTACCTATTTTGTCCTGAAGATCAGAATAGACTTAAAATGTGGAAAAAATTATCAACATTCTTTCTTGTTCCTATATACCTAATTTAAGCCTCATTTTGAGACATCCAAATTATTTTTTTTTCCCTATGGTGATGCACGCCTTTAATCCTAGCACGTGGGAGGCAGAGGCAGGCGAATCTCTGTGAGTTTGAAGTCAACCTGGTCTACCTCCGGTCTACAGATCGAGTTCCAGGATAGGCTCCAAAGCTATAGAGAAACCTTGTCTTGAAAAAAAATAAAAATAAAAAACGAACGAACAAACAAGAATCATGGCAATTCTAAAGCTTCTTATTACACAAAAACTCCAGCTTACTTCTCAGAGAAGCCTGAGCAAATGGTACCACTGTGTTTCTTAAATCATGAAAAACCGAGATAGCTCTGCCTAAAATAGCAATTCTCAGCCTTGGCTTTGCATTAGAATCAGTTAAGAAACTTCTAGAAATAACCAGTGTTTGAGCTCATGTCCCACAGTTTCTGATTTAGATGGGATCTAGGCAGTAACAAATAAACAAAGCAAACTAAACAAAACATACACATCAAATATCTACAGAGTTCCGCCAACAGCTCATGCAATTCAACCGTTCAGTGAGCCTAGAGTTCACTATCATGGGTAGATTAACTGGTTCATGAATCTCTGGGATCTCTTGCCTCTGTTACTTATTTCCCCGCCCTGGGGATCTGAACTCAAGTCCTTACACTTGTGCAGTGAGCACTTTAATCTCTGAACCATCTTTTTGACCACCAATTTGGAGTTACTTTAGACAAAGTAATTGGGCCTATAAGCTACCAATGTACAGTAACGGGATTTTAATTTTTGTTTTTCTTATTTATGAGTTTTCATGGTAAGTGGGGCTAAAAGGGGGAAGTAAATAGCATCCAAATTATTAGATGTTGAACAATGCAGAAAGATAGAATATAAGAAAAACAAGGTAAAGAAATTTTCTTTTAATGTAATTGAAAACAAGTGTAAAAGAAGAAATTTTAATATGCTGAACATGCTCACTTACATATTAATTTTAATTAATTTCAAATTGTAGAGAAAATAAGATTTATTTATAATTTAAATATTTGTTACTTTAAAGCACAATGAAATAACCTATAATTGTACATGCTCTATATATCAAATAAGCATTTAAATATTTATTTAATTATATATTCTTTTTTAATTAATCAATTAATTATTTGTTCCCAGCCTAATTATAGTTTCCCTCCGTCCTCTCCTTCCAGCCACTTTTCCCATCCTGCTTCCTCTTCCTTATCTTCAGAAAAGTGCAGGCCTTCCATGTCTTTCAGCCAGTCATGGATAACACATTTCACCAGGCCTAGGCACCACGGTAGGAGGAACCCAGACTAGGAACCCAGCAGGAAGAAAGGGTCCCAAGAGCAGGCAACAAAGTCAGAGACAGAGCCCATTCCCTCTGCCAGGAGTCCCATGTACCATCATAGGTTTTTAGAAAGAAAGTAATGATAAAGAGCATAAAAGAAAATAACAGAAACATAAAATAGAACTTTAAAAATCCATAGTACCTTGGTTACTGCTATTATACATTTAAATCTACATTGAGAAGAACATTTTATGTAAAACTGGCATAAGTAAACAACTCAAATCTTGGTTCATTAATTTATGCTGAAGACTAGAGAAGAGCCTATAAAAAGATAATAAGACTTATGTCAGTGCATTCAACCTTTACATCTAATTTTAATGGAGATTTTTCTCATGACATCATACATCAACAGGAATTAATAATTAACCACAGAATGTTAAATCGAAAACCATATAATACACATTTTGCTCTGCAGCTCCTGAAAGCCCCCCTAAAATCTAATGCTCATAACAAACTTTAACATATTTAGAGAAATTGAAATGACTCCATGTACCATATCTTACCAGAGTACGGTGAAATGAGTCTTGATCCACGGAGCTCCCTGCTGAGATCTAACAGGAAAAGAACCAATGCAATCCTCCAGACAATGGGAGCAGATGTTCTCGGGGCTACTCCTCCATATCCTGGAGAGTCAGGTGGGTGTGTGTCCACCACATCAGGTGCTCCGTGAAGCTTTCCTGGACCCGCCTTTCCTTCAGCAGTAGATGTTATAGTTGTCCTGAGTTGATATAATGAGATACCATGAACCAGGTGATTTCTAAACAACAGATTTTTTTTTTACTATTTTTTAATGTTCCTGCAAGCTTTTAACATGGCAGGAACAGTTTGACTTATCTCTGCCTCCTCACTCAGCATGAGAAATAGTAGTAAACCTATAGCATCACAAATGGCTTCACCCTAATAATAGAGCATCCTCAAGATTTCACTGTCTACAATTTCCTTCAGATGAGATTTCAACACGTGGATATTGGAAAAGTACATACCTCAGTAGCAGTATTACAACAACGAGAATCCTGAACAGAGGCAGTATCCTTCTTCTAACTCTCCTAAGCTCTCACAGACCTGCATCCTGATACATTCTCTGGGCTCATTGCTTGTGTGGACTTCTCAAGCAACTAATTTGTGAACACATAACATTTTTCTCAGTTTATTTTTGCATATACCACAAATAATTAGCCTGGCTTTGATTTCCTCCTCTGAACAAGTAGGTATTACCACTTAACTCCACAGGCTAAGGAGAGTCATGGGGAGAACCTGCACACATCAGCATAAGACTGACCTATTTTACACTCATTCTTTCCTAAGCTATTGTTCTTTGCTTTGTTGTACTTCTCAATAATAGAATCATATATAAACTTCCTTAGTATCGTTTCCAACAGAGGTTTATATCTTTCAGTATAACGCATACTGTGAATAATGTCTGACATTAACATTATGTATATTTACAAAGAAATGATAAAGTAGAACAATATTTGAAGAATATTGTAGGAGGGAGTGGGCCACTTGTTCTTCCCAGCCTCCTGGCTAGCTTACACCCAAAACAATCACATAGAAACTGTATTCATTAAATCACTGCTTGGCCCATCAGCTAGGGTTTCTTACTAGCTAACTCTTTTATTAATTTAACATCTCTCCATTAATCTGTGTATCACTACATGGCAGTGGCTTTCCGGGTAAGATTCTGAACATCTGTTTCCGGCAGCTCCATGGCATCTCCCTGACTCTGTCTTATTCCCAGCATTTTCTTTTGTTTTCCTTGCCTGCCTACGTTCTGCCTTATCAACAGGCCAAGGTAGTTTCTTTATTAACCATTAAAAGAAACACATATACAAAAGGACCTCCTATGCACTACCCCAGAATATGTGTGTTTAAACTAAATGTTTAAACTAAATTTTATAAACACATATAAAATAATATGTTGGATATATCTGAACTACAAAGAATTAATATCATTATTTTGCCTTTAATTTTGAGAAAAATGTAAAAAAAAAACTATTCAGGTGTGGTTATAAGAAGATGCAATGTATTCTAAAGAAAATGACAGTGAAGCTGACTGGTTTGATTTCCTTATCGTAGAAATAAATGTAATCAAGTTAAGCATTTTCTAGACTGTGAAACATTGCCTCAGATTGTGGATGCAGGACATTTATATTACCCTCCTGCAAAGCACAGGAAAGATCATGGAAGAGGAGGCTAAAAGAATAGAATAGCTAAAATGGAAAGTGTCCCTTTCTTGTCATGACATAGAGAATACAATCTTTGACTCACAGAAATTGCAGTTATTCATGTCAACAATCAAGTTATGAATGGAGACATAGCTAGTGGGGCCCTGTCTTTCCAAAATGAACTTGTGGTTTTCTAACAGTCATCTTCAATACTCGTGTAAAATTGGTGCATACATTTAGCTCCAGTGAAAAGTATCAATAATGACCACACAGATGGTCTTGTTTAAAATCAGTGGATCACAAGACATACCAAAAAAGAATTGAACATTGAAAGACATTTTTGAGAAGTGTCTTATGACAGAGATGGGAAGTGAAAGCAATTATGTTTTTTACACATGTATTAGGTCAAAGAACAAATTTAATTAATAATTATTTCAATTGTATTTTTATTTTGAAATGAATATATATTATTATTAAAAATGTACTAATAAATAAAAACATCACACATCCAAATTAAACAGACACAATGTCTGTACATATTAATAAATTTCTATGCAATTGAAATAATCACTTAGAATAAAAGCCATGTAGAGTCATATAAATTTTAAACTTTCAGTATTGAATATATTTTATATATTTAACCACATTTTAAAAATATTATTTTTACTAATAAAAATTCTAATTTATTAGTAATTAAACATAGATAACTAAAAAAATCTAGAAATACTTCAATGAAAAAAATTTCTTTAATGAGAAATGATAACTTTACCTTGAGACTAATGTGGGATGTCCTTCTGTGTAACTGTTGCTTTATTGGACAATGAATAAAGCTGTTTTGGCCAATGGCTTAGCAGAGTAAAGTCAAGCAAGAAATCTGAACAGAGATATAGGGAGAGAGTAGGTAAAGTCAAAGAGACACCATGTAGCTACCAAAATTGAAAGACCCGTAACCTTTCTGGTAAGCAACAGTCTCATTGCAATTCATAGAAATGTGACATTTCAAGATGTACTAGCTAGTTAGAAATATCAAAATTGTTGCCAGAGAAAGAAAGGAGAAAGGGAGTGTGTATGTGTGTTTGTGTGTGAAAGAGAGAGAGAAAGAGTGAAAAATATACAATTAATACATAAAATGGATAAAATTTCAAAACAAACAAGGTAAATATATGATAGAATGGAAAAGTAATTAATATCCACATAGCTGCTATAACAGAAATGAGTGAAAGAGCACTCACTTGTAGCTGGTAAGAGAGGAAGCATTAGGAAAAAAAAAAAGCCTGTTTCTTTTGACTGACATTCATTCTGGTTTTCCCTAAAGATTGGTTGAAGGTTGAGAGTATGCTATAATGCCATTTATATTTACTTAACATGTATATTTCAGTGATATTTTATAGTTTGTCATATTTTTAACTGGAAAATATATTTTACAATAAAACAGTGAATGATAATTTTATTTAAAGGTCAACTACTGTGGGAAGTTTCCAAATCACCAAGATCTCCTTTCATGTTTTATAACTAACTGGAAAGCAGGTGATAACAGATCTAATATTTTTGGCAATATGAAACTATTGAGTCTGTAGAAAAGTAAACAAATACATTATTTTATAAATTTGTTTGGTACTTAGAGTCAAATAGCACTGAAAGATCATCTATAAAAGTGACTTTAAATTACCAGTAAATAAAATTACACTGTAGAGAAAAGTTTCATATACATAATTGGTAGATTTATCTTCATTACAAAAGATTGATCACACCCTTTTGTGTCATCAGTGGTTGAAGGTTGCATAATATGTGGTTATTTCACTATTCCTTTGTTAAGACAGAGAGCAGTTCAACCCAATGCACCCTTCCTACTTAATAAGGGCAATGTTTCATGAGGAAACAACAGTGTATGTGTTAATTTTTGTACTCAAGTGTTGATGTATTCTAAGTAATAGTGTTTTATAAAGCAATATAAGTAATATTATATACACTACTTAGAACTTGTTTAGGAACATTATCCAAGTCAATGTAGAATTTTTGTTTTGTTTTGTTTTGCTTTTTTTGTTTTTTGAGACCAGGGTTTTGCTGTAGCTTTAGAGCCTATCCTGAAATTAGCTCTTGTTGACCAGACTGGACTCAAACTCACAGAGATCTGGATGCTTCTGCCTCCTGAATGCTGGGATTGAAGGCATGCACTACCATCACTGGATATCATGCTGAATAATTTTTAAATGAAAATAACAGCATTTACATAGGATAATTTTAATAAAAATCCAAATTGGTTTTATCTGTGAACACTTAACCAAGTCACCCATTTTAAAAATCTAGAGAATACTGACATCTACATTTAAAAATTAATAATTTATGGAATTCATAATTTTTTTTAGATAGCCTCTTTTTCTACATCTTTCAAAATTACTGAAATAAAACCTAAGTTTATCTTGTATTAGACTTAGCAAAAACATCTATTTAACTATTATCTTTGCTTCACAGAGAAAATGTTCTCAGTGCACATGAAATGAGTAAACATTTTTTCCAATGAATTTGTGTCAATAAAGTTGAATATACAATGGAAATCCATAAACTTCTAACTATTATTTCCAGAGCTCCAAGTAATTCCCTAAAAGCCTTACCTAAAGGTGTTATACTAAATTTAACATGAGTCTGAACTTTCAATAAATATTTACTGAAAGCATTAATAAATGTAAAGTTTATCTTTGTAACACTCCATATAATTAAATTCAAAACTTAAAATCTTTTAAAATACATGTTAGAATTTTGGCTTGAACAATAGTAATAATATGAATCTCATTTCTTTTCCAAGACCATTGCTAAGTGAGGTAAAATTTTATGAAATTCTTTGTTATTGTCACTGTCAGTTGTGAGAAATGAACTGAATATTTCAAAGCTAGTTCTCATTTTCACTAATTACTGGAGGTCCTAGAGTAAGTTCATATGTCCAACCCTGTCCAAAATTAAGAAAGTTACTATAGTTTTCTTATTTTATGTTGTGTTAGTAAACCATGAATAAAATGAGAGTGGATTGTGGGTGTTAAACATAGCTATTGGGTGGGCATTTTATCTTTCAGCTGCATTTTTTTCAAGAAAGATGTGATTTCAAATCATCAATATAATTGTTTAGTTTAGTACGTATTTATCATATCACATAGGAGTACATAAGTTTCTTTTTCGTTCTTCAACCAAATATATACAAAGTATATCTCTATGTCTCATAGTGTTAAAGGATCAAGCTATAAGATATGGGAGTACTGGGGCAGTGGGGGCACACACCTGTATCCCAGCGCTCAGGATGCAGAGCCAGATCTCTGTGAGTTCGAGACCAACCTGGTCTACAGAGCAAGTTCTAGGATAGGCTTTAAAACTACACAGAGGAACACAGTCTTGAAAAACAAAACAACAAACAAAGATATGGGTGCTATTGCATTGAAAATGATGGTATTCAGTTGCTACATAGTTTGATCAATTTCTGTGGAGCAAGAAACAGAAAACTTTGGGTTTGAAGTAAAGTTATTCTGGGATCTTCAAGTCCAATCTTCCAATGACCTATTTCCTCCTAAGATGCCTCACTTGCTGAAAGTTCCACAACCTCCCCAAATGAAGATGCCCAATATGGGACATCTATTATTGGTGAGCTGTTAAAAAGGCTTGTTTCTCCTCCAGAAGACTTGGGCTCATTTCCCAGCACCTGTATAGTGCTAACTCAAGTTTCAGGGTGTCAAATGTGTTTCTGATATCCATGTGTTCCTATATATGAAAATATGTTGTACATGCAAACACACAGGCACATACACATATAATATGATAAATAATAAAAGCTTGTAGAAACTATAGATTTAATTCCATAATAGTACTTTCTTGGTTTTCATAATATTAAAATGATAAAACTGCATAAAATTAAATTCTCAATTCTTTAATTGCTATGAGTATTTGGTGATTACTCTGCACATAGCACAAATGTAACACAGCTGAACTTCTCAGAAACTGTTATCAGATAGCATTGGTTCCCCTTTAAAGAAAGGATCCCACCTCTCTCAAGTATAAAAGAGCACTATCATAACCCATAGCAAATTCACCATGAATGGTACATTTAATGTGGGGTGTCATGAAATATTTTAGAATTTATTATGATAAATTTATTCAAAAAGTATAAAAACATAAAAGTTTTGTTTAATACCACAATTCTAAAAACTTTAACATGAGGAGAATGTAAGGTGTCACTCACAAAGAATTTATGACCATTCTTGAGAATGCAAAATGGAGCAATTTATTTTATTGCACAACAGTTGACAGTTATTAGTAGTCACTGACTTTGAATCCAGTTCTGCTTGTCCATGCTGTCAGAATAAAATACATCTTGTCAATTAGTTCCCTAAAAGATGCTACAATTTCTTCATGCGGTATCAGCCAAATATTGGTCTCATCTTCTTATCACATGCAGAAAATGAAATTTCTGCTAGCGGTCTTATCGTGGTTAATTTCTGGATTTCAGGAAATTGTGTTTGTTTAGCTGCATGCTATCTGAGCTAAACATAGATTTTTCCTGAAAACTGAATTAAAGAGTAACTTTCTATATAGAGAGGGATTCTGTCGTATGAGAGTCAAATACATATTTTAGATCAAATTCTAGTGCAGAGCTAAGGCCTAATTTTCTGGGGTCAGCAACAATTTGCCAAGCACAGGAAAGTAAGACTCTTAGTGCACTGAAATAACTTACTTCAATATCTACATTTTTAACTCTACAAATTTACAACGATTACTGTAATTATACATATTTTAATATGTTATAAAATATTCTCATTGGACAAAAATGGAACTATTAATATAAATAACAAATAAAATTAGCATACCTGAACATTCACAAAACCATAGAACTGGGACTTGCATTCTTCTTGTGTTTCTAAGATCTCCTACTTACTGTGTGTATTAAAAGAGAATAAGGATATTTTTATTATATCTTCCTACCTTAAAAATAAATAGCCTGATGTAAAATGAGCTGTTCATTTCATGAGGTAAAGTCACATTACTGCATGTTCTTGGCATTGTTTGTGGGCAGTAAAAACGACATAAAAACCCAGTGTTGAATGGTTGCTTGGCATGGTAAAAGAAAGATAATGACGGATGCAGGCAAGGTAATTTCTGTTGTTATTGTTGTGCTATTTATGCTGCTACGCCAACGTGACTTACCAAGGATAATGTCTTGTAGCCTCAGCTTGAAAAGTTCAAACAAATGTGCAGTCAAGTAAAACTCCTGATGAAGGCTCCCTCTCTGCTTATAAAATTGTGACCCATTGCTAAGTTCTCACATGATGTGAGGCAAAGGGATTGCGAATGAAATCTTAGAATTAACTTACTCCTCAAGAGAGGCAAGCATGGGTACATAAGTACCTCTTAAATAGTTCACTTCTTAATAGAATTCTCCGAATAACTAAATTTGACCAACTGACTTTGGAGAAAATGAATTAAAATCATAACTATATTTATATATATTAAAATGATGACCATATTTATAAATTTGATTATATCAAAATTATTTTCTTTATTTTTTCTTTTACTGAAAATAGTTTTTTTTTGAAAATAGTTTTTTTTTTATACAATGTATTTTGATTATGGATTCACCTCCCTAAACTCTTCCCAGTTCCTCCCAATCTTCCGTCTCTTGGTCTCCAAACACTCACTGCTCTTTGTCTCTCTTTTGAAAACAAACATGCATCTAAAGATGAAGAATAAAAATAAAGTAAGATAAAACAAAAAGAACTAGGAATAATATTTATTCTGTTGAATAAAACAACAGAAGAAATGGAGCCAAAAAAAAAGTACTAGGAACATAGAAACTCAGAGGCACACAAAATCACACACACACACACACAAATTCCATTAAACCTTGAAACTGAAAGCCAATATATTTATGTAATCTGTGATTTATGTGATCTGTGAGGTTAAAAAGATCTGACACAAAGATCAAATGATCACTGAGAATGATCAAAGTACTGTTGAAGTCATTTTGTGCTGGCAGACTACCTCTGGCCAAGGGGCCTATCCTTAACAAGTATTTTGTTTCCCCAGTGAGACTCCCTTAGAGAAAACTAATTTCTTATTTCAAGTGGATCTCAAGTGGAGGTAGCTTTTATGTTTAAGATGGAGGAATGTGTCCACTTTTCTTCTCAGCTTTAGGACTCAGTCTGTGCAGGCCCATGTGGGCTCTACACATGCTGCCAGAGTCTCTGTAAGTTCATATGTACATCAGTCCTGACATGTTTAGAAAGCCCTGTTTCGCTAGGGTCTTCAATCCATTTTGACTTTTACATTCTTTCTTCCTCCTCTTCCGAAGGATTTCGTGAGACCTGAGTGTGGGGAGATTTAATGGAAATATCCAACTGAGTGTGTTAAAGTCCTTCATTCTCCTATCATTTCCTGCCCCTAGTTCTCTGTATTTGTTACCACCTGTTGCAGGAGGAAGAGTCTCTGAAAAAGGTTGAGCAAGATTCTGATGGATGAGTATAGCAGAATGTCATTAAGAGTGGCTTAATTGCTAAGTTTCTTTAGCAAAGCAGTAGTGTTTGGATTCCTGCCAAGTCCCTGGGCTATCTGATCTCAGGTTCTTGGTTATCAGAGCAGTGTTGGCTATGAGTTCTATATCATATCTGAAAACAAATCAGATATGAGCTGGTTACTACCACAAGCTGTGTGTCTCTATTGCACCATGGTATCTTGTAAGTAGGTCACCACTGTAGATTAAGGATTTGTAGCTGGGTTATTGTTTACTTTTCTTTATTGGTAGCCTGTGCTTGTACTGTGAATACTAGTCCTTAGAAATGAAGGCTCTAGATGGGACCAACATTGCTTTTCCATGTTCACTCAGTAGTGTAGGTATTTTTTTCAGCAATAGGGCCTTATTGTCAGCTTGTGTAGAGCAACCAATAGCCTCAGTAATAGCAGGGTTTGTTTTGCAGATATACATAGGACCCTTTTTGCCAACAATCCAATAAAATGTAAACCAATCTCAGTACTGCAAGCATTATTTAGGAGGAAGAAGTCAAGGTGGTGTCGTCTCTCCATTACTTGTCAATTTTACTTGATTACATTCATATATGTATATTTTAGAGAGCTTTTACTGTATTACATATCCACAGCCCCTCAAATGCCCCCTTGGTTGGAGCGATCCCTCCCTTCATTCCTTTCATTATTCCTTCTTCATTTCCCTTCACATTTGATCCTCACATTCCAGTTCCCCACACACAACCCATCCATTCATAATTATCTAGTCTATAGAGAGCTCCTCTATAGCTAAACCTTGTGTTTATGCATACGATAGCTTGCTTATCAATGACTTAACAGATAATAGTCTTACAATAGGAAATATGAACCATATTTGTTTTTCTGGGTCTGGGTGACCTCACTCAGGTTATTTTTTTCAGCTCCTTATATTTACTGAAAATCTCCATGATTATATTTTAAAGAATTGAGTCCATTGCATTAATATACCACATTTTCTTTGTCCTTTTATCTTTTGATGGATTGTTGGATTGTTTCCAATTTCTGACAATGAAAATGGTTGAGAAAGTGTCTCTTTGGTAGGATGACAAATCCTATAAGGGACATTCCCAGAAGAAGTATAGCTGGATCTTTAGGTAGATTTATATCTTCCTAAAGAACCACCACTATCTCCATAGTGGCCATACAGACTTGAAGTCCTGCAAGCAATGAATCAAAGTACCACATACTCCACATTTTCATGTCACTTGTTTTATTAACCTTGGCCATTCTTTTTTTTCCCAACACAACGTTTGTATTGATTATTCTAGAGTTTCAAATAATGCACCCAATCACATTGGCCTCCCATTCCTCCCAGATACACCTAATACTTGCAACTTTCCCAAGAAAAATAAAATAAATAAATAAATGCATACGAACCCCCCACACCCATATACTCACTGGCGAATGGTCAAATTCCCAGTGACCAGCCCTCAGAAGAACTGGATTTAGGACCAGGTAGTGGTGGCTCATACCTTTAATCCCAGCACTAAGGAGGTAGAGACAGGTGGATCTCTATGAGTTCGAGCTCTGACCTACAGAGCTAGTTCCAGGACAGCTAGAGCTGTTACTCAAAAAAAAAAAAAAAAAAAAAAAGAAAGAAAGAAAGAAAGAAAGAAAGAAAGAAAGAAAGAAAGAAAGAAGAAAAGAAAAAAATAGAATTTTTCATATCCCCACCCTCACCAAAAAGCTATGAACTGTGAAAAACTGCACTTGAGGAAATGTATTTATTTTACACCCCAATCAAAGTTTCACCTCCCTGTCCTCTTGCGAGTCCCTCCCCTCCCCACTTCTCTCCCCACCTCTCGCTCCCACCCCTTTCCCAATCCACTCCTGCTCCACTATTTTTTCTGCAGATACCAACAGGGCTCACGTGACTATCAGCCGCCATGGTATATCAAGTTGTAGTGAGACTAGGCACCTTCTCTTCTATCCAGGCTGGATAAGGTAATCCAGAAGGAGAAATGGGTCCCCAAAACAAGCAACACAAACAGATGCAGCTCCTGCTCTCAGTGTTATAAGTCTAACTTGAAGATCAAGATACATAACAATAGCATATATGCAGACGGACTAAGTCATTTCCGGAAGGGCCCCTATTTGTTGGTTCAGTCTCTGTGAGTCCCTATGAGGCCAGGTTAGTTGATTCTGTTTTTTTTTTTTTGGGGGGGGGTTCTTTTTTGTTTTAGTTTTTAGTGGTGGCAGTGTTTTTGTTTGCTTGTTTTTTGTTTGTTTGTTTTCTTTTTTGTGGTGCCCTTGAAACCCCTGGGTCCTACAAGCCTTTCTTGCCCTCTTTCTCAGGATTCACTGAGCTCCACCTCATGTTTGGCTGTGATCTTTGCACCTGTTTCATCAGTTGCTAGGTGAAGCCTCTCTGACCACAGTTGGGCTAGGCATCAATCTATGAGTGACTTTATGTCAAGATTGTTTCAATTTTTAGCGGAAGAGAGGGGAAGTGAGGTTGTCACAGAAACCTTCTGTATCTCTCATTCTCCACAGGCGTCTGCAGTCATCTATAGCACTGCAATAGAGCTGCGCCGCCCTTTACAGTCAGCAGCAGAACATATCATGGGCTGCCACATGGTTTCTGGTGACAGTACAGACCACGGACATCAGCAAGGACCTCAGTTGCAGCATGAAACACAGACACAGTCATGGTCCCGCAGGCAGCATGCTGGTATCTATGTATCAGGGTTGGAGAAAATTATAATTATGGGTGCTGATAATTACTCTTGTTTTTGTTGGCTGAGTGTTCTGATTTGGGGATTATGTTACCCTCCAAGTTTCTCAGGAGACTCTGTAGCATCGTTGCCTGTAGGGAATCCTTTTGAAACCTGCCAGGTTTGGCCACTGGTGATCCCCAGTAAAATGTGTTTCTAAGAATTAGGAGCAGACACTTAAAAGTGAGGGTGGGCTAGAAGGGCTTGAGTGGGCTGGGAGGGCCACAGGAGGAAAACATGAGGGATGTGTCGCCAGATCTTTGTAGACCACTGAAAATGAGAGAAGAGGAGGAGGAGAAGTCACACGAGATATCACAAACACTACAGAGCTATAAGACTAGGGATTGCATTCGGAAGAAACTAGAGATAATAAAGATCACCTACCCGATTCTTTGACTGGAGAGGCCCCTGCTTCTAGGGAATCCACTGTATTTGTAAGCTAAAGAGAAATATGTGTGCTGACAGTCCTCTTTTTTTGAGAATAAAACAGCTGTCTATTATATACAGATATATGCTTATATATATTTACATATACATATGTTTATGATTTTACTTTATGAATGAACTTACTTTTTTCTAATAATTTATAGTTTTTTAAATTGCTCCAAGTAATGGTTTATAGAAGACAGAAGTATCTCAGTTCAAGTAATGCACACTTGACATAGTGTTTTAGAAACAGATATTTTACTTAGAATAGTTGTATAATGGAGCATTGTTCTGTAATTTGTTTTAATTTCAGTCTGTCACCAGATCTCTCAGTTGTAGGAAGGATAATACTTTGTAGTTATTTCAATAATTTTTTATGACATAACATCTTTTTGTAAGTTTTATAAAGTAGCAAGATAAGTAATGTGTTTTTCAACAATCTCTAACTAAATATCGTTAATAATTTTCAAGAGACTTTATTGTAAACGAAAATATTCCTATGTTTTTAAAGCATTGACAAAATAAAGTTTTAGTAATTTGACTCAAGGTAACACTTTAAGAGATACATTTTCTTCTTGTCCATTGTAGAATGAATCAGTATAACGATTTCTCTGCACCTTAAAACACTTATGGAAAAACATGAGAAAGTGCATAGACACCAGCTCAAGTACATCTTCATGATAGACAAAGACAGCTCTAGCTTCTTTGCCAGTATAACTGAAAAATTAATCTCGTATACCACATAAATGTTATTCATGTACAACAAGGCTGGGACATTTAAATACTTCTATTTATGTTTTGAAATATTATGTCTCAATAATTGGAACATTATGTGTCTGCATTATAGCTATCTAGGTTGTCCATGAGACATACCCTTTACAAAATTCAATTTAAGATATCTAGAGGGAACAAAAAAAAAGTTCTACACAATTTACCAATGGATGTTTTACTGATGGTAAAGTAAATTAAATGGATGACCCATGCTTGACTCTACCAAAAACATCCCCTCAGGTCTAATTCTCCCTGACTTACACAGTGTCCTTGGCTTGTAGCAATGATAACAAATGGAATCAATCAAAAAGTATTTGGTTCAGCCCCTATAGTGGAAGCTGAAGAAGCACAGTGGAGCCATATTGATGGATGGCATAAATGATTCGTTAAGTCACTTCTCTGCGTCTGCAGGGAGGGCAGGATCAAATGTGCTTTTTTTTGATAAATATAACTATTACTAGAAAATTAAGTCAGATCATTAATAGCCCAGGAAAGAGAATGAACGAAGACAGAAAACTGCTTCTTGCCCTAATTTAGATCAAGTTCTGTTTATTGTAGTATAAACGTGTAAACCTTATGTTTTGCCTAAACTTTGTTATTGATGAAGTCATGACCTCTGACTTTATATTTTTCTGAAGAATTTCTCATGGTCTTTATCTTTCAAATCAGGAAAAATTGTAAGAAAAATTCCCCTAATATCCCATAGTTTATGATAAATACTAGCAAATACAAGTATGGTGAAGGTTAAAAACAGAACTTAGAAACACAAGAGGAATGTTACTGACAGTGGATTTGCCACCTAAAAATGCAAGTCAAAACAGGTAAATATTTTATAAGAGATTAAGTCTCTGGAATGTGTCCACAGGGACTGGTTACTATCAAACAGAAAAATGTCAAATGGTGAAGATTAACTGGCAACATTAGTGGAGTCTTTTCTTTCACATGTTTTCATCTGTCAGTGTTTGTCCTGTTCCTTCTCAGTGTATTTAATTCCTCTCAAAGGACTGGAGGAGAAATCTTGTAGCAGATAATTAGTATTCGTACAGACTCATAGTTCAGACAAATCTGTGTTACAATTTTGATGGGGTTTTGATAATAATCCTAAAACACACAAAAGCTATGACTCTTGTTTATTCTGTTTCTGCGAGCTATATCTGTAAATATCTGATTGATGTCACTATAATCTTAGCATGTGTAATTGTGATGCTTCCTTCTAAGAATCAGCTACTGAAATTGTTGAAAAAAAGGCTAAAGATATAAGAGGTTTACAAAAGGTAATGAGAATGAGTTAGTTATTCAGTGAATATTTCTGATATCTAAAAATATTGCTGTGAGACTTGCTTTGCTAAATATTAAAAATTGTTAGAAACAATGTTTTACTTTTGTTAGTTTGCAAAAAAATACAGTGTTGAAGCAACTCTAGTTGTAACTAAGTAATAAATCTAAACTGTTGCTGCCAGCAAAATGTTTGATAGAGCTAAATGAGATAATGCTTAGCATAATACAATGTTACAATATTATCTTGTAATGTAATTCCCAAAACATTAGCACAATTCTATATCTATTATATTCATATATAATATAATCTCTACAAATGTTCCTGTAGCAAATGTGCTATTACAAAGTGATACTAATTTTGAAATAATATTTTAAGAAATAGGCTGTGTATATCAGAATTAAATTGTTGGTGGCATTTTATATTTGTTACAGTAGTATAAATTCAGTAATAGAATCAATACTTCATTAAAATAAAAAAGTATTATCTTTTTCATAATTGTACAGTTTATATTAAATGAGATAATAAAGTCAGAAAAAACATGGAACTATGTCATTTTCTTATGCAATTCTTAAGATCCTTATTCAAACAAGATAAAGAACTAAAGTTGGATAAAATTTATCTCACCCTACTAGTGTAGATGATGATGATGTATTGATGTCGGATTCCCATCTGTATGCTGTGAATACCATTGGTTAAAAAAAAATCTGGTTTGGCCTGATAGGGTAGAATAGAGCTAGCTGGGGGAAACTAAACTGAATGCTGGGAGAAGGAAGGGCAGAGTCAGAGAAAAAGACATGGAGCCTGGGTGAGAGACAGACATGCTAAAACATTGCTGGTGGGCCACAGCCTCGTGGTAAAATACAAAATAATAATGATGGGTTGATTCTAACGGTAAGAGCCAGCTAGCAATATGCTTAAATAATTGGCCAAGCAATGATTTAATAATACAGTTTCTGTGTGATTATTTCAGGATTCTGGGCAACAGGGAAAGGAATAAGGAGCCTCCTTACAACAATGTATCTATCTTTTCACCTCACCTACAAGAAGGAAATTTCAAATAAATATGTATGTAGACACACACAAAAGAAGGCACTCCTTTTGTACTATTTTGTATAACGCTGAAACTATTATTTTCCCTTTATGATGTCGGAAGTTTCACTTATGCTTTAACTGGAGAGAGAAAATGCATGCACACTAATATGACTGCAAAGCAACCTTCCTCATTGTTGGAAGAGCTGAAAAGAGTGGTGCTAGCTAGCCTGACATTTACAGGAATGCATTCCAGTGTCTCAATGTCTGTCCTGATACAACAAGATTTCAGGTCCTGTTGCCCCAGGTCCCTATTGGCTGAAGAGGCAAGGTGGCTTATAAGCACCTCTCTTCAAAGAAAAAGAAGTGACAAAGTGGCTTTTCACTGGAGAAGCTGGCACCATCTTCTTTCACTGTCCAGCATTTGGGTGTATACACCTGAAATTCCATCTCACTTCCATAAGGCTTTGCTGTATTTCACATTTGCACTGAAGGCCCTGATCTGGCTAAATCTCAATAACCTGCATATTTCACCAGCAAGAGGAAAAAAAAGGTTTTATTATATAATCAAATCATTAGAGGAAGGCAAAGTGGGCAGTAGAGTTTCCTTAAATACAACTTGAGATAGTACCTCCACAAGATTCAGATATAATCAAGCTGGTGGAGCATTTTTAATTGGGCACAGAGCATTCTGGTACTGGCACCCTTGGACCAGTGCTCCTTGGATTCATAGCAAATCAGGCTGAGTAAGTCATAGAAACGAGCCAGTAAGTAGCATTCTTCCGTGGTTCTTGCTGGAGCTCCTGCCCTACCTTCCTCAATGATGAACCGTTACCTAGAGATATTAGATGGACTATACCCTTTCTCCCCAAGTTGCTTTTGGTCATTCTCTTTGATCATGTTAATAGAAATCCTAACTGAGACAAAATATACCAAATTTCTTTCATTTGTTTATCTCTTGATTAGTACTATAGCTGTATTCGGACTACTGTGAAGAGTGCTACAATTAGCAGGTGTTTACAGGTATCTCTGTAGGAAGATGATTTGACTTTCCATGAGTGGCAATCTAGAAAATCAGGAATTTCCATGACTGATAATTTGAGGAAATTTCATACTGTTATCCATAGTGGTTAGACTAGTTTCTACCAACAATGAATGACAGTTCCTATAAAACCCACTATGACTAGGGTGAATAATTTTTATCAGAGAGAGTGAACAGGCACATCCTTAATGGGATAATCAGGGTTGTTTGCATGAAGGGAGAATTAATTTAACAGAACACACAAACTGATTGCATCTTCAAGTTTCAAGTTGACTGATGTTGAAATAAGCTAAGCATTTATGACAAAATTCAAAAAAAGAGAGAAAGAATAACAACAAAACATTTCTTTTGTATACACTTCTACTTGTAAATTTCTCAAATACGGCTCCTTAAATCCTATTCTGAATAAGAGCATTTATTCTGAATAAGAACATGGAGATAATCTATCTCCGTGTTCTATCCTCTATCTTCATTGTGGCAAAGTGATTATTAAATAGGAAGCTTTACACATCCCATAGAGACTATTCAATGAACATAAGGCTCACATCATTTCTCAGTCTTTTGGCTAATATCAAGGAACAAGACAGTAAACCAAAAGGTTTAAGGGAAAATTACAGAAATGTCAAATTAGTTTCAAGTTTAAAACATTCTTTCAGGTTTTATAAATCATATAAACTTATGATACATCCATTCATCATTTCTGAAATATTTACTGACCCTTATTTAATAGCCTTCTACAGATGTAAAACATATGGACCTTAAAAATGTAGGAGGACAGGAAATATTTCCAAATTATTAAACATGAAATACTTTATCTATGTGCCACAAACTGAGTAAATTATTATTTTATATTTAAAAACCTCTGTATTATATGCCTGGAAAATGATGAATGCTGGAGAGATATATGTTGAATAATAAACTATAAATTTATAGCATAGAATCTTTCCCTATAGTTTTTACATTAAATGGTATATGCACAATGATATTATAATTAAATGAATTTTAACTGTTCTATTTAAAATTTGTGTTGTAAAGTGTCATTACAAAATTCAGCAAATTCTGTCCTGTGTTTTTATAAAAATTACATAATAATAAAAATAAGTAAATATCTAGAATATAGACTAATTTATGGTTTGAATTAAGAAATGTGTGAATGTCCCTACTGAGAAGTTTTCGTCTGCAAACTTAGAGAGCTCTGAGCTCCATGCGCTGTGGCACTTTTATTGTAAAAGATCACTTGGAAGTTGGTTGCTTCTGGAAAACAGAAATGGTTCAAGTTTCTCTTAGTTAAACAGCTCATTGTGTCTCTGAGCCTCTATTCAGATTATTAAAGGTTTCACCAAAATGTCCCCGAAACTGTGGAGGTTTGTTCTTCTTTCTCTTTTTTTTCTTTCTTTCTTTCTTTCTTTTCTTTTTTTTTTTTTTCAGGAATCCCATCTGTCCTGTGAAGCTCTCGGTTACATCCTTGGCTAATCTGGGAACTAACCTATTTTCTATGACAAAAGCAGAGAATCATTGACTATTATTATGTAGAACTAACCTGTAATTTAAATCCCTTCTTAAGAATTCTCCTAGGGATTTTCTCACCATCATTACTGAGGTGACTTGTTCTGTGTCTAGTTCATTGAAATTCCCAGACCCAGATGGTCTGATATCCTGATATTTTAGAATTTTACCCTTGTTTACTTTTATCTGTTAAGTGAAGCCCAGATACATTTCTCCCATCTCTTTTGAGGGGCTCATGGGTGTTTAAATGTGACTGTAATTGCTTGACATATTGAATGCCTTAGACACAAAATGTTAAGAATTTCTAATTACTAGGGTGAACCTTAGTGAGTAGTGCTTCTTCCAACCATTGAAAGAAATTGTTATGTGTCAGATCAAAATTGGAGAATATGTACATATTAAAATTAAGGGTTATTAATTTGAGGACTTATGATGTACAGACTATTATACCAATTCATATAAGCAGTAATGGTTGCTACTAATTGGCATGTCATTAGTTCATGTCATAAACTAAAAATTTCCCAACCATTTGAGATTTCATCTTACAGCACTCTGAATAACCAAGGTCAATGAAACAAATGACAATTAATGCTGGCACGGAGATGGAATGGTTGGAGCACTCTTCTCTTGCTGGTAAAATTGTGAATTTGCACAGCCACGATGGAAATCGATGTGACTAGTCATCTATCAAGAAAATAAGAATCAATCTACCTTAGGACACAGCTACACTTATACCTTCTAGGTATATAGACAAAGGAGGCTTCAACTTACCACAAAGACATTTGTTCAACCATGTTCATTGCTGTTCTACTCATAATAACGAGGTAAATTCACAGGTAAATTAATAAGATTTAAAAAACATACATAGATCTAATTTACATGGGGAATAGAAAAAGAAAAGATCTCCTAAGTACATTTGGAATGTGGGAACCTTGGGAGAGGGATGAAGGGGAGGGTAAAGGCAGGAAAAGTTGCAGAGAAAAATATAGAGCTCAACAAAAATCAATAAAAAAAGAAAAAGAAATCATTTCAAGTGAGATAATCCAGAATCAGGAAGACATATATTGTATGAATTTGCTTACATGTTAATAGTAGCTGCTAAATTAATAATAACCAGCATTCAGTCTGTATTATCATAGAAGTTAGCTATAGAACAAAGGATTTGCAGGGGCAGATAGATCTTCCTAGCAAAGAGAAATGGAATTGATAGATGTGTATGGATGGAGTTGGGCAGGAATGGGAGAATCAGTTGTGGAAGGAGAGAAAAGAGAGGGACAATGGAGGAAATATGGGGAGAGACATATAAAATTCATTGCAATTTGAGGCATAGTATGAAAATTTAATTCTTGGAAGCTTCCTTAAATACATGCATAAATGAAGGTGATCTAAATGAAATCATTAAATAAATGGGGAAACAGAATACCAACTATCTATCTCTTGTCACCAAACGAAGCTTCTATTACTGGATTGTATTATACCTAATTGAGTTTCTGGACAAAGGGATCCCATGGGAAAACCCAAACAACCATGACTATTGATAAAACTATAGGCTGCTCTCTATGAACTACCAACAGGGACCTATTGCTGCAGGCAAGACCTGTACAAGTCATTGGACATAGATAAACTGACCTTGATCCTACAAATATCCTTCACTCATATGTGCTAACATCTTTTGTACAGGAAGGTACTCTTTACATTGTCAAAGGATAAAAGTAAAGCACGAACCCAGCTACAAATGCTTCTATCTGCCCTGGTATCCTGACAGCAAGATACACTAGTGAAATAGTAGCACTAAGCTTGTCGGAGTAACAAACTTCAAGCCCCACTTCATGAGAAGAAACCCATACACAACACTGCTTGGGTGACAAAGAACATGGACACTCAATAACCCAGGGACATCGAGTAAGACTAAACATGACTGATCTTCTAAAAGTATGTGGCAATAAAGTATCTCATAATGTCATTCGTATTTACTCATTGGTAAGTGCCTTGCTCAGCCATCATCAGAGAAGCATCCTTCTGCAGAAGATGGGAACAAATTCAGAGATCCACAAGTGCAGTAGAGAGTTAGAGAGACTGTGGAGAACTCAGCTGTAAGCAGGATGTCTTCAAGAGATTGAGGCAGTATGCATAGGGCCTGCATGGGTCTGCACCAGATGGTGGCAAGAGTTAAAAGGAGAGCCCGGTGGTTGTGGCCCACGCCTTTAATCCCAGCACTCGGGAGGCAGTGGCAGGCGAATCTGTTGATGGAGCAGCGGGCTACATTCCTGGCACCCGGCTGCCCTCACGGCTAGCTTTACCAGAAATAATTACATGGAAACTGTATTCTTTTAAACACTGCCTGGCCCATTAGTGCAACTCATTGACTCGGTTTCTTTCTCCCAGCATTCTGTTCAGTCTACTCCACCTACCTAATTTTTTGTCCTCTTACAGGGCCAAGGCAGTCTCTTTATTTAACCAATGAAATCAACACAAAACAGCAGACTCCCACATCATGAATCTCGGAGTTTGAGGCCAGCCTGGTCTAGAAGAGCTAGTTCCAGGACAGGAACCAAAAGCTACAGAGAAACTCTGTCTTGAAAATAAAAAAAAAAAAAGGAGAAGTGGACATATGCTTCCATCCCTAACCTAGAAATTTTCTTCATTTAATGACCACTTGCAAATGAAAATTTAGTTTTCTTTGAGGGAGTTTCACTGTAGATACAGACTACCATTCAAGGTAGATTGCATTCCCACAAGTAGGTGGCAATCAAAGTAAAATCAACAGCATCTTTGGACATTTATTGTTTCATAATTTTATGGCAGGGCTTTAATTTTTTCTCTAGGTTTTTATTATATATATTTCTATCAGTATCTGTGCATATGTCTATATATGCATATGCATTAATTTCTTTCTCTCTTTTTATCCCAGAGGTCATATATATATTTGATGGATTCTAATCAAATGTTTGATGGTTTTCCTGAGTGTACGAAGGAATGGTTTTCCACATTTATAATTGTTTCTTGGACTAATTTTTTTCTGTTTGTTTTATCCTATTCCAATGTGTTAGATTTTGTTCTATCTTGTTATATTATATTGTATTTTTTTTATTATTCCTTTCGAAGCATATAGAACTATGGTCACCTACTTGTTATATAAAGCCCAGGAAGGACTGATCCAGCAATTATTTAGCTCACAGTACTGGGTCCTCCTATAGTATAACAAATCAAATAGATATTGGTATTCTACAATTGAAATTTCTTTCTCAGGGATCTCTTGGGTGTGCCTGGTTGAGAGCTAACATTACTAATACAGTGAACATGGTATTATGAATGAAATGCTTCCCTGATTCACCAGAATCCAAAATCATAATTTCTAATTATTGACATTGTTTGAGTAAGAGATAATGTCAGCTGGAATCATTCTTGAATAGTAAACTCCAAATAAATTCTTCTGGTAAATTGTTTTGATTATGGTGTTTATCACAAATCTAACTAGGACCCTTATAATGCCACAATAGTCATGACAATAGTCACAATAAGTAAATTAAAGTTTCTGAGATAGCTCTGAAATTGTAAATCATTTTGATCTAATGTCTTTTTACTTCAGAAGATTGATGAATCATCATTTATTGTATGCACTGCTTACTTTCCATTTACACAGATTTTCTACAACTCTGTTCCATCATAGGCTATTCCACTCTTTTGACTAATATCTTTTGGTAATAGTCAATTATGGTTTTTATTGTTAGATAATTTTATATAAAATAATTTGTGAATCTTGATTTAAAACTTATCACTGCAGTGATTTGAACCTTAGTGTCTCAGAGTTTGGAGAGATAGTTGAACAGTTAAGAGAACTTGCTGTTATCATTGGGGTGCAAGAAAACCATTGTGGAAAGCCCTGTGCTTTGGGACTTTCCCTTCTTTTGAAATACTGATTTCGAAGCAAATAACGAATTTTGAGTCTTTGAAGAAAAAATTTTTTAAAACTTAAAACTCTGTTAAAAAATGTCAAATGATTTTCACACTATCACATTCATAAGAATTCCTTTGAATTCTAATTTGTGTCTAGGAAATTCAACTACAAACCTGATTTTTAAATCTGTTTTTGTTGTTTTGTGGGGACTGTAAAGAAGGATTACAGACTCTGTACATTGATCACTTTGCTTGTTGACATGTAGCTGAGAAATAGATAGTTACATAATCTATTGATAACAACCATAGGATATGTAACCCAAGGAAAAAAATTTCTTTCTAAACATGAAGTCAGATCATAATCTTTCCAAATATATAACGAGCCAAGTACTAGAAATTAAATTTCCATTTTCATTTTCTTTTCATTCCTATTTTATTAATTAAAAGATGGTTCTTTTTCATACAATGAGTTCTAATTACAGTTTCCTCTCCTCCAAGACCTCTGAGGTCCTCCTTCCCTCCCATCCCATCTGAACCCACACCTTGCTGCCTCTCCTTACAAAACTAATAGACAACTAGAGACTTGTAATCAAATAAGATGAAACAAAGAGACAAGCCAGGGTAGAACAAAATTGAATATCAAAAAGGAAGTTCAAGACACACAGATAGTGCTACACACTTGCAAACATAGTAATCCCATACAAACACAGAACAAGGAGCAATAATAAATGGAAAGGACCTGTAAGTTTGCAGAAAGTTTTCCTCACAAAACATTATGAGAATAAGAATCTGTACAGATGCCATGAGCTCATTTTGCTGGCCATCTACTAGTGTGCATGAGTGCTACCCTTAAGAGAAGTTTGTATCTCCAGTGAGACTCTTGGAAATATGTTTTTGATTTGAAAATTGTTGTTAGTAGGAGATAGCTTTTGGCTTAGACATTGGTGTTTGCGTCCACCTCTTCTCTCAGTGCTGGGTCCTAGACAATAGAGAAAGCAAAGTAGGGCAGCTGTGAGGAGCAGCCTTCAGCAGTTTAGCCACTGAGGGGGAAGCCACCCAGTTGGCAAACTCATCACTCAACTTGACTTTTCTGAGTGAGCCAAGCTAAATTTTCTAAGTCAGTGAAGGAGGCAAAACTTAACTCTCTGGGGCTGATGAGAAAGGGAAAACACACACGCACACACCTTTAGGATCTCTAAATAAGACGTCTCTATCATTTCTCTCTCGTCTCTTTACTTCTTTTCTCACTTCTATCAGGATGCATCCCTTCAGTCTCTCTCTTGATTTCTTCCTTCTAACTAACTTTATTTTTCCCCTTACCCCCAATATATCCCAGAAAACTCTTTAAAGTAGTATAAAAATTATACTGCAGTTACGTTCTATTTCTAAATGAATGATTACAATTAATACAGCCAAAAAACCAACATGTTTTTCATATTCCTTACATATTTAAACATTTTATGTATTACAGGTATAAAGCAAGTTGTTTCAAGGACCCCAATAAATTCATACGCAAGCAACTTGTCTTAGACTAGGAGAGTAGAAGCATTCAAGATATTTTTTCTCCGTCAGTTCTTTTGCTAACAGGCTGCATTTTGAGGTTACAAAGAAAAGACAAATCATTTTATTACTTATAAAGAAAAGTGATCTTATAAGACATCTCAGAGGATTCACAAATATAACCTTTTATATATGAAAAATAATCAGTCATCTCTACTTTAAATCCTGAGGGTACATACCCACTTTCGAATGTTTTTTTTTTTTATGTCAGGAAGCTGAGGGAATAAACGGGTGCAAGAAATTAATCACCAATCCATCTTAGCAAGATCAGCCAACAGTCACCAGGTTACCACTGTTCCTGTTGCTTGACCTCAACGAGTCCTTTGCTCAACTTTTTAAAAGTGTGCTTTTAAATTGTTTTGTAAGGTTTTTTTTTTTAAATCTCACAACCATTAATAAAGGCACCTTAATCTAACCCTTAATCATATTTAAAGTTTTGTTTTAGCTACGATGCACACCGGAATCTGTGAACACATTTCCCAACATTAAGATTAAATGAGCTAGCTAGGATTCTGGGACTCAATTGCTTCTCTGAATCATTAACTTAAATCACAATCTTACCTAAGTCACATGACTCCTCAAATGAAACTCATAAATTCTTCTTCTTTTTTCTTATTTTCTATCCTCTGCAACCCTTGCTTTATCAGAGGCTAAGCAACACCATAGCTTGCTTTTGCCTAGATTAGTTTTCCAATTAAACTAATCTCTATTATAATCCCTCATTATATTTTTCAAAAACCTGCAATCATGAAAATTTTCCTAACACTCTTATTATATAAAATCGTTGCTTCAATTAAACAGTAACGTTTATGAGAAAAATTATCTTCATAATAATCCACAGGGGAAAGTGTTCAGTAGAATTGTCTATTTCTGTGAGACAATGACACGACACGAAAGGCATTAGAGATCCTTCTACACCCATTCACACCTTGCCAGATACCAGAGAAAAATGACAGCAGCAAACATGTAATGACACGGCTGTAGCAAGAGACATTCTGGGGCGGAAGCCCTCAGAAGATTGCCTATCTGAGATTCATCCATCACTGTATTGCTTCCTGGTTGGCCGGCCTCCCAAACTTCAATTGGCAACTGCTGTTTCTCTGACATGGCCACCAGCACTAAACTATGCTTATTAGCTCCTTAAGAAATTAAAATTCAGTCTTTCCCTGAACACTCCTTTTAGAAGTCACATCATTCACTATAACTCTGTATTGAATTAGTTAAGGTAGTCATCAATCTGATTACAAGGGAAGGCCAGTTTAGGTACCTTCTCCACTATTGCTTAGCCAAAGTCATTCTTGTGGAATCCTGAAAATTTCCCTAGTGCCAGGTTTCTACTATTTCCATAATGGCTCCTTCAATCAAGATATCTCTTTTCTTGTTGTCCTTCTCTGTCCTTACCCCATCTTGATAATCTCCTTCCCTCATTTTCTTCTCCCCACTTCCTTTCTCCCCTCCTCCTCCTCTTTCTCTATCCCTTCTCCTCCCATCCCCATGCTCCCAATTTTCTCAAGAGGTTTTTGTCTATTTCCCCTTCCCAGAGGGATCCATGTATGTTTTTCTTAGGGTTCTCCTTGTTACCTACTTTCTCTGGAGTTTTGAACTATGGGCTGGTTAACCTTTGTTTTATGTCTAATAACAACTTATGAGTAAGTACATACCATGTTAGTCTTTCTGGGTGTGGGTTACCTTACTCAGGATGTTTTTTACTGGTTCCATCATTTGCATGCAAATTTTAAGATGTCATTTTTTTCCTCTGAGTAAATTGTCATTGTGTAAATGTACTACATTTTCTTTATCCATTCTGAGATTGTTATTTATTAATGTGGTTCTAAAAATCAGAACTAAAATGGTTTGGAGAATGAATATCAAGTGGAAACATGTAAGTATATATAACCATTGCATCCAGTGTTTACAGGTCAATCCTACAAACCCTTTTGACATATCATTGAAAATGTACTCCTATAGTATTTATCTAAATAAAGAAAGAGGAAACTATATCTTGAATGGCCCTATCGAACAAAGACCTAAGACAACTTTGTGGATTTTAGGATGCTCGCACATTCAGTTTGCTCAGGTGTGTCAAATAAATTTGCAATGGTACCCTTCATATCTCTGTTACACAATTGTATTGTGTATTAATTATGTAAGTATTTGCAAACCAAAGAATGGTTGCTGTCCAATTGCATCTGGAGAGATAAGATTACCATCAGAAGTTAGTGATACGTAGATAATATCTTAAGTAACACAAAAGAGAATGAATTCCTAAGCTTACATCATTCTTAATCATTTACTTAATTGTGATGCTTTCTAGTTTTCGGAAAATCCAACCAATTTTGTGACTATCATAATATACAATAAGACTTAATGTAGAATAGCAAAATGGTTAATGGACAAGCAACGGTCCTTGTTACTTTAAGTTTTCCTAAGGCCTTTATTCATTCATTAAATACTAGCCCTAAAATGAGACCAAACAGTTTATTCTAGATTCTCTTCATACCTGGGCTTTGTTTTAAGTGGCTCTCTTCTCTAGCCTAGTCAGACATATGTATGTAATCTAGACATACATACAAGGAATTTCTGTGACCTTAGTTACCCTATCTGTGTGAGGCAGGAGTTTATAACTGTGGCTCACAATTCTCATTTGACACAGATTCATGAGGAACAACCAGTAAATGTCTTTCCTTGTGCCATACTACAACTATAAGAAACCCTAGCTAGGCTATTTTTGACACTTTAGTCAATTTTACAATCATGGGTATAAATTCAAGTTATAGAATCAGTGTAGGAGAACAATAATTGTATCACTCTAATTAATTGACTGTAGGAAATTTTCATATTTGTGTATCCATGCTACATAAGCAAATTTCTGCTATAATAAATTAATAGAAGAAAAATATCTGACTGACACAAACTAAACAAATTACCCCTAAATACCCGAGTTTCACAACCTTCAATTTTGAATATTCTGTAGCAGATTTTACTATTCATAAAGCTTGTAGACATTCCCATACTTATTTCTGTAAAGTTCTTTCTTATTACCTAATGTTGTAGCATCTAGGAACTTTAATTGCTCAGGAGTTTATGTACGTATAAACTAGAGGACCAAGATTCCCTTCCTGCGCTAACAGTTAATTGTTTGACTCAAGTGTAGCCCACTGGGTGGATACTTTTATTATTGCTATGGGTGCTACCTCAGTCATTACATATTTACATTTAGCATCAGCAATGTGTTATGCAGCCTGTTTTTTTCTGAATAAGTTGTGATGCTTTCAATCTGATTAAGACATCAAGGGCAATAACCTCAAAATACCTATATATGATCTGAAATAGAAGCATTTGTTCACAAGGAGTATTTCTCAAGAAGAAATTGCCTAACCCCATGCAATGAGCTCGTGCCTATTGGAAACGATTCAGCAGCATTTGTTCCACCACTGTCATTGTCCGGGCAGCGTTTTCAAAGGTCAAGGGCTGTCTGCTTTGCAGTCACCCGGTTTTCTCACTGTTGTCCCTTCCTAATTTTAATTCCCTTACCAGAAGCATATTTTCAACATGAAGCCAATTACCTGCTTTTGAAAATATAGATATACTTTCTTCTTTATGTATCTATAGAGTCCTATGGCATCATAGACCACAGTGATTTGCCAGTATCATTTTTATGTCATTGAATCATAGATGATCAAGGCCGAATCATGGAGCAACTGTAGAAGGACTTCTTGCTCATAAGCATATAAAACAAGTTAAAATCATACTTCAATATTATGACATGATTGTTACAGATTTTTAAGTAATTAACAAATATTTAATGAACAGCAGTAATTGTGAAAATTACTTTTTTCTTTTCTTTCTTTTTTTCTTCTCTTTTGTATTTTATATTGTCACACTTGATTATGATAGCTTCAGGGATGTCATGGCAACTCTGGCACTCTCTGCTAAAGAGCAGGTAGAAATTTTCCACTTGAGAGCTCTTTAAACAAAGGCTTTCAGTCCAAAGATTAAGGAAGTGGTGACAGGGTACTGGCAGGTATCAGATTTGTTTACTCTAAATATCCACGAGGGGAAGGAATGAATAAAAGGAAGAACTTCAGCTACTGACCAGGGAATATACATCATTTTGAAATTAGTTTTTAAAAGTGAGACTTTTTTTTCTTTTTCCATTTTCCCCCCTTTTAAAATTTATTCTTCTCTTATACAATATATTCTGACTGCAACTGCCTCTCTCTCTACTTCTCAAATTCCTGCCTTCCTCCCCTCTCCCTAAGAAGCACAGTCCCTCCTTCAGCTTCAGAAAGGAGCAGGTTTCCCAGGGATATGAACCAAACATAGCGTAACAAGACGCAAGCTCTCATATCAAGGCTGGACAAGGCAACCCAGTAGAAGAATATAGGCCCCACGAGTAGGCAAAAGAATCAGAGACACCCCCACTCCCTATGTTAGGAGTCCCACACAATTCTGAAGCTAAACAACCATAATGTCTATGCAGAGGACCTAGCAGGACCCATGTAGTTTCTATAATTGCTGCTTCAATCTCTGTGAGCCCCTATGAGCCCTGCTTAGTTGATTTCGGGGGTCATGTTCTTTCTCCCAGTATCCTCCGACCCTCTGGCCCCCACAATTATTCTCCCCTGTCTTCTGGGCAGTTCCCATAGCTCTGCCTAATGTCGAATAGTGTGTCTCTTTATTTGCTCTCATTGGTTGCTGAAGGAAACTTCTCTATGAAGATTGGACTAGGAACCGATATATGAATATAGCTGAATATTATTAGAAACCAGAAGCTAGAAGGCCCAGAGACCTAGGATAGAATCAAACACTATTAGCCAAACAAACATATAAATAAATAAAAAAATCAATGAAATGGTTTCTAAAAACCAGAACTTTTTATGTTCAACACTTTAGTGGCAATGATCTTCAAATATATTTTCTCTTATTAACGTCTATTCTGACGATATATCTGAAATTGAAATGAACATAATAGTCTGAGAACTTTTAGAAGTGTGGTTATAAATGTCATTAATAAAATAAACATCACATTGATTTGATAAACAGGTTCAAGTCACTTAGAGGAAAGATCATAACAATGTGCGTACTATGTGCTGCTATTTCCTTCTTCATAGTTACTACCTTTTCTTTACTATTCTCTCTCTCTCTCTCTGTCTCCCTCTCTGTGTGTGTGTGTGTGTGTGTGTTTGTGTATAAAGGTTTAATATCAAATACAGAAGCCATTACTCAGGAATATTTTGCCTTGTTTGTTGATTTTTATTTGTTTTGAGACAGGGATACGCACTGTTCTAGAGCTCTCAGATTAGATACAAGTCAAAAATTATAAAACAACTTGTAGTTTAAGTCAAAAAACAGTGTATCTATGTTCAATTTTTGTTTTTTTGATTTGATTAAACACCAGAAGAACTACAAATATCATTATGGCCTATGTTCATTGAAGATCATATATAATAATTTCTCTAAATAGATTTTGAAGAGTAGATTATGATTTAAATGTAATTTATTTTTCAGCAAAAAAATCAAATGAGCATTTTATAGCTGAATTATAAAAATGTTTCTTGCCCTGTGAAATATGTATTGCAGTGTTATCTAGAAGTAGTAGCTGTTCTGAGTGTGTAGTTTGGTGATAGATTGCCTGCCTACTGTGTACAAAGCAATGTTTGATCCCCCACCCCTCACCACAAAAAGTAAACAAAAGAAAGTTTGATAAATACAGATAAAGTTAGGAACTGGGTATTTGGACTACCTGGTAATAGCTTGTCATGTGAATATACTAATGAAATTTAGTTCTATTTAGAAAGCAGAGTTCACTGCTGTAAGACAACACATACACACACACACACACACACACACACACACACACAAGTGGAGACTCCATATGAGACACCCAGCTGCCAAAACAGACAAATCAACAGCGAGATGGCTCCGCATGTATAAATTGTTGCCAGACAATACTGATAATAACATTTTTAATTTTGGAATTAGATCTATTTACTGAATTTTTACCAGGTAACAAAATGACTTTCTTATTGATCACCTATTTTAATTGGCATAGAGAACTACATACACACACTTTTATTCTAATAATTTCTGTAATTTAAAAACTTTTAAATTGGGAACTCATAATTTTTGAAACAGAACAGCAGCTATTAATCACAGTCAATTCAGATTCTTTCTAAGTTTGTTTACTTTTTCATGTAGTGCATGTTTTGCCTACAGTGTGCTTGCATAACACACAAACGCAGTGGTGTATAGATTAGAAGAGAATCCTCTGGGTGTGGAGTTACCTCAGTGTGAGCTACCATATGGTGTTGGGAATTGAATACAGGTCTATTGGAAGAGCTGTCAGTGCTATTCAGCTCTAAACAATCACTCCAGCAACAGATATCCTAATTTGTAACATATTTGCAAATGAAAAATTGATGCTATTTTAGTACTTTTCTCTTGCTGGTAAAAGACACCATAACCAAAGCAACTTATCTTATAAAAGAAAACCTGTTTTAGAGTTTATAGTTCAGGAATGGTAAGAGTCCAAAATCTCCACAGGGAGGGAGGGGCATGTAGCAGCAGACAGGATTGGAGGTTCAAAATTTTCTAAGCTTTTACATCTGATCAACAGGCATAAGACAGAAAGAACAGTAACTGGGAATAGTAAATATTTTTTTAAAGCCCAAACCTATTTCCAAATGACACAACTACTTCAAATTCCAAAACCTGTCAACTGGAACCAAACAAATATATGAGCATATGGGGCCATTCTCATTCAAACCACAAGAGACACCATGGAGAACACAAAGGTAATTACAAAATGTTTAATTTTTCCCTGAGAAATGTTAATACAAATCAAAAGATGCATTAAAATCTTCAGCCCATTGGACACCACTGGCTCAGAAAAGGGGAACTTTCTACTTGTTAAATGAAAGAAAAAAATCTCAACATAATTTTAATATAAAATTTTTTCTTCACAATATATGAATTAAAAAAAGACAATATAAATTATAATGTATTTATCTAGTGAGCTTTGAATTGATGTGTGCATGGTGCCTTGGCTTATATACCAAAGTTAGATTGTAGAGATCAGTTTTCAGAATTATTTTTATTTCATATCATCCCTCATGTTATGCAAGAGTAATCTCCTCCCTCCAATGGTTTATAAATGCTAATTTGTACTATAAATGACAGTATTATTTTGTCTTATTGTTCTGAAAGAATACAACCAAGTTTTGACGGCACAGAACCTTGATACCCTGGATGAGAAACAAGTCACATGATGCATGTGTGTGGTCCATTGAGATCTTCCATTCAGATGACGTCTTGTTAACAGGTGAGCATTTTTCCTTTGCTTTAGTTACAAAAGTCCTTGAACAGTGAAGCAATTATATTGGACCTCACTGAATACTTTTTCCTGATAATCTTATGCTATTCTCAAAATTAAAAGATACAAAGAAGTGTTTATGTTTATTAACATCAATTAAAAAGTACACTGAAATTTTAGATTTTTGACGTTACTTCAGAAACATTTTCTATGCAAGAAACTTGTTTATGTTAAGGGTTGTTGAAGCTTGTGACATTGGTTGTGGAAATACTAAGAACATCTATCGCTTTCTAACTGACTTTTCATTCAAGACAAAGGAATAAAATTGACTCTAGGAAAAAAGTCAGTTTCATGGAAACTGCCTCCTACAATCCTACTTATTTTTATGGCTATTTTAAAAATCATTTAATTTTCTACTTCTGAGTTTTCCCCAAGACCCCAAAGTTCTTCCCAGGTCCACAACGCAATGCTTCTGAACTCTATTTTCTGAACTCTGCAGTACAGAAAACACATCTGCTATATTAATACAATGATTGCTTTTTCCTCCTTATTGATTTCTCAACAACATGAGGATTAGGAAGATTCAATCTTCCTAAAATCCTTTGGCATGCTCTTTATTCAAAAACCTGTAAGACATCCTTCTGCTATAACTGAATTTGTCATATGGCTGTAGTCAATGGGCTAAATGCCAAACTATTATCAATACTGTACCTAGAGCTTTGGTCTAACATGCGGTTTTCCTTATTAAAACCATATGTTTAATAAAATGTTAATACTTATCACTTGCTGAAATGAGTCGCCTTGCTGAGTCTGTCATTAACATTTTCATCACCCCTTTTAAATGCATTTAATATTATTTTCAAGTAATTCTTTCTACAACTTTTTCCAAGAAAAGAACTTGTTAACCTGCTTTGTTTCTTATTTAGAACTGAGGCTTTGCTGTTCAATCCACATTGATTAAGTGAAGAAATTTTCTTTCTTTTTTTCTACTTTTAAAACAATGCCTATTGATCAATTATTAGGATCAATTAAAAAAGCTGTACTTTAAAGAAAGAGAACTTGCATATCTGCAAATGGAAAGCCTCACCACAGAAAAGCTTTGCTAGAAGAGGTTAGTAAACTCATCAATAATTTGGATGCAGCCTAAAGAATATACATACATGGGTGTTAGAAAGTGCTGACTTGTCAAAAAATAAATGCATTCTACTCTAACAGGCTTGTAAAGCTTCAGCTTCAAAGTCCTCATGGAGGAGAAAAACTCCTTTCTTTTTTTATTATTTATTTATTAAAGATTTCTGTCTCTTCCCCGCCACCGCCTCCCATATACCCCCTCCCCCAACCAACTCCCCCTCTCCAATCAGCCTGAAGAGCAGACCAGGTTCCCAGCCCTGTGGGAAGTCCAAGGACCTCCCACCTCCATCCAGGTCTAGTAAGGTGAACATCCAAACAGCCTAGGCTCCCACAAAGCCAGTATGTTCAGTAGGATCAAAACCCAGTGCCACTGTTCTTGACTTCTCAGCAGTCCTCATTGTCTGCTATGTTCAGTGTAAAAGGCTAATCAACCCAATTATAAAATGGGGCAATGAGCTGAACAGAGAATTCTCAACAGAAGTTCAAATGGCCAAAAGACATTAAGGTCATGCTCAATTTTTTTAGCGATCAGGGAAATGCAAATCAAGACAACTTTAAGATACAATCTTACACCTGTCAGAATAGCTAAAATCAAAAACACCAATGATAGCCTTTGCTGGAGAGGTTGTGGATAAAGGGGTACACTCATCCATTGCTGGTGGGAATGCAAACTTGTGCAACCACTTTGGAAAGCAGTGTGGCGGTTTCTCAGAAAAACGCCTTTCTAATCTCAACAACATTGTTTTTGCCTATCCAGGCTGGCAAAGCTCGGAAGATAACATATAATTGACAATTTAAAAGAAATATTTTTTTCTTCTGTTTTAATATTCTCTCTCTGTCTCTCTCTCTCTCTCTCTCTCTCATAAGAAAATACCTCTGATGTGCCCATTGCTTTCATGAGATAAAAATAGAATTCAATCTCTCCAAGATGACACAAGCTAAATCTATGATATTTTCTTGACCCAAACTCTGAAAGACATTTAACATAAAAACTACATTTGACACAAATCAGATATAAAAAATGTTCTCCACTAGAAATCAGATAGCAAGGCTCCACATTTTAGCCTTCATTTTGTGTTTACCACGTCATTTTGAAATGGACTCTAAATGTACTGAAAATAGCTGACATAGTGCTTTGCAAATACATGGTTTGAGTTTGGGAAACCTTGACCATATTTCCTCAGGAAGGTCGATTAACAAAATGACATTTATCTCATTTTCGTATAATTAGATGCGATGTCCCAAGTGAATTACTTAAAGTTATTGTGTTGAAATCTTTGGAGTCAATGTGATGAGACTGGGAATGGCTTTGTGAGGTAATTCCAGCACAAAGGGGAGCACCTGCCTGCGTGGAGTTAATCCAACTGTAAGAGGGAGCACAGCCAACTCCTATCATCCTTGCTGGGGAGAGGAGACAGATGTCTATACACAGAAAACATACATTTTCCCAGCTCCTGAACTATCTGCTCCTGAATCTTGGGCTGGCTCCAGAGTCTGCAGGATAGTTGTATCTTCTTTATACTTCGTTTCACCTGTGATTGGTTGCCATAGCAGCCTGAATGTACTAAGCCTTTTATAGAATTTGTTAGGCTTCAGCCAGCAGTGCCCTTCTAAGGCAAAGCTTGTGCTCTACAAAATTTTTTCTTTTGACATAACAAATTAGATTCATTTTCAGAATAATTAAAGTCACTGGATTTGAGAATATTACCAGACAAAATCTATCAATACTAGGATGAAAAAGCATTTTAGATTGTGCAGAAAACTTTTCTAAATGCACCCTTCTACGTCTTTTCCCTTTACTGATGCTTTTACATTTGGAAGAATGACCCTGATACATATCAACTCTCTAAATTACAGTAGCTGGGAAATATAGACACAATCATATAATAAAAACTACTTCATTCTGTATCATCAATCCATAGTTCATCAGTAAAACTACAATTTCTAGGTCATTGGTAACTCATGCTATGGAAAAACAAGTTTGGGTAGATTTCTGAAAATTCATTTATAAAGATTTTAATTAAAATATAATTTTATCATTTCCCCTTTGCTAATCTAACCCCTGCTTACCCTTTTACTTCAACTACTTTTTCCCTTACTACCTATAGAATGTGTGCCCCTTTTCTTTAATTATTACTGTTCCGTGTAGCTATATGCACTCTAAACACTAAACAGATTCAGCAGGGGGCCACATTTTAATTCAGCCAAAGAAACTAAGAAGAAAAAAAATGACAAAATTCTGTTTCCCATAGAAAATAGCTTGCTGGGTGAAATGTACATTTTTACGTTTTTTTGTTTGGAAGTAATGCTGAAACGTGAATTAAATCTGAAATAAGGAAAGAAAGAAAGAGAGAAAGAAAAGAAAGAAAGAAAGAAAGAAAGAAAGAAAAAAAGAAAGAAAGAAAGAAAGATTCTTTCTATGTTGAATGGTGCTTTTGAGATTGATAGAAATTTATTTTGTATATGTTTGCCTAGTATCAACTTATTTCATCTTATTTAAATACATGCATTAAAAACTAGAGTTGTTATCACATATTTTAAACATGCAAGTGCTGTAATTTTATATAAGATTATGTTTTAAATATAAGCAATTTCTGCTTTCTTTATAGTTCTATTATTAAAAAAATATTTCAAATTATCTATTACTGATTTTATTAAATGATAGTGTGAGTTAGAGTACTACAGACAACAGTCTAAGTTTAAAACAAATAAAGAAAGAACAAACTGCACACAACTGTAGGAGCCAGTTGTGATAAGCTAAATACAAACAGACCACCGAAAGGAAGTTACTTACTGCCAACCATTATCACTTGCCAGAGTAGGACTCAGCCATCTATAGGTTTAATGGAGGCCTGAGACTCAGTAGTTTACCCTGCCATGGTCATCTGACGCATTTAGAAATCTGAGAAGCAGGCATATGTGCACATGAGAGTAGGGTGGAAGAGAGAGAGAGAGAGAGAGAGAGAGAGAGAGAGAGAGAGAGAGAGAGAGAGAGAGAGAGAGAGAGAGAGAGAAAGAGAAAGTAAGGGCAAGCATTGTCTTCTGGTGTTTTAGACACTTTCTACTTTTGAGATAATGCCTGTCACCTATTGATAGTTTCAGCAATTTAGTTAAACTTGCTGGGTAGCAAGCCCCATGGATCCTATTGTCTATGCCTCCCCAGAGCTGGCATTGCTAATTCGCCAGCCTGACCTCTGTTTTCTTGTGAGTTCTGGGCAATCAGATTTAAGTCCTGAAGCTTAAGCAGCAAGAATTCGCTTTCTGAGCCATCCCCACAGGCCAGTTATTTGAACGTACAAGCAATTGCTTAGCGCTTAATCATTATTTATTGCGATTGATAGAATATTTTGAAAGGTCAGTTCTTAGTTTTTTTTCTTGATTTACATTTAACAGTTTTTAAACATTTAAATAAAGGTAGACTTACTCTGGTTTTGCTTTTCTTTGGTATTTAATCAGAGTTATCTGCTTCCAAGAAAGTATAATACAGTTGTTTTCTGTAATAAGTTGGTTCCATGTGACAGAGTGAAAAAATGAGGAAGGGGCTCCTTTTCCACAAATATTTCTGTTCTCTCTCTCTTTCTCTCTCTCTCTCTCTTTCTCTCTCTCTCCCTCTCTCCTTAAATCAAGGCCTTCACTCTTTAAATATGTTGCTATAGTAGCACCCCCTGGAACCTGGTAACACGTGCAGGTGTGGGGAACACTAAGAACATCTGGGAGTTCATCTATGGGCAGATGGGAAGCCTGAGGAAAGAACGCCAATGCTTTAAGTTTTCTAAGCTTTAGAGAGAGAAAGTTTTGAGTCCTGGTTCAAGCAAAAGTAAAGGAAAGTTGACTGAAATAGCTCAGGTCTAGACTAACCACTCTGTTAGTGACAGTAATGACTTTGCTAATGGTAAACCATTAAATGATTTAAAAAAAAAATAAAAAGCAAAAAACAAGTCCTTAAAACAGTGCCTCGGGGACACAGTAAATTTCAAATGCCTCTGTTAGCTAGATTTCAGTTTGCCCCTTTATTTAAACACTTCCAGATTTAGTATTCTCTTGGCTATTTAATTACATTTACTGTGTGCATGTTATCCTTTAAACTGTGCTCCTTGATTACCTGGATCTGGCGGTCCTGAGTGCTCTAATACAGAAGTAATTTGATATTCTGATATCTGTTAATATGGGGATGTTTCTGTCAGTCTCTAACAGTTCTTTCCTACATTGGATCAACAACAATATTTTATGATGACTGTTTTTGTTTTTTGTTGAAAACTTTAAAACAATATATTTCTTATGAAATGTGAAGGATCTGTGACTGCCATGTTGCCATTTAGTTTCTCCTCTTTAATATCCAAATGAGAATAGATAATCTATATATCTATAGATAATCCTCTAATTAGGTAAGTGCCTAAAACATATATATTTGATGCGACAGGATATTTAAAATTGTTAAAAGAGCATTTTTAAATTTTATCTTGTTTTCATTAAATTGAGCTTGTTAAATTGAACCTTTTATATTTAAATGGTGTTTGCTAGATTGGAGGACATTAATTACTATCATATTTTGATTATCTGTGAAAAACTCAGAAGGTATAGGGGATTTCTATGTATATATTTGTTTAAGATTTTTAACCCATGTATCATGTATAACTTACTTGTTAATTTATTCGTGTATTTAGAAAAATAAATTAACAAGAAATAAAACATTTTTTGTTCATTAAGTTGAAACAAGGAAAACTCAACACCATTAAATTAAACACACTTTAAATTTCACCGAAAATAGATTGAGAAAGATGGATGCTAATATATGACAAAGGTTTATACTACGGTTACTGTAGCTTTGTAAACATATCTTCTTTTTCTGATTGTACTTTATTTTCTACTACTGATGTAGCTTTACTTCACTAACAGTCAATGAGAAACATTAAAAAGACTTTTCTATTCCAGACCTTTCAGTTCACAACACAAAATAAAATAAAATATTTATTTTATAAATTAGTTCAACTTTGACTAGGCAGTGGTAGCCCAGGCCTTTAAACCCAATGTTATTCTCTAAAAAGCAGCAGATGACTCAAGCAGGGCAGTGGCAAGCCACTAGGAGCATTAGGTCCTACCACCCCAGGCCTCAGTGGGTCCCGGAAAATGGGAGACCATGGCAGGTGACAGAGAGATATGTCATGCAGAGAGAATTTGGGTATAGAGTTTACTTATGTTTGTTTGAGGCCAGCCTGATCTAGAAAACATGTTCCATGGGAGACCCCAAAGCTACAGAGAAACCCTGTCACAACTACTCCCCCAACAAAATAAATAAGTAAAAATAAAAATTAAATTAGGTAAACTTTCATTGCTACTACAATTTAATAATTTTCCTTTTTATTTATTTGATCTCAAAATTGCAAAAATATAAAGATAAATATATAACATATATAATAAAGAACAGAAGAGAATAGTCCATATTATATTTGATTTTACTTCATCATGATACTAAGTGTGAAATAGTCAGTGAAATTTGCTAAATGATGAAAAAATCTTTAGAAAACTAGAGAATTTGAACATCCTAAATTAAAAAGATAAGCAAAATTTTGCTTACTCATTGAAGTGTACAGAATGATATATTGTACTTGGTCACATAGATGTTATTAACTCAACACACACACACACACACACACACACACACACACACACACACACACACACACACACGTTAGCCGGTTCAGTGACTCTGTTTTAGAAACTAGCTGAAGATAAAGTTAGATTACAATCTTGAGAATAATCTTGAGAAACAGGGAGTTAACCCCCTTGTGATTATCACTGGAATTTTCAGGACTTTTCAATGATCACTGGTATTTCTGGAATTTTCCAATGATGCCCTCCCTACCCCTTTGTATTACTGGGTTGTGGTTTCTTCCCTTAAATACCCCTTCTCCCAGCTACTTGCGGTCAAACTGCTCCCCTGTGTGGGATATGAGTCTTGGCCCCAGGGCTGGTTCCTGTCAATAAACCTCGTGTAATTGCAGTAAGCATGATCTCTCGTGAGTTCCTGGGGGGATCATGTTATCCTGAGAATTGACTGAGAGTCTCCCCATACTGGGGGTCTTTCAGTTTTAAATGTTTAAGAGTAATTACTGATATTTAACTTAGCCAGGTTCAATAATTTATTTGACCAAAATATAAAGCAGACAAGAACTTAACATGAATAAATTAAAGATTTAATCATGGCATTCTAGGAAATTTTGAATTTACATTATTGCCCACCTGAGTCTTAAGAGACCTGATACTTTTAGGTATAAGGGAAATAAGAAGTCATAAAACACTGATTTTTTTTTTTTTGTAGCACGATGAGCCCTAGTAAGAATATTACTGTAGGTTTCATAAATTGAAACATGCTTTTTTTTTATGGTTTTCATCTGTGTAAAGATGTTTTCCCTGTTTCTCCCAAATCATAACATCAAATATGTGTATAAAGTTACGATAAATTTTTGGTCCTGGAATATAAAGTAGCCTACCAAGTATTAGTTTCCATGCAAAGTATTTAGGTTAGGGGTGTGTGTGTGTGTTGTTATGCCCAAATCCGTGAAGTCCCCCAAAAGCCAACAAGGAGAACAAGTCACGTATGTAAAAGCAAAGAGCCTTTATTTTATGCAATTTGCAAACTCGGTCTCTCCGCATGTTCAATATATTCAAATAAACAGTGAGCACCGAGCTCAGTTAGAGTAGGATTTTTATAGTAGTAAAGGTGGGGGTGAGGGTTTTCTGAGGTTAAGGACCGCTGATTGGCTGACATTTGTCTAGGGGTGTTCTGGTGAGTGTGTGCATGCAAGTGATCCTATCTACAGCAGTTGGAATATTAGGCATTTCCCTTGGATGATCTTCTTGGGTGGTGCTCAGGTAACCTCAGTTTGTGGTTCTTCCTGCAACCAGGTATTGCTTCAGGGTAAACTACTGAGACTCAGGCCTCTATTAAATTTATCGATGGCTGAATCCTACTCTGGCAGGTGATAATGGTTGGAAGCAAAGAACTTCCTTTGGGTGATCTGTTCATATTTAGTTTATCATGGCTGGCTCCTACATCTGTTTGGATGTTATTTTTGGATTTAATACAGTGAATAAAGACAATGAATTATGAGATGATAAAAATTGCAGAAGTTTCTGGATGACTGTTTTAGATTATATGCTGAGGAAATTATGTGTGTGTGTGTGTGTGTGTGTGTGTGTGCGTGCGTGTGAGTGCATGCTTGTGCACAGAGAGCAAGTTGAGCAGAATCTTGAAAGCTTTTGAAAAAAAACTTGATATTTTGAAAGAAAAAATAATCTAATCAAGCAAAACACTACACTTGCTATCATGAAGGTAAGCTATTAGATGGCACAAACATAATTTGGTAAAGATTACTATAGTAAAATAAATATAAACAAATGAATCAGTACACAGTCAAATCATATTTGTCTTCCTTGTGCATGAGCTTATTTTCATTGTAAGGAAACTTTTTTTAGGATTCTGTTTAATAAAATTGATAATAAGTTTTATTTCACAATGAAGCCAATGTAAATATTACCAAGATAAGCAAAGACAATATTGAATTAGGATTTAAGTAAAGTATTTGTCAGAGTCATTCTCGTAGTTTCTGGTGAGATAATGAGGCTTGTGTTTGCATGTGAAGAAAATAGGTGTAAAGGAAAACTAAAAGTCAATTTAACCATTTGGGGTATGTTTTATCCCATATAACAACAACAACAACAAAAACCTGCTTGAAAAAATAATTCTTGGGATAGTACTTTATTCTTTATTTGATATTGAATATTGTTATTTGTTATTACTTTTTATCAACAATTTTGTCTTTTTCTAACAATTTTAGTCTCTTAAACTCTCTTTAAACTATCTCTGCACCATTTTGAGTCTTTCATTGATTAATGTGCTAAAATATGTGACATATGGCTAATTTATATTATTCACAGTGTGGCATGACCTACTTATGTGAATATTTAACACTTTTCAACATTTTTTTGTGATTTCTATGTTGAGATTTCACAATCCTTTATTAGTTTGTTTATATTCTAGCATTTTGAAGCAATAATGTTCCTTATAAAGATCATTATGTTTGTCTCCTTAGCTTTAACTTAGAATAAAGAGAACTATTCAGCAAGAATACAAGTTATTTTGAAATTATCCAACAGGCAAGTGAGGCTTCACTTAGAAGAGAGACCTTTTTGTTCTTGACTATTTTAAGCTTATCAGCAGATTGGAGAAAAGACAGAATCTAAAGGAAAGGGAACAGAAGAAATTTCATATCTTGACAATGCCAACCTCCTGTGGATATTATTTATGTTCAGATTCTGAGTTGAATTCACAGTGAACTACTGACTATTTTTCAAAAGTAGAGAATTCAAGACAGCAGTCTTTTCCTTCCCTAGAGCTAAATATAGAGAATTATCAGAAAATACAATCATATCCACACTTTCTCATTTTCTAGACAACACTTAAACAGGCATTCAGTGTGTGTGTGTGTTTGTATTTTTGTCTGAGTGGCTATTTGAGCATCTATTAGTTGTTGTAAACTCAACCGGATTTAAAATTACCAAATAAGTTGAAATACAACTCTTTGTCTCTGTTTCTCTGTCTCTCTCTGTGTCTCTGTCTCTCTCTGTGTGTGTCTCTCTCTGTCTCTCTCTTTCTGTGTGTGTGTGTGTGCGTGCAGGTTTGTGTGTTTGAGATATTTATTGCCGTTGTTGCCAGTTTGAATAGATTTATAATTATGTAGCAGGTTGGAGAATAATTCTCTGTGTCTTTCTTTCTTTCTCTCGCCTTTTCTCTTTCTTTTCTTCCTTTCTCATATGTGTGTGTTGGGGAGCTAGAAGAAAGATCTGTCCTATAATGTTGATTCACTATGTCAGGCACAGGATTACTAAATAAAAGAGGAAAAGAAGAAAAGGAACAAAGTACTAACATTCCTCTTTTTCTGCATTATAACTTCTTAGTAGAACTGTTTAGTCATGTCTTTCTTGCCAGAATTATGATGAGTATCTAGAAAAATAAAGTTAGTCCCTGCATGTATCAGTCATTATTCTCTAGAGTAAAAGAAGCTAATTTAGAATGTCACAAATATTATTTTATTTTCAGATTTCCGGTATTAGCAAAGTGAGATGCACATTCATTGGAAAGTATAATTCAAATTTTGAATTTTGACATTTATTTCCTGGGTATGTAATTTTTCATGCAGTAAGTTGCAATTCCAACACAGTCATGCAGTTATGCACTTTAGCAAATGCCCTTCTAAGGCGCAGTGTGCTGCTCAGCTGACATGATTATAATGCTCTATCTATTCATAAATTTACAACTTATATTTCTAATCCATAACAGGCTTATTGGAATGTTATCTGTTTGTAGTTGATAAGGAAAGGGAAATCAAATATTCATAATCTAAAGCTTAGGGTTAAAAAAAACTTTCTTTTTTTAAAATGATTTTTACACTTAAATATATATTGATGATATTTTCCCCTCCCCCAAGTTTGTCCAGATCATCTCCTTCTCCTTCCCACCCAACTTTAAGCTTTTCCCCCCAAACAAACCAAATACCAAATACAACAAAATGCATGAAATCTAGAAAATAAAATATAATATTCCCAAAGAAAAATAGTAACAAAGTGAAACCAAGTAAATACACACACACATGCACAGTAATATATATATATATATATATATATATATATATATATATATATAGAGAGAGAGAGAGAGAGAGAGACAGAGAGAGAGAGAGACAGAGAGAGAGAGAGAGACAGAGAGAGAGAGAGAGAGAGAGAGAGAGAGAGACAGAGAGAGAGAGAGAGACAGAGAGAGAGAGAGAGAGAGAGAGAGAGAGAGAGAGAGAGAGAGAGAGAGAAATAACAGTTCATTATTTCTTGCTCAACTGCTTCTGAAGGTGAGATCTGCCCTGGAGTGATGGATACAGCCAGGCCAGTGCCATTCCACTGAAGAAAACTGATTTTCCTTCTCCCATTATTAGGAGTTTTAGTATTTTTTTTAAAGATTTATTTATTTAATATGTATACAACATTCTGCCTCCATGTATGCCCGCACACCAAAGAAGGGTGCGAGATCTCAGCACAGATGGTTGTGAGCCACCATGTGGTTGCTGGGAATTGAACTCAGGACCTCTGGAAGAGCAGCCAGTGCTCTTAACCTCTGAGCCATCTCTCCAGCCCAGGAGTTTTAGTATTAACCTTTATCTAAGTGGCTATGTTTGCATTCATTAATTTTTTCAAAATAATACAATAAAATATATAATAAAACAAAACTATTACATTAAAGTCAAACAAGACAAACATGGGACAAAGAGCCCACGAGACGAGCCAGAGTCAGAAACCACTCATTTACCCACTCAACAACGCTAAACTGAAATTCATGTCAGTGCAGAGTACCTGGTGCAGACAGTTGCCAGCCCTCTGCATGCTGCCTCAGTCTTTGAGTGGTCATATGATTTCTGTCCATGCTGATTTAGAAGGAAGGTCTTGTTTTCCTGGTGTCCTACTCTTGGTTTTACATTTCTTGCTCTTCTTCTGTTGGGTTCCCTGAGCCTGAGGGGTAGAATTTGCTACGGCTGAATGTTCCAAGGACTCTAACTCTGGCCATTGGTCTCTATACTTGCTCCAATTTGATGAGGATTGAAGACGGCACTGCTTCCCTGACAAGAATCTGGGTTATATTTCATATTTTAACCTAACAAATGATGTAAAGTCCTTAGAAAGTTCCTGCATGAACGGAAATGTGAGGAGAAGAGATCAGAGGGGAGTGGAGTTGCGAGAGGAAGAGGAGAGGGCATTTTAAGAAACTCTTGTGTAAAATTTAAGGATTAAAAGTTTCCAGTTTTCACAGCAAGCTAGAAGAATAAAAAATGAGAAAAGATTTAGGTGTTTATGTTCTATTCTTGAAACTGAAATCTGTGAGTTGGAAACATACTAATGGTTTCTACATCACAGACTTGATAGAGAAATGATGTAGGCTTGGGAGAGAGGGAAAGAGAGTATAGACAGTTTTAAAAAGAAGTATTTTTAAAAAATAGAACAAAGTGTTTAAAGAGACAGTAAAAGTAATATGAAAGAGTACAGAAAATCTTAGATTAAATAAATAAAGAAAAATAAATCATATAAATTGGAATATTCACAGAGTGTCTAAGCTACATATATTACTGTTTTCTTGGAATTTTTTGACCACATGGAGACATTTGATTCTGGGGACTGCTAAGGTAAGCCAACATAAAGGTATCTTGACTTCAAAATTTGAGTCTAAGGAAATGTTGCTTTGAAAAGGAGGGTCTGCTTTTGTTCCAAAGAAGATGAGAACCTATGGATTCCTTCCAGGCTATTGGGCTTTGATGGAAAAAAGGCCACCCCAAAGGTCTCCATGAACCCTAAAATTCCCTTACCAGACAAATAACAGCAAGCAGTTTGGAGAAAAAATATTCCCAAATTCCAAAAGTGATTGTTTATGGAAGTTTGTTATCACTTAACGGGGGATATGATAATGTAGATGAATACCTTAAATTATTATGGATATTGGTCTATTGATACAAATTTAAGGTTGATTTTGTACATATGTATTTCTGCTGTTTAAGGTATTCTGCTTGTGCATCTTATTTAAAAATGTAATGTATAATCAAAATTAATAGATTAATAATAGTCAAACTTATAGTTATGTTAGTTTGGATTTTATGATATAAAGAGACATATTTCAGTTAGATCATCTTCAACACTTCAAAGACCTACAGAATATAGCATTTAAATGTTTTAAGAACTTAGAATTTTCTCAACAGTGAGACATGTCTACTCCTGGCAGCACTAATTACTTCCAGAGGAAGATGCTCATCAAAGTGTCTTCTTATGGGGTTTGCTAGCCATTTGGGCAAGAAACTGCTCTTGCCCAGACTGCTTGATGGTATGTTATATGAACTGGACATACAAGACCAATAGAAACAAACTTTTCAACTTGACTAAACGTAAGACAGTCCTTCAGGTTTTCTGTTTCATGAAAGAATCTGCTAGACATTCTGTAGGAAAGTGAAGAAAGTGACTGACAAACTCCCAATAAAGGCAAAACAGTCTTTCAAGCTTTCTGCTTCATGGAAGCCTCCCAGATACTATGAGCCTGTAGGCTGATGATGGATGCCCCAACATTACAGAAGAACTTTGGGTGACTGCCCAGGCAATGAGATGTCTCTGTCAATTCTAAAGTTTTGGAAATTACTTACAAAGCAGTTCTTGTTAACTTAGGTAATAATATATCCTTCTGGGGTTTTGAAGATTTTTTCATAAGTAGGTATAGTTGTCCTTAGTTAAAATAAAAGATAAATTAGATATGAAACTTCATTTATTTTTAAATTAATGAGTTAAACAATAAGTTCAAGAGCTGGAATTAATTTTCACATCAGAACATCCAGGTAATAAAGTTTAAACTTCAAATGTTTTCCTATGTCTAAATATCTGTTCATGGACTTGATTTGAGATGAACTTCATTTAATTATGTGTAAGCAAGGAACTAGAAATTAAATCCATGTCTTGGCTCACCCTTGATATATTTTATCAAGAATTTATCTCATCATTAACATTATTTATGACTTTATAATGCTTTTAATTTCACAGCATCAACAATTTATCTTGATGGTGAGCAGCTATGAGCTGTCCTGAATATAGGCAAGTACTATATAATTATTATTCTTAGCTGATATATCATCTAATGATTTGTTAATGCATTCATCTGAACTTCCTTTTGGGCATATTAGAGATTATTATTTTATAAATGTAAGTCAAAAGATACAATCAAGATATTAAAGACTGGGTTTTATAATAAATATTAAAATGCAACCCTTTGGAATAAATGCAGTAACTTCCTCTAAAGTTTATGTATCTCGATAATTGTATCTTTCTTGAGTACACAGCTTTACAATCCATGAATTCATATTAAGTTAAATGGTACTGGGAAGAAAGTTTCTTAACAGTTACAGTTTTGATGTATGAATCACATACATTACTATAGCCTTTTTATTTACAAAGAGTATATGTTCATATGCACAGATTTTCAGTCATATTATTACAACAGAAAAAAATTAAGGTAATGAAAACATAGCTATGATTAGCAGTCCACTGATTCACCAGAACATTAACTTTTATTTTTAAAATGTTGCCAAAACTGTTTATCAAATAAATGTTTGTACATCTCATAGAAATGATAGTACAATATTTGTAGTTATCTTATGTCTATATGTAGTTGTTAATATATATAAATAAATTTAAAATGATTTACATGCTATAAAATGAATTGATTGGAAATAAAATACATTGATTAATTTTCTATGAAATAAAGTGTTGATGGATAAATTTTTCTCCACTAAGTTGGTTTTATTCAGGGTACTATCTTTTTTCCTACAGTTGCAGAGATATAATGCATGTCATAAACAATCAAATTGTTTAGGAAGAGATAATCAAGTTTGTTTTCTATAATCTACCTTAATTTCATTTATAAAGTTTGTTTATTTTCTATTAAAATATATGTAATTTTAAAGTTACTTCTTTAGTGTAGTGTTGCAGAAACCATCCCAGATATGAACATTTTCTGTAACTCAAAATGTTTTAATGTTCATTGTGTTACTGGCTTTGATCATTCTTCAATTTTATTAGAAGCAAATGTTCAAAGTTTTATCTAGGACTCATAAGATTTAATTAGACACAAATTTTCCAAATATTTAAGAAAAATTATTATTTCTCATGAACCTTAGAGAAATGCCATCTTATTATCTGAATAATTGCTTTTAGTGTTACTGATTACATTTTTCCTATTACTGCAAATGAAATCGAGCTGCAATGTGAATCTTATAATTTAATTTTACTAAAATTCTAAGTTTGACCATTTTCCCAATACTCTGTGGTAATGGATTAATTTGCCAGGGTAGTTCAACAAGGAAGTGGAAGAAGATGAGTTAGAACATTCTAGAAGATATTATGTCATCTGTACACAAAGGAATACAATCTCATAGCTCAGTATTTTTCCTGTTCTTTGCTAAAAACAAGCTGAATGATTTTGCCTATCCTTGTGTTCATTTGTTGAAAAGAGGTGTGATTGCATCATAAGGTAGAGCTATTTATGTGTTTGATGAGTTGCCATAATCATCAACGGAATATACATTTGCCCATACTTAGGATTTCAGAGGTATATTGGATTTTACTTTTATGATATAAAACTGAAAACTTAAAACTATATTCTATATTCAAACAAATCTTTGTTAGTTGAGAATTTTGCTTTTTTCCCTTTGTATATCAATTACTTAATAAAAATTTCAATAGGTTGACTGTCTATAGCGACATAAAATAGGCAACATTTAGTCTCTTAAAACTAGAAGTGACTAACAAATCTCATGTAATCACACTAAAAGTCTATATACTTCAAACTGAGAACATAAGTCTTCAAAATTATTTTCAATTAAAAGCTTTCATAAGTCTTGACAGAAATTCTGCAATAATTAATATTCTCATTTTTTTTCTATAGAAAAACCTGCAATTCTTTCCTCACTGTGTGTTTGCTCGTAAGAAAATGCTCAAAGATAAAGGGTCTTTCAAATGTGTGTGCCTTGTTAGAACATTATTGAAACTATTGTCATAGCCTACAATTACTTTTTTTTCTCACTCTTTTTGAATACCTGATTTGTTACAATCTATTTGTTGTCTTTTGATTCATGAATTACAACCTCAAGAAATATGAGAATGTCTGAAGACATCTAGAAGACATCTTTGCATCTTCTAATTCAAGTTCTGCTTATGTGAAGAAACCATTGTACATTCTTCATGAAGAATCATACTTCACAAAGTGGGGAAGCACATGATCCTACACTACAGATTTTTATCAAGTAAAATAAGCCTTAACTTGGTATTGTAGAATTGTTATCTAAACTTTTATTTTATTGAAGCCATTTTGCTGGGGTTCCTGAAGAGCTGCATTTGGGCATTTATTACATTAAGATGACAGTAGAATAATAGCATTAGTATTAAGTTGACAGCAATTTTTCTGCCATGTGATTTCATCCAGATATAATATGATTATCAGCCATAAATATATGTCTATATTTATATATGCATGTGAAGAAAGAACCACTCACAAAATGTACCATGATTAATGACTCAACATTCATTCATGCTTCTTTACCGTTTTACATGAAATTTGTTGGCTTTTCTTCATGGAAACCTCCAGTTTGATTCCCATGTTAGTTTTTAACTCTCTTAGTAATCAGTTCTTGAAGATTTTCCCCATTCCTTCTTTCCCTTTTGCAAGCAATCCATTTGATTATATTATGAACACCTTTGAAACACATCATATTACCATATCGACCTTCAGAATACAACTCAATGTATTTCTTCCTGAGCAACTCAAATATTTCTTAAGAGTTCTTTTTAGTTTCTGCTTTTTGATCTCCTTTGGATCATTTTCTACTTGACAATGTGGTCTCTTTAAACTTAAATCCAGAACATGAAGAGCCTAACATCAAATCACATACTTTTTTTTTTGAACTTTGAACAAAAGGCAAAGCCTGTCCTATAAATAGCTGTGTCCTATATCCTGTAGCTCCTACCTAGCTGTCTGCAAAATCATGCACTAAAGTTGAAAATATTCGCAGGTCCTTCTGATTCTATCTTTCCTTTAATGACAGAACATGTGCTGCTATTTCTGACGTTGCCATTCCTCACATTTCATGATTATTTTAGTAACTAATGATGCCACATCAGAGACTCTTTAAACCTCCCTCTTTTGTTCACTTCTCAGCACGTGGCCTTTCTTCGCTTTAGTGATCAGTAATGCAAAATCCTCTGCTGTATATGGGCATAAATTTGATAAAACACTTAGTTGTTGCTGTTTTTTCAATTCAGAATGTTCTTTCCATAAAATCATCCTTCATTTCATTGTCATTTGTTACTCTAATTACTCATGAAATCTTTCTGTCTGTAGATAAAATGACTTACTATTTATTGTTTAAAATGGTTCCTTTTCATCTGGATGTGCCTATTATTGTTCATTAATTAGCTTTTTTATAGTTGATATTATAAATAGAGATTTTAAAGTCACAGTTTATTTATAAATTATAAATCAATATATCAATTATTGATACAATAATAATAAGGAATGATAGCATGTATCTATAATTCTATAGTTCTTGAGAAAATGGCAGAGGTATAATTTATTACTTCAAGAATCAGCATTTCCTATATAATGAGACTTTATTCTAAACATGAATTAACTCAGATCTTTAGCATAGTAATAAAATGACACACAATGTCTATGTATATTCCACCATGCTTTTTGATGTAATGACAATGGGCTAAACCTCTGAATATGTAAGCAAACCCCAATGAAATATTTTTCTTTATAAAAGCTGCTGTGGGGAGCCAGAGTCCTCTGCAAGACCGGGTATGAGTCTGGGACCTCCAGTGGAGTAGGCCTGAGCCAGAGTCCTCTGCGGGTCCGCCTGTGAGTCTGGGACCTCCAGTGGAGTAGGCCTGAGCCAGAGTCCTCTGTAGGACCAGGACAAGACCAGTGACAACTGTGTGAGAGGGCCCAGGCCTGGGATATTTACAGAAAGAGATATGAGCCAGCAATGTTATAATCTGATGATCTGGATACCCTGGAGAGAGAGGGAGAGAGAGAGAGAGAGAGAGAGAGAGAGAGAGAGAGAGAGAGAGAGAGAGAGAGAGAGAGAGAGAGAGAGAGAGGGAGAGCAGGGTGGAGGGAGCAGAAGATTCCTTAAGGGACACCTGCCATGTTTTAGAGAATAACGAACAACCTCTGCCAAAGCAGGCCTGAGACAGTGAACTCCACAGGAATAGGCACAAGGGAGTGACCTAGAGACTTCTGTGGGCCTCTTTTTAAGAGGCTACAATACCCTGATAGCCAAACCACATAAAGACATTACTAAAAAAGAGAATTACAGAGCAATCTCATTCATGAGCTTTGATGCAAAAATACTCAGTAAAATACTGACAAACTGAATCCAAGAACACATTAGAAACATTATCCACCGTGATCAAGTTGGTTTCATCTTGAAAAGATGCAGGGATGGTTCAACATACAAAAATCTATCAATGTAATCCATCATATAAACAAACTGAAAATTAAAACCACAGGATCATCTTATTAGATGCTGAAAAACCCTTTGACAAAATACAACATCGCTTCATGATAAAGGTCTTGGAGAGAGCAGGGATAAAAGAAAGATATGTAAACCAGAGTCGCCTGCTCCTTAATGAAATACTCACCCATAATGCCTATACAGCTGTGTATAATTTCTCTATTCTGTCTGTTCCACAATAATCTAGTTAGCAACACAGACTTGCTATGGGTTACAGATTATTGGTGCCATGTATTTAGAGGATGGAGGAGATAGTATACCTAATATATGATATTTGTGCTAAGATTCATATTTCAGAGAATTATGTCATTATACAGTTGTGCTTCCTTATGCCTAGATATGTTTTATTAATTAATCAGAAATTAAAATTATTCATTCATCTACCAGTTTGTTTTATGCCATTTTATTTTAGCAAATGTAGTTAAATTAAAATTAGCTGACAGAATTGGTCCCAGATGACAATAGATTAATGAGATTGAACATACTGAATATTATTAATTAGAGTGTATTCCACAGTTTGAAGAACTCAAATTACAGAAGTTAAATGTGAAGGAGGTGACAGGGCAGAGTGGGTTGTTATGAATGAGTATCCTATCTCCACTCCTAATATACCAGTAATTTCAGGAGAGCTATGACTCAAGATAAGTGTTTAAGATTTTATCTTTAATAAATGGGATATCTTAATGTCATTTCTTTTATAGGCATTAGAATGATTTGCATATAAAATCACTTTTCAATATTTTCAAATAGTATGTACATACTGCTTGAAAGTCTCAAGTTATTTTTTAATAGTAGCATTATTATTATTATTATTATTATTTTCCATGGATGATTAAGTTTCTTAACCACATGTTTGATACTTTTATTAAGCCTAAATTGCAGGTCTTGAGATGTTCTTTTATCACAATTTAAAACTTGCTAAAGTTATAAAAGTTGGGTGTGAACAAATATGGGTAATTACAACAGAGGAGAGTGTATCTCTGTGAGTTTAAGCCCAGCCTTATCTACATAGCAAGAACCTGCCAGAAAGAAAATACAGAATGAAATGTCAGATTTCTTATAATTTTCATACTTCTCTAGTAATTGTCATCTAGAGGCCATCTTGGCTCCTGGCCTAATATCCTGTTGCTTAAGAATAAGGTCATTTCTTCAGCGATGCAATGAGTTAAAGCCCTTGCTTTAAAAAATCTTAAAATTTACTGTAGACTTCATTAAAAAACTTGTGTTATGTCTTTGGCTCAACTGGTAATTATACTATGAAACCCATTGCTATCGTTGTTATGTGATAATTAAACAGTTTGAAACTTATCCATGCTTATATTAGCATAGCTAAGGAAAGACATTAAAGCTTCATGTGATTCTACATTGCTTTTATTTCTTTATTAAGGTCATAGCTATACAAACATTTCAAAATATTTATATGAAATTTTCTTTCACGATCTAACATTGAAAACAAAATTATAGACTAAGAATTATTCTAAGTTAACTTTGATAATAAAATGGCACTATAAAAGGCAAGGTTTGTTTAACTTTTATTGTATGATTTGTTTATTCTTCTCTTAAACCTACTCTCATTGTTTGATATTCTCTAGCTTGCTATTCATTTCCACCTGCCTCATAATAAGAGCTCATGATAAAGGAAATTTACAGAAAGATAAATATATTCTAGCAATTTGAGAAGTCATGCAAACCTGTTCTACCTCTAATGGGAGGATATGTTGTATATGCCATGATTTCACTGTTTTCATTCTGCAGGTGTTCTGTTCAGAAGCTCCAAAGTGGGTTTTATTGGATTTAATGTCTGGAGCTCTTTAAAATTAAGTGCTTTGTTGAATTAAATTATGTGGAAGCTTTCTACAATTACAAATTCCAAAGAAAAAATAGAAATTGGCATGAAGAATGCTAACCTAATGTTAGGTAACAGAAATAAGCAATATGGCAATAATAACTTACATACTTTTGGAGGCTGGAAAATTTTGAGCGGGTTAGGTGATTTCCATTCCTAAACAACAGAAAAATGTACAGGTTAAAAAAGTGAGGTTTTAACCATTAATTTCTCAGTAGTTCTAGTTTAATATAATTACATTTATTGACATGACAATTAATAAATTCTAGTTAAACATACACACAGTCTTAAAAGTAAATTATCAAAAGTGCATGGTGGGGGGGGGGGGAGTAGGTGCTAATGAAGTTGGAATGAGGACTTGTGGGGACATCCCAAAGAAACTTGGAGGGAGAAAGTGGGAGAGGTAGAAAATAGAAGTTATTATCATATCACATTGAATACAAGTATGAAATTATCACATAGTAATATTTTTAATTAAAGAAAATAAATTTCACTCTTTCAACATTTTCCCTCAAAGCTAAGATCAGATTCAGGATTAATGCCACAAAGCAGGTTGGATACCATGAAAAACCCTTGCATTTTCATGTCATCAATAAAAGAAAGATAGATGATAAATAGGTAATGGAGAGGTAGAATGACAGAGAGATAGATGATAGGAAGATACATGATGATGATGATGATGATAGATAGATAGATAGATAGATAGATAGATAGATAGATAGATAGATAGATGATAGATGAGAGATAGATACTGAAAACAATTAGTGCTTTAGCACTGAAAAATCATATATATTAAGGCACTATCCATTGAAACATGAGCAACTACTGAAAAGGGGCCTCAATACTTAAGAAACAAGGTGTATTCTTCCCTCTTCTAACGTTTACTGTCTGTGTCTCCTCAGTTAGGGATGATTCCTTGGAATCTACTCATAAGTGCTGGAATTTTGCCTTCCTTGATATTGTGTGGGTAATCATACTTGCTGTGAGTTCTTGAGTACAACAGACATGTCAGATAAGCAGAAAATATATTAATTGCTTGGCCATTAGCTCAGGTTTCTTATTGACTAATACTTACATCTTAAATTAACCATTTTTTTTATTAATCTGTATATTGCTACAATGCTGTGGCTAAGGTTCTGTTCTGCTGTCTTTCTCCATCAGCAGCTATATAGCATCTCTTTGACTCTGCCTACTCTCTCTCTCTCTCTCTATATATATATATATCTTTCAGTCTGGTGATATTCTGCCCTGCCATAGGCTGAAGTAGCTCTTTTATTAAGCACTAGAAGCAACACATATACAGGAAGACATCCCACATCAGTTACCCCTCTCCATTTTACATTCTTTCTGCTCTCTCTTCAATAGTATTTCCTGAGCTTGGTAAGGAATAAAATTCACATAGATATAGAGGGCAGATTATTCCCTGTTGCTTTTCCTCAGCACTCTGAACGGCCATGTATCTCTAAATGCACTGCTATCCACTGTGTAAATAAGCTTTCCATTTTTTTTTACTTGATAAGCAGAGGATATGTGATGCAAAATCAAGAGTTTTGATATGAAGTGAAAGAATTTAAGCAGGGATGTGGTAAATATCTGTGGAGATGATAGCCAAAATGAAGTATGTAAGAAGAAGCAATTTTATAACCTATTACTTTTTGAGCCAAGTAGCAAATGTGAGAGTTAGAACAATGGTAGCTTGCATTGCTGTATAATGGTAAAGCTAATGCCCTGCGGTTTTAAATAAAATTCCAATGCCAGGTTTGGGTACCTCTTTATGAACTTCTGTTGTTAATAAAGACCCCCAGGGACTTCTAAAATCATAAGGCTCTTGCAATTCCTCTTGGGTGCCACCCAGAATTAGGAATAAGACATTATTGCATGAGACATCACATATATTGGGCATAAAATACAGAGAAATTGAACTAGACCTGAACTGGAATCTTCCTCCCAGATTGCTCATGTTGGAAGATACACTGCTTGCTGCTCTAGAAAAAAGGACATCATGAGACCCTATGAACAATAATACCAACCTGCCCACAAAAGGTTTCTACTACTCCAGTAGTGACACAACTATCTGTGGGCTAATATTACACACTATGATTTCAAGGCCCAATAGACAAGAGAAATACATCACTTATATTTTGGTGTGGTTAAAAATTCACTGGTTCCAGGATAGGCTACAAAACTACAGTGAAACCCTGTCTCGAAACCCTCCCCCACAAAAAAATAAAATAAAAAAAATAAACTGCTAAGAAAATATAAAGTGTGAAAGAACTTACTTATAATTGATACTCCTCAAACGTCCTTCTAAGTACTTGTGTTTATATCTATAAACAAATGATATTTTCAGTTTTAATCAAAGATACTTCTCTCTGCAGTGAAAGGCAGCAAGACACCAAGTCCTAAAAATAGCCAGTCATAGTTCAGGAAGTAAGCATAAGGCTGGAAGATTGAATATGGTTTTTTTTTTTTTATTTTTTTGCCTTAAAGTCTTCAGTTCTATCATTTTGTTACTAATCCTGAAATAATTTCTATAGTTAGTTTTTCTCATTTTTAAACTCAAGAAACCCCTCCCAGATCCACTACCTTCCCTTCTTAATCAATTTTTGTGTCTGCTTTTGTTTTTTAAATGCATGAAGTTGATTCTGTACTGTCTATATACTCTTGGATGTCTTCCACAAGAGTGTGGTTAACCTGCCAAGCACCAGACACTGAAAGATAACCTATTCTCCCACTCCCGTGAACTGTTTATTGCCAACAGCTCCTTAGCTAACGATGGGACTTAGTGTTGAACTTCCCTATTCACTATGGAGAATTTTCCTGTTTAATACAAATGAGCATGCCTAGCCTTTTATACAGTGCTGCTACCACTATGAGTTCATTTCTGCATCTTTCCTGCCATGTCAGAAAAGCATGGCTGCCTTGGATTCATTCAACCCCTCACAAGTCTCAAGGATCATTGTTGAAATCATTGACACCACTTCCTCAAGAAACCATTAAATGCCAGTATTTCCTCACGGAAAGCATCCGTTCCTTGTCACTGATAAGGTATTGATGGGGTCCAGGCTCATGCAGGCAACTTCAATGCTTCAATGCATTGAGTTCATGAATTCAATAAATCACATCACTTCCAGATAATGTCATTTTTCAGAACTATTCCTTATGTTCCAGCTCTTATATTTATCCTATCCCATTGTTTTTTTTAAAGTAGAAGGGACATATCTTGGTAATAAAAGAGCACAGGGAAAGATTAATCACAATGAGTCATATGGAACATTGACTAACATTAATTCTATACATGAATTAAGCTGTCAAAAAATGATGCAGTAAAACCATGATTTTCTGTGCTCCACTCTTCAATCAATAAATTGAGCTGGTTAATATTTGGCCTCAAATCACAGAGATCAGCCTGCCTCTGCCTCCTGAGAGCTGGAATTCAGTGCTTGTGTCACCACGGACTAAATCTTACCAAGGAGAAATGGAAAATGTTAACACTATTTTTGTATAATTTCATCATATTTTCATTTTGTTATCATAAATGTCTTGAAATTTAGCAAACAAGTACAATTTTTAAAATAAATAAAAGATAAGTCGTTTTTAAAAGAAATCTGATTTAAATTTAAGTGTGAACTTCTTTGCCTCTTTTCTTTCTTCAAAGAACTTTGCTGATAATTCTGAGAACACATTAAAGAGAACACATATTGCAGCATTTTGTAATTGACAGTGGTAGCTTAATATATCACTGACTTAAGAGAATACCCTTTCCACGTGAGATGAAGCTATTACACATCCAGACTCTCACATGCTCTCTGGGCTGTGATGTTACACGCTTTCCTTCATGGTTATTTGTCATTCTTTTGCTTGTCTTTGTGACTCATTCCCTGGGAAATGTGCTTCCTTTCTTCACATGCTTCGTGTAATCACAGACCTGCTGCCTGAGTGAATAAAGAGCCTTTCTTCCAGATGATTAATGAAAAGCTGTAAATTCTTTTATTCACCGATAAAAAGGAACAGATGCTTTACATCTTGTGGCATCAAAACATTAGTACAAACCTTTGGATCAAAAAGAAAAAAAGAACTGGACCATTTAACAAACACGACTCACCCAGGAGCATATGCTGTGTTATTTATAGATACCAAAACAGACTCAACTTTGAGAAGTATACTGTTATTCTTCAGTGTTTCTGTATTGAAGAAATATCTTTGAAGAAAATTACAAAGAGAAAGTTAACAAAACAAATACAAACCATTCATTTCTCCAGGTCTATGAGAAATATAATCCACATAGTTGTCACACTCAAATAATATTTAATTGTTAGAAAACACCACAGACCACATACCAACAAAGTTATGATAACCTACTTAGGATTTCCTGAAGTTCAGTGAATGACAATAATTTTGGTAAGAGTTTTCTATAAACACATTCAAATTGTTTCTTAGAGAAAAATAGAATTAGAATCTAATTTCTAAAATATGAAATTATAAGAAATATAAACAGTAAGACTATTAACTAATATTCTTGGTAAGTTAGAAAACTTATTCAACATTATTCTTATTCTATATTGGTGTAAAAATTCAAATTGATCATACAGATATCTGTGAGTTTGAGGCCAGCCTGGTCTACAGAGTGAGTCCCATGATAGCCCGTACTGTTTCACAGAGAAACCCTGTCTCAAAAAACAAAAACTAAAACTAAAATCAAACTGAATATAGTATCTTCTTAGGAGAAGATAGGGCGCTAAGTTATTTCTTAGCTCTGTGGTAACACTGAACTCCTAGGTGTATTTGGTGACACAGGATATGGTGACACAGAATTACCAGGAGCTATAGTTCACATGTTCCATTAGAATGTATCAACAATTGTGTTGTGCTCATTGAGATCTATCAGTTCTTTCACAAAGTCTGCCTCTGCTGTATGGATTACAGCTGTTATTGTAAGATTATTCTTTTGATACCACCAAGTTACTAAACACATTTTCTTTACTGCAAGAGAGAATTTATATTTCATAATTTGTATCTATTAGAAAATTTTGAACTGGCTGGAGAGATGGCTCAGTGGTTAAGAGCATTCCCTGCCCTTCCAAAGGTCCTGAGTTCAATTCCCAGCAACCACATGGTGGCTCACAACCATCTGTATTGAGGTCTGGTGCCCTCTTCTGTTCTGTTGCAGTCTACTTCCCATTTTCTTTTCTATCAAGTTCAGTGCTAAAATGCTCTATGTATACTATATTCAGCTATGAATGCTGTCAGCTACAATAATGGCTGACCAACAATATGTGTCCACTAACACAACAGTGACATTAAATGTTATTGGTTAATTGATTCAGTCACTTTCAAAAATACTATTTTTCATTGCTGTCAATTTTTTCTCTATCACCTTTCTTATTCTTACTATGTTATTTGTGCCTTACACTATTAACATAAAATTGTTTTATTATCATATGGTGAGGTGTGGTATATATATTTACTCATATTATATTGTGTATGGATTTTTGTATTCCCAAAGCAATTTCTTATACACTTCTTTAAAAGTTAATTCATATTAAATTTTCATGAGGGATCTTATTGTATATGAAACCTAATACAGGCACTCAGTAACATTCATTTAACATAGTAGTTAGCATAAAGTTGGTACTTAAGCATTGATGGTTAACTAATGGAATGTAGATATATTGCATACTTATGTGAATATTATAATTATCTCCATATTCAAATACTTATTTTAATTTTAAAATAAGAATATTATTATTTATTACTGATAATTTTTAATATTATTAAAAAGGAAAGTCCAGATGGTCATATGAATAAAATATTATATTCCAAGTCAGATCTCTCATAATTAAGATATTGTATTTAATTTTTCTATATATTTTATGTTTTACCATTTTTGATATATTTATATAACATAATACTCATTTTTGAAAATTTAAAATTTCCTTTGTTATTCTAAAGATTTCAATGTGTAATTTTTGTCATGTTTGATTTTTTTAAATAAAATGTTAAAAAAGAAGTTCACTTTGTGGAGCTTTTGTGAACTGTGAACAAGAGATATAATCAAGTAATTATGTAAATAGGTATAAACTTATAAGATCTTAGTACCTGAAGATGGGCAAGGGAGTTGTGAAATGCTGTCTTTTGGAAAGACATGCTTGATGCACATATCAACCAATGACAGCTATCAAGACCTGTACAAGGTCATCAAAACATCAAGCTGTTATTAATTCCATCATGAGTGATGAGGTGCTCTCAAGTCACACTTCAGGCTAAGAAGTGTTGAGCAGCTGATAGTTACTGATGGAAAAAGAGTCCTGTTTCTATGGAAATATGGCCACTGACAGATTTCTTATGCATCAATGAATGGCCCCTATCAATGACCATTCCTGGTCATTATTAAGTAGACTCAGTGAGATATTAATAATAATAAAAAGAGAAAATCAAATTATGAGCAAGATAGACTTAAAGTTGCAAGAGGTAAGTTATAGTTAGATTTTTAAAAAAGGCATTGTGTACATGTATGCAAATTTCAAAGAAATAGTTTTTAAATAAATAAAAATTAGGTAAGAATTAATGAATAAATAAACAAATGAATAAGTAAATAGCTAAAGAATAAAGCACTTTGCTACCATATATGTGTCACTAGAGTCAATTCCCAATAAAGGATAATAATTCTTCATAACTATTAGTTTTTGAACCACATGTGTTAAAAAGAAGTTTTTAAGCAGTGTATCATGATGCACAGGAAGAGTGATGTGGATAAAATAATAAATAAAAAATATTCCAAGAGTGTAAAAACAAAGAATAAATCAATAGAAAAAATAAAAATAATGACTTTTAGAAGTCTAGTTAAAAGAGTAGTTAATTAATATCAAAAATTTTATTCTTCAGTTATTTAATCTTTTGCATCAGTTCAGTTATCATTTAAAAAATACTTTACTTTCTGCCACGTTGTCTGTATGCATGCATGTTCAGAAAGAAACAAAAATTCAAAAGACACATAACAAATAAATGTCCATAAAAAATACACGATCAGCAATATCACTCTTTAAAAATCCAATGATTAGTGTATGAGAAGAGTTTCTGGTCCCTATCAATTTATTATTGATTAGTTACATGAGGGTCACTTATCAGACAATTCAGGTTGAATATTTTAAAGAGGTTGTTGCTATGTTTGTTGTTAGAAAACTTAAAGAACTGAATTCTAAACTAAATATTTCTCTCTAGCTATCATATGAGTGGCATCATCCTATGTTAATACACGCACTAAAAAAAGTAATGGAATGGTTCTGGGGACTGAAAATTTAATGGCAATGTGAAACAATCTACAAATGATGATTACACATATAGGTGTTCTTACAGGAACCTATAAATTCCCAAAATGAAGTTTCGGGATGATATTTATGAAAGGCATAAGTCTTAACATATAATGCCTTAAGGATTTAAGATGAGGTAATGTCCAAATCCCTATCTTGAGCTGTATCAGGATGGAATTAGGCTTGGTTTTGGAACAAGGTCATAGTTCGTGAAGCAATTTCCTGCTGCCTTGCTAATATCTCACTGCCCTTTCAGTACTTATAATACCCTTTTCTGTTGATTCCACATTAAAGACAGCACACAGACATTCTTTAACCTCCCCCCAACCCCACCCCACTGGACGAATAGAAATCTAAAGGGAAGTAATTACAAAAGACCTTGACCTTCTGGCTTCAAAACAACTTCCTGATAATCAGTCTTTCTGTCTTGAAGTTTAGTGAAATGACAATGCGGTGACGTGTTATTGATTGGGCAATTAATTTTGAGTTCAAAGGAAGCTAAACATGGCCTGCAGCAATGTTTCTGCACAGGATAGTCAGTTTTGTCAAAGCAATTTGTTATCATATCTTCAGGGTGCAAGTGACATCTTTACAATAAGAAAATGTCAAATACAATAAAGAAAAAATATTTTCAGACTCCATCTCTTGTGGAAAGGTTTTGTGCAAAAAACATACTTTATTTCAGGTCCTTTTTGAAAATCTCAGGTAACAATAAAATGTTTGTTTCAGAAACTAAAGGATCCTAGAGGTGCAGTGCACTAATTTGTAAGGCTAGCTACGGGTTGTCATCTTCGAGGTGTAAGGGATTAATGGGCAAAGGCTAGCTGCGTGTTCTCCACACAAGTTGCAAGCTCTGCTGGAGCCTACCTTCTCAGGTCTAAAATCCAGGAAGAAAAGGAAGAAGACAGTAAAGTGTTCTGCTCAAATCTGCCAAACGGCTGAGTTTAAAAGAACACAAAAATCAAGCTTTTTTTCTCACTTTCTAAAAAGTTAAGAACATTTTTCTTTTGGTTCCTCTCCTGAAACTAGCTCTTGTAGACCAGGCTGGCCTCGAACTCACAGAGATCCTCCTGCCTCTGCCTCCCAAGTGCTGGGATTAAAGGCGTGCACCACCACCGCCTGGCCTAGTTAAATACAAATTCAAGAATTATAATGAAAAAAAAAAGAATTTAATTTATGGCAGGTTTAAATATTATACATGAGATAACTCATTTTAAAAAGATCTTAAGTGACCTGAGGTATTAAAGACCACCTCTCCTTTCATTGTTTTTTTGATAAAAGCATTATGAGATAGAGTCAACCTATTATCTCAATCTTTATTTTAGTTCATCTTATCAAGTTTAAAACACAAAAATCTTAACTACTCATAAAACTCCCTTTCGCTTTTGTATTATGTCCCCTTAATGTTTAATAGAGCTGTGCTTACCCATGAAAGTAATTAGGAAGATGATAACTTTAAACCATTACAAGTTTGCTTTTGAATATTTTCAAAATAATTGTCATTATTTAATGTGTGTGTGTGTGTGTGTGTGTGTGTGTGTGTGTTATGTGTGCTGTGAGAGGGTGTGAGAAGTCAGAAGACCAATCCAGTACCAATCATCATTTTCTACTTTATTTGAGATAGTTCCTCTTGTTTTGCCATTATGAGTGACTGGCTAGCTTGTCTTAATTCTTCCAGGAATCTCTTATGCCTACCTCCCATTTAACTGTTCCACTGTTTAAGCTTTTCCTCAGGACCTCATGTTGCATTCTATCATGATGGCAGAAACATGATACCAAGTGAAGTGAGAGATGCCAGGAGAGGAAGCCAGAAACAAAGGAAATTGGAGGCTTGCTCTTTTATAGTTGCCCACTTTTTAAATATTTCTGAGGTATCCAAAGTTCAGTCCACCAAGTCAGTAGGGCTCCCAAGACAGGTCTAATCTTCCAGTAGGCACTCTGTTCCTCAACTTCCATCAGCACTTCATTACATGTCATTGAGGTCTAAGCATTCAAATCAAGATGTCAGGGGTACAAAATATATTCAGCATATACCAACAATCATAAATAATGTATGATAACTTTAATTTACTTATTTTTCAAATCTGAGTTTAGGGATTATAATAACACTAAGTGATAGAAACATCTGCTAAAGGAGAACAATAAAAAATGTGACTCAAAGGCCTGGAGAAGTTGGGTTTCCACACACATGTGGCTGTAAAGGCTTATCATCAATGTGGATGAAAAGAGGAGTGAAATTTAAGACATAAAAATTATCAAAAATCAAAAGATTAACTTTATCCTCTCATCTCCATCTTCTTCATTCCTAATTATGTTCATATAAATTGATCCTTATAAAAGCTTCACATTAATATTTGTTTTCTTTTAATACCATAGAGAAAAATTTTCTGTAGAACTCTAAAATTTACCTTCTGGTGATGTCAGTAAGTATTTTAGCAAACTGGCTCTGTGAAAGGCAGACGATGAAGGGAAAAATATTGACTTTTAAACATTGGCAAGTTTACGTTTGGACAGAAGAAGAGGGTTATAGAGGTGGAGCCCAATCTAGCAGCTCTTATTACAAGTATATTTATGATATATGACCTTCGAGTCATTGGCTGCCAATCAACTATACAGAGCAGTACTGTGAATATTTCTTCAACAGGATTTGAGGCCAATTTGGGAAAACATGGTCTACTGCATAAAACGGGTCAATGAACATTGTTTTGAAGATGTGTCTCCAAGTAAAATTCTAAAATATTATTGAGTCAAGATTCCAAAGAAATTTGGAAATACAAATTCTTTCACAATTTAAAACAAGCATTTCATCCTATTTTAAACAGTATTGTAACTATGATAAAATAGCCTTGCAGTTACAGATGTGTTCAGCACTGTATTTGCTTTCTAAATGAGTGCCATCCAAGTAATAAAATCATTTTCAAAATCATGTGAGATTAAGTTTTATAAAATAACAGGCAAAAATTTTCCCACTCAAGAAAATATGAACTTGACAGATTATGTGTGTGATTATGGGAAACTACCTTCCTCTTATTTGTTTTTTTGCAGTGGTAAAATGGTAAAGATTTAATTAATTACAGATTTTATATAAGTAGTAGACTAACTGAATGAAAATAACCTATTATTAAATATTTGAGTTTGGTTAGATCTATATTTAATACTAATCATTTGTATAATTAATGAGGCTAGTGAATAAAACATGGGGTTCAAATTGCCCACAAATAATAAGGATCTTGCTAGGCCCATTGGTTTATATCCACACTTTTTATCTACTTTTGTGTATTTAGATAATTCAGACCCATGATAAGACCCTTTATTATTTGGCAGTTTTCTATCATATATGTAACACTCTTTTAGTCATCACAATACTAGTAACATTCAAATACCTTCAGATGAAATTTATTATAAATTAAATAATTTAATTTTTTTATTTGATTAAAAAATTCTATTTATTCTCTTTCAATAAATAGTGCTGGGAAGTTTTTATATCTATAAATACAAAATGTAATAGGGATGCAGAGAGTACATATTGAAAAAAATTAATCAAAATGAAATATAGACAGATGTAAAATTTGAATACCTTGAATATATCAAAGGAAGAATTCTGAAGATCAACAACAATAAAAAAATGACTAAGTGATATAAATTAGTAAACTAAAATATAGCTGCCCTCTGATTGCCAATGTCAGTAAAGTGAAATTTGGGTTATGAAATTAAACAGATATTTGCAAAATACATATGCATTAAAACTTTTTATTTTAATTCTACAAATAACCCTTAAAATCAATAATAATAAAAATGAACACTAAATTTAGCAGACATGCATAAAAACTAAACAAGCCTTGGAAAAATGATTTATATGCCTGTATATATGCCTGCCCTTGTGCCTGTGTACATGTGTGTGTATCAAATGAGTATTAGAAAGGCTTTTCTAGTTGTAAGCTATGAGAAATAGGCAAATTAAGAGAAATTTCTTCTACATGTCTATTGGAATAACTCAAACCACACTGACACCACCAAATCTTGTGGTTATCTTAAATAACAGACTCTCATTCCATGCAAGTGGGAATCCAAAATAGACTATAAGCATTTGGAATCTGTTCCTTAGAGGACAAAGTGTAGGCTTAATGTTTAATGGAATAAGTATGTTTGTTTTAATGTACCCGAGTGAGTCAAAGTTTATATTTACAAAGGAATCTGTACACATATGTTTATACTGGCTTTATTCATAATTAAAACCAACAAGATTTTCTTTAGCTATGGAATAAATAACGAAGCATGGTTTACCCAGATAATAGGATATCTTTCAATAATATAATGAAGCTATCATGTTATGAGATACACACAAGAAACATCATTGAATACTGATAAGTTAAAGAAACCAATCCTGAAATGCCTTGTACTGTATGGTTCCAACTCTACGCTGCTATAGAAAGGCAAACTAGTCAGACAGTAAAAGGTCAAAGGTTACTAATGACCAATAGGCAAACCTATAGGATTTTTAAGTAAGTGTAACTATGGTGAATAAAACCATATTTGTGAAAACATTGATCAAAATCCAGGTCATAGACAACACATTACTTATGTAAACTATAAATATCAGCTGAAAACAATTGTAATGCACTAATTGGTTGCAATACCTGTCTCTTTTCTTATGTGTGACTGTGGGAAAGGTTATATTTGTATGACAGAAAGCTGCTGTGACGATTGGCCAGTAGCCAGGCAGAAAATATAGGCAGGGTGACCAGGCAGGAAATGGAGGCAGGGCAATGAGAATTCAGGGAAGAGAAGAGTTTCAGTCTGCAGTCGTCAAACGAGGGGAAGCCAGACAGAGCAAACAAGGTGTTGCCTTGCTGAAAAAGGTACCAAGCCACATGGCTAACACAGATGAGAATTATGGGCTAATATAAGTTATAAGAGTTAAAAAGAAGCCTCAGATGCTAGGCCAATCAGTTTATAGTTAATGTAGACCTCTGTTTGATTTCTTTGGACTTAACGATTGCGGGAACCTGACAGGACAGAAACAGTCAACAGAAAGCTATATTATTTGATCAGTTTGCTATGAAGCCCCAAACTTTTTTGAAAATAATATCTACACAAATTAAAAAAAAAACCCTATCATTCTATAAAGCATAAGTCTAGCATCTAAATGGTACACTTACTGACATAATGATATTATGTATGTGTGTAAGAGTACTTGCTGGGTCAGCGTGAGGCGCGGGTGAGCATGCTTATATGGAGGCCGGAAATCCACATTCAAAGATTTTCTTCAATTTCCCTTCAACTTTATTTCCTGGAATGGTCTTTTGCTAAGCTTGAAGATCACTGATTTGACTAGGCTGGCTAATTGATTTGACTTTTGTGGATCTGCTGTATCAATACAATGCTACTTCCAGCTATTTTGTTGTTCTTTTGTTGGTTTCAGAGAACAAACACAGATTGTCATGCTTGCCTAGCAGGTAATTTATCCACCAATACAAGTCATTGACTATGGTCTTTACTCTAATTTATACAAATTATCATGGAGAGATGAAGAGCGTAAATAGTGTAAATTGAAGTAAGAAGTTAAAATCCTCATGTACACTAAAATATTTAAATTGTATGCTGTTCATTTACATTGAATGTACATTTTATTTACATTTACATTTTAACTAAAAGCAATATCATAACATTTGCATGCATTGTGATTGGCTGTTAAAAAAATTATTTTTAAAAATAATTTTTGAACTGGGCGGTGGTGATGCATGTATTTAATCCCAGCACTCTGGAGCCAGAGGCAGGCAGATGTCTAAGTTCTAGGCCAGCCTGGCCTACTAAAGCAAGTTCCAAGATGGGTTCCAAAGCTACAGGAAAAACACTGTTTTATAAAACCAAAAAAATTGTTTTTTAACAATATATATATATTGATTTATAACAATTTTAGAACTTGCAGAAAAGACTACACAATTGTTTCCTGTCTGATGCAGTGAGATTTTCAATCAAAATATAAATTTTTAAAAAATCATTGTCTAAAATGTGATAATACAGAACTTTGAATGATGTAGAACTATGCAAGATTTGCTTAATATTTGTTAGATATCTGATTTTTTCTTTTAGTAAAGTGTTAAGTTTCAAAGTATACTAAACACATTAGCAAAATATATGCATTGCATTTTTGTGATTCCCAGTGACTCTTAAGTACTCTCATAAATACCACATAAAGACCATAGGTTCTCTGGCTCCAAGAATCAAAGAAAGAGAATCAGTCAACGACAGAAGTGAAACATGGCTCTTACTCTGCAGTTCTTTCTCTTTCTAGCTATACTGTCTAAGGTAGTCATTTTCAACTTGTGTTTCATGAGACCTTTGGCATCAACTGTCAGATATCCTGTGTATCAGATATTTATATTACAATTTGTAACAGTGGAAAATTAGTTGTAAAGTAACAATGTAAATAATTTTATGGTTAGGGATCTCCAGAACATGAGGCACTGTATTAAAAAGTCACAGCATTAGGAAAGTTAAGAGCCATTGGTCGAAGTCAGCTTATTTACTCCTTTACTATTAAAACATTGCTGTCATTGAAGAGCTCCAGATGCACACAGACTGTGCTGTGATTTATCATCTTTTGCTTGCTGTGCCATAAACCATAGTTTTGTTTTTACAGTCTGAAGGGTAAAGACTACTCATATCTAAAAAGTAAATTTTAGTGAATGGAACCATGTAGCATTTCTACTATTCTGATTTCCCAAGGATTAGTAATGTGCTGCAGTTTAACGAGAACTGGCTTCTTTATGTTGCTATAGAAACTTATGATTGATATAAGGTAACGAGGATTTCTGTGTGTTTCATTCCTCAGAACACCAAGAAGAATAAAAAATAATCAACATATGTAAGCACTAATGGTGATTTCCTTGAAGATAGTGAAGTCCATTACAATCAAATAAATTCAAGAACATGATCATTTTGTTGATACTTTCTTAATGAAGTGAGATTTAGTTTCTCAGAGATTTTTACATAAGAAAATCATTTAAGTTTTTATCAATCTTTCAATAACAAAGTTTCTCTTGGTTAGGAAAACAAAAGAACAAAGAAGCCCTGCCCTGCTCATGCACACATTTAATCCCAGCACTCAGGAGGAAGAGGCAGGCAGATCTCTGTAAACTCAAGGTCAGCCTTGTACACAGGAGCTAGTTCCAGGACAGGATCCAAAGCTACAGAGAAACCATGCCTCAAAAAACAAACAAAGAAAAAAGCAAACAAAACACTAATGGAAATGAAGAGAAAAGTATTATGTGATGAGGTCTAGACTTCTGGCTTTCCATGTTTTAAAATTTGCAACAAAAGTCCTCTATTTTAAACATGCCCAATTTTAAATAATTTATGTCCGAAGTACAGCAGCATGTGCCTATAATTTGTTGTTTTGAATTGTTTCTTTCTTCACTCACTGATCTGCTGAGAGACATTTAGCAACAGGAGACTATTTGTCTATTTGATTACACTTTCAAAGAAGAGAAGATCACACCTGGCAATCTCTTCTGTTATAAACATATAAGTATACAATTAACTTAAACACACACCTTCAATAAATAATACCATCCATAATGCTTAAAAATGTGATTTCCATAAATGATTAGTCATTAAACAACATAAATTGAAATTATAATTATTATGATTCCAGGTAAACATAGATTGTACTATGTTTGAGTCATATTTTCAGATATGAACTCAGTAGAATATTTCAATATTTGAAAAATTAGAAAGAAAAATAGAATTTTGAATTCAGTGTTTTTAATCATATGTTTATTCCTTGCTCATCAGATTACTTTTTTATTTGTCTCCCTGGTGTAAGGCCTCTGGCTGAGGTAGAACCAGCAAGATCCAGATCTTTCCGTTTACATCAAAATCTTGTCATTTTGAACAAGAATTTAAGGGGCAAGAAAAAGAGAGAGGATCCTTCACACATTTTGAATAGTATTTGTAGAGACACAAACAATTTTCTTTTCATGGAGAAATTGTTATCCCATGTTCATTTCATAAACAATCAAATGCTTGAAGAGCTCTTTGAAAATTCTGTAGATATTTTTTGCATGCAAAATAATACGTGATTAAAAAGCCAGTTAATTGTTAGTCTCCTCTTTCAAGGCGTTTTTGATTATTTCAAATTTATTTTGATTTTGTCAAAAGAAACTAGTTCAATTAGATTGTAAGTCTATTGAGACTATCAATACCATCTGTATATAGTTCCAAATACAGATTGTATAGCAATTTTATACATCTCACTGAGTATATATTTAATCAATTAAGATGCCACGCATGCATATATATTTGACCAAGTAGAGATCACATATATGTACTTCAATAAATAGATATCAATATATAGGTTGATAGCAAAATCCTGTTTTATGCAGTGTTATAACCCATTACTCTAAAATGTCGTGTTAATGAAAAAGGGTTTATATATGTCACATTTTCAGTCCTGCTTCAAATCCCGAGCCTTTGAAATTAGTTGGCTGAGGCATCAAGGAATTTTAAGGCAGCTTAGATGACGCTTCAGTTTGTTTAACGTGGCATCAGTAAACGAGGCTTTCTCCCTCCAGAAGGTTGATTGCGAAAAAGCAACATCACTGATATAATTATTTCTTCTAAAGATTTTAAAATTTCCATCCCATGGTGGAGTTCAATGGAAATGTGCAAAGACACTGTCTTAAATTTACAAGAAATAACATGTTATTTACTGATTAATGTAACTTTTCATATAAATCTTATATATAACTTGCATGTAACAGATTATGATATGATTAAAAATATTGATGTTGGAATATTAAACTACTGTCAGTACATTACAGAAATTCAATTTCTGTACATGACTCAAGATATATGGAGATAAAAAACAAAAATAGAATAATTTGATTGAAACAAGAAGTTAACCTTATATAAGTAAATGTTTTTAGGTGATCAATTTATATGGTAAAGATGAAAGTACTGCAATATAAGAATTGTACTTCTGGGTGACTCTATTAGCTCCAAAGACCAAATCAATTTCTTGAAGAAATAATGCAACAGTTTTTATTTATTTACTAGGAATAAGAATACTAAATCAAAGTAAAGTAAGCAAAGAATTGGAAGATACTCACAGATCATAAAAACTCATTGAAGGTAGTATCAATAATCGATATTTAGTAGGAAAATAAATCATAAATTAATATTCACTTATGAAAGAAATCTTTAATTACTTAAAACATTGTACTCTTTGGAAATTATGTGATTGACATGTCCTTTAAGTTATATGCAGTTCTTTTTACTGTCTGTAATAATTGGGATATCTATAACTTGAGGCCTATACTTAAATGATTTCACAAAAAAAACTTGGATCCTCTTGACTGTAGGTTAAAAAGTTAAGACTATTAACTTCAACAATGGAATACACACAGATGTAAAAATATTACTCCACTGAAAAAAGAAGTGCATTCCTAAATGCATGTTTTTTTTTTCATGCATGTATATTCTTGCATGCATGGATCCGCTCCAAAGGTCCCTAAGGCATGGAAACTTTTTAGATCTTGCTAATACATCTATGAATATGATTAGGATAAAAATATTGGCAGAAACTCAACTGAGTAGGAGAAATATGATAACATATTTTCTAATCTAAATAAAACTTGATTCTTCTTTTCAATGTGTAGTGTATAAATCTCTCCTTCTAGAGATTAGTGATTGCTATACTGAGTAAATATTCTCCATAAATATAAAGTATTCTTTATTTACATGCATTTAACTAAAAATTTTTACATTATAAAAACAAAAGCATATGGATCTTTCCAATTTCAGGAAGTTAATGAAGAGAAGTTGATTTAAAATGAAGATTAAAAGTATGAATTTTATTCATGTAAGAAATAATTTACAATTTAAATCTATTGAATGTGATTATGCTCAAGACTTAGATCTAGTCTTCAAACCTTTGGGAACAAGCCTTCCAGGATTGACATTAGGGAAAAAAATATGAGTAGTGAAAGATGAAACACCTGGTAGAACACTCAGACATTGCTTAGATACATTGTTAAGTACATTAATAAAGTACGTCCTTATAAAATGGTCTCTCTCTCCTCTCTCTCTCTCTCTCTCTCTCTCTCTCTCTCTCTCTCTCTCTCTCTCTCTCTCTCTCTCTCTCGTGTGTGTGTGTGTGTGTTTGACAAAGTTCTTATGTGTACATGCAAACAGAATTATTTTTTTTCTATTTGCAGAGAGTATCCTGAGGTGAAAATCATGACATGATTGAATCACAGCTAAGAGCAATTGATTGAAACACATTTGAAAATAGTTTTCATTAGTTTTATTGTAGTGATCAGTAATTTTAACTTTCTTAAAAGGCACCCAAGAATAATTATTTTTTGTGAACCAAAAATATACAAAACTGTACAGAATAAATAGTTCATAGAAATCTAGTGATACCTTCCTGTAAAATAAAGCTACATCATCCCTCTTCCTGAGGCAACTCAAAACACTTACCTGTAGAAGTGCCTTTTCTCCTAATCTATGGCATCTATCAGTGTATGTCAACAAAAATAAAATAATCTTTACTATTCATTTTATACATTTGAATTACTTGCCACAAAAGCCATATATCTATCATTGTCATCCAGTTGTACAAATGATTAACACTATGAAAGGAAGTGAATTCACTAAATGTTCTAATCATATATACAGTATAATCTCAGTAGCATTTGAAAAATTATCCCAAGAATAGAACGTTTAACACAAATGACATACCTTAGTTCACAGCAGCTTTACACCAAGAACATCCTCACAAAATGTGTAGAGAAAACTAACACGTTTGCTTATTTATCCCACATGAACTATTTGTCGTCTGTGTTTTCATTCAGAAATCTTGCAACTTGCATTTATTTATTCATCCTTTGTTGAAAACCATGAATCATTAATGGCCCACATAATTACAGATTTACATTTTGTATTTGCTATTGCCATTTGTAAATTTGAGTTCCAGTTCCCTTTGTATTTATTATGAGAAAATTTAGTGTGTTTTACAACTTGTATTTCTGACATGTATTGGTTATGAATACATCTCATTCATACTATATATATTTATATCTACAGTTATATTATTAACTGATAAAATCCAATTTTATTCAGCCATGGATAAAGTATTCCAGAAAACTGAAGCTATTTAGATGGTCAACCCTTTAGGTGCTTAAGAGGAATTCTATGAAATACTTTTAAACATAGGGAGAAACATTACTATAATCCTTACATCAGTTATATGCAAGGACTTCTTTTGTTTGGAACAGGCAAAATTGCCTGAAGATAATGCCATGGCTTCCCCAATGATCCCTGAGTTTCACTTTCTTCTTTTTTATTTCCCACAGGATTCCTACTGTATTGAGTTCTGATGGATGACACTCATGTAAGGCACTTATTTCCAAGGTGTGGACTTTAAAATAGAATCACAGTATTTCTGCGAAAGCCCACAAAGAACCCATCTATGTTTGCTGCTCCAAGACTTCTAAATAGTCAGGTTCAGCATGCAAGTTAGCTTTAAGCTCAAAATATTCATTTTTAGTCTGCTCCACCAACACCTTCCTCGGCCGTGAGTACATCAATGTTTCCATTAATTTCAATTCCTCATGGGCTCCAGGATAGTTGACTTCCACATCTGACTGGAGCTGCGCAATGTTTTTTCTTAGGTACTCAGTGATGCCCAGTTGCTGAAGTTCCCTTTCTTTCTCCAAAATGTTCCTATATAATGAACTTGCATCTTGAAAGGATAAAAAATCTGGTGAATGATCTGTAGTTTTGTATTTCATACTTGAACCTGTAAGTGGTGAATGATTTTCCCGTTCTAAGAGGCTCCTCTGAAGAGGTTTTGCATCAGTTCCTTCTTTATCATTCCTTTCTTCAACTTCTTCCAAATGCTTAGGACCAAAGGACGGACTTCTGTAGACATGGACCATGGGGCTCACCATATGCTGCTCATAGAGAGAGGCAGAGGGTCTTTCTGTCCTGTGGTGAGTTGTTTTATGACCATACATGCTGTAATGCAAGTGTACAGGACTGTTCTCTCTCACTTGCTCATCTCCTTTTTTCTTTTTATATCTTCTCCTACGGTGGAGGACAAGGACCACAATCCCCGCAGCACAGAAGACAATAGTTAGGAACACAATCAAAAGTCCTAATATTAGAACTGACAGAGGGATAGCGTCAGTGAGAGAACTTAAAATGGTACCAGCTGTATCTGTGTCTGTTGTGGGAGAAGTCACCATGATGTAGCTTGTCTGAGTTGGCAAGGAAGGGTTATTCACTAAACCAGGGCACAGAAGTTCACTGTTGAGGGCCTTTAGTTCCTTTTTGTCAAGATGCCCTGGGGACGTGCAGAGGATATCATCTGTCATGGTGTTTTTGCCAAGCTTGTGCAACCATTGTTGCAATCCAACTAGGTCACAGGAACAGTCCCAGGGGTTATCCTCAAGGTCAATCTGGACCAATGAGTCAAGGTCATCTAAGATATTACTTACAGGTAAATGAGTGAATTGGTTTGTTTTAAGATTGACTCTAGTTAGAGGAACACCTAAAAAAATATGTGGTGGTAAAACTTGAAGGAGGTTGTTATTTAAATAAAGAACTTTCAGTTTAGGCATTGTGTTAAAGGTCCCTGGCAATATTTCCTTTACTGCATTATATTCAAGATACAAATACTCAAGGCTGTGAAGACCAAGAAACATGCCTTTATTCAGTTTGGTTAGATGATTACCGTTGAGATAGAGCTTCTGTAGTCTTGTTAGATTCATAAATGATCCTTCTTCAAGAACTTCAATACGATTGTTTCCCAAGTGAAGCATTTCCAAAGTGAAGTATTCCATCAGATCAGACTTCACTAAGGTATGAATAATATTGCCCGCAAGAATCAGCTTTCTAGGATTTTGTGGAGGAGGCTGTAGATCTGACAAGCTTTCAATATTGCGTTCTTGACAGTGGATTAGAAGTCCCGATGGAGAGAGGACTTTGCAGTTGCAAGGAATAGGACAGTATGGTATTGGAAGTTGAGTAGATGGCTTTGTCAGATAAGGTATCAAGCCTGGTGCTTTGGTAGGTTGTTTTAAAATGGATGTATTCTTGGATGATAGGCGGCTGTCACTTGAAGATGTTATGGCCAGCAAAGATCCCGATGGATCCTCATGTTCTTCATACACTGGTGGAGTAGGACACATTGATTCCTTTTTCAGGCGACTCAGTATGCTCCCTTTGAAAACTGGAGGACTGTTACACACAACATCACCAATTATGGACTGTGGAGGCATGTTTTCTAACCAGTTCTTTAGCTGCAATAATTCACAATTACAGGCCCACTTATTGTCCTCCAACTGGAGATCCAGTATCCGTCCAATATGTTCCAAAAAACCAACATAAGGCAATGTTTGCAACTGATTTCCACGAAGATCTAGATGGGTTAAAGGAACAAATCGAAATATGTTTGGAGGAAGACTCTCAATAGCATTATCATTTAAAATTAACACTTTCAGCCTATTGAGCTTGCTGAAGGCACTTGGTTCAATAATTGTAATAAAATTATTATCAGCCTGCAAGAATTCCAGGTTTTCCAAACCCTGAAAAGTGTCCTCTTTAAGAATTTCCAGAGAATTGTGATTGATATGAAGTTGCTTAAGAAGTCCAAGGCCGTTAAATGCACCAGCCTCAATATCTGCAATGTTGTTAAATCCAAGGTGTATTGAGAGAGCTTTGGCAAGCCCAGAAAAGGCATTGGTGTGAAGCACTGTCAAGCCATTATTTAATAAGCTTAACTGGAAAGGTCGTGATGGTGGCACACTTATTTGGGATAATTTATTGATGCCCTTTTCTTCACAATTTATCAGCATTATGCCATCTTTTTCTTCACAGTTGCAAAGAGTGTCACAAGAATCTCTGACAGGGGGCATCGGTGATTGGGACTGTAAAGATAGACAGGCAAGGAGAGCTGGGTAAAGGAGATGAAGCCACAGCTGCATGATGTCCTATGCTTGGATTTGACTCTGCAAAAAAAAAAAATGCAATAACAAGGGATTTTAATGGGAAAATCAAGGAGATGTGTCTGACAGGTTTTTGTATACAAAGAAAATACCTCTGAAACTATGAATAGCTTGCTAGCTGGCTGCATGTACGTATTCTTTTAGTATTTGGTTAAATATTTAATTTAGACAAGGCTGTTTAGTTAACTTTAACTTGTACATTGTTCAAGATTTAGGTCAGTTAAAGTTTATAATAATATATCAGCACATGTGACCACAGTTGCTAAAGACTCGGCTTTTTATAAATAAGAGAATTGCTTCCTGGTTAACTAGACACTCCATGATGTCCGAAATTGAATATGTGGATATACATTGTCTTATTTTTCCCTGCTACAAATTCCCTTCAGTTCCATAAAAACATAGCAAATACACACACACACACACACACACACACACACACACACACACACACACACACACAAGTTAAAATCATATCAAACACTGGGGATAAAGAAATGATGCAAAGTAGGTATGTAAGTGTATGTATATCTGTATGTGCATGTGTGTTTATAGGAAACCAAAACTTAATGATTTATGTACAAATGTATCTCTGTTTTAACTTGTTCTGGTTTTAAAGAATATATTCATACTATCGATAATTTATTTTAAAAGATAAGAAAGATATGTCTTTTACTACATAATAAAGCTTAGCAGGAAAACAATTACTCAGTTTTGACTATTCTTTCTAGGGTAGTTTGTACAAGCTTCTGAATATCAAATGTATATGCTTAAGAATACCCACACTTTGAAAAAGTCACACATGTAATTTTGGATTTCTAGATGTGAAATCCTTTTTAATTTCAGCATTAATGAAGTAAAACTTAACTAAATAAAAAGAAAACAATCTTTAATATTCATTTCAATATACTGTAAAAATAAAACCATGCCTCATGTAAAAGTCTGGCCAATGACTTGCAAAGGATACACTAAGCAGGCTGCAGGACATTGAATGCCATCACAAAATTAAGCTTTCAATAGGTCATGCATTTCAAACAATGAGCTCTAAAATAAAATTAACTCTGTAAAAATGTATGCCTAAATTGTATCAAAATGATAGCTTAGGAATACAGCCATGTTTCTAAATGCCCACAAAGCTGCAAGTGTAGATGTCAATCAGTAATACTCAGAAAGACTCATGTTAAAATGACTGCAGTGGCAGACACATATAACTCTAAATACATAGAAACTTTTCCTTTCCTTAAATATTTAGCTACAAGTAGATAAATGAAATAGAAAAACAAGCACCATATCTCACAACTATTGAGGGCTACAAATAAATGCTTTCAGTTTTGTAGATAAAATATAAATACTAACTTTACTAACTTTGATTAGAATGAATGTACAATCAAATAAAATATCCCACAATTTGTCAATGAGACTAAAAGTAATCCTTGCTCCATGAAAATATATTGTTTCCTTGGAAACATACAGTCCAAAGTTTCAGGAAGGCAAACAACAACGGAAGGAACAAAGCAATAGAAAGCCTTTGCGTGTCAAGACAAAGTTAGGAGGTTTTACATTTCCACAGGGAGACAGACTGATTTAAAACAATTCTGAGAGCTCTGCTCAGAACTAAGAAGCTTGTGTTGGAGCCCTCAGCTTGTGCCTTGGCTCACGAAAGTCTAAGCAATTCATAAATTACTAACAAGGGGTTTGATTTATTTCATCAATTGCAGCATCCTGAGAACACAGTAAATATTTTCCAGATGGTAATAGTTTATTTTTATCTTATAAGCAACTTATGCTATCCAAAAAGTGCATGGAAAAAATTGTAATCTTTTCAGGAATACACAAGGCTTTCAAGAATCAATCTCTATTTCACGTATCTAACACAATCTTACAATAGTAACGACTGCATTTGCAAATTATCAAGGAATGCACATTTGCCTGACAGAACCTTATCAAAGTATCATATGAAGTTCAAAGAATCGTCTAGTATTGGGCCCAGACTTGAAAGTCAACCAGAACATTTAATGTTTCCTCAGGAAGCACATACATTTTTAGTTTATAATCACAAACCACATGTTTTAAAGGAAATAATAGTATATTATGATCCGCTTGTTCCTACGCAGCTGTTGAACTAAACGCCGGTTGCTGAAGAGAACAGGCATCTGCTACAGTGTTAGCTTGGCCAGTAAACAAAAATGAAACCGAGTAAGTATCCTTTAAGGAAAAGATGAGAGAGAAAGAGAGAGAGAGAGAGAGAGAGAGAGAGAGAGAGAGAGAGAGAGAGAGAGAGAGAGAGAGAGAGAGATTCACTGGTTTCATGATAATGCAAACACCCATATAAGAAAAGGCTGGAAGCATTCCTCTTACCTGTAAAGCAGACACTTCCTGGCACTATCAAAATGCACAGCTGGAAGAGGTGTCCAGAGTCAATCAGTTTCTTTATTTAAAAACAAATCACCGACTTCAGTGCGCTTACTCCTCAAATATCACTTTGCATCAAGTCCCGGAGGTTCAGAAAGTTAAAACATCTGGCCAAAGACAAAACAGTGAGCACTTATTTTCAGTGAAAGTGTTGCAGGCAGAGCGCAGACTGGAGCATCCTGAAGCCGTAGTCCTTTTCCTCCCAATTAATATTCACGGCATACTTCGCAGCAAAGCTGACTTTGCTTTGCATATAGTTAACCATTGACAAGCTGCTGATCACAGTAAACAAACAAGATGTTTTGCCGAGCTGGGGGTGCTCACTCTTGTTTTCTTGGGCTGTAGATCCAGACTGCTGCAATGCCCTCCTTCTTCTCTTTCTAGTCTTTCTAGTTAGCTCAGTTTCTTATTAGTCAGATTGCCAAAGACTGGGAGGTAGGCGTAAATAAAGAGACTTCTTGGCTTTTGACTCAGCCTTTAAGCCCTTCCCCATCAGAAGTGCTTTAATCTGCCAGTGTCATATAACACAGGAGACAGCTCCACCTTGGGACTGTTCAACTCCTCCTATTTCTGCCAGCGGCCCTCGCACTGCTTTGCAAGGAATACAGAGCAAATGAATTTTGATGCAAATAATCACATGTGGCTTGAAATGCTTAATAATGTGTTCTGTTATAAAAGAAAGCTGAATAACACAGTGTTAGAATGTTTCCTTGCCAGCAGTGTGCTGCACACACACACACACACACACACACACACACACACACACACACACACACGACACAAATGTACACTGAAATGACAAGCAGGCTGCCTGCAGAATTGTTACTTCCTCTCATTTAAAGACTCTTGTTTGGAGTTGAAATTGGCCACGAATTAAATTTTAAAATGCTAACAAAAACTGCTTCACTGAAGAACATTTTTGTTTTTCATTCATTCTTTAAAAAAGAAATCAAAAGCCTTATGTGTGAGTCTAACATTCAGGCTTCATTATTTATTCCTCTAGAGGTGATGATTTATAATGAAATTAAACTATGTGTTATTGCTGCATCTCTTTCTTTTTTTCAGATCTTTGTTTATAATTAAAAGGCAATTATTTTTAAAAGGTATTTAAACAAGTAAGATCATTGACATTGGTTTTTAAGAGGAATGTCATATCAGAAAATATGAAATTATATCTAATAAATCAAAGTAAAATAAGTTACATATGTTTTCTTTTTTCTCTTAAATTTTATCTGGAGGCAAGAGGCTGGCACTGCAAGGATAGAGAACAGATTCACAGGGCAGGAAATGAATGGAATCAAGATGCATGATGTGAAAGACACAAATAATAAATAAAAAGATTTTTTTTTTTAAGAAGTAAGAGAGTTGAGAATCTCCAACCATCTGCTGAAGACAGAGTTTCCTCAATGTATTGTTTTAGTGCTGGAAGAAGAACCCCTAGAGAAAGACAAGTCTGTGCTCAGAATTTCATCATGGCAAATGGAGGTGTGTGCTCTACATTTACCCAGCAGCAGCCGTGTGTGAACATAGACCTGTTTTTCAGTAGCAGGCGTCCTCTATCTTGAATTATTTGGCTATATATTATCATTTTAGTTCATGAATTTCTCTTTAATTAACAAGAGGAATGAAGAGAGTTAAGATGCTTTAGGTTGAGAGTATCAGTGTCAAAATGCTTTCCAATCGTTCCTAAGGACTTTTGTTTATTCCCAGCCCTGAAAGAAATCTCGCTTGTTCTGTAACATCCAACTGAAAGAAGAAGACTTGTTTCCAGTACAATCTGTAAAATTTCAACAAAATAAAAATGATGAAATCTCATGTCTAAGCCTGATCTTAGGTTTAGCAAAACATAAACCTTAGAGCACCATGGTCCTTGGAAACTTCCTGTTCCTAGTCTTCATTCACTGCAATAATCAGCTCTTCCATTTGAGAGACACAGAAAATCCAAAGCCAATGAAAGGAGCATATTAACAATTGCTACAAATAATGGTTCCTTTAACATGTTTTCCTATCTTTCCCAGTTTACGGTACTGTAATTGATATAAAAAAAATGATCAGCAATCAGCATAATAAGTTTCCTTACCCTTCTCATTTAAAGCACACACAAATTAATTTCAAGATGGGATATGTTCAAAATTAATGTGAGATATACACACACATGCATCTATAATATCTCTTCACACATACAGGCACACACACACACATATGGTTACATTTTAATTTTCTGTGTAGCAATACCTTTGATATCTAGACTATGCAATTCTAATAGGTAAACGTGTAATTATTTTATTTAAATGGAGAATATTATACAACTAAAAAAAATGAATCTATTTTTGTTGGTCTCTTTAGAAGTGTGTGGAGTCAGATTTAGAGTTATGCATTAAAATTTATGTTGAAGCCCGGTGGTGTTCCTGCATTCCTTAGCCCAGCACTTGGGAAGTAGAGGCAGGCATATCTCTGTGAGTTTGAGGCGATCCTGGTCTACATAGCGAGTTCCAGAACAGCCAGGACTGTTGCACAGAGAAACCTTGTCTCAAAAAAAAAATGTTGAATAGTTGCACATATTCCAGATCTTATGGAGGAGACAGAAGTCATCTTAATTGCAAAACACAAAGTTTAGATGGGAGATAATTTAGTAAAATTTGGGGATATGAATGCATACCCGTGGGATATGTAGAATGAGAAGGCAGAGACAAAGCATGGAAAAGAAGAAAGAAAGAAAAAAATAAAACAAGGGCCAGGGTTGTGTAGCTCAGGTGGTATTTTCCAACATTTCTGACACCCTTCCTGGATCCCCAATGTTGCATAAGGTCCTTGATCATGGAATAATATGGATAAGAATTCCAGGGGCAAATTTGTGGGGGAATGATTGATATAGAAAGGGTCTGCCCGTATTTTATTATTCAATAAACAGTTCTGAACTGTGTCAGTGGAGGAAGCTAGATGAGAAGAGGCAGCAACAGCAGCATTGATAAATCTGCCCCTCCCCACTCTTGACTGTGGATGTATTGGAAGGCTCCTGTCTTTATGTTCCTGAAGTGATAGATTGCAAAATGAAATTTTAAGTGAAGTGAAACCTTTTCCAGCTAAGCCGCTTTGGGTGAAAGTGCTTTATGACACCATCAGAAGAGATATTGCAGTGTTTCATGTGGGATGACACGTAAGATGTTAGAGGTGGGGCACCCTGCTGCTTAGTTTATGTCAACTTGCCATGAGCAAGTGTCATTTATGAAGTGGGAAACTCAGCCGACAAATCTCTCACAGATTGGCCAACGGAAAAGACTGTGGCTCAGTTTTTAATTTGGTAATTGATGAGGAAAAGCACAGCCCATTGTAGGTGTTGCCACCATTGGGTGGATGTCTCTAGGTTGTATAAGACAGCAGCCTGAGCAAGCCATGAGCAGCAAATCAGTGAGATCATACTCGCAGCACACCTTCCAGCCACTAGATTTCTGTCTTGAGTTTCTGCCCTGACTGGTATGGATGCGGAACTCTAAGCTGAAATAAACCCTTTGCACTTCAAGTTGCTTTTATTCATGGTGATTTACCACATACTTAGAGAGCTAGCTAGGAGAGGCAATACAATCATATATTCTAGGATATTGTTAGCTACATAGTGAGTTCAAGGCCAGCCTGGACTGGGATGAGCCTCTAAACAGAATATCTCAAAAATTAAAATAGTTTTTTTTCTTTATCACTGAATTAATTCTACTTCAATTCTACAAGCGCTTTCCTTGTGCACTGATTTTCCAAGACAAAAGTGTGCAAATGAAGACTGTGGTAAGACAGCTAATTCTGGAATCTGAACTATGGCAGAGACAGGCATCTAGACCTTGTTTGATACAACATGGGGTACAATTAAATACTGTTGATAGAAAGAAAACTCTTGCTGACACTTTGGGAAATGAGAAGCCTACAAGTAGCTTGTAAATATTCAGTAAAGGTTTTGTCATTGGAGCAAATGTTTAAATATAGACCCTTAAATAAATATAATCTGAAAGTACTGATGAAGGAAATATTCACTCTAAATATTTAAAATATCTATTACCTTGCTTTCTACACTCATAGCTTATATAAATTTATAATAATGCCATGAAAATAAAATATGAATAAGTGTAAATTGAAGAGTACTTAGATGCCTTTTGCATTGCTTTATTTTGACAATTTTATCCTTCTCTATATGAGGAGGTATTGCAGTTGATGGCTGCTGAGCCTAGAGAATCATTACCTTATTATTATTAGTGTTTGAATATAGATGATAATAAGAGGATGATATCCTGGCATTACTCTATCCCTTTCTCCTTTTCATGAGTTCATTGGATAAAATAGGGGTCCATAAGGTTGCAAAAAATTATCATTACCTGCTAAACTATCTTATTGATCTGCTAATGCAACAATTTTATGAACATTAATAAATAAATATATAATATCACTTTTTTATATATACCTCTGTATAAGATTTAATATGTTTTTATTTTGTTAAAAAATTAAATGACCTTTAATAAATAAGAAACATTTTCTAATAACTCAGAAGTCTAATATCAACTTAAACATTTATTTTTATTGCTATGTTTTCCAATGTATAAATCTATTTACTTCAATATATATCTTTGAATAAGAAGGAGTAAAGTTTTTCTGAGGTGCAAATTTTGAAATTTTGACATAAGTAACATAAAAATATATAAATAAAGCAATACTCTTGCTTGGAGATGGGGGAATAGTTTTCTCTGAGATTGTAGTTCTTAATAAATTAATTATATCCTAGTGAAGATTCCAAAAATATTTGATATTTGGGATGCCCAAATTGGTTTTAATGTCTTAAAAAGAACCAGATTTGGGTGGGTAGAAAAATAAAGAGCTGAGAATGATTTGGGTAGAATCATTGTTGGGTTGAAAATGATAATAAATTATATGTAATTCTCGAAGAACTAATAAAAAATTATAAGAAAATTGCTTTTAATAATCACATTTCTGTGTTTCAAAATACATGCTGAATCACATTTTCAAATATTAAAATTATAATTTTCATTCATATTTCAGTAGAAGAGAAGGGCATCAAATTTTACAAGCCTCCTTTTTGGTAATATGCTTGGAAAGCAAGTATATTATTAATGTCCTAATTGTAATAAAATGTACATTTTAATTAATATAGCATAATTTTTAGCTAGAGAGAAACATATTTTCAAATCCACCTGCATCTTCATAAATGAGGGCCACATGTACATATGTTCAACTTGTGTAATAACTTTGGCATGTCTGGGTATATTTGAGGAAATGCATGAGAAAAATTAAATTGTCCCATTTTAAATAAGTGAGTGTTTAAGAAAGTTGTTTGGCATTGGAACTTCATCCAAAATCATTAATTTTTAATTGAATCTTAGATTTCATTCACACATTGTATGATCTGACTGCAAATATGTAAAACTAAGCATAACACAAGTGGTTTATCCTAAGAGGAACTTAACAGTCAAACACCATGTTGTTAATTTGAAGTCTGTTGACATGACTTACACCACTGTTTAACCCAGAGGAATCTAAAACAGAGTAAAACAAAGGAAAGCTAGGTACAAGGGAATCATTTGTTTCAAAGGAACTATTTTAAGGATTTCATAACACTCTCTTCTAAGTAAAGATGACTCAACAAAAACTATTGAATATTTTCAGATAGAGATTGAGCAATGTTCAGAAATCCCAGTGTGTTGAAACAATGTCAGTGTGAGGTATTTTCTTTACAATGAAAAATTTTGAGATAGGACCTATATATCCTTTTCAGTTTTTCTCTTGTTCACTGCTATAGAGTTTGTTACTCACGTGAAACAAACAATTTCTGTACCATTTACATATATTGTGAAAGGTTGCACTACTTACTAGTAATTCCTAAATGAATTCAGCATGATTTGTTTTTGTTTGTACATCAAGTAATTCTAAAACAAATAATTAAAAATTAAAAATAAATTGATTTTTATATATTTCCAAAAGTTATTTTATGATCACTTGCAAGGATTGTAAAATCAAATTAATTTATATTTAAAAATGAAATGGAACTGCAGTTGACTCAAGGGGAGTGGAATGTTAGACGACTGTGAAACACACTACCTCCTTGAGATTAGGAGATTCTAACTTGCTGGGTTTTTTTTTCCTGTTATATATAGCAACTAACCATCATTTCCTCTGTTTACAGATGAGTCACAGAAATATAAATAATTATAATTAATAAAACGTGATTGAATATTTTCTCCAAAAGACAGCTGCTCTTACATCTATTTATTTCTTTTTACTAAAACCTCAAAACCCTTAATAATTGATATAAGTAATAGATGAAAAAATTGTTTTGCTTTTCTTTGGGATCACATTATTTGGGATTTTCTCCACATGGTGGGAGGATGACACAGTCAATGTTGTAGCTGATGTGCACGGATACTCAGGAAGATGCTCCCTACTCAGGACACTCAGTCAGCATATTTACTGAGAGATTCTATTTGCAGATACCAAGTGAGAAATATTTAAAATAATAATGCTAATTGACATAAACAGCAATTTAAGGTTAGTTGATATGAACATGTAATTATTAGCTTTTAAATTAATTTGCATAGCAAGAAATTGCTACAAAAGATTGAAGTGCTACAAAGAAACAAAATACCTGGCAAAGTATAGTCTTCTGGAGCAATAGAAGTGGCTGCTCTTTAGGTTGAAATATTTGGCCTTGATTATAGAGAAACTAGGTAAAAAGGCATCGCCTGAATGATTACTGCTACCATTGGAGAATTGTTACATCTTAAAGAGAGAAGAAATCAATGTTGAGAAATTTTATTTAAGAATGACGAGACTTTTAGGGAAGAGTAATTTTGCTGAAAATATCAAAATAAAATAAGATATATTTTAATTTATTAAAATATATCTTATTTTATTTAATTTTTGTCAGTTTTATATATGAGCAAAATATTTACATCATTTGACCCCTTTCTCTCCACCCTCCAAATTCTCTTATATTTTCCCACTCTAACTCAAGTTTATGAACTTTTCTTAACTACTAATGACACATATTTGTAATTATATGTGTATATATACAAAATTTGTTAGTGACCAAACAAAGCCATCAGTTCATGTGTGAATGGAGGAAATCTCATGAGGGCCCACACTAGAGGAAGTACTTCAGATATTTAATGTCCATTGAGCAAGGGCGATTTTTGTCTTTTCCAGTGAGAACCCTGATAGGTTGTTCAATACCAAGTAGTCATCTATAAGCACAGTTATGTATAAGTATATAAGATTTTTTTGAAGTGCTTCAGCACAAATGATTAATTTTTGATTCATAAATTAATCTATGAAAGTGAAAAGCATTCTTTTATAATTGACCTACATTCATCTCTCAGTATGCATTTTATAATTTACTTGGGAGCATATATGAAAACTCTAGGCTGTGAAGACCTATATGGACAATTTTAATAAAATATAACTTTACAGTCTTTGGACTTAGCATCTTCACCTTACCTATAATTTCAGATGTTTTCCCTAAAAAAAAATTGAACTTTTCTTAAGATATACATCAAAAATACTTAAATACCGTATAGTAGTATTGTGAATGTGGATCATCAGAAGAATTATGAAATATTTTCTATAGTCTTCATGTATTTGTAGACTAAATTATGACATGCAATGAATAAAAATTTAATAATGATATAATTTGAATAGAAATTTAGATAATGATTATCAAATTATTAAATTAAATTTTAAGTTTTAATGATTTTAAGGAGTAGAGAGGGAAACTTAATTTGTAATCATCTTTAAAACTAAACAGCTCATAAACTTTGTATTATATCATATCATATCAGATTTTTCCTCATCACTAACATAAAGATTATCTACATAGAATCTTCACTGAAATTACCAATTCAATGAAAATAATTCAATATGTTTTTTTCATTTCTAAACAATGTAAAGTTTAAAGACTTTGTCCTAAATGATGTAGTAAGTATACAATTTGAAAACTGCAGTTTTGATGAATAATAATTATCAGAAACATATCTTACATATGGCTCATCACTTTCTCTGTAGCTCCAACTTAACGGACTGTAAGGAACACTGATATTTCAAATACCATAGGCTTAAACATACATTTGCAGCACAGACTCCCACCTTGACAAAGAAACCTATTCAAAGCAGCACTTACCTGCTCTTCCTTTCTTCATGTGCAGCCACGTACCCATAATATGTAACCTTTGAGATCATTAGAAATCACTTTCATATCCCTTGATATTTAAAGAGTAGAGAATATGAGAAAACAATTTGTAATCTAAAGGCAATATTCAACATGTTTATATCGTTCCTAAAAATTAAGATTATTCTTCAGCCGCCTTGATTCAAAACATTTTTACTCTTTTACTGCCCTCTGGTGGAACTTAAAAATATCTTACAGAAAACACTGCAACTGTAAGTTTTTCTGTTTAAATGGGTCTTGCAGGGAACTTTATTGCTAATAGAACATTATTCTTCTTGAGTACTAGAAGTACATTAAAAAATTCAGTGGGTTGTGAAAAAAAGTGGTACAAGAAGCAATTTTAGGAACCACTGGAAATTTGCTATTTCATAACCCATAATCTTTTAAATATTGTTTATAAACATTCCTCATATAAAGTTAAATGCAAGCTGTAATAATTAATTTGAATCAATAGATGACTATAAATTTATTGTCCTTGTATATTTAATTGGTAATAAGGAATTTTTTATTATACTATAAGACTTTTATGCACTATTGAGCACATCATATATGTAGAACCATTGTTCTTGCCATACATAAAAACACAATCTTAGAATAAATCATGAAACAACTACTTAAAAGTGAGAAAATTAATGAATGGAAGATACAGTTACCTCTCCAACACCAAGACTCTTTGCAGAGCCTAAATTTTTCTTTCTCATTTTGTTCTGATTAGAATTTGTTCAATTATAGAAGACACTGCTATTTACAAGTATTTTAAAGGATGAATAAACGCACATGAAAATTATTTTTTGTACTTGTTTAAAAGATTGAATTGTTTTTCTAATATTTAATATAAACAAATATTACTTTAAATACTTAATATGACTTAAGTATCCACTGATAACAACTGAGAATAAATTATCTCAGTCATATATAAGCTGTGAATTAATCACATTGATGTGCATACATACTTTCATATGATTGATAGTTAATATACTTTTACATTGAACCTAAAGACCATTTAACTCATTAGGTTAAGGTATGCATTGAAGTGGTAATTTCCTTGTCTTTGTTCACTGTTCTGACCATTTATAACTCACTTATTATCCTAACCTTCAATCAATGAGTATGAAGCTATGAGAATATCTGCCACTAATCTTAATTCAGGTTTTGAAGACACTGCTCTTCCTGCTGGGGGCTACCAAAGGAGTACCTCATGAATCACTATGTATTTTATTTCTTCCTTGTTTATAATCAAGTAAATATATTGGCCAAATTTTCGATAATTAAGTTTTAATTAAAATAAGGTGATTGATTATAAAATTATTAGAAAATACATTGATAATTTGAACTACATTTCACTAATAGACTGACCCAGCGATGCCAACTAAAGGCTATTCTGGAATAAGTTATGGTGGTTAGATACTGTTCTTCAAATGTCAGTAGTACAAGCTGTTTGCATTCACTGGTACTCTTGGCATCTGAAGTCTGTTCTATATAGTAACTTTAGGAAGTGAACTAAATAGCCTTTGGCCATAGTAAAATTCCTTGTGCAAGTGTGTCAGACTCCAGAATTAAAGAAAAATTGGCCATAAATATTCAGCTTTGTTCATTATTTTAGTTTGGTATATTTAAATATAAACAGAACAGAAAATTATTTGTAATTGAAAAATGACACTAACCTGTGGGAGATTGTTTGTTCAACATTCTAAAAATCTGGGTTCAAATCCCCAGTACCTTAAAAAAGGAATCTTTCAACCATCCAATTAAAAATAAATATTATTCTGTAGTGTTTTATTCTGTTGTCAGCCTTTGTGTACTTTACGGGGGGTCAGTCCTTAGTAATTCCTGTTCTTGTGCGTGTTGGATTAATTCCATTGGGAGAGAAAAATCTCAAAAAATTCTTGTATAGACTCTGTTATGTGGTTATTATTGTTACTTGTCAGTTTATAATGAAAAGGAGTAAACTGAACAAATAAAATTATAAAATTTATAGATTAAGAAAGAGGGTACCAAGAAAGAATATGCCTAACTCCAGTATTCAAGGAGATAAACTGATTAAGAAATGGAAAAAAGGGAGTGGTTATTGCAGAGCAAGGGCCCAACCAGCTAAGTGTTCAAATTTTAAAAAGAAATCAAAGGAAAAGCTTAGAGCTGGTGTAGTGATGCATTCCTTTAATAACAGCGTTCAGAAGGTAGAGGCTCTTGGATATCTGAGTGTGTGTACAGCTTGGTTCACAGACCAAATTCAATGACAACCATCCTTAGGCAGTAAAAGTAACAGTCAAAAACCAGAAAGCTGGTGAAGATGTAATTGAACAAGGAAGCTGAGTTCCAGCTCCAACAAGCAGCAGAACTTATCAGGTTTGACCATGTAGTTCTCTCTTTAGAGTCAAGAATAGAAGAAAGGGGTTATAGAATCCTTGTCTGTGACTAAAGAAAGCCACTGAGGCCAGTCATGCATCAGGGGTATCCCTGAATAGAGGGAGGCCTAGTCAGAGACCATTGTGTGAAGCTGTGAAGTTGAAATCTCAGTTCCCATTGAGACCTGTAGTAGTAGACTGCTTGTTGGTTCCTGGCTACCCAGACTCTAAATAACCACACAGAGGCTGAATTAATTAAATCACTTCTTAGCCTATTAGTTCTATCTTCTTATTGGCTAGTTCTTACATCTTAATTTAACCTATTTCTATTAATCAGTGTATCGCTACATGTCTGTGACTTACCAGCAAAATTCCAGCTTACCTATCCCTGGTGGCAGCTACATGGCATCTCACGAGTCCGCCTTCTTTCCCCCAGCATTTTGTTTAGTTTTCCTGCCTAGCTCTATTCTACCATATCACAGGACAGGACAGTTTCTTTATTCATTAACTGACAAAAGCTACACATATATAGAACAACTTCTCACATCAGAGTCCCAGATGCCAGATGTTGGAGATGTCAGATTTGTGGGATACTTGCTGAGGAGAGTTGCTAATTGGGAGTTAGTTCTTGCAGCTTTGGGTTTGCAGGATCAGTCCTTTCACTTAATCCAGCAGATCACAGATGGGATGGATGTTGGGTTTGGCCAACACATAACTCTGGGTCTAGGCCCTGGGTAGTTTCAGGGTCAGTCAGCCCACCAGCTCTCCTTTGTCCTAACCACCAAGGAAGGCTCTCCTGCACTGTTCTGCTGAGTTCATCTCTTGCAGCAATCAGCAAGTGGTGGGGCCACTTCTCCAGATTTTTTACCTCAGTGTCAGATTGCCCACATCAGGGTCAGCTCAACTCTGTTACTACAAATGCCATAGGGACTACTCTCTGGAATGCTGCAGATAATAAGGAACAGGGACAGTTAGATCATCTGTCACCTGAACATCTCCCTCCGCTTATGCTGCCACATGACATATGAGTAATGGGGACACCTCTCCAAAGCTAAAAACATTGGGGCTGGCTCTTTCATACCTCCATCAATATTGACTCTATTGTGCTGCCCAGGTGAGGTACAGTGCCTGCTCTCCCAAGTGTATGTACATTATTGTAACTTATACAAATATAATTTTTAGTAAACAAGGTATCCTGATGTATAAATATATAATATCAAGCTTTTTTAGTGAATGCAGATTTTTAAGGTTTAATATTTTTACATCAAATGTATAAGAGCTTTTTCTGTATGTACGGAAGTGCAGTGTATGCAGTGCCCAGAAAACCAGAATGTGTGTGAGTTCATACAAAGAAAGGCACAAGGAACTAACTGGGGACCTCAGCTTGGGCACCTGGGAGCCCCTCTAGGGTCAAGTCTCCTGCCCACCCTAAAGTCGGTCCCTTAACTAAGAATTGTGGTTCCGTGCTCCCCTATCCAACCTTCCCTTATCCCGATCCTCCTGCTTCCCCAAGTCCCCCCTCCTTCCCCTCTACCTTTTCTCTCCCCATCTCCCCTAACCCCCATCCCACCCCACCCCCAAGATCCCACTTCTCTCCCCGGCAATTTTGTCTACCTCCCTTATCCAAGAGGACAACTATATGTTTTCCTTGGGTTCACCTTCTTACTTAGCTTCTTTAGATTCGCCTATTGTAGGCTCCGTGAACCCTATTTATGGCTAGAAACCAATTATGAGTGAGTACATCCCATGTTCATCTTTTTGGGTCTGGGATACCTCACTCAGGATAGTGTTCTCTACTTCCATCCATCTGCATGCAAAATTCGAGAAGTCATTGTTTTTTACCGCAGCGTAGTACTCTAGTGTGTATATATTCCATACTTTCTTCATCCATTCTTCCATTGAAGGGCATCTAGTTTGTTTCCAGGTTAGTTCCCTGGGCAGCTGAGGATAGGGAACCTGAAATGACCATACCCTAGAGCAATACTGACGAATATATTGCATATCATCCTAGAACTTGCATCTGGCGATGGATGGAGATAGAGACAGGGACCCACACTGGAGCACTGGACTGAGCTCCCAGGGTCCCAATGAGGAGCAGAAGGAGTGAGAACATGAGCAAAGATGTCGGGACCACGGGGAGTGCACCCACCCACTGAGACAGTGGAGCTGATCTACTGGGAGCTCACCAAGGCCAGCTGGACTGTTACCAAAAAAAGCATGGGATAAAACTGGACTCTCTGAACATGGCGAACAATGAGGGCTGATGAGACGCCAAGGACAATGGCACGCAGTTTTGATCCTACGCAATGTGCTGGCTTGGTGGGAGCCTAGCCAGTCTGGATGTTCACCTTCCTAGAGATGGATGGAGGGGGGAGGACCTAGGATTTACCACAGGGCAGGGAACCCAAGAGGGGGAGAGGAGTGGGGGGAAGGGGAGAGGGGTGGGAGGAGAGGGAGAAGAGTGGGAGGAGGGGGAGGAGAGTGGGAGGAGGGGGAGGGAGGTGGGAGGCTGGGAGGAGGTGGAAATTTGTTTTTTTTTTCTTTTCTTTATTCTCCTTTTATCAATAAAAACACTTAAAAAAAAACAAAGAAGGGCACAAACAGGTATGAGATATCATATAAATACTGGGACCAAACCTGCATCTTCTTAAAGGACACAGCCAGTCTGACCTCAAATTCCAGACATTCATATTTGCTTCTGCCTCCTTAGTACTGGAATTTAAAGAAAGCACCAGTGTTCTATATAAAAAAAATTATAGTTTTTGTGTAGCTAGTAGTTAACTGTATATTTGGTTTTTTTAAATTAATGACCTTTTTAGTACTTTTTAAAACATAATTTTAGATATACTAATATAATACACATGTGCTGACCATCCCAAAAGGGTTGATTGTAGCCCAAGTTCTCATAGGTCTTACTAATAAAAGCCTGGAGTCAGATATTGTAGAAAATGCTGAAAAAAATAGAGAGAAAAAGGTGATGTGGGAGTCCTCACTGTGTGCTGTGATTGCCATTAATGAATAAAGAACTGCCTTGGCCTGTTGATTGGGCAGAACTTAGGTAGGTGGGGAAGACTGGACTGAATGCTGGGAGAAAGAAGTGTGCAGTCATGGAGATGACATGGTTTCATGGCCGGAGGTAGACATGCTAAAATCTTGCTGGTAGGCCACAACCTCGTGGTGATGCACAAGTTAATAAAAATTGGTTAATTTAAGATGTAGCAGTTAACCAATAAGAAGCTGGAACTAATGGGCCAAGCAGTGATTTAAATAATATGGTTCCTGTGTGATTATTTTGGCTCTGGGGACCTGGGATGAACAAGTGGGCCTCCTCCTACAAAAAGGAGAATATTACACAACCATCTTACCTCTCAACTTCCCAGCAGAGGAGTTGCTGCCTCCTCCCACCTCATCACTTCCTCTCTCCACCCAGCCATATCACTTCCTCCTGTCTGTCTATACAGACCTCCAGACCCCTATGTTAGCTAGCAGCTTGTTCCACCCTCTGATCTCCAGGCAAGCTTTAATTTTAAAAACAAGATATCACTACAGTTTATGTTGCTGAACAGAAGATAAAATCCTTATTTCTAGACTCCACAACAGCATTATGAAATGGTTATACTCATTCAATAGACAAGAAAATGAAAATTCAATAGAAAAGTTAATTACAGTTTCACATTTAGCAAATGGCAAGTAGCATTTTTGGGTGTGGCTGTAGTATGAGTTTTGCTTTACTGCACAAAGGCATTCTAATGAAACACACATCAAGTCATACGATTTTTGAAAGGGGGTTACTAGCCAGGTGTGATGTTGCAAGCCTTTTGTCCCAGCACTTGGGAGGTAGACGCAGGCAGATATTTGAGATAAAGGCTGAATTGCCCACAAAGATAAGTTTCAGGTCAGTCAGGGCTACACAGAGAAAACCAGTCTTGAAAAAGCAAAAAGACTTGGGAGATATTAAATAAAATACCAAACATCATATTAATATATTGCATTAATGGCAGAATTTTAAAAGTATCATTACAATTAAACATGTTGAAGTATATGTCCATAAAATGCTCATAAAACATTTTTTAAGAGCCAAACTTAAAAATCAAACATTTTATCATCTAAATCATTGTGCAAACATTGGAGAATCTTAATTTTTAGTTCAATATCTCCCTCTGCTGTTAGCAAACATAAATGAAAGCCATGTATGCTTGTGACTTTATGTGTGTAGAATATATTCATTAAAATAGTTTATATGCTTTTCATATTCTTCCTTAATTCTGAAAATGTGAACACATGATTTTTTAAAAAAGAATTTCTAATGCAATATAAAAATATTAAGTGTGCAGCACAAAGTTATAAATGCTTTTTTTTTCAAGACAGGGTTTCTCTGTAGCTTTGGAGCCTGTCCTGGAACTCCCTTTGTAGACCAGGCTGGTCTCGAACTCACAGAGATCCGCCTGCCTCTGCCTCCTGAGTGCTGGGATTACAGGCGTGAGCCACCACTGCCCGGCAAAGCTATAAATTTTTATAAATCATTTACTTTCCTTGTATCTCTGCCTATGAGTCAGGTATTTATTCATATAATAATTATCAAATACAAATATGAAAATGCTAATTTGGTTCCAAATAAGATATTTTAATAGTCTGTTATTTGGAATATACATGTAAACATTTCCTGATGTAAAATTGAATTTGAGAAAATTTATTTTTTATGTATTTCCAGAACAAGTCAAACTGTCTTAACACTTAATTCTTTAATAACTCCTTGAGTATACTTAAATATCTAAATACAATGCCCCACAGAACTCTATTGTATTAGTTGTTAAAAGAAGTGCAAAGTCACCAAATGTAAAGAATAAAACTTTGTATCATCACAAATATTTGTTTCTGAGATGTGACTATAGTGCAGACTTCCAAGGAACACTATAAATAATTACTGTTTGCATTATCATAGGATTTTGTAATCACAGAACATATTTATAATTATATAATCGTTTGATTTTAGAATTTATTACAATTATTTGCTTTTTGTGACTATAAAAAAGCTATAATTTGAAGATTAAATAACATCAATTTCAATGCATTTTTTCAAAGAGAAAAAAAATAAATGTCTGGCCATGAATGCAGCCACATGATGACTGGTGGCAGGTTGCAGTAGAGACAACAAAAATATCCGAACCATTTGTATCAACATTTGCTGTGGGATAATGCTCATGTATACTATAATGCCTGGTCACTCATATTAGTTTAATAATGCACTGATTGGCCAGTAGCCAGGCATAAAGTATAGGTGGGGCATTCAGACTAGGAGAATTCTGGGAAGAAGAAAGGCACAGAGTCAGTTGCTATTCAGACACAGAGGAAGCAATGCCTTATTGAGAAAAGACACCCAGCCACAGGGCTACTCATAGATAAGAATTACGTGTTAATTTAAGTTATTTAAGTTATAAGGGTTAGTTAATAAAAAAAACCTTAACAGGCCAACACCAACAGCTGTAATTAATATAAGCCTCTGTATGTTTCTTTGGCACTGAGTGTCTGCAGGACTGGGCAGGACAAAAATTTCTATTTACACTCAAGCCATATTTAAACAGCATTTATAGACACACAAGAATGCACAGATAAACTTTCTAATGTCCCAGACAGACACATATTTCTCAAAGTATGTTCTGGGAACATACTTTGTTACAGATTATATGGATTTTTAACCATTCATGAAGAGCATCTTGCAAATCCTGAGATAAGAGTTTACAGCGCAATCTTAAGGAGTAGAGTGCAAAAGGAAGTCATAAATCTTAAGAGTGGGGAAGTAGAACTTTAGAAATAAAAAACTTTGGAAACATAGCAAAGCAAGGTTAGGTATAAGAAATTTGCAGACCATTTGTTTGCAGGGGAACAGCTGTCAATGATTTGTGAGGATTTTGAAATCAAGTCAGCCAGTTTGGCCAATGATTTATATTGAGGCCAACTGAGTATAATACAATCTGAATCCATGGAGGAAGAAAGAAAGAAGGTAGAAAAGCAAACATGTGGGCAGGTGCTCAGGCTGCCTGCAGGTGACAGAAAGCTACAAGGGAGCAGCAGAAGAGGGAAGCGTCCTTGTGGGTGAGCAGGTTGCAAGAGTCCTGGCTAAGTGAAGGTCACAGAATGGAGGACAGAGTACAGCTTAGGCTATGGGTCTGCCGGTTGCCACAGGTAGGAATGTAGTTCCTGAGAGAAGAGAGAGCTGGAGGAAATATCCACAAGGGCACAGCATTCTGCGGTAACCAGACAAGCACACACACCAGGGCAGAGGGAAGCGCCAGCTGAAAAGCTGGACTCTACAATGTGGAATCAGGTTTACTCACAGACAAATGATCCATACATACCTTACTGAGTGTTAGACCAGCAGGTAATGCAGGGAAGGATATGACCCTCTTTATATCTGACTCCCACAATACAATAAAAATATGCACAAGACATTTATACAGTTTCGGGAGGAAGAGCAGACAGAAACAAGCAAATCTTGAAGGGAGAAAAAAAAAATAGAGAGTAGAGAATTCGTTCTCATTGTTGAATTGTTCTGTCCAAAGTAAAGGCACCTATGTCAGGTGATGACAAGACAGGTTGCTGCCACCAGAAACAATTCCTCCCTATTTTTTTATTATTATAAAAGGTGGGCATATAGAGATAGCTGCTGAGAAGCAGAATTCCTGTGGCTGAGAAAGCATGAAATTGCCAGGGTCAAAGAGGAACATTTCCCAGGGTCTTGCAATGCCAAAGTCCCATATGCAAGCCTGCTTATAGATGTGAGACTGGCAAACACCATAGAGACTTAACTGCTTACTGGGTTATCAGGACATTTTGAGAATTCAAAGGTTATTGCCTACATCCAGTCAGTCTGTCAGGGTCCAGAAAGAGGGTAGGTGGACCTGCGGTCAGTGTTGTTGAGTGTTCGTGAGTGAGTTGAAAGTGTTGGTGACCAGCAAGCTCTTCTCCAACACCATCCGTTTCTCCAGGCTCTGTAAGTATGTTATCAGAGCTGTTTAAATGAGCACAACATAATGATTTATAATGAATGGAATCCTTTTTTAAGGATTAATATTGGCAGATTAAAAAAGGATTCCATTCATTATAAATTATTATGTTGTGCTCATTTATATGCTACATTATTTCATATATCATTAAGTTCTTCTTAAATTAATTCTGCAGTTGTAGAGAAACAGAGAATCTTTGATTGGTTTCTACTTAATTGACTAAGTTCCCACTGTCTTCCTAGTTTTAGTGATGTTTTCAGTTTAGTTCTACATTGTCATTTAATTTAAAATGGCATGTACGAAACTAATCTCAGCCATAAATTGGTTTGTAAAACCCTTTATACATTTAAAAGTCAATATAAACTATAATACTTTATGATTAGAGGTTAACTTTGTGTTGTAATGTGTGATCATAATTGTGATAAAGTAGTATTTTATTTTATGAGTGCAATTTCCATCTTCTAGATTGTTGAGTGTCTTTCCTGTATCCTTTAATATATCTTTAAGAGCAATATTAAACTTTTACAATAATTAGGTAAATAGCAGTTGACTTAATACTGTCTTCAGAAGGCATCTGCTTAGCAGGAAAACAAAGCATTAGGAAAATCAGCAATGATGAAAGAGGTAGTTAATACTCTTTCCAACACATACTCAGAGGAATTTATTTAGATTATAAAAGGAAGACATTTAGCCCAAAACATAAAACATATCCATCTGTTCCTATGCTTAAAGTGGAATTTCATCTAAAATTCTCTGATAGAGAAATCTAGTTAATTCCAAATACTGCTATCCTAGAGGCTCATTTCCTCACTTTAATGAATTTGTCCAAAAGAAAACAAAATTTAAAGCCATCTCTGTATAAAAGTTATTTCTTTCTTGGCAAGCAAAGGGATTTTTTTTTAATTTAACATCATCTTTGATCTTTGTTGCTTTGATAATAAGACTGACAAATAAGATTAAGGTATTTACTTAAGAGTTACCAGTAGTAACATTTGAAGTTTGACTGGGTCAGTCATGCTAATCTTTCCATATTATCGTAAAGGATAGGACTCGTGGCCTGATTGTCGTAGGTGTGGTCTTATTGAAGGAAGTGTATCACTGGGGGGTCGGGTGGGTTTTAATGTTTCAGAAGCTCAAGAAAGACCCAGTCTCTCTCTCTCTCTTTCTCTCTCTCTCTCTCTCTCTCTCTCTCTCTCTCTCTCTCTCTCTCTCTCTCACCTTTTTCCTGCTGTATGCAGATCCAGATGTCAAACTCTCAGCTACCTCTCCAGCACCCTGTCTGCTTACATACCTCTATGTTTTCCACAATGATGATAATGAGCTAAACCTCTGAAACTGTCAGCCAGCCCCAATTAAATGTATTTCTTTATAAGAGTTGTCATTGTCATGATGTCTCATTACAGCAATAAGACCCTAAATAAGACATGCATGATTGATCAGTTTTGTAGCTCTGTGTGTTTTTGTGATAGAGAAATATATACTCTTTGTAGGACTGATTTCCCCATGTTGTAAATGATTTAGCTTTCTTGGGTTCATAAAATTCCATTGTCTTACTAGAATTCCAGTTATAACTAGTTGTGCTATTATTTGTGTAAAAAAACTAAATTGGATATACCAGAAACACATGAAGCAGAGTTTATCGTCTCATTGTAAATGATTTACCCAGCAACAAGCAATGTTAAAAACTTTAAGAAAAGATCATCCTCTTTGGTGATGATTGCTATGGAATTCCACCTAAGGTAAATAGAAGAATTTACAGAGTGAGGAGCAGGTTATATTGTAGATACCAGACGAGGGGCTCAAGCTCTCGATCCCAGTAATGGAGAGATGGAGACAATCTGCTCTCTGAAAATCTCTCTGGTTAACCAGTCAAGCCTATCCAGTGAGCCTGGAGTCTCAATGAAAAGCCTTATTTTTAAAGAAACTAATGAACACAACACAAGTAAGAGAGAGAGAGAGACAGAGAGAGAGAGAGACAGAGAGAGAGAGAGAGAGAGAGAGAGAGAGAGAGAGGTCATTCAAACTATTTTTAACATTATACTTAGAGTCACACAACTTTTGAGTACACAGATACATCATGGACTAGAATATGTCTGCATCGGTTATAGAGGGTTAATGATGAAGACAATAAGGCAGAAATGAATGACATCCTTTGCAGCACAGTCAATGCAGTCCACAGGACGGGAGATAGCGCAGTTGTTTAGAAATCTACAGAAGATGAAGTTTCTTGTCAAGGTTGTTTTCTACATTGTGTGAGTCATCAATACTTGACCTGCACAGCATCACAAATTCTGCATACATCTCGAGTAGCAGATGTAACCCTAATTATTTACATAGATTTTTCTCCTGACTCAAGATCCTCATAATTTGGACTAATAACTGTGGAAATGTTAAAATCATATTAATTATCTCTCAAAGAAAGTACATCGATATAACTTAATTAAAAGAATGGCGCAGTTGGGCATATACTGACATTCAAAAAAAAAAAAAAGAAGCTACTTCATACAGAATTCAGTTATCCAAATTTTGGATAATGTCTTTAATCTTTTTTGCTTGTTTGTCTCCCTGATTGCTAAAATGTGATACATGGAAATAAGAATATGGGGATATCATGTTTTTTTTTTTTATCGAGAAAAGGAAAAAAAAACAAGTTTCCACCTCCCCCCAGCCTCCCATTTCCCTCCACCTCCTCCCACCTTTCTCCCCCTCCTCCCACCCTTCTCCCCTCCCCCTACTCCTCTCCTCCTCCCTCTCCAGTCCAAAGAGCAGTCAGGGTTCCCTGCCCTGTGGTAAGTCCTAGGTCCTCCCCGCTCCGTCCATATCTAGGAAGGTGAACATCCAAACTGACTAGGCTCCAACAAAGCCAGCACATTACGTAGGATCAAAACCCCGTGCCATTGTCCTTGGCGTCTCATCAGCCCTCATTGTTCGCCATGTTCACAGAGTCCAGTTTTATCCCATGCTTTTTCAGTCACAGTCCAGCTGGCCTTGGTGAGCTCCCAATAGATCAGCTCCACTGTCTCAGTGGGTGGGTGCATCCCTCGTGGTCCCGACTTCTTTGTTCATGTTCTCCCTCCTTCTGCTCCTCATTGGGACCTAGGGAGCTCAGTCCAGTGCTCCAGTGTGGGTCTCTGTCTCTATCTCCATCCATCACCAGATGAAGGTTCTCACTCAGGATAGTGTTTTCTATTTCCATCCATTTGCATGCAAAATTCGAGAAGTCATTGTTTTTTACCGCAGCGTAGTGGGGCACTGAACTGAACAGAGAATTCTCAGCAGAGGAAGTTCAAATGGCCAAAAGACACTTAAGGTCATGCTCAACCTCCTTAGCGATCAGGGAAATGCAAATCAAAACAACTTTGAGATATCATCTTACACCTGTCAGAATGGCTAAAATAAAAAACCCCAATGATAGCCTTTGCTGGAGAGACTGTGGAGGAAGGGGTACCCTCATCCATTGCTGGTGGGAATGCAATCTTGTTCAACCACTTTGGAAATCAGTGTTTCGGTTTCTCAGGAAATTCGGGATCAACCTACCCCTGGACCCAGCAATACCACTCCTGGGAATATACCCAAGAGATGCCCTATCATATGACAAGAGCATTTGTTCAACTATGTTCATAGCAGCATTGTTTGTAATAGCCAGAACCTGGAAACAACCTAGATGCCCTTCAATGGAAGAATGGATGAAGAAAGTGTGGAATATCTACACATTAGAGTACTACGCTGTGGGATATCATGTTTGTACAAATAAAGCTTGCCTGAAGATCAGAGGGTGGAGCTATCCACTAGCTAAACATGGATGCCTGGAGATCTGTACAGGCCGACAGGAAGTGATAATTTCTGGGCAGAGAGAGGAAGTGAAAAGGTGGGAGGAAACAGAAACTTGGTCTCTTTTTGGCTGGGGAGTTAGGTAGGAAAGGTAGTAGTGGTTTGGCTTTTTCATTTCTCTGATCTCTCAGCATTTTCCCCTATATCCAACTCGTGTATTTTATTTTTACTACCTATTAAAACTCATGCTAAATAAAAACATATTACAATCTCTAAAAAAATTAAGAAATCCTCTAATGCCCAGCTATCATAGACATCAAAAAGGAAAACACAAGATCAATAAACACTGAGATCCTTAAAAGAGCATAGACTAAGGATCAGAAGACAGACGAGAGGAAAATCTACAGCCTGTTTTCTAGGTATCACAGGTCACTTTAGAAATCAGTGTGCATTTCTTCAGATGCTGGCTTGTGTGTTTCCATATTGTGTTCATTTAAAGAAGAACTATCACAGTCTAATATTTCTTACTTTTTTTATACCTGTTTGATTTTTTAAGTTTTCTCTTATAAATAAGGTTAAAATAAACTGAACACATCTTAGGAAAATATTTATACCTGTGACAAAATATATAAATGTGAAAATATATAACATTTCCTAAAATAATTTTAAATAGGTTTAGAAGATTGTTCATTATTACACGACAAGATAATATACATTTGTGGATAAATAATGCTATTTAAGTAACTTAATATCTGTATTTTAAAATGCCATTTTCCAACCAGAGACTTTTAGCAAGATTTGACTGTCTAAACTCTGTATGTCCATCATTGGTTTGATCTTTGGATGGCAACACAAAAAGGCAACATTACTTTTATATCAAACATATAAAGTATTTCATGTTGGTGGGTTAAATATATTTGAATTGCTTATTAGTCTTATAATTATTGCACTAATTTGAAATATCAAAGTTTCATCTTTTTTTAAGACACTATTATAACGTTGTATGTGCTGCCATCTGCTGGACAACATCAGCCAGACACATGGCATACCGTGGAAATAGAGATTTTTCTGAGACTATGTGAGAATTTCAAGCTACATCAAACGTTTATTGATTTACAGACTAAGTTGTCAAAGGAACAAAAATATTTCATTCATTTAAAATGTTTACTTACTAGTCCTCATTGTCCGCTATGTTCAGAGAGTCCGGTTTTATCCCAGGCTTTTCCAGACCCAGGCCAGCTGGCCTTGGTGAGTTCCCGATAGAACATCCCCATTGTCTCAGTGTGTGGGTGCACCCCTCGCGGTCCTGAGTTCCATGCTCGTGCTCTCTCTCCTTCTGCTCCTGATTTGGACCTTGAGATTTCAGTCCTGTGCTCCAATTTGGGTCTCTGTCTCTGTCTCCTTTCATCGCTTGAGAACTCAAGAACAATGGCAATGGGTCTGATCCTACTGCACGCACTGGCTTTGTGGGAGCCTAGGCAGTTTGGATGCTCAACTTACTTGACCTGGATGGAGGTGGGGGTTCCTTGGACTTCCCACAGGACAGGGAACCCTGATTGCTTTTCGGGCTGGGGGGAGACTTAATTGGGGGAGGGGGAGGGAAATGGGAGGCGGTGGCGGGGAAGAGACAGAAATCTTTAATAAATAAATAAATTTAAAAAAAATAAATAAAATGTTTACTTACAAAGTATTTCAATTCATCAGCAATTGTATATTTTTTTAAAAAATATTCTTATAATAACATAAACTTGTACAATGTATTTCAATCTTACCATTTCATTACCAATTTTTATCAAAACCATACAGTGTTCTTCCCAAAGTGTCTCCCTCTCATCATATGTTTCTTTTTTATAATATACTCCTAAATTTAATTAGTTTTGCCTTTCTACATACACATGTGGGATCTTTACTGGGATTAGGGTAAGATAACAAGTCAAGGCCCCACAGGAGAGTGACTTTCCCTTCTGTCCCTCAACAGCCATCAAGTGCCAACATCTTCTTCATCAAGGGGGGGCGAGGGTTTGAGCCCCCTACTCTTTCCATGCTTCTATCTTATTATAAAGTGGGTAAATCATGTTTCTGCTGGCCTCTGCATTCCAAGATAGTGATGTGCAAACTTCATGTGGGTTTCTTCTCCATGTCTCTCATCTGCCTTAGGAATGCTTGGGTTTTAGATGTGTTAACATTTGACTTTTTGTGGGTCTCAGATATCAATCTCAGATCTTCTGGTTTCTGGCACAGGTGCTTTTGTCTGTAACTCATCTCACCAGTTGCCATTGGTTTGGAGGTAGGAAGAGACAAGAACCTGTGTAGCCTAGGCTAGTTTTAAACTATCTATGTAACACAGGATGGTCTTCATGATTTTTCTGTCTCCAAATTTTGAGTGCCATGATGTCTGTGTGTCACAACTGACCATCATTCATTTCTAGAACAAAGGTCTCAAATATGTTAATATTTGATTAATCTACAATCAGTACTACAGCTTTTAATAATACAAACTGTTATTAAACTTCAAAACAATGAGGCCTATGTTAGGAACTACCAGTCAAATGCACCTGTATTGTCATTGCTGGTTCTTCCCAAAGTGTCTTCCTCTCATTTAAGTCATTGGTAGAGATATTTTACATTTTTAATTGACTTTAATTGCTTTTCATATAATTCAGTCATATCATATATGTTCCCTTCCCCAAGTCTCCTTAGATACTCACCTCTCTATCCGTCCAATTCATGTTTTTTCCTCTCTACAAAGAAACAAACAAAGCCATTCTCACTGCACTTGTAATTGGCAACGGCTCCTGCATGAGCAAAGGTGGCTTTGCAGGAAATGAAGCTCCCCAGGGCCGTGTTCTCTTCCATAGTAGTGTGCCCCCAATACCATGGTGACATTGTAAGCAAGGAACAGAAGGTCTCCTTGTGGATGACTTGGCCAAAGCATGATGGATATCGTACCCTATCAAGCATGACATTGATGTAAACTGAAATGACATAAAGATTTGTCTGGCACCACACCTTCTACAATGAGCTAGACCCCTGAGGAGCACATGATGCTCCTGAACAGGTCCCCAGAATCGTAAGGCTAGCAGAGAGAAGAAGATTCAGATGTTTGAAACCTTCAATATCTCAGTCTTGCATGGCCATTCAGGTAGTGCAGTCCTTTTCTGCCTCTGGGCTCACAAAGGGTTTTCTCATGGATTCTGATGATGTACCTGGCTACCAAACTACTTCAGAAATATTCATGCTGAATATAGCTGCAAATTTACAACTATGGCTAAGGAGGAGAATGTGCATGGCATTAAGAGAAGCTGTTCTGCGTGCCCTAGATTTTTAGCAAAAAATATCCAATGAAACATCCTTTTTCTCTTTGAAAAAAAAAATGCCTGATAGTCAGGTAATCACCATTCACAATGAACGACTTTATTGTCCAGAGAGGCTCTTCCAGCCCTCTGTTCAGAGCATAGAATCCAGTGGTATCTATGAGAACCCCTTCAGTTTCATTAAGATGTGTGATATGGATATTTACATAGACCCATATGCCAACACTGGTTTTTGGCTCTCTGGCAGTAGATACCACCTTGCATCCAGTCATTTCTGGCTGGATACAAAAGTAGATCACAGCCCTAGCACCCAACACAATGATGTTTAAGGTCTTTGCTTCCCTGTAAGCACAAGTACTGAATCTGGATTAGTGACTCCTCCCTGGACTCACTGTCTACCTACTAGCAGCTGTGGATCAGCAAACAACAGGATTAAAAGTCTGGCCCTCTGTCATTCACTGCAAATGCTTTCAATTGGATTGGGTAGCAGGTGTCAGACATCTGCTGTAGAAGCTGATTATGACGTATCAGTTTGCTTTGGCAAGTGTACACTCCTCTTGCCATCCTCATGAAACTGGTATATTCTTTGAAAAAGTATTTGTCTATTTCCATTCATTTATATGCAAAGTTCAAGATATCATTGTTTTTTACTGCTGAGTAGAACTCTAAAGTATGCATGTGCCACACTTCTTTATCCATTTTTCTATTGAGGGGCACCTAGATTGGTTCCAGGATCTGTCTATTACAAATAGTGCTGCTATGAACATAGTTGAACATATGTTTTTGTAGTATGATTGGGCTTGTCTTGGGTATATTCCCAAGAGTGGAATTGCTGGATCCTGAGGTAGGTGGACTCCCAGTTTCCTGAGAAACAGCCACACTGATTTGCAAAGTGGTTGCACAAGTTTGCACTTTTACCAACAATGGATGAGTGTTCCCCTTACTCCACAACCTCTCCAGCATAGGCTATCATTGGTGTTTTTGATTTTAGCCATTCTGACAGGTGTAAGATGGAATCTCAAAGTTGTTTTGATTTGCATTTCCCTGATTGCTAAGGAGGGTGAGCATGACCTTTTGCACCATTTGCACTTCTTCTGTTGAGAATTCTCTGTTCAGTTCAGTACCCCATTTTTTAATTGGGTTAATTAGAGTTTTAATGTCTAGTTTCTTGAGTTCTTTATATATTTTGGAGATCAGACCTTTGTCTGATGTGGGGTTGGTGAAGATCTCCCATTCAGTAGGTTGCCTTTTTGTCTTAATGACAGTGTCCTTTGCATTACAGAAGCTTCTCAGTTTCAGGAGGTCCCATTTATTAATTGTTGCTCTTATTGTCTGTGCTACTGGGGTTATACATAGGAATTGGTCTCCTGTGCCCATGTGTTGCAGACTACTTCCCACTTTCTCTTCTGTCAGGTTCAGTGTGGTTAGATTTATATTGAGGTCTTTAATCCATTTAGACTTGAGTTTCTAATCATTTATCATAAATATATTAGTATTTACTCACTGTGACCAAGAGAGTAAATTTAGCTTAGCAGTAACACTCATTTTGTTTACTAATATTTGAACTTATATGGACTCTTCAGCTTTTTAATTATTCATTCAAAACATCACTTTTTGTTTTATTATGACACTGTTTATTCTCTATTTGCTTTTTCGAGATAAGGGTTTCTGGTTTTCCTGGAACTAACTCTGTCCTAGAACCAGGCTGGCCTAGAATTCATAAAGATCAGTTTGCCTTGGCCCCCAAACCCTGGGATTAAACACATGTGGTACCACACCTGGCACTGTTTATTATCATAAGAAAAATAGCCAGGTGGTGGTGGTGCAGGCCTTTGATCCCAGAACTTGGGAGGCAGAGGCAGGTGGATCTCTTTAAGTTTAAGGCAAGTCTAGTCAACAAAAGCTAGTTTCAGGACAGGTACCAAAGTTATTCAGAGAAACTTTTTCAAAAAATTTACATACATACCTACATGCATACATGTATGCATGTAGGTATGTATGCAAAATCCCTGAGTTTGTATATGCCAATAGCTTTTAGAGTTCTTGTTATTAGTTCCTTGTATGATTAATATCCAGGTTATCATCTAATTCAAATTCAACAGGAAATTTGTTCCTATTAGTGATTGCTACCAAATACTACTATTACTAAAACAATATTTTAAAATATTAACTTTCTTAAGGATTTTATGATAATAACTTAGCAGTTTATTTGTGAATTATACAGGTGATCATGTTTAATGACAGTGAATGAGTTGTCACATGGTTAGTAATTCCACATCATTTCTCTAGTGAAATACCTGCCAATATTTCCATAGGTGATATTAATTTTGAATGGTGGCTATTAGCTTTCTGTATATTTTAGAAACAGTTCTTTATCAAAAGTATACTTTAAACATATTTTCTGCTAGTTAAGTGTTGGTACCAATTGGAGTCCTGGCCTTCAGCTGCTCTTCCCTGTGAGTGCCTTCTAATTGAAGTTACTAAAAGCTGTGCCTTGCCTAGAGGATCAGAGGATGGGATTTTCACCTGTTGGCCATTGACTGCTGGGTATTTAAGCCTCCATGGTGCTATTATTCTATTAAAGAAGGGCTTTTGTACCAGTAAAAAAAAATTACTTAAGTTATAGAGAAGGGAACTGAGGTGTGAGGCAGAGAAGCAAACAACCAAGAGTTTTATACCATACCCAGAGCGTGTGACCGAATTGGACTCTCTGAACGTGGCTGACGAGGGCTGACTGAGAAGCCAAGGACATTGGCACTGAGTTTTTCTTTGGGGGGGGGGATTTTTTGAGAAAGGGTTTCTCCGTAGCTTTTGGTTCGTGTCCTGGAACTAGCTCTTATAGACCATGCTGGCCTCGAACTCACAGAGATCCACCTGTCTCTGCCTCCCGAGTGCTGGGATTAAAGGCATGTGCCACCACCGCCTGGATGTCTTTGTTGACTAATGGCATATCCATGACTCTTCCTTATTTTTCCCTGGCCCTCTGTTTGGATTTCATTATCAAGCTATAGTCTGTCCTGCCATAGACCAAAAGAACCTGGTTTGGTTAATGGTAATAAAATATATTCACAATATACAGAGGATCTTTGCATATCAACTCTTCTTTTCTGTCTAATTGAAATGGAAGCTTTAAACTTTAAGATAGCAAAATCACAAATAACAAAACAAGTATCAATCAAGAATTATAGCTATAATATTTAGTCTATTTATATTTGGCAAAATTAGAAAATCCTCTATTATACATCCTATGTTTGTGTGTCTAAAGTTTTATATCTAATTTATTTTTATCATAACTAAGGAAAACTATAACTATCTAGTCTTAAATTTCATCAAAGATTCCAGAAGAATTAACTATTACCTAAGTAAACAGGATGTGCATTGTAAGCAACTTCAAAACCACTAGAATTGATAGAGGTATCAGGCTTCCTGAACCCAAAGTTCTTTTGTAATTTTGGGTATCCATATTCAGATCTAGAGTGCCAGGCATATTTCATAGTGAAGAAGGAAATTTGAAACTGCCCCACCTATTTGGAAGTTTATCAGTCATTTTCCTCTGTGTCCTGTAGAGTATCTGGCAGAGTCTTCCATGAAGCAGAAACCCTGAAGTACTGTCCCACCTTGTTTTGACAAGTTCAGCAGTCACTTTTGTGGGAGCATGTCCAGTTTATACAGCATAGAGGCAAGCAGGCCAATCAAGAGCAGTTTCTTGCCCAAATGGTTTGCCTTGCCATGTTGAAAGTAAACTCCATAAAGAACTTCTTCAATTGCTTATCATTGTCTTGAAATAATCGGTGCTTCCAGGAGCAGATGTCTCTCACTGTCAAGAAAAGCCTAAATTCTTAAAATATTTTAAATGCCATATTCTGTAGGCACTTGATGTGTATGAAGATTACCTATCCATCTGGAATATATTTCTGCATATCTAGAAAATGTAACTAGAAAGACAGTGAGTTCAATTATTATAGATAAATTTTAATTTGTATGTCTTAGCTATATAATACATTTTAGATAAGCTACATAAATATAAAGCCTTAAACAAGAGTATCAATAAAGATGTAGTATGACAAAATTGACCTCATACTTCTATGAGTAAACCAAAGTTCATACCAATATAGAGTAGTTTGAGATTAACAGGGGTGTTTTTTGGATTAAACTAGATGCAATAATTTATTTTTTCATCATTTCTATATCATATTCCCCCTTTTTCTTTAGAATGAGATTGACTATGACTGTTAATCATTTATGATCAACCCTTGTTAAATGTAGTATACAGAGAATTTCTCATAAATGATGTGACTTTTTGGAAGAAATAAAAACAGCAAATCAATCTGGATCTATACAGTTTATTACCCAACAATTACAAATAGTAATATTTCAATATTATAATTTTATAATGATTTTAATATTACTTCATCTGTTATACTGAATTATCCAGCCTTAAGAATCAAAAATATTCCATATATATTTAAAAGTAAAACTATTAGTATTTCAAAATTATAATAATTTCATAATTCATTAATAGTGTTTACTTATCTTTCTAAAACAACTGTGCATTGAATATAAACAATTAGGTAAATTACTTTGCATTGTTAACCAAAATTTCAAATTAAATAAGTATAACTCTCATGACCCCTATACATATTTTTAAGAGCTAATAAAGTAAAGCTTATGTAAAGCATTAATAAAAGTATAAAATTAAAGCCATGTATAAACACAAGTGAAATTGAATGCTGCTGTTTATTTCACATTAGTTTTATAAAATGCATAAACTGAAATATTCATGTTTGTACAGCTAGGGTAATTTCAAAATAATAAAATTTATATTCAGCTGCACTTATTTAAAACTACTGTGTTTAATGCGAATGTAATATCATAATGCAACTAAAGAGTTTCTTGTTATAAAAAATGAGAAATTGTGAATAAATTTTTCTTCCACACTTAATTTACAATTTTAACAAACACACATGCAAAACTTTCACTGAGGTTCAAGTTCATACAAATTTGAAAATTCTTCAGAAATTTTGAGGAGTCATTTAGTTCTCTAGTGGATGTGATATCATTTGACCATATGACAGGAGAATCCAGACTCCATCATTCATATGCTGTTTCTCTCTTCTCTCCTTCTCCTTCTCTCTCTCTCTCTCTCTCTCTCTCTCTCTCTCTCTCTCTCTCTCTCTCTCTCTCTCTCTCTCTCCCTTCCTTGCTCCCCCTTCTCTTTCTCTCTGTTTTTCTTTTGCCTTGAGATATGCTTTCACTCTGTTGTCCACACTAGGGTAGAACTCACTATTTTGCCCAATCTGGCCTTACTAATCTCAGTCATCCTTCTGCCTTAGTTTCCCAAGTTCTAGAATTAAAGACGCGTACCTTTCTTTTTCCTCTTGGTAAATAGGAAAATATGCAAACATTATGGGAAAAAAGCGATGATAATAATAATCATGTTAGAAGACAAATAATGTATGCAAATGAATAATTATTGAAAGCCAAAGGTTGCTTCACAAATAAATTATTTAAAGTAAGTGGAATTAACAATGTTATATATGAAGATCTAAGAAGTAAATTTAGAACACTCTAGATTTAATAAAAAGTGTACTATAAACTAAACAATACTTTCAATATTTCTATAAAAATTGGTGAGAAATTGTTATAGGTAATTATATTTTTAAAACAAAGTATCAAACTCTAAAGACTAGAAAATATTAATAAATAATAGAAAATGTTTGAGTAAATTTAACAAATTTAATTTTTTTCAATTAGTGATGCCAATCCTGAAAAGTATGCTTTACAGATAATTGACAGATGATTTTTGTGTACAAAAAATTATTTTTTAATAATATGTAACTTGAGCCAAACATTTTATTATAATAGGTAAAGCAATTTGTTGAAATAACAAAACTAAAAGAATTAAAAGAGTAAATAAAAAAAGAAATAAAAGAAGTTATGGCAGTTAATCTTGTTGATCTCCTGACCCATTTTGGAATCCAAGCCTGTTTTTTCCCCAAGAGAGATCATTCATGCTGTTTTTAAAAATATTCTACTGGAGATAGTTATTTGGAGTATGTTTCATTCTCTTTGCAAGAAACCCAATCTTCTAACTGATTAAATATGAACAAAATAGATAAAAGAGAAACTGAGCTGATCAACAGTATATATATTTGTTCCTGACATCAGAAGTGACATTAGAAGTTTCAAAGTAATACTTTACAGAAATTGAAAATATCTTAAATTTCATGTGTATAAGAAATATCCAGGATAACCTTTTCTCAGCATTTGAAAACTCCATTGACAGCGTTATCATTGTGCATTTATTTATACAGCAGAGACATAGTAGTAAAAACACATGTTGTTGGCACACAAAAACCCACCAGCATATTGACAAATGGCAGACCAAAATGTAAGTTCATGCATGTACAGATACCTTCTTTAGATTAGATGCAGAAAATACAGAGAGGAGAAAAGACAACATCTTAAAGAGATGATTCTGGAGAAACTTGTTGTCTATTTCTAGAAGAATGAATTTAATCCTTTTCTCTCAACTTTACACAAATATATTCCAAAAGTATTAAAAATCTCAATGTTATATCTGAAAAAATTTTGAAACAGGTAGGGAACCCACTGAAATATAGACTCTGATACTTTTTACCGTTAACTGATTTACAGTTGCCCAGGAAATAGAATCAACAATCGAAAAATTGGTCTTGCTTGTCTTTCCTCCCATCCTCATTTGTTCTTTTTTTCTCTTTCTTTCCTCCCTTCCTCCTTTCTTTTTTCTCTCTCTCTCAATTTCCCTCTTTCCTCTCTCCCTCCCTCCTTACCTTCCTTCCTTCCTTCCTTCCTTTCTTCCTTCATTCCTTTCTTCCTTCCTTTACTCTTGAAACAAAAAATTGCAGGAGATAAAATGGCTATAAAACTGACCCAAAGGCTCATTACATAAGTCTTCAGATTTGGAACCAGTGAAACCTAATTTCACAATTTGAGTCAATAACATCTATGAGATATACTTGGTGTATGATGAAAGCCACATTCTTTTTTTAATGCCAGAAGAAAAAAATAGTAGTGCATATTTTTTGCTACTCTTATGAAATATACGCATAGTTAGGTATTCACAAGGAAGAGCTGTATTTAGCACACAGATCTGAAGGCTCAGGGACACAGTTCTCAACTCAGTTTAGGACCTCCTGGTGGGGAACACACACAAGGCACAGATCCAGATCCTCTGACATCAGACAGCCAGAGCCAGCTTGGGAAGTGTCCAGCTTGTTCTTTTGTAACAATGTGCTCCCTAAAACAGTCAGAATCCCATAAAATTGCTTCAATTCCTTTTCTTCCATGACAGCACCCTTGATGATATATGTACTTCCCACCAGGCTCCAACCCTTAAAGAGTTCACTGTCTTGAAAGTCACATTTTTTATCATCAGGAAAATGCACTTATTTGAACAATTTGCAATAACTTTCTAATCAGTTTCATGAAAATAGAAACAAACATATATAAGCAAAGTAGAAACAACAGTTTTGCATTTCAGTTCCATTCCTTACCTGATAAAATTTATATCAATCAAAATATTTCTTCTATGTTAATCTAGGGAATTATTATTACCAAGAATACATTATATGGACGTAGGGAGATGAAGCTCATTACTCTGTATTCTTAATATAAACTAATGAAATGTTTATAAATTAATATAATCTAAGAGCCCTGGAAATTAATTAAAAATTTATCCAGCACATTATTGTTAATGTTTCAGAGCTTTGATACAAGTCATAATATTTAAATATTTTTTGGATCATGTTCTTGGCATGTAGTGAATGATTTACTTGTAAAATAAAGTATGTATGCATGCAAACATATGTGAATGAATGAACTTATCAATGGAGTAGCAGATACTTCTGATTTTGCTGTGAATTATTTTTTGTACAAATATCTTATTAACTAAGGAAGATTATCACAGTAACTTAACCTGCTTATTTTTATCTGTATATAATGGTAGAATTGAAGTATGAATTATGTATGATATTTGGCCACAGAAGTGGATATTATGTTTTTACTAGGAGAGAACAAATGAAATAACTTAGTAGTCATAACAAATAATAACATTTTATTGGATACCATTCTTTATATTTGATCATTAGAAGGAAAATCCCTTGAGATTTTAATTGTGCGAATGAAAGTTAATTTTATAAGAGTTCAGGGCTAAGGCAGACAGAATTTCTCCCAAAAGTTTTTATGTGGTGCCATCATTTAGGACAATGGTTCAGTGTTAGTTAAATTTCAAGACATGAAGAGGATATTTCAGTTTAATTGTTTTTACTTATTGACATCTGAGTGTGTTTAAAGAATTTCAGGTCAGATGCATTAAGTGGAATTATATAAAGAGTTGATTAACTTACACTTAGGTACTCTGAAGATTACAGGCTATCCTAGAAGCTTTGTCTAATTCCTTAATCCAATGTAAGAAGATTCCAGTGAAGCTCGGTTGACCCCTTTTGCCTTGTCTTCTTGTATCTTTTTTTTTTTTTTGTCCTGTTTCACTGTCAATTCTTCTTTTCTAGAGAGGAAAGAGAGGAGGAGTAGAACTGTGGTAGAGAGGAGGTGCGTGAGTTGGGGGAAGGTGGAAGGAGTCTTCACTTTGGCAGTATGTAAGGTATAAGAGAATACTTTTTCAATAAAAATATTAAATAAATAAAAATTGTATGATACTGCTCTACACAAGTACAATGAACCATTTCATTCTTCTGCTTGCTACAGCTCCTCCCATGCTTTCATCTACTCCTTCTCAATTTCTTCTTTCAGTTTAGATTGTTCACACACACACACACACACACGTGAGCACACTACACACCATAAAATGAGTCCATATATTGTTATTATGCACGTGGGTGTAAGGCTGAGCCCTTGGGATCAGACAATGTATTGTGGGGCTCATCCCTGTAGAAAAAAAATGAGTTGTTTTCTTTTTACATCCTGTAGCTCTATCTATTTTGATTCATTAGTAAACAATAATAGAGATCCCCATCTTACAAAATATAGAGAATAAGTGTCTGTGGGGTGCCTAGCCATGATTAACACATCTGCAATGTAACCTCTCTATATTTATCTCACCTCTTTATTTAGGGTTGAGACCTTGTGAAATTTCCTCTATCCATTTTGCCATATCTACTGATTAGGATAATCATGAAACTGTATATGAACAATTCTGTTGTTGAAATGTCATTGAAGTTTCCCTGTCAAGTCTAGAAAATGTTACTAGTATCAAGAATCTTGGTTCATGGCTCTTAAAATCTTTTGGTTCCTCTTCTGTGATGTTCCCTGAGATGAATATAGAAAGGTTGTGTTTTGTTGTAGATGTGTTAATCAAGGCTAGGCACCCCACAGACACTTGTTTTCTGTATTTTTCCAGATGAGGATCTCTGTAATTGTTAACAATTGCATCAAAAGCAAGTTTATGTGTTAAATTTTTCAGTGGGTATAAGTGTAAGTACTGCAAATACAATTAAAATTTTTACTGGTTTAAGAAAATTTCAGTAATCTCATTTCCGAGGTCTGTAACTTCTCCAGCCAAGGGTCGATGGCTAGGTCTTTAGTATCAAGCACAGGGGTTTCTGCTTACTGAGCAGGTCTTAAGTTCAATTAGATAACTAGAGTTACACTTTAGATGAAAATCTTTCTTTATAACAGCTTAACTGTATGGCTGTGATAAGGTCTGTTTTGTTCATCCTAGGCTTTGCACTGGTAACTGTAACAGTTGCTTCTGTCCCTTAGCAGCTTGCATAAAGGCTTCAGATACTGGGGACTTCCAGATACAGATACAAATGAAGCTTCCAGGCCACGCCCGGCTTGACTCCTGCAAGTCACATGTCTGAAGTATGTGATGTACTCAACTTGAGAATCTAATCTTCATGTTCTGGGAGGCAACAAGGGGCAATAGCAATAATCCATATAATTATGGGAGACTCTTGGACTCTAACAAAGAGCTCCAAATCTAGCATTGGGATTTTGTTATTTAATAATTGATTGCTCTTTGGTGGAACATTATCATTCTATGTGGCATTTAGACTATATGTACGTGTCCATGTGTGTGTGTGTGTGCACTGTATGTGCATTCATAAGGTAATAGAATAATGTTTCAATCTCCTTTTACATTGTTAACATTATTTATCTCTTCTTCACCCATCCCTCTGATTAAACTTAGTTACCACTCCCAAGTTAAAATCTCCTCCATTTTCTTCACTTTCTTTCTTGACAATGGGAAAGAAAGTTTCAAATATATAAAATCTCCAATCCATAAATGCATGGAGTATATACGGACATATTTTCCTTGGAGAGCAAAAATAAATCTGTTTACCTTTATGAGCTCCAGTCATTATCATTCTTTCTATAGAAATATCAAAATAACTACAAATTCTTTTTGTTTACTTATGAAAATATTAAGTCCATTATTATTATTATTATTTGGTTTTGTGAGACATGGTTTCTCTATAGCTTTTGAGCCTGTCCTGTAGCTTTTGTAGGCCAGGCTGTCCTCTAACTTACAGAGGTCTGCTTGCCTCTGCCTTTCGAGTGCTGGAATTAAAAGCATGTGCCACTACTGCCCAGCTTCCATTGCAATTATTGAATTCAGAAAAATATCTTACCCAATAATATTTCTTAAGGAAACCATTTCCTGCTAACTGGCATTCATTTAGAAATTAAAACTAGCTACTATTTCTCCCTTTGACCTGGTTTAAATAGCACTTTGTTTTACAGTCTGTTATACGCTGACAAGGAATCTTTAAAATACTGAAATATTCATGTTTTGATCCATTGGAACCATTTTCTAGTGCCTTCTCAGGCACTAGAAAGAAAAAAACAAGAAGTAGCTCTGTCGATATCAGCAATATTGCAAGTGGAGTTTTGGAGAACACCCTGAGCTTGCAAACTTCTCCCTGAAACTACACTAAAGTTGGCAATGACTCAGACTTTATAGAATACATAGGGGAGAAAACAGTGTCATAGTTGTAATAGGTGGCTAAAGATACAAATGTAAATATTTATATAAAGTGCTGAATAATTTCCTGAAACATAATTGCAGTGGGAATAATTGCAATGAATGGAGGCATTATGACCTCACAACTACAAAAAACACAGACAGAAGATGCAAAGGAATGGAATTTAGATGATATATTACTTTACTTTAAGCACTATGTTTTATGAGGAAATTTTTTTGCTATATAATAAACTAATATATTAGCTGTGGTATAATAAAATATGAGTGCCAAAAAATATAGAAATAGTTTGAGTGACTATCTGTACATAATGTTTGCCTGTAACTATAGTAGTCTTCCTTTGTTTGTGGCTTTGTTTTTTACTGTTTATGGTACATGTCCTACATAGGGTATAAAATAATTAACTATTAATAAAGTTAACATAATTAATTTTTTATGATATGTGAAATTCCAATAAAAATAATAATATGGATAATTAATTTCTATATAACTAAATTTTTAGTAGCTAAGTATATGTACATGCACACTCTATCAACTGAACTTTGAACCACATAATTTCCAAGGAGATGTTATAATTCTAATTTTTTTGTTTGTTTATGGTGTCAGCAAGTTTGTTTGTTTGTTTGTTTATTTAAGATTTCTGCCTCCTCCCCGCCACTCCTCCCATTACTAATTTCTAACATCAGCCACAGTTTATAAAACTTGCATACCATCAATAGCATGGTGACATTTTCAGCAATCTTGTCCCCCTTGCTCAGGATACTAACCACAGTTCTGTTTAAAGGACTTATATTGCATTTAGCACTTGTACATTAGTCATGCCAGCCATTCTTAGTTATCAAATTGACTGATGTAGCGGCGTAAACGAATGCAGACAGTTTGTAAAAATATATATATATATATATATATAGTTTTAATGTAGAAATAGACTTACATAACCACCGTTCCCGCGGAGACCAGGAAAGTAGAAGAGACAGCTCATCATGACTCATTATAACTAATAGACTATTTTTTCAATATATTTAAAATCTATTCTTTATTTACCTCCTCAATTATTCCTTTTGCTTCTATCGGTGGTTGTCTTAACCTGCAAGTCTAATATGCATTGAATGATTGGAAAATGAACCTAGAAGGTTTTTCTATAATAAAGTTTATAGCATTACAGATGGAATTGTTACTAAATGTAACATATAATTAATCTTGCTAGTAAAATAATGATACTGGGTTTCTACCACAGATATATAAAAACATTTGTATGTTTATGATGACATTTCTCTTTTTAGTACAACTTTTTTATTATATTGCTTGAGCTTCACCAAATTTATATATAGAGAGAGTATATATATATATATATATATATATATATATATATATATATATATATTATTTTAAATTATTTTAAAGATACTATGAAATTAAATTAAAATAAGGAAGAAAACAGAGAAGAGAATTGCGAAAGAAAAAGACAAAATTAATTTGAAACAAAAAGCAGTATTTTTTTCTTTTATGGTTCTTTTCCATGTCAATGACAAAGGAACATGCATTGTGAGATTTTAGCTAATAATATAATTTGAGGCTTAGGATCTTTGGTGCATATTAAGAAAATTGGCACATGTTCAATTTCAAATTATTTTCCAAATCAAGGAACACACTTTCTAATTAAAAAATAATGTCTTGAAAGCTTGTAATAGTCAAAGGGCATTCTTAATGGGAATGAATGTAGGTGTTTATCTGAATGTTTATTCAAATGTGTGCCTGTGTGTGCTGAGGAGCATACATTTTTGATGTGTTGAATCTAAAATAAATTTTGTATGTAATGGTGCTTTCAGTTAAATAGGAATACTAACTTTAATTCTTTTCTCCCTCTTTCAAGATGACAGTTCTGAACCCTTCCTCTCTGGATTGAATAGACAGTCATACTTTCCTGTGTTGATCATTGTATGTGATCATAACACTGATGATTCTGGGAAAAGAGAAAATGAGGACAAAAGTGGGAAAAGATACAACTTCATACTTTTATCTTCATTTTATAATTTTTTTTTTAAATTGAGAATTGATTCTCTTTTCATACAATGTATTCTGGTAAGTTTCCACACCCTTCACTCCTCCCAGCACCCTGCCTTCTCCCCTCTCCACCCCCAGATCCACTTCCCACTGTATTGCCTCTTCATAAAAGAGCATGCCTCCAACAGATGGCATTCAAACAGGACATGAGATTTAATTTGACAAGTGAAAGCCCTCCTGTCAAGACTGAACAAGGCACCCTAAAGGAGGACAAGAGTCCCAAGAGCAGGCAAAACAATCAGAGACATACTTGGTTTCTTCAGAGTTTGTATTAAGAATTTCACAAAAACACCAAGCTAACAGCCAAACATATATGCAGAGGACCTGTCTCAGACTCATACAATATCTGTAACTGTTGTTTAAGTCTCTATAAGTCTATCTTGGCCCTGCTTAGCTGATCTGGTGGTACAAATTCTTGTTTTGTCCATCCTCTCTGACTTGGCTAATCTTTCCCTGTTTCTTCCTTGGGGTTGGGGTGGGGAGGCCAGCTTTTCTCGTTTCTGAGGTGAAGATGTAAGTCATAAACAATGCCACACCAGTTTGGAATTATGATTAATAGGGTGGTATTTATTTAAAGGGGAAAAAACTTACAGATCACTGTCAGCCCTCTGCGCAACCAGGAAGGAAGTCTAGTCGCCTGCGGAGCAGGAAGTGAAGAGAGAGAGGAGAGGGAAGTGGCTGCTTTTTTAAAGGGAGAGAGACCACGCCCCAATGGGCTGGTATCTCAGCGGTGATAGGCTGGAGGAGTGGGAGGACCTCCCGTAACAATGAGGGAGAGGGGCCTGGCAGAGAACTCTATTGCTCAGATAGTTAAAGCACTTGTCTGGTATCTTCCTTTTTTTTTTTTTCTAGCCCAACTTGTCATTCTTCCTCTCTTTCATTAGGTTTCAGTACATTTTAAAATTTGATTTCAAATCAAACATACAATACACTATGTGAGCATTTGAAAATAATGGAAATTAACCTGTATCATTTCTTCCTTGTATGGCGATAGAGGAATAGATTGTGGAGAGTAGAGGGAAAACAGTGTTGCTAACTGATGCAAAATACAAGGATACAAGTCAGAACAGGAGGATCATGTAAAATAAAACATTTTCACACTGCAAAAAGAAAAGGATTTTGAGACAGCAAGGTGTTCCACACCTCTAAGCCTAGTATTTGAGAGACTTACATAAGTGGATGTTTGGGAGTCTTCAGACAGCCTGACGTACATAGAACTGCCCAGGAGAGTAAGGACTACACAGAAAAACTGTTTCAAAAACAAGAAAAATATTTTGAAGGTGATAACATTTGAGGAAATTTCTATTTTCTCCCTCTTTTTTTATTATGAATCTTAAGGAACACACCTATATAATTTGATTTGTATTCATGGATAATTATGTATAAATATAAAAATTCATTTATAATATTCAGAATAAAATAGCACAATTAAAAAATAAGAACAATATAATTGTCACTGTCCATTGTATTTGTCTCTTTATTAACATGTGCCTATATACATTTTCATGCTTGTTAATTCTACTATCCTTTAATGTACCTTTAAGGCATAAAGAGAAAATTTCTTGCTCATCATGTAGATAGGGATGACATTAAAGTATACATCAGTAAGAATTCTTTAGATCAATTTCGCCATTTAAAAATATTCTCATTCATCAGTGTAATAATTCAAACTAAAATGGACAAAGGATACTTACTTGCATAATGACTATAACAAAACAGCAAGACATGTGAGTTATTATACTCTCTAGAGGAATGAGATTCATTGTAGCATTAATTGATCTCATCTTTTTGCATCAAAATGTCACTGACAACATTGTGAAGCTCATGTGAGTGCTTTAGAAGAATTATTCGTTCATGCCCTCTTTTCAAGGCTAAAGGCACTCTCTAGTCAGCTGCTTGAGTGAGGATGTAGCTTCAAATCGTTTGTAGATTGTAGAGCAATGTAATACCAGGCACGTCTTGTATAGAGGAGTGTTTTCTTTTAGCTACTGCATTCCTTTTCAGTGACTCTTGGCACAATAGTGGGAGTACTTATTTATTTTTGTTGGATCAAATATTCTTCCTTACTCTTATTTTATTGAACACTCATAAAACAGATGAACCAAGGCATTTTACTAAGCATCAAAAACTCCTTCATATTAAAGTATATTTTCTTGTATTATATGTCCCGTAAGCACAAGTCTGTACTGCAAGAAATTAATCAATATTTTGAATAACATTACTTTTTGAAGTAGGGAAAGGATCCATCCTGCTTGTCTTTAAATTCTACTATATGCAATGCAATCTCAAAGGCTATTTATTCTGTCACTGAAGTACATTACAGTTCTGTCTTCATCATTCACCAAGTTACCACTTGATTTCAAACCTGGAAAAGAGTGGTCATGGCTTCCGTTTGGCTTCTACTCTATTCTGTCTTGATCCCTAAAATACCATTCTACATAATTATTTCGAAGGAAAATTTTGAAAATAAACATGTTATTCAGTCCTCATTTATACAAAATCCCCTTTCAACTCGCTATTGCAGCTAGAGCAAAGGGAAAGCATGTGTTAGTCTTGGTCTAAAACACTATCCAGATTTGTGTTGTCTTATGATGTATGTATTGTTTCTGCCTTTTCTGTTTATTCATTATACATAATAAATTCTCCATCATCTTTGGATGCTTCACTTTCAGTTTTTTTTTTTTGATTTGGTATACTACCACATATCAAATTTGCAAGGATAAGCTGCAATAGTTGTTCAGAACAGCATATTTTTAGAGTCCTCTAATATTCCTGATGATAACTGTCACCCAACTCTCCTTATGTCATTGCTTTTTAATAATTTTCCTGAAACATGTATTATCTAAGTGGTATATTTTTCTAGGTTTTAAATTATCTTGACTCAACAGATCATAATGTAGGAGTAGGGCCTGCTTGTTCATCCCTGCTGCCTGGCTAGTTTAGCCCCAAAATAGCCACACAGAAAGTGTATTAATTAAATCACTGCTTGGCCCACTAGCTATAACTTCTTATTAGCTAATTCTTACATCTTAGTTCAACCCATTTCTATTAATTTGTGTATCACCACAGGTGGCAATGGCTTACTGGCTAAGTTTCTGGTGCAGAACATTTCTGTATTCTGTCAATTATGTTTTAAATAAATGTGGATTGGCCAGTAGCCAGGCAGGAAGTAAATGCAAACAACCAAATAGAAATTAGAGGTGGGACAATGAGAACAGGAGTATTCTGGGAAGAAGGAAGCTCTTCCTGTAGTCCTACCTATACCACCAAAGAAGCAGGATGTGATCTGCCCCTCTGTAAAAGGTACTGAGCCATGTAGCTAACATATACTAGAATAATGAGTTAATATAAGCGATAAGAGCCAATAAGCCTGAGCTAATGGGCCAATCAGTTTACAATCTTATGGAGACCTCTGTGTGATTTTCTTTGGGACTTGCCAGCTGTGGGAACTTGGCAAGACAGAAACCCCAACAAGCAAGCCCACATGCCACAAGTTTCAGCAGCATATCTTACTCTGGCATCTCTCTGACTCTGCTTTCTTCCTCCCAAAATTCAGTTCCATATTCCCCTCCACCTAAGTTCTGCCCTATCAACAGGCCAGGGCAGTTTCTTTATTTATTAACTAATGGAAGCTGCACATGGACAGAAGGACCTCCCACACCATTATAACATTAGTTGTTGTTACATGATACAATTATGAGATTATGCTAATTTATTTATATATGAGTTTTTCAGGTGATTTTAAAGCCAATGTTTTAGTAATGAATTGAATAATATAATGATCTTCATTATGTGGATTTTTTTTTAGAATATGTGAAAATAAATCATTATTCAATTTGTATGTGATATAACTCTAAGATCTCTTCTGAAATAGCTCATAACCATGTGAAACCAATCTCTGGGAGAAAGAAGAACAATATAACTAGTGGTCTGTGCTTACCTTGATTATGTCAATGGTAGAAAGAATTTTAATATTTACTGAGTAATTTGATTTGCTTTACTTTAGGTTAATAAACAGACAATTGTGTAGGTCTAAACTAAATCAGATGATTAACCAAAGAAAGTAAAATCAGAACCAGATACCATTTTGTTGGTCTTCATGAGATTTATGGCTTTTATATTATGAAGAGGCTATAGAAGACAAGGTTTCCACGAGGGTGAAAAATTTTGAACCTCATTTGGGATAGATGAGAATATAAACAGAGTGGACAATTCAGAACATGGCATAGAATCTGTTTGCCACATTTATTTGTACCTTTTCCTGTTTCTGTAATGAAATGACCCTAACAAAGCAAGTTAAGGATGGATTTAGTTGAGTACATCATGGCAGGAAAGTTAAACTGCCCGCTGGAAACACCTAGATAAAGTAATTGGTCACAATGTGTCTGTTGCTTAGAAGATAATGATGAGCCTATGTTGCCATCTCTACCCCTAAGGCAAGGCGTATCAAAAAAGGTGCAACAGATATAGTGTGAGAACCAGGGGATAAGTGTGTCTGCTGCAACAATGTGCCTTTTATATTGCTGTTGATTTGAACACCTTAGCAATAATTTCAGACACACCAGTGGTGCACTGATGCTGCATTAAAGAAACACAACCAAGGGCTGTATTCCTCTCTGGTGTCATTTAACCAGGTAGATGCCAGATTTGAATTTTCTTATTTGTTCTCCATGTGTTCTCCATCTTCTTTTTATCTGTTTTAAGGGCCTGAATTTGTGACTGCCGAAAGGTTGTCTTGTGAATCAGTCCTTGTGTCTGTCCCTGTGTGTCTGTCTAACAAGGGGCTATTTTCTTCCTCTTGTAGAACAGGACAGAAGGCATCATATGAGTAAGGAATGAGGGATACTTCCAGAAGTTCGTAAGTGAACGTAATTTGCATAAGCTATAAAACTTGATTGCACAGGAAGAAACTAAGATAAATTGCTACATTGTTCTCTAAGGCAAGTTATACAAGCAGGTTGTTGCACAGCAGGATAGCACTCTTAAGTATTAAGTAAGCTCAAGATGTATTATTAATTCTGGTGCAAGGTCCAGGAAAAGTTGCAGTCTCCGACATTGTAATAGATATTTTCATCATAATGCATTGCTACACACTATATGACAGGGAAATACACCCATGAAATCTTAAGACAAGTCCTGAAAAAGGACAAGATCAGTTGGCATCCTGACGTCAATGAGGGAATCTGATAGGACAGCACACCTAGATGAAGCATTATAAGCAACCAGTGGCTTACTTAACAATGTTTGCAAAGCATTATTTATAAAAGTATTAACAATTTAAATATATATCAGCTGAAATATATGAATATATTTTATCATTAAAGTGTATTCTGCAAATAAAAAGAAGTTCAGTACTGATAAACCCTAGAATATGGTAAAATAAAATAAATAGGCAATCATAAATGCCACAAAGATTAATATTTCCTTTAGATGAGGTGTAGCTTTATACACATAGTAAAATAGTGCTTGTTTGTCATTGAAGATGAAAGATCTGGTGCAGTAAAACCATTTTAAATCAATTGTGGTTATAGTTAAAATTTTTTTAACATAAAATACCTTTGAATTATGTCTTTTAAATGGGTAAAATGTATATGGTTTCTGAACAGCATCAATCCTCTACAAAATGAACCATCTGTAAAAATGCAGTATTTTAAAGTTAATAATACTGTATTTCCCTCTTGTAATATCCCTGAGAGGAGTAATCTTTATTGCAGAGTTCATGCGCCACACGAAACTGATCTATCACACATTTACGTTCACAGAAGTTTTCTAGTTTGTGTGACTGTTCCCAAAAGAATTGTTCATTTAGTCTCATTCAAATTGTACTCATGGTTATAAGAAAATACTAAATGAAATGAAGAATGTATCTAATAATTAGAAAATAACTATTTTCTAGTTTATCATCTCTCTCCCTCTTCTGCAGGATTCTCCTAAACTCTGATTGTAGGAATCACAGGGGTCAAGGACACCACAAGAAATGTCACAGAAGCAGCTAACCTTGGTCATAGGGGCTCAAAGAGACTGAACCAACAACCAGGGAGCCTATATGGAACAGACGAGGAGTGGATTAGAAGTGAATTGGGACCAGCAGCGAGAGGTAGGGAGATTGACTGGGAAGAGAGGACAAAAGGAAATTTGTGGCTCAGATATAAAATAATAAATAAATAAATAATCTAAAAGAAAATAAATATGAGTTTAGAAGCACCAAAGCAGGGGATAAAACTGAAGAAAACCAAAGACTATATATAATTCCTTAGTCTTCCAGTATGTACTCTATTAATAACCCTTAAATGGTATGAAAAAGTTGAATTTATGTAGTTTGACTTTTTTATTTGTGTGTAACCATAAATAGCTATGAATATATGCTCAAAATATCAATTCATTCTTGTGTGAAAGAATGATGAGATGGTTAAAAATCTTTCATTTATATGAAAAATTTTGTCAGTATCTTTAGTCATTTGAATTATGATTCAAATTATAAATGTATACCTCTATTTGAGACTATAGTCAATATATTTTCTAGACAATGAAAGTCAATTATGTAGTATCAGCTGTGTTGCTAAAAACTTCTGCTTAATTTTCAGGGAGACGTTTCTCAATTTTATTCAGAACAAAATTCTCTTTATCCTTTGAAAGTTTAAATAATCAACTAATTACTATTTCAAATATGACTTACCCTTTTACAAGCAAACTAGTAATACAAGAAAGTTAAAAATGTCATCCTTCTTATGAATCAAAACCAAGACATATGACTTTTAAAAATCCAATTTTATATTGAATTTTCTAAATTTTCTTTTATGTGAAACTAAAAATTCTTTTGATGAATAGAAATAATGGTTAAATAGTATAGAATCTGAGTTTGGATGTATTAAAATCAGATTTATCTCATATATATATATATGTATATATGTATGTATGTATGTCTTGGGTTTCAATATTTCTGTAAGAAATTTCTTTATAGCTTGCTCTCCACAAATTGACAGTAAGACCTCATTGCTAAAGGCAACACCTACATAACTCGTTAAACATGAAGACGTCTAGCTGGTGTTTATATAGAACCCTCACTCCTATGTCCCAACAAATTGTTACTCTATATCCTTTCATAAAAGAAACAGAAACACCAAGCATGGCACAATATCTTTGTCTATAATGGTGTCCAGCATGCAAGAAAGGCATAAAACTTGTGAAAGCAACCAATGAATAACTGGTTTGACTTCAGGAACATTTCATGAGATGAAACTCTTATTTGATATTCCTTGGGTGACCAATAATCAGAGAATGGAAACTTAAGGACCTAAAATAAAAGCAAATACTACTGCTCTAGAAAAAAAGGGGGGGGAACCATAGTGATAGAAAGATTATAATGATTTTATATGGGAGGGACATATGTAGATGACATTGGGTGAGGGAAGGATAAATATGCCATACAGACAGAGTTTAAGTGAGGAATTTAGAGAGAAGGTTAAAGGGAAAGGAAGAGAGAGAGAGAGAGAGAGAGAGAGAGAGAGAGAGAGAGAGAGAGAGAGAAAGAGAAAGACAGAGAGGGAGAAGGAGAGAGAGAGAGAGAGAGACTGAGAGAGAGAGAGAGAGAGAGAGAGAGAGAGAGAGAGAGAGAGAGAGAGAGAGCTGTTTGCCTCTTGAGAAAATTAGTGGGAAAAGTTCAGGGAAATGGGTGGAGCTTCTCTCTCTCTCTCTCTCTCTCTCTCTCTCTCTCTCTCTCTCTCTCTCTCTCTCTCTCTGGTTTTTTGAGACAGGGTTGGAGCATGTCTCCTAAACTGACCTTTGGCACCTGTAGTCTATGTAGTTACTTAGCAGCTCACGAGGGTGCTGCCTGAGTGCATCCTGCCGGGTGAAAAGGGCCAGCATAATGTCTGAATCCTAACAATGACTCCAATGATATTCTGTTATACTCATAGATCAGTGCCTTCTTTTTTTTTTTTTTGAGTACAACAAAGGTTTATTTATTTAGGGATAGACTCACAGATCACACTTCTCTGTACAAACGGGAAACAAGAACTGAATCCAGCAGCCAGAAGAAAAATAAAGCACATGCTTTACATCAGCATTTATATTATAAGAGGTGACACCTAAGTGTGTGGGTAATTTAAAGGCTACTGGCTGTAGAATTTCCTACAGCACCTCTCCATTTCGTTTAAATAAGAGAGTTCTAAGTCTAATACAAACTATGCACAATAGGAACAAATATCAGGTGTGAAAATTAGAATTACAACCAGAATAAACAATATCAAGCAAGAAACATGTAATAAATGTTTCAATAATTATCCTATCTACGGAGTTTAAGTCTTGTATTATAAATAACTCGGCCAAGTCATGAGAGAAAAGTTAACTATAACTATCTATCTAGTTTTCAACCCCTTCAAAGACCCCAAGAAAGGAAATAATATTACTTGAGTAAGTAGGAAGTGTAATGAAGCAACTTCCAAAATGTGAAACAAATGACAGAGACAACTTACTACCTGGGTAATCACCCAAAGTCTCATTGGCAATGTTGGAGCAACCAACTTTGGCTAAGGCCTACAGTAACTGACAAACCATTTTTAGAGGCAGGAAATTTTTCAAAATCATCTTACCCTATCTTGGCTAGATTTGACAGTCTTTTTACTTGTATCATGCTTCTCCTGTCAGGACATAATGGATTTTGTCAGTGGTTGAGGCATGGGCAGTTCCTTGCCCAAAGGCCAGTTTTGCCAAGAAGAGAACAATCTCCAAGTGGAGTGTTTTCAGTGCTCAACATTCTATTGGAAATATCTGGCTGCCAGGAGCAATAGTGTCTCATATCATCAGAACCATAAGTTTTTTGTTTTTTGTTTTTGTTTTATTGTTTTTTTTTGTTTTTTTGAGACAGGGTTTCTTTGTGGTTTTGGAGCCTGTCTTGGAACTAGCTCTTGTAGACCAGGCTGGTCTCGAACTCACAGAGATCCTCCTGCCTCTGCCTCCCAAATGCTGGGATTAAAGGTGTGCGCCACCACCGCCCAGCCCATAAGTTATTTAAATGCCATGTTCTACAGATCCTTGAAGTAATTAAAGATTACCTATCTATGCAGAATACAATCTCTATGTATCTAAAGGACCTGATTAGCCTAACTATCAGTATGACAAACATGGACGACTATTGACCTATAATTTCTTTTTTTTTTAATTTTGAATTTTTTTTATTGATAAAAGGAGAATAAAGAAAAGAAAAAAAAACAAATTTCCACCTCCTCCCAGCCTCCCATTTCCCTCCCCCTCCTCCCACTCTTCTCCCCCTCCTCCCACCCCTCTACCCTTCCCCCCCACTCCTCTCCCCCTCCCTCTCCAGTCCAAAGAGCAGTCAGGGTTCCCTGCCCTGTGGTAAGTCCTAGGTCCTCCCCCCTCCGTCCATATCTAGGAAGGTGAACATCCAGACTGGCTAGGCTCCCACCAAGCCAGCACATTGCGTAGGATCAAAACCGCGTGCCATTGTCCTTGGCGTCTCATCAGCCCTCATTGTTCGCCATGTTCAGAGAGTCCAGTTTTATCCCATGCTTTTTCAGTCACAGTCCAGCTGGCCTTGGTGAGCTCCCAGTAGATCAGCTCCACTGTCTCAGTGGGTGGGTGCACCCCTCGTGGTCCCGACACACCTGTCAGAATGGCTAAAGTCAAAAACACCAAGGATAGCCTTTGCTGGAGAGGCTGTGGAGGAAGGGGTACCCTCATCCATTGCTGGTGGGAATGCAATCTTGTGCAACCACTGTGGAAGTCAGTGTTTCGGTTTCTCAGGAAATTCGGGATCAACCTACCCCTGGACCCAGCAATACCACTCTTGGGAATTTACCCAAGAGATGCTCTATCACATGTCAAAAGCATTTGTTCAACTATGTTCATAGCAGTATTATTTGTAATAGCCAGAACCTGGAAACAACCTAGATGCCCTTCAATGGAAGAATGGATGAAGAAAGTATGGAATATATACACACTAGAGTACTATGCTGCGGTAAAAAACAATGACTTCTCGAATTTTGCATGCAAATGGATGGAAATAGAAAACACTATCCTGAGTGAGGTATCCCAGACCCAAAAAGATGAACATGGGATGTACTCACTCATAATTGGTTTCTAGCCATAAATAGGGGTCACGGAGTCTACAATAGGAGAATCTAAAGTAGCTAAGTAAGAAGGTGAACCCAAGGAAAAACATATAGTTATCCTCTTGGATAAGGGAAGTAGACAAAATTGCGGGGGAGAAAAGTGGGATCTTGGGGGTGGAGTGGAATGGGGGTAAGGGGAGATGGGGAGAGAAAAGGTAGAAGGGAAGGAGGGGGGACTTGGGGAAACAGGAGGATCGGGATAAAGGAAGGTTGGATAGGGGAGCACGGAACCACAATTCTTAGTTAAGGGACCCACTTTAGGGTGGGCAGGAGACTTGACTCTAGAGGGGCTCCCAGGTGCCCAAGCTGAGGTCCCCAGTTAGTTCCTTGGGCAGCTGAGGATAGGGAACCTGTAATGACCCTACCCTAGAGCAATACTGACGAATATCTTGCATATCATCCTAGAACTTTCATCTGTGGATGGATGGAGATAGAGACAGAGACCCACACTGGAGCACTGGACTGAGATCCCAAGGTCCCAATGAGGACCTATAATTTCTTAGTACCTATATAACATAAAGCATCAGACTTCATATTGGAATATCAAACAATCTTTAAACAACTGTGCAACAAATGAGGATAATACCCCAAAATGTAAACAATGTATCTTGATCAGTGATAGACATGTATAGTGCAATATGATAAATATCTTCTAAAATTGTATCAGTATACAAAATGTCTTAAGCATAGGTAGAAACATGCATGCATACAATATGGCAAAAATAACTTTGCCTAGGTATATAAATATTGTAGATGAAAATAGGAACATATCCAATATAATTTAAGTTTATATATAATTTAAGTATATATAAGTGTATATTAATATACAAGAACCTATACCAATGTAAATTGCCTATAAATAATAGCTCACAAATATTCTCTCTATTACTCATGATTATTATTATGTAAGCAAACTCACATTAATCTATTATCCCATCCAATTTCCCTTTTTTTCAAAGAAATCCCTGAACTTACATTGGAACGATCTTGAGCAGCTGGTACCCCAAACAGGTTTTACAATAGCGTTATCAGTATCATGACATCATATCAACCAGAAGGAGTCATTGCTGTGTGGCCCCATATTCTTCCTGGAAACTTTTAGGATTACTGTAGGAAAATTCATTGTTGATCAGTGCCTTCTTTAGCCATCATTAGAGAAGCCTCACCTGCAACAAATGGGAAGAACTAAAGAGGCCAACAGCCAGAGATTATGCAGAGAGTAAGCAAAAAACAGTGAAGAACTCAGACTTAAATGGGATGTTTCCTTAAACTTTGCCCTTCAGGTCTCATGGAACCTGATGGAAGAAGAAACAGAAACAATGTAAGAGCCAGGGGTGATGAAGGACACCAAGAAATTAAGGACCTTGAAACCTAGTGCCATTGTCCTTGGCTTCTCATCAGCCTTCATTGTCCGCCACGTTCAGAAAGTCTGGTTTCATCCCATGCGTATTCAGTCCCAGTCCCACTGGCCTTGGTGAGCTCCCAATAGATCAGTTCCACTGTCACAGTGGGTGGGTGCACCCCTCGTGGTCCTGACTTCCTTGCTCACGTTCTCCCTCCTTCTGCTCCTCATTTGGATCTTACGAGCTCAGTCCGGTGCTCCAATTTGGGTCTCTGTCTCTATCTGGATCCATCCCCAGATGAAGGTTCTAAGGTGATATGCAAGAAATTCATCAGTATGGCTATAGGATAGGGTCATTTGGCTTTGTGGGAGCCTAGCCTGTTTGGATGCTCACCTTCCTGGTCCTGGATAGAAGTGGGAGGACCTTGGACTTTCCGCAGGGCAGGGAATCTGGACTGATCTTCATTCTTGAGAGGGAGGGGGAATGGAGTGGGGGGGGGAGAGGGGTAGGGGAGTGGGGGGAGGGGGGAGAGGGGTAGGGGAGTGGGGGGAGGGGGCGATGTGTGCGAGGAGGGGGAGGGAAATGGGAAATGGGAAGGAGGCGAAAATTGTTTTTTGCAACAACTAAAAAAAATAAAATAAACAAAATTAAAAATAATGTAAAAAACAAAGAAACAAAAGAAATTAAGGACCTCTAAATCAAAATGAGAATACCTCATGAACACTCACAGGGACTGAAGTGGTATGATCTGGTTCTACATGTGTCTGCACCACATCCTCTGCATATGTGTATATTATGATTTTCAATTATGTATTATTATGGGATTGCTGAGTATATGAACAAACTGACTCTTTGGCCTTCCCTTGTGCTTTCTTCATTCTGTTGCTTTGTCTTGGAAAACCTCATGTGAAAGTTTTTTTTTTCATATTGTACTATGTTCTGTTATATTAAGAATGAATGAATAACTAAATGAATAGGAACCTAGACACTAGGGTAAAGCTCAAAAAAATGATAAAACCTTTAATATTAGAATACGGTATCACCACACCACAACTCTGCTTCCTCCACACATCATTGCCTGTGGTTTATTTGCTGGACTCATCAGATGACTCCATTGAGAATGTGTCTGTTACCAGACTGGAGATTGAATTCTTAATATAAGTTTAAAACATAATTAATTATTTGACAATATTTGCACTTTTTATATTACAAATCCTACCATTGTTTGCCATATGTCCTAGGTAACTGGATAAGGAGCTGATTATTAAAAAGCAGAATACTTTCCATGACTTTTACCATACAGATAAGTATTTAACTTTTGTTATTTTATTATTCACAAATAGGTTAACTTTAAATTATTATACCCCCATCAAGTACACAGTAAAACTTTCCATCTGAAACAGTATTACTTAGAGCTGCTCATCGCTTAACACCAAGTCAGTATCAGAATTTTAACTCCAACTCACTGCTTTCAGTTCTCTTTTTAATGATCCAGCTGGCAGAATATTTGTTTTCCATTTAATCATAGGAGTCTTTCAGAGGTGTATCGGATACAGGTAATATATCTTCCAAAGAATTTACAGTTTAGCTGGCTTCCCTAACATGTTTGTGGATGAGAAAAATAATAAAAACCTCTTTTCCCTGACACAAAGAAAAGAAAAATACTACATAGAAATCTTAGCTTCAGAAACTTGGCATTTCAGATTTGGAGCAAAAAAAAAAAAAAAAGATTGTCCAGGAAAAGGTTATTTTGTTTTTAGGATGTCCATGAATTTTTTCTCTTGAGAATTCTTTTTACTCTCTTTTGTCAATTCTCCTTAGGGTACTGTACTATTTATGATATTTTTGCAAAGAAACTGCCAACTATACTTGCCATACTCAATTTTATATCTGTTCTACCAAAGGGAGGATTTGGGGAGAAAACTTTCAACATAAATAGTCGAACTTTTTAAAGGATAATGATAAAACAAGTTTGAGTGGCACAAATAAATCCAAATATTTACTATAACAATTTTGTGATTAGGTGCTGCAAAATTTGAAAATAAATTCTAATTCATATCATGTAACTAAATTTAAACTATTATCTAATATATTGGGCTGTATTTATAAAGAAAATCATGATTCTCTTAAAATTCAATATTGCAAAAGTTTTGAAAATGAACAGTAATTCTTGAATAGTTGCTTATGTATATATGTCTATAAAAACATTTAGAAATTTACAATCTAAAAGTAGATATATACATGTATACCTATATTCACGCAGAAAATAGTGAAATAATTTAAAGAAATGTGGGAAGGCTTAAGGGGGTAAGAAGAAAGGGAGAAATGTAATTATTTTATAATCTTAAAAAAAAAAATAGCCGGGCGATGGTGGTGCACACCTTTAATCCCAGCACTTGGGAGGCAGAGGCAGGCGGATCTCTGTGAATTCGAAACCAGCCTGGTCTACAGAGCTACTTCCAGGACAGGCTCCAAAGCCACAGAGAAACCCGTCTCGAAAAACCAAAAAAAAAAAAAATACCCAAAATAAAAGTCATAGATATTTTCCCCAAATATTGAGAAAGTTATTTTTAAAATAACTAAGTTGATTGAATCTTGTAGGAGAGGATCTGCTTTTGGTCCCGGCTGCCTTGCTAGCTTACATCTGAAATACTCACACAGAAATTGTATTAATTAAATCACTGCCTGGCTCATTATGTCTAGCCTCTTATTGGCTAACTCTCACATCTTGATTTAACCCATTTCTAATAATCTGTATAACACCATGAGTTCATGGCTTACTGGGGAAGATTTAGCATGTCTGACCTGGCAGCTCCATGATGGCTCTCTCTTTGCCCTTCTTCCCAGCATTCAGTTCTGTCAACTATGCCTACCTAAGTGCTGCCCTATCAAAAGGCCAAGGCAATTTCTTTATTCAACCAATGAAAACAACACATAGACAGAAGACCTTCCTACACCAATTGAGAATAATTATTATGGAAAATTATAATGACAAATAGATTAAAAAATAATTAAAAAAGGAATATTATATTATACTATTATAAAGATGATATTTTTATATGCATTCTTATAGGAATGGTGGGTAGTCTGATTTAGATAATATTTCTAAAAATTTTAGAGTAATTATGGCTACCTTTAAGTATTACTCAATTCTTCTATTTATCTATCCAACCATATATTCACATAGATATTCATGAATTTCTTCATCTATCAATTTAAATGTCCATCTATCCACCATGTACTAACTCATACACCTAACAATCCATTCGTCCAAACATTCATCTACTCAACCATCCTATACCAGTTCATCCATTTTTTAAAATCTAATAACTGATAAAAACTTTCATTTTAAAAATACTAGCAATGAAAGGAGCTTAATGTGGCTTCTTAGCATGTGTGAATTGCTTTGAATTTTAACAGTATTGTGAGTTTGGAGAGCTTGAACTCAATATTTGGAGTATTAAATAAAGGAGACATGATAAAATAAACTGATTCAGTTAAGAATTTAGAAAACTTAAATATCAAAGATCCCTGGAAGTTAGCAACACACACTATACTAAAATACAATTGTCAAGCCAAAATTCAATCTGAGTAGTGCTGTGGGAGCTCCTTCTGCTCCTTCAGACAATAGTCTTTAAGATATCAGGCCACTTGGGCATGGTCTCTTTTGCTTTAAAAAGCAGCAGTAGCCCTGCTCTTGCTCTCTAGCTTCTAGCTCCCACTTCAGGCTGCTAAAATTCTGTTCTTGTTTGCTCCGAGGGCTGTTGTCAAGGACAGTGAACTGTAAGTTTTCCCCTTACATAAACAATCCTTTTATTAATCATCATTCCAATCTGATGTAGGATTGTTTTGTGACTTATGCCTTCAGAGTAGCATCAAGTCATACGATCCTGCTTTACTATTAAGCAGAAATAAATCAACTCATTCATCATCCCACACAAACCAGCTGCGTACTTCCTCAAGCAAGGCCACACCTCATGAACTTCCCAAAATAATGCTGCCAAAAGGAAACCTTGGATTCAAATACCATAGCCAGGGGGATACATTTATCATTCAAATCTTCAAGATGGGAAAGAAGTTGCTGACTTTAGGTGGACTGTGGTCACTGATCTTGTTTCAGCTCCTACTTTTTCTGTGCCTTGGATTACACAATCTCCCACTTTTCCTCCTGCTTGAAAAGAGCCTGGCCATCTTCAGAAGAGAAATGGCACACAGACTACTAGCTTACCCTCACTGTAAAATCTTGTGCTGTTCCAAGATGAGTGATTAAGAAGTTTATCTACATTTTAAATTTTAAAATGTTTTAACTATTTATTTTATTCACTATTCAACATCTGTGAAGCAACACCATGGTCAAGATTATTCTTATAAAAAAAAGCATTCAACTTGGGGCTTGCTCACAATTTTGGAGGCTTAGTTCATTATCATGACAGAAGGCATGTTGAGAACATCCCAGTACTTGGTTCTGGACATTAGAAATATTAGAATTCAACATACTTCATGGTCTCGATGAAACTTGAATATTTTCCATATCCCTGAATCTCTAATATACACCCCATTTGAACACCATGCTTGTAATATTAAAAATCTTACACACCTTAACTCTTATTTTCATTTTGACCAAGTATTATGTTTATCTTCTTACTCACAATCATGTGACATAAAATACCTTTCTCTTATTACTGTCTGATTGGTTTTTATCAACAGATAGAAATGTTCACATACATACCCCTCTGTATCAAATTTGCTGAAGCCAAGTAAGTAGGATTGTGTGCTTTCTTTTACCTACTTGTTTCTTACTATTCTCTTTTACAGATTGCCAGTGGTTTTTCCCTGCCAAAGCTATTCTTGCAAGATCACCAACGTTGGCCAACTTCAGCTCAGTTCTTTCACTCCCTTTACAGTACTGGGTACAGTATACAAAGTCCTCTAGATCTCTCTCTTTATTAATTTCAAGAACAGTGTGATTTCATATGCTTCCACTCATTCACTTTTATTGCCAGAATATAGTGCTGGTTGCTTCTAATCTCACAGACCATTTAATAATTATACCTTTGGGGTCAGAGTTGGTAACACCCTGGACTTTATTTATGTGTCTGCTCATTTATCACAATCTTTAGGAATATCCATTTAGTATTTTAAAATCTATCTACCTCAGTACCACATTGTGACTTAATGGCACATCTTAATGTTTGTAGTCTTACTATATTCACACTTAGTTTATCAGTCCATTCTTGCTTTTCTTCTGATAGATCTTTTTGTGTTTGCTTCATGGTTCTTGAATATACATATTCAACAGATCAAATAGTCTTGTGTTTAGTATATTTCTTTAAGGGTACTATTTCTCTATAGTTCATCATTATGTCCTTTTTGCCCTAGTATGAGCATTTCTGTTTTTCCTTCCTCTGTTTCCATTCTGCCTCCATCTCCTTAGGACTTCCTCTTTCAGTTTCATCTCTTCTCTTTTCCTTACTATTACCACGCAAGCAAAGGTGTGCAATTTTTCTTTAAATAGCATGCTATTTCATTTAATGATGTCAAGACATATGTAATTGTTTTACAATAGCACAATTTAATTCATCTTCGGGACAGAGAAAAGTTCCTTTTTGTATGCATAACATTTTGTGTATCTATTTACCTCTAATGAACATTTACAGTTACTTCATAATTTTTCATTAGTGAATAGAGTCATGATAAATATGAAATTTATTTCAAATATTCAGCTTGATGTTATATAAGGCTTTTAAAAGGGAAACATTAAACATTAGTAAATTGCAGAAAGTTTTAAGTCTTCAAAAATTGCACATTATAGGTTAGAGTCATTTCCCATGTAGTGTGTGCAAACTAACAAAACACTTTCTTTATTAATGTAGCTCTCACTTACAGGTATTGAGAGTGAAATAGAATCATCAATATGTACTTTTCTTTATTATTTTTAAAGTTGTATGGTGTTTTGATGTTTTACATATATCATAAGCATTATTTAAAATAAATTTTATTACTTCCTTGTGAGTTTTATACAATGCACTATGATCCTATTCACTCCTAATTCTTTCTCGTAACTCCATAATAATAATACATTATCCAGATATATCCTATTTTGTTTATCCATTCTCCATCTGATGGGTGTTTTGTATCTCTACCAGTTGAGGCTATTACTAGTACTTAATGAGCATGTACTTTTGGAATACAATTTTCCACTTCTCTTCCATGAATACCTGAAAGAATCATTGCTGGGTTGTTGTATTTTAAACATTATAGGACACCGAATGCTTCACAAAGTGATCATCATTTGCTATTGCACCAGTGAATGAGTGTTCTCTTTAGTCTGCCTCAGTACTCTTTCCTCTTTATTTTTATTATACACATTCTAGTGCCTATGATGTAGTTTTTTAACATCATTTTTTTGAAAAAATTTTATTGAGTAAACCTCTCTGTCACTTTTAGTAACCTGTACATTTTTATTGGCCAAATGTTTACATATTTCTGCTAACTTGTGATGTTATTTATTTTGTTAAAGAGATATAAGTGATTTTTATTATACATGGGCTTTACAATATTTTTTCAATCTGATTTTAGTAGCTAACCTGTTTATTATTTTATTAAGGAGGTGGCCTCTTTATCATGATATTTGAAAATATGATTAATTAAAGCCCACCTGTCATCACTTTGGGGTGTATGAGTGGGTGGGTTAATGCATATGTGTATGCATTATGTATGATAATTATTCACTGCAGTTTATTTAGTTTCAAAGGTAGCCTCTGATATAAAATAATTTTATAACTTAACGTTTTAAAACTGAGCACTACATAACATTTTAAATCTGTAATATAATCCAATTATTTGATTTCTAATGTTCTACTATCTTTTCCTCTGTGTAACCCTTTTTTCCCAAATGATTAAAACCATATTATTCATGAATTGCAACTGACTAATTCCTCGTATTTAAAAGATGGGCTAAACATAATTTGAAGTAGTGAAAGATCCATCAGTATTTCAGGTAGGTACCACGCACGTCAATATATATCTGATAACATTTAACGCTGTAGTTCACTTGCAAAATTAACTATATTTTAACAATATAATTCCGCACGTCAATATATATCTGATAACATTTAACGCTGTAGTTCACTTGCAAAATTAACTATATTTTAACAATATAATTCATAAACTATGGCAGAAATCAAACAATGTTACATATTCAAAGGTCATTTATTATATACAATTTGGAAAGAAATGATTTAAATAAAATCTCTTCAAAACTGAATAATGCAAGGCATTTCGGAAGAAAAACAATTTAAAATCAGTTCATATGATTTTCATTCAATCCAACATTCCTCAGTTAACATTTTTGAACAATATTTCTTAAAGCAATGATCACATATATATGTGTGTGTGTGTTGTGGTACATATTTATTTTGTTTCCTAAAGAAAACTTATAATTTTTCCATTGTGAATGTTTCTTTCTATTTAATACAAATAGCTGAAACTATATCATAGACATACTTTGAAAAATTTGATATATACATATATGTCTTCATTGTGAAATAAAATGCTACCAATTAATTCTTGTAAATCACATTACTAATGAGTCACATAAGTGATTATTTTTTCCTTAAGAGTCATTCATTTAATATCCCATATTGATTAAAACAATTATATGTGGCAGTAAAACAAATATTGAATATTACAAAAAATATGTATGACTGACACTTATTCATAGATTTTATATTAAATGTTAAATTGTATTAATGTGGGGATTTCTTTAGTTCTGTCCAAAATGATCTCTTGTTACAGAAAGACAGCAGTAAAAACATGGTTTGGAGTAGAAATGACTTGAAACTACCAGTAGAGGGCAGCACCTACCTACGGAAAGAGGCACTTCACATGTATTCAGCTGTTTGAACAGATAGCACAATGATTTCACCTAGAAATCAAACTTTATAGCTTGTTAGTTATCAAGTCACATTTGCAAATTCACACAAGTCTAAATAACAAATTCTCATATAAATCAAGAGTTATAATTTGTAGAAAGACATATTTTAATTTCTGTGACCAGCTGTCAGAGTTATGCATTCTTTGCCAATTAATATTGAATTAAAATAAAACATACTTTTATTATTTCAAGTGAAGTAATATAGAGTAATTATAATAATCATGTAAATGTTTTATAAAATATTATTTAATTTTAATTGCATTGTTAGGAAGGGATTTCAAATAGAAAATAGGAATGTTATTATTTTGAAAATGAAACGGCAGTAGGCTTTTAATTCATACGTCTGAAAGCATGCTATTTGTATCATGTGCCTTCAACAGGAACCTCTCAAGGTTAAGCACTTGTGACCTGTTTAAAAAAATTTGTTGAGCATATTACTCATGTTAATGAAACATCATCGTATTGTTACTTGTTAATGAAACATCATAGCATTGTTTCTTGATTTTCTATTGGAATATCCTATATAAATGCATAGACATAGAATTAAGAAGCATTTGTGGAAGAATTGATTCCCATGTATCTCTAGTAAATGATAATCCTTTACAGAGTGATGTTGGGACTACTTGAGTCCTGGCTTCCAGCTGCTCTTCCTTGTCTAGAGCCTTCTAATTGAAGTTACTAGAAGCTGTGCCTAGCTTAGAGGGTCAGAGGATGGGATTTTCACCTGTTGGCCATTGACTACAGGATATTTAAGCCTCCATAGTGCTATTAAAGAGGGGCTTTTGGTACCAGTGTTGGAAAGTCTGTGTGTCGGTCTGTCTGCATTGTGTATTCCTTAACCTCCAGCTCCTTGCCTCGTGAACTGGGTTCTAGCGCACAGAGCGCAGACAGGGGCCGCAGTGCTCGGCAGAATAAGTATTTGAAAACTTCTGAGAACTATATATTTAGGGTAATGAAAATCAGGCTTCAATAAAACTGGCGGTGAGCGCTATGTACTTGTTGTACTACTTTACAAATATGTGGTTTTCGCATGTAGAGCGGTTTATGCATATAGTGAGTGAATATCAGTGAATTCTGAAAATTGCTATGGAATACTGATGTTATTACTGAAAGTATGTACTAATTTGTCAAAGAATGCCCACTTATGCTATTTTTCTGAAAAAGGAACAAGGGGCAGAGATGACATACTTTTCAGAAGTTGGACTTAATGATTGTTTTTTATAACATTAAAAATGTTAATATTTCCTAAGACAGTATAATCAGTAATAGCAATGTTTTCTTCTTTTGTACTTAATGTTTTCTTTTGAAATAGTGATAAAAAGTTCTTTTTCAAAGCTTATACCTCCTGAAATCATTAGGCAAATTACCTAAACTAATTTACAGTTGAAAAATGTGACTGAGTTTTCAGCTGTAAATGTGCCTTCATGATTTTAAATACAAGCATATTCACACATTTAATTTCGATGTCACAAGCTAGTAATTAACTGAAGACATGTTTCACATTGTTGAATATATTGTCTTTTGTTTTTTTCTGATTTGCTAGACCACAAAATTTCAAGTATATTGCTTTTAGGAAATTCCTTGTTCATATATAACATAATATTCAGTTTAAAAAATTAAGCATTAGGAGACAAATTGCTTTGTAGTACTTTGTTTTCAAATGGCAAGCATGCATGCAAAATTAAAGTGAAATGAAAAAATTATTAATGCATTTATCATCTTGATAAAATCATGGCTAGGGCAAGTTCTTAAACTTTTATTAATAGGCTGTAAAGTATAGATTCACTCTTAAGTTTGCAAAATGTCAAAGGTTTACCTGTAATATGCAATGTAAAGTTTAAATTTGATCTATAACCAAGTTATTAATATATTCAGAAGTGTTCTCCAGGCATAGCTTGCATTTCTGTAGATTAATATCACTCTAGATCATGATTTAATTTTTGGTATTTACTATAATTTAATTCACAAGAAAAAAGCCTACTACTTTTGTACCGTTATACTTAGCTGCAAGAACCAGTTGATTTCCTGTCATATTATTAAGTTATATCAGTGCCTTTGAATGACTTTTTCTATCATTAACGTCTGAGCTGCGGCATTTATGCTTGCAGGATTATTTCTCCTAAGTATTTAAGTTGTTAAAGGATGGTATAAAACAAGACTTATCTATGAATAGAGATGTAATTGTACCTGGTAAAAACTGAGCTGCTAGAGATCCACTAGAAGGCTGTATTTCCTCTTATTTTATATTTTTTCTCATTTGTTCATGGATTTTGCCCAAATACATATTTTCTCTAGAATAAATGAGTGATTCTTGATTATCATTGATTTTTATTTTCTGTGGCAAGAAAACCCAAGCGTAACAGAGGGATTATTTAAAATGTGAAAACTCAGGTCCACCATTGCCTTTATGGATATATTCCTAGCAACCATGTCACTATGTGGGAATTTGATAAAAAGAAGCTCTGCTTACACTTGGACAAAAAAAAAGTCTGGAGGGAAAGGTCTGAGACAAAAGGGAGAGAAAGCATCAGTTTTCTTGTTTGGAAGTGAGAGGGGAAAAATCAGAAAAGGTAGAATTTTAAGGAAACAAATTCTAAGACACATCATTTTCTGTATATAAAGAAAACACACCTTTATCAATGAAATACACACACACACACACACGTTTTCTTAATCTTTGCCAGCATGTTAATTAGCACTGAAATTTGCAGGTAACTTTTGTTCTAGATGAGAAATTTCTCGGTGTCCTAATTCTCCAAATCGGCTTCTGAACCCCTAACTTGTACAGACCAGTATGACAGCATAATTGGTAAGTAGCATTTTGCATTTTACTTAAAACACTGACTGTTTATTATTTTCATAATAAGGATAAAACTAAAGGCTTGATTAGTGAGACAATTTAACTTGCAGAGAGATTGAAGAAGTGGGTTCATATTCACGAGTAGTGAACATAAGCTGTTTATAGTCCCTTCATTAATAAAAATAAGAATAATTATTTACTCTCAAATATTTTATGGTTCCTTAGGCAGTATTTGAGTAGACACACCTGTAAAAAACATGGTAATCTATTTGATCTGATCTGATCTGAAATGATACCCAATTATACTGCTGTCCCACTCAAATGCTAAAATGTCAAACTGAATTCTTTTAAGATAAAAGAAAATTGTGACAGTCATTATCATTTTGAAATAAGACCCAGGCATAGATTTATGGTGAAAAGGAGAACCATTAAGTAGATGAGATCAGTGGATGTCAAGCACACAAAGGATTCTAGTGGCATCTCAAGAAAGAGTGACTTCAACTCTAGACATAAAGATTTATAAATGTAATCTAAAAGGTTTCTCATCTAATTGTTGAAAAAAACTAAAAGCCTTGACTGAGATAAATGTTAAAAGAGATAAGTTACAAAATGTCCTTTTGTTACTACATGACTGTTGATATCTTATTTTCTTTCAGTTTCTTTATTTTTAAGTGATGTTTTAAATTTTATTGATTCCTGAGTTTAAGTTATGTATAAAATATGTACTTATACTCCCAGTCTGTCAGCATCTCACTAGTTTTCAATTTTCATTACGACCATTTAGAAATAATTTTAAAATTAATAAGATCTGATGACTATTATTATCTAATATGCCTTCTGTATGTAAATTATAATAGGTTCTTCCTATTACAATTTAAAATTATTTGGATGTGAAGTGTCCTTGATGTTGTAGATCGTAAATTAGCTGCAAAGAGGTTTCCAGAATAAGAATAAGTGTGATTATTTTAATTAATATAAGATTTATTGAAAACTAGAGAAAACTTTATGGGAATTGTTTTAGTTTATCTTCTAGACAAAATAAAATAAGGGATTAGAGTAATACACTAAGGCAGAGAAATATATGCTCCAATATAGATGCGTTAAATCCGTAAGAAGAATATTGAAGAAACATGGTACACTGTTTTCTCTTCCACTGTGCTTAATATTTCCAGCCATACTGGACTTACATGAAAAAAACTGGGGAAAGTGATGAATATTTTGTTAATTTGTTTTCCTGAAATTATGAGTCTCCAACTCAGAAAACTAAAAGATCTAAGATGGCTATTTTTATATTATTTTTGTCTGCATTGATGAGTTTCATTTATGGCTTATACTATAATTAATGGTGGAAGCAAAACTTTAGTAGGTTCTAATTACCTCGATGAGTTTCTCTTACTCTTTGGACCTATTTTGTTCTTTTTTTTCCTGCTTTTTATATGTGTAATCATCAGATAAAACTTGTATGAATTTAAAGTATTCTTGGGGGCTGGAGAGATGGCTCAGCGGTTAAGAGCATTGCCTGCTCTTCCAAAGGTCCTGAGTTCAATTCCCAGCAACCACATGGTGGCTCACAACCATCTGAAATGAGGTCTGGTACCCTCTTCTGGTCTTCAGGCATACACGCAGAAAGAATATTGTATACATAATAAATAAATATTAAAAAAAATAAAGTATTCAGACATGCCTGCTCTAAAGACATAACCATGTCCTGTTCTTGAGCACATAATAATACAGTTTGACTCATAGAAAATTTTAAATATCTACCACCACTAATGTATTAAAGCAACTCTACACATCAGGTCTCCCTAAGTTTCTCATCAGGTGTTTGAAAAATTACACTTTTAAACTAATATCTGCCAATTTCCAAATCGGTGGCAATCACATGCCAGTTTCTCTGATTCTGTGAGTTTAACCTAGGTTCCAACTGCATCTAAAATACCACAACAGCATCTTCCCACATCATATATATGACATAGTCATTCATTGTCATATTGTTTCAATGGTGCTATTTTCTTTCTTTTGACCATTGATTACAGTATGTATGTGTGACTCATGTGTGATGTATCATTTGTAATTTTTTAATAAAATTAATTCTTGTACTATGTTTTATAAGTATAAGTAGAAGAAAACAGTGAGATAAATGCACCGATGCTAAATATGCACCCTCTCCACATTTCCTCCACCTATATAAGCTTTGCATAAGTGTGGAATGTTGATAAACCTGAACAGTAATTAGGAGAGAGTGGTATTACCAATAATGACAACACTATATGTAAATGGAAAAATGATCTTCATCCATTCACCAACTGATGGAATATTTTCATTTATTACATATGTTGACTTTTAAAATCAGGGTTTCTCAACCTGTGGGTTGTGACGCCTTTGACAAACCCATGTTTCCAATAATATTTACATTAGGATTCATAAAGTAGAAAAATTAAAGTCATGAAGTAACAGCAAAATTATTTTATTCTTTGGGGTTATCACAAAATAAGGATCTGTTTAAAGGGCTGTGACATTAGGAGAGTTGAGAACCACTGTTTTAAATGTTTTTGTAATGAACAGCAATGTATTACTATTTATTTTAATTTTTTGATTATTTCACATATGTATACTTTGATAGATTTCTAGATCTAAGTAACTACATAGTCTATACACAAGTGCCAAAAGTCAGTTTAGGAGACATGCTCCAACCCTGTCTCATAAAACCAGAGAGAGAGAGAGAGAGAGAGAGAGAGAGAGAGAGAGAGAGAGAGAGAGAGATCATAGAGCTGCTCAAGATTTTAGTGATATGACTATACATTTTTTCATTTTGTCTAGTCAATTTTATATTTGAAGTATCTGTGTTACCCGGCATATCATTCCACATAATTTTGGGAATTTACCAGTAGATAATTGCAAGATTTTCCCCATATGGCACTTTGTCATTGTTTTCAGAACGTGTTTTATGCTTGGTTATATTAAGATTGCACTCAATGATGAATGTATTTCTTAATGTGTTATTGATACCCCATTCATAGGTTTTAGAAACTATAGATAGGCTACAAGTAGTTATTCCTACTCTTTCAATAATAAAAGGATGAATAACTTAACTACTTTGAATAAAAACAGTGCAGAATACTTCCTTTTGTGCTTTTTGGAAAAGTTGAATAATTAACAGAAACACTCTGCTTAGCAGTCAAATATATATGATTATATAGAAGAACTCAATTCAACAATGTGTTTTGGGAGTATGTTTTAAGGAAAGGATCACACTTTTTCTTTATTAAAAATTTCCGCCTCCTCCCTGCCTCCCTTTTCCCTCCCCTTCCCCCCACTCCCCATGTCCCTACCCCTCCCTCTCCAGTCCAAAGAGCAGTCAGGGTTCCCTGCCCTGTGGGCAGTCCAAGGTCCTCCTCCCTCCATCCAGGTCTAGGAAGGTGAGCATCCAAACCAGTTAGGCTCCCACAAAGCCAGTACATGAAGAAGGATCAAAACCCAGTGACATTGTCCTTGGCTTCTCAGCAGCCCTCATTGTCCACCATATTCAGAGAGTCAGGTTTTATCCCATGCATTTTCAGTCCCAGGCCAGCTGGCCTTGGTGATCTCCCAATAGACCCAGCAATACCACTCTTGGGAATGTACCCAAGAGATGCCCTATCATACTACAAAAGTATTTGTTCAACTATGTTCATAGCAGCATTATTTGTAATACACACTTTTCTACCAACAGTTTATAATTGTGCTCAGAGTGGAATGTAATTTATTGTCATGATTCTTTACATACATTGAGCACCACACTTATGAATTCAGTTCCTGAATACACGTAAGAGAAAAAAATGTAATCAAAGTTCCACATTGTGTAATGCTCCCTAGTTAGGTGGAGAATGTGTTCCTATTAAGTCAAAGGTCAATTATTTCTTCTATGATGTGGTAAACAAGTGCTATTTGTTTGTTTAACTACTGCTTAAGATGAGATATTCCTTCCTTTATTGATAGAAATGTCATTTGTCATCTCCCTCAAACTTCTGGGACTACAGCAACTGCCGCTGTTCAGACACATCATCTGGCTGGAAACCTGAGAAGCAGACTTGATCAGGCTATGACATCTGCAACTGAAAGTTTTAAATCATTCCAAAGACATTAGCTGCCTTGCCAGGTCTTTCTCCAAAACAAATATCCACAAGACATAATAATTGTTAAACATGAAAGAAATGCTTGATATTAGAAAGAATGTTGCTCCTATGTAAAATAATAAGATATAGTTAAAACTAATGCCAACACCCTCAATATACTCTACAAAGGCATGAAGACATGCTCTCAAAATTAGAGACATAGAGCAAATTAGCTGATTTCATAACCCCTTGTTTTCTTGTCTCCTATACTTTACCAGTCCTCTGGTTATCCTGTTTTATTTTGATGTTTACCTATCCCTTGCCTTATTCAGTTCTTCCTGCAACAGTTCACTACTATTGCTAAAATTACCAACAATCAAATCATGGTTCACTACCAGGGTCTGGACCTTTCTGGCACAGGCAACAGATTCCTCAAAGCTTACAGTGATACCTCTTCTTTAAAAAATAAAACAGGGAGAGATGCTGGAAGATTTTTGCTGACTGGTAGAGGTCATCGTCTCCATATGACCTGGCTGCTTATCTAAATACCTTGATAATATGGGGCTGCCTTTTTCCAGCAGAACTTCATGCCATTACCTGTCCTCATCTGGGGAAAATCCTTGGGCCTAAAGGACTGACATTATCTGAAAGCTATTTCTAAACCAGATGTCTGCCTCTAAACAAGATGTCTGGCTTATCCTTTGCTTCATAGATCCATTATAAAAGGTTCCCTTGCTGCACATATGATAGTTAAGACTTTTTTTAGAAGCCTTATGATGAGAGCATAGCACTTGATGCAAATTCTGGTTTGTCCCCAGGCTCCCCAGTTCTATATATTATTTATACTCAGGAAGAAAGTTGAACTGCTTCACCCAAGAATGTCTTTCAGACAACTGTCTCCATTTGTGATCAAGGGCCACATACAAAGCTTTCTGTGACCACTGCTGACTCTTGCCTTCTCAACCTGGTGGTCAACAAATCAAGAGGGAATGAGGAGACTCTACATTTTTGTTTATTATATTATTTTTTGTGTTGTGGCTCTGTTTGTTTTCTACTTACAGCATAGTGACATTCAGCAATAGTAGAGAATGTTCACTCATTTTTCTAAGAGTAAGGCAGCTGTGACATATTTTATTTGAAAAGACATAAGTGTGAGACAAATTTTGTTTTGCTGCACTGTACAGCGCTGTGGGTCATTAGTCTAGTGTTAGGGATCAACCATGCATATCATCAACAGAAGAGACAAGGTAAGTCGTCAATCACTACATGATTTTTTAAAATGCTAAAGCAACATTTATAGTAGATGACAATGTTGTGTAATAGATGGGACATATCTAAATTTATGGCATAATGTTTAATGTAAAAATCATAGCAAGATTCAAAACATCAATTTTTTGTCCTGTATCTCACTATCACAAGAATATCATTTCTTCCTGACTAATACTTGTTAGCCTATATATTTCAAAAGAAAATAGGCCATGATTAAAGCTAAATAAAGCTGGGGCAAAAATTCATTTGTACAATTTATTTACAAAATTACTCTAAATAATCTAAAAATATATTAATAACCAAATTAATTTAATGCAGATCACATTTTAATCACCAAAGTATAAGTAAAGTCATATAAAGGATAAAATTTTATAGTTATCATCCCAAAGTGTGAACCACTCCCTATAAAATGGTACATAGACATATAATTTATTTTCAATTCATTTGCACACTGTATTGCATCATTTGCTCTCTGGGACCATTTCATGTACGGCTTCAATCGCTGAGTGTATGAATTATTGGATACTCTCTGTAGTTATGCTATTACAGAATACCAATTCAGAAGTGCAACCCCCCGGCCTTTTAAAATTCAGTCTTTATCTAGTAATATGTATCTACAGTTCTCCTTTCCTGTTGGTGGTTTTATTGCTAACTTAATTATAGTTTCAACTGATACCACATCCACAGGTTCCAAGTTTATTTATTCATCAACTGAACATTCCACTGGTTGTTCACAATTTTACAGAATTAAAAATGAATTCGTTATATGCATCTGCCTAAAGGGCTATTTTGGATGAAAGTTTTCAATTCTCTTGAGTATATAGCAAGGATTTATGTTACCACAAATGTATTTCAAAATTATTTGCAAAAATGCTTATAATTAATATGGTTTTTGTAGTCTACAAATGGTTAATTCAAAGTATGTGAAGTTTTTCTTAAATTAATTTTATTTTTACCCCAATTTGGCTCATGATTCTGATCTCACCTGGATAATAAATGTGACACTTGAAGCCCTTGTGAATTTATATTTCTCCCTAAAGTAGCAGTTTGCTACAGAATTGCTTTGCTTACAAGAACACAACATATGGTTAGTACTTTACCATGTCACTATGTTATAAATCTGATGCACTTGAGAAAAAACTATATCAGAATTACTGTTCTAGTTACTTTTATTATTAATGTTATTTTTAATGTTTTAGATAAATAAAATTCTTTTTTCATAAAACTTATAGTGACAAACTGATTTCATGTATTTAATCCATATTATTAAGTATATTTTAAAAATATTAAAAAAGACTAAAAGTTGGGTCACTTTTGTATTGTGATATTTGGTTGATATTTATGATAATTCCAAACAACACGATTTCTTTTATAAAAGTAATTCTCTTAAAATATTCACAATATACTCCATTTTTATTGGATTATTTGTTCTTTTGATGACCAATTTCTTGAGTTTTTGTTTATTTTGGAGATCAGCCTTCTGTCTGATGTGGGGTTGGTGAAAATCTTTTCCTATTTTGTAGGCTGCTGTTTTCTCTTATTAGCCATGTCCTTTCCTTTACAGAAGGTTCTTGGTTTCAAGAGGTCCCATTTATTTATTGTTTCAGTGTCTGTGTTACTGGGGTTATATTCAGGAAGTGGTCTCCTGTGCCAATATATTTAAGTATACTTTCCACTTTCTCTTCTGTGAGTTTCAGTGGGGTTGGAATTATGTTGAGGTCTTTGATCCATTTGGACTTGAGTTTTGTGCATGGTGATAGATATGGATCTATTTTCATTCTTCTACATGTTGATACCAGTTATGCCAGCACCATTTGTTGAATATGTTTTCTTTTTTCCATTTTATATTTTTTGCTTCTTTTTCTAAAATCAGGTATTTGTAGGTGTGTGGATTAATATCTGGGTCTTCAGTTTGATTTCATTGGTCCTCCTGTCTGTTTTTATGCCAATGCCAGTTTCAATACTGTAGCTCTGTAATAGAGTTTGAAGTTAGGGATTGAGATGCCTGCAGAAGTTTTTTTTTATTGATAAAAGAAGAATAAAGAAAAAAAAAACAAATTTCCACCTCCTCCCAGCCTCCCCTTTCCCTCCCCCTCCTCCCACTCTTCTCCCCCTCCTCCCACCCCTCTCCCCTTCCCCCCACTCCTCTCCCCCTCCCTCTCCAGTCCAAAGAGCAGTCAGGGTTCCCTGCCCTGTGGTAAGTCCTAGGTCCACCCCCTCTGTCCATATCTAGGAAGGTGAACATCCAAACTGGCTAGGCTCCCACCAAGCCAGCAGATTGCATAGGATCAAAACTGCGTGCCATTGTCCTTGGCGTCTCATCAGCCCTCATTGTTCGTCATGATCAGAGAGTTCAGTTTTATCCCATGCTTTTTTTGGTAATAGTTCAGCTGGCCTTGGTGAGCTCCCAGTAGATCAGCTCCGCTGTCTCAGTGGGTGGGTGCACCCCTCGTGGTCCCGACTTCTTTGCTTTTGTTCTCCCTCCTTCTGCTCCTCATTGGGACCTTGGGAGCTCAGTCCAGTGCTCCAGTGTGGGTCTCTGTCTCTATCTCCATCCATCACCAGATGAAGGTTCTGAGATGATATGCAAGATATTCGTCAGTATTGCGCTAGGATGGGGTCATTTCAGGTTCCCTATCCTCAGCTGCCCAAGGAACTAACTGGGGACCTCAGCTTGGGCACCTGGGAGCCCCTCTAGGGTCAATTCTCCTGCCCACCCTAAAGTGGGTCCCTTAACTAAGAATTGTGGTTCCGTGCTCCCCTATCCAACCTTCCTTTATCCCGCTCCTCCTGTTTCCCCGAGTCCCCCCTCCTTCCCTTCTACCTTTTCTCTCCCCATCTCCCCTTACCCCTTTCCCACCCCACCCCCAAGATCCCACTTATCTCCCCGGCAATTTTGTCTACTTCCCTTATCCAAGAGGATAACGATATGTTTTTCCTTGTGTTCACCTTCTTACTTAGCTTCTTTAGGTTCGCCAATTGTAGATTCTGTGACCCCTATTTATGGCTAGAAACCAATTATGAGTGAGTACATCCCATGTTCATCTTTTTGGGTCTGGGATACCTCACTCAGGATAGTGTTTTCTATTTCCATCCATTTGCATGCAAAATTCGAGAAGTCATTGTTTTTTACCGCAGCGTAGTACTCTAGTGTGTATATATTCCATACTTTCTTCATCCATTCTTCCATTGAAGGGCATCTAGGTTGTTTCCAGGTTCTGGCTATTACAAATAATACTGCTATGAACATAGTTGAACAAATGCTTTTGACATGTGATAGAGCATCTCTTGGGTAAATTCCCAAGAGTGGTATTGCTGGGTCCAGGGGTAGATTGATCCCGAATTTCCTGAGAAACCGAAACACTGACTTCCACAGTGGTTGCACAAGATTGCATTCCCACCAGCAATGGATGAGGGTACCCCTTCCTCCACAGCCTCTCCAGCAAAGGCTATCCTTGGTGTTTTTGACTTTAGCCATTCTGACAGGTGTAAGATGATATCTCAAAGTTGTTTTGATTTGCATTTCCCTGATTGCTAAGGAAATTGAGCACGATCTTAAGTATCTTTTGGCCATTTGAACTTCTTCTGTTGAGAATTCTCTGTTCAGTTCAGTGTCCCATTTTTTAATTGGGTTAATTAGCATTTTAAAGTCTAGTTTCTTGAGTTCTCTATATATTTTGGAGATCAGACCTTTGTCTGTTGCGGGGTTGGTGAAGATCTTCTCCCAGTCAGTAGGTTGCCTTTGTGTCTTAGTGACAGTGTCCTTTGCTTTACAGAAGCTTCTCAGTTTTAGTAGGTCCCATTTATTCAATGTTGCCCTTAATGCCTGTGCTTCTGGGGTTATACCTAAGAAGCGATCACCTGTGCCCATCTGTTGTAGGGTATTTCCCACTTTCTCTTCTATCAGGTTCAGTGTTTTCGGGCTGATAATGAGGTCTTTAATCCATTTGGACTTGAGTTTTGTGCACGGTGATAGATATGGGTCTATTTTCATTCTTCTACAGGTTGACATCCAGTTGTGCCAGCACCATTTGTTGAAGATGCTTTCTTTCTTCCATTGTATACTTTTAGCTCCACACGACAATCTATCAATGTAATCCAACATATAAATAAACTGAAAGAAAAAAACCATATGATCATTTCATTAGATGCTGAAAAAGCATTCGACAAAATTCAACATCCATTTATGTTAAAAGTCTTGGAGAGATTAGGGATACAAGGGTCATACCTAAATATAATAAAAGCTATATACAGCAAGCCAACAGCTAACATCAAATTAAACGGAGAGAAACTCAAAGCCATCCCGCTTAACTCAGGAACACGACAAGGCTGTCCACTTTCGCCATACCTCTTCAATATAGTGCTGGAGTTCTAGCAATAGCAATAAGACAACATAATGGGATCAAGGGGATTCGAATTGGAAAGGAAGAAGTTAAACTTTCGTTATTCGCAGATGATATGATAGTGTACATAAGCGACCCCCAAAACTCCACCAAAGAACTTTTACAGCTGATAAACAGCTTTAGTAATGTGGCAGGATACAAGATCAACTCCAAAAAATCAGTCGCCCTCTTATACACAAAGGATATGGAAGCAGAGAGGGAAATCAGAGAAGCTTCTCCATTCACAATAGCCACAAACAGCATAAAATATCTTGGAGTAAATCTAACCACGGAAGTGAAAGATCTATTTGACAAGAACTTTAAGGCATTGAAGAAAAAAATTGATGAGGATACCAAAAAATGGATGGACATCCCTTGCTCTTGGATTGGGAGGATCAACATAGTAAAAATGGCAATTCTACCAAAGGCAATTTATAGATTCAATGCAATCCCCATCAAGATCCCATCAAAATTCTTCACAGATCTGGAGAGGACAATAATCAACTTTATATGGAAAAACAAAAAACCCAGGATAGCCAAAACAATCCTATACAATAAAGGATCTTCTGGAGGCATTACCATCCCTGACTTCAAACTCTATTACAGAGCTACAGTAATGAAAACAGGGTGGTACTGGCATAAAAACAGAAAAGTCGACCAATGGAATCGTATAGAAGACCCGGATTTTACCCCACAAACCTATGAACACCTCATTTTCGATAAAGAAGTTTTTTTTTATTGTATGGGATTGTTTTGGCTATCCTGGGTTTTTTGCTTTTCCATATGAAGTTGAGTACTATTTCTTTGAGGTCTGTGAAGAATTTTGCTGGAATTTTGACCGGAATTACATTGTATCTGTAGATTGCATTTTATAAGATTGCCATTTTTACTGTGTTAATTCTGCCTACCCAAAAGCATGGTGGTCTTACCATTTTATTGTGTCCTCTTCAATTTCTTTCTTCAGAGATTTAAAGTTCTTGTCATAGAGGTTTTCCACTTGTTTGATTAGAGTTATTCCTAGATATTTTATGATATGTGTGGCTATTGAGAAGGTTGCTATTTCTCTGATTTCTTTCTCAGCATATTTATCAACTGTGTAAAGGAGGGCTACGTTTCTTTTTTTTTTTTGAGTCAATCTTGTATCTTGCTACATTACTGAAAGTGTTTATGAATTGTAGAAGTTTCTCAGTAGAATTTTTGGAGCCGCTTATGTAAACTTCACATCATCAACAGATAGTGAGAATTTGACTTCTTCTTTTCTGAATTGTATCCCCTTGTTCTCCTTTTGTTGTCTTATTGCTCTAACTAGAACCTCCAGAAATACATTGAATAGATATGGAGTGTAGACAACCTTGTCTTGTTCTTGATTTCAGTGGGTTCACTGTGAGTTTCTCTCCATTTAGTTTGATGTTGGCTGTTGGTTTGCTGTATACTGCCTTTGTTAGAGGACTCTCAACAGAGGAATCTAAAATGGCTGAGAGAAACTTAAAGAAATGCTCAACATTCTTTGCCATCAGAGAAATGTGAATCTTAACTCTAAAATTCCATCTTACACATGTAAGAATGGCCGAGATCAACAACACTGATGACAACTTATGCTGGAGAAGATGTGAGGTAAAGGGAACACTTCTGCATTGCTGGTGGGAGTGAAAACTAGAAGAGCTCCTTTGGACATCAGTATGGTGATTTCTAAGAAAATTAGAAAACAACATTTTCCAAGACCCAGCAATATCACTTTTGGATATGTACTCAAAGGATGCTCAATCGTATTACAAGAATATGTGCTTTACTAGAGCAGCATTGTTTGCTATAGGCAGAATCTGGAAACAACCTAAATGACCCTCAACTGAAGAATGTCCAGAAAATATCATATTGAGTGAAGTAAGCCAGACCAGAAAGACAAATATCATAAGTACTCCTTCATAAGTGGCTTTTAGACATAAAGCAAAAAAAAAAAAAAAGAACCCAAATAGCCTACAATTCACAATCCCAGAAAACCTAGACAACAATGAGGACCTTAAGAAAGAGATAAATGCATCTAATATATATGGGAAGTAGAAAAAAACAAGATCTCCTGAGCAAATTTGGAGGATGGAGACCATGGGAGAGGGTACAAAGAGAGAGGAGCAGAGAAAAATGTATAGTTCAATATAATCAATAATAAATGCAAAAATTACACTAAAATAAATACCACATGCACACATCTCTCTGCAGATTAAAATAGGTTGAAAAGCCAATATTTTTTTTTTAACTAAGGTACATTTTTTAAAGTGTAGCTATTGGAGTGAAGTATGCCTACTTAAGCCAAAGGAATATATACAAAATTGCTTCCTGTAATTTTTATACTGTTTAATATGAAGAATTTCTACATTTAATAACAATAGTTAAGTAATTGCATTTTAGCTTCATGGTAGGATCTATAACACAGAACAAAATCAATATAATAAATCACTTTTGTAAATTTCAACTATTTGATTATCTTAAGAGTTTCACAAGCGTAAAAACATACACATCAGTGTATTTCAATGCAGCACACTGATGCCTTTCTCCATCCTCTCTCTCTGGAGAGAATATACAGGAAAAAGTTTCTAGTTTTGTAAAATACAGTTTATGTTACTATGTGCATCGAACTTTCTGTGTAATAACAAAGCTTCTAGAACTGTCTAATTGTAACTTAGCAAAAGCTTGCCATTTGTTCTCTTTTGCCCCTCCGTTTTCTGTCCCTTGGCTCTGTTAATCCTTCTACAGTAATACATGTTAACGAGGAGATTTTAGAGGACTTTTGCTTTTTAGATTCTCATCAGCATTTCTCATCTTACACTTCCTGAAAAGAGCCTCTACAATGTGATGCTATCTCATTTTCATTCTGATGTACATTTTCAGATAACTATTGATAGTTTTTATTTAACATATTGCTGATGTTTATATGTTGTGTTACTATGGTTTCTGTTGAGATGATTTAGTTTATTATATTTTACCTATATTAAATACTTATTAACTGATTAATTTTGAATTATTGGCTCCTGTTTTGTTGATTTCCTTTTAATTTTAATGATGTTTTAATAATATTGATAGTAAGCAATGAGTTAATAACAATGAATTAATAACTAATTTTCAATAAAATATAAGTTGATTTCTGAGGATTTTTAAAATACAGTTTTCCAGGGTGCTCTCAGTTCTTTTCTTTAGCTTATGATAAGCTAATCTTTATGCTAGGGAGTTATTATCAAATTTTCACTGTGGTAGGCATGGAAGTGCTTGTGCTAACAGATAAGTGCTAGGCGACCCCAGGATGATGCACACACAAGGCTTTTCCCATTATCTGCCCAGAATGGTTTTTTTTTGTTTGTTTGTTTTATTCAGGAACTAGTTCCTGTAGACCTTGAACTCAAAGAGATCCACCTGCCTCTACCTCCCAAGTGCTGGAATTAAAGGCACATGCCACCACACCTGGCTCTTTGAGCAGTATGTTTTTAGCAGATATGTTAGGAATCTAGTGATCTTTGCACCTGGTCCTCCTCCAGGATCTTTTCATGAGCTTCTGTTTATCTACAGAAGATCTTTATTACCAGCTTGTTTGTTTTTTGTTTTTATGCTTGTCTGTTTGTTTTTCAGGCAAACTATAGCTCCCAGCTTATGAAAAGTGTCACAGGTACTTTAGATATAATGTTTAATCTTTATTCATCTTTATTTGTTTTTCAAGGAGATTTATGTATGCTTTAATGTGCTCATGAAATTGAGGTGAATATCGCCAGGAATGTACTGTATTTAAAAATGCTTGGAATAAATTACTTATGATCAGAGTCCTAAAGTTTGAACTAACAGTGTCTCTTTAATCCTGTTGAACAAAACTGCCTTCCTGCCTTTCATAGATTCTTATTCTGTAAGCCATGGTGGTCACAATGAATCCCGCAATACACAGGATCAATCCAACAAAAGTTCTAGCATAGTTTGCAGAGGTACTCTGCAAACATAGGCTTAAGAAATGAAAGATAGTTATTTTTAAAAAGATATAAGGCTCTAAGGGGAATATGTGGAGTAGAATATCAGTGCATTTGGGGAAATGCAGAGGTATTTTATTGTATATATTACGAAATGCTCAAGAAATACAGATCAAATAAAACAAAACATTCATTTTTGCACAAAACTATGACTTCTAAATATCTGACTTTTGAATGTTGCTTCGTGTTTTCAATTATTTTGTTATATTCTGTAAACTAGTATTCTTTACCTTGCTCTTGATGCAGTTTTTATTTTTTACTATTTCATAGTTACTTCCTTTTCTTCTTATAGATGATGATTACAGGGAGTTTTTTTACTCTTATCTTTAAATTTGCTCATGTAAATAATGTTATGCTGTCTGCTTTTCTTATTTTTTCTATTTTAAACAGATCAGTCATTAGGTGTACTAGTGTGTGTTGCCTTAGTCTGTTTTTTAGATTTATAATTTCCACTATTTTTGTAAGGTTCAGTATCACTTCCTTAAACCATTTTTCTTCTCTTTATATGAGGACTTCAACTTCTGATATACTTAGCTACTGGGAGTTTCTCCAAAGCTCACTAGCAATCATGTTTTGGATGGTTTGCTTTAGTGTGTTTCTTTCAACTTACACAGAAATTACTTTAGAAAAATATTTTTTGTCCTTTCTTTTCCATTTTTAGTCATCTTTTCCCCGCAGTTTCTCATCCATTTTAATCACATAAAACACTTTTATTTTATATTCTCCTTGACATATATAGAGTTTAATTTGAGATCTTTAAATATATGTTACTTTATCTCCATCTCTTGCTTATGGAGTCTTCTAATCGATTTCCTATGGCTGAATTTCCTTTCCAGATCTAACTTAATAAGCCCTATTTAGGACATATTTTTCATCTGTGACAAATATGGGAAAGAAACAATTTAGAAGCGGCAGGGTTTGTTTCCATTCAAGGTTTTAGGATTTTTCTGTGTATGCTCACTCAATTCCTTGTCCCCTGCTCTATGGAGGCAGTATACCTTGAAAGGTCACATGGGGCTCAGCAAGCTTTCTTAACTCATTGTACTGGGGAGTCAGAAAGATGGAGAGGAAAAGTCGGCAATGAAGATATCCCTGGTGCATGAACTGGCTTTTGAAGAATATTCCCTGTGGTGGGATGCCTTGCTCAGTCTTGATACATGGGGGAGGGGCCTGGTCCTGTCTCAACTGAAATTAACAGACTTAATTGTAGACTCCCCATGGGAGGGCTTACCTTTTTAGAGGGTTAGAGGGGATGGGTATTGGGGGTGTGGGCAGAGGTAGTGGTCAAAGGTATGGGAGGGAAATTTGAGAAATTTTATTCACATACAAATGTAGGTAAAATGAATACATTTTAAAATAAAGATGCAGTCTTTGACGACAGCTTCTCCTCACAGTGCTCGACAGCTTCTCCTCACGGTGCTCTGCTCCCTACCCTATCACCAACTCTCAAGAAAGCCTTCAAATTGTCAGTCTCTTAAAATTTTGTGCATAGTCTAAGAGGAGTTCTTTTCTCAGTCCCTCCTTAATTGTCTTCCTCTGAAAACACTTCTGCTAGGAAGCAGACATTCAATAGGTACATATCCACAGGAAGAAAAAACTTAGGGATCCAAACCTCAACCCATCACAAAGCATCTTTTTCTATTTTCTTCATAGAATAAAAACTCCAAGTTCTTATCAAAATTTATACTATACACTATTGACTCCTGCCCTAGCTTTCAAATTGATATATGCTATAGGTTTTAGTGAGGAGATATCTCATTACACTTCACTCCAGTTTATAGTTCACTCATAAAATCTGAGGACGGTTTACAAAGAAATGTAAAGACCATCTACAACCCAAAAGAAAAATTCCATTCATTTTTAAGTATTGATCTATTTCTTTCCATGACACTGTGGTTCCTGATGCTTCAAAGTCCTAAAACATTACTGCCTAAAGTTGCTAGTACAGATAACAATACTCAGAATTATTTAATAGTTATTCATTTATTTTTGGGTTACCAATTTTATATAGAAAATATTCATATCACTTTTATAACTGATGTTTGAATTTCAGTATGAAGTGAAGAACAAACTTGTTCAAGAGTATATGAATCTACTAACTCTGTTTCCACACCTGTATTAAGCATTAGTGATGTATTGTAATACTGTATGATTAATGTGGAGAGCGATGACTATAATTCAGTATATGACTAAATTATTTATTATAGAAATGATTGAATACATGAGTGTTTAATACATTAAATCTCTCCATAAGAGTTAGGGTTAAATTTTCACTCTTTTGAACTAATAGATGTCATGACTCAAATGGACTTAACAGACATCTATAGAACATTTGACCCAAACACAGAAGAATATATCTTCTCAGCACCTCATGGAAATGTCTCTAAAATTAACCGCATACTAAGTAACAAAGCAAATCTCCACAGATAACAAAAATTTGGAGTAACCCCCTGTATCTTATTGATTTACCATGATTTAAAGTTAGAATTTAATAAAATTACTACTCTCAGAAAGCCTACAAACTCATGGAAATTAAACAGAAAACTATTGAACCATGTCTGGGTCAATATATAAAGAAAGAGAGAAATTAATGACTTCCTGCAATTCAACAAAATGAAGGCAAAGCTTTGGGACACGAAGAAAGCAGTGCTAAGAGGAGAGTTCATAGCACTGAGTGCCCACATAAAGAAAGTGGAAAAACTCACACTAGTGACGTAACAGCACACCTGAAAGCTCTAGAACCAAATGAAGCAGACTCACCCAGGAGAAGTGGAAGACAGGAAATAAATTGAGGGCTGAAATCAATAAAATAGAAACAAAGAAAACAATACAAAGAATGAGACAAAGAGATGGTTCTTTGAGAAAATCAATGAGACAGACAAACCCTTATCAATAATAATCAAAAGACAGAGAGAGACCAGACCATCCAAATTAAGAAAATCAGAAATGAAAAGGGGGAAATAAAAACAGACACCAAGAAAATGCAGAGAATAATTAGATCATACTACAAAAACCTGTACTACACAAAATTGGAAAATGTAAAAAAAAATGGATAATTTTCAGGATAGATACCAAATACCAAAATTAAATAAAGACCAGGTGAAGAATTTAAATAGACCTACAAATTGCAAAGAAATAGAAGCCTTCAAACTAATAAAAGCCCAGAACCAGATGGTTTTAGTGGAGAATTCTACAAGATCTTCCAAGAAGAGATAATACTTATATTTCTTAAAGTGCTCCACATAATAAAAGCAGAAGAAACATTGTGAAACTATGTTTATGAGGCTACAGTTACCCGATAGTGAAACCTCATTAAGACTCAACCAAGAAAGGGAATTACAGACCAATTTCACTCATGAACATAGATACAAAAATACTCAATAAAATAATGGCAAACTGAATCCAAGAATACATCAGAAAAATCATCCACCATGATGAAGTTGGCTTTATCTCTGATATGCAAGGATGGCTCAACTATGAAATCTATCAATATAATCCATCATATAAATAAATTGAAAGAAAAAATCCATATTATCATCACCACTAGATACTGAAAAAGCATTTGACAAAATTCAAAACCACTTAATCATAAAGGTTTTGGAGCGATCAGGGGTACAAGGAACATGTCTAAACATAATAAAAGTATTATACAACAAGCCAACAGCCAAAATAAAATTAAATGGAGAGAAACTCAAAGCGATTCCACTAAAATCAGGAACATAAAAGCACTATCCACTCTCTCTAAATCTTTTCAATGTAGTTCTAGAAGTTCTGGATATAGCAATAGGACAACAAAAGGAGAAAAGGGATTCAAATTGGAAAGGAAGAAGTCTTACTTTTGTTTTTGCAGATAATATGATGGTATATATATAAGTGACCCCAAAAACTCTACCATAGAACTCTTTCAGCTGATAAATGCCTTCAGTAATTTCACAGGATCCAAGATCAACTCCGAAAACTCATTAACTTCTTATATACAAATGATAAAGAAGCTGAGAAAGTAATCAGAGAAACGTCACATTTCACAATAGTCACAAACAACATAAAATATCTTGAGGTAACATTAACTAAAGAAATGAAAGACCTGTTTAACAAGAACGTTAAGTCTTTGAAGAAAAAAATTGAAGAAGTTAACAGAAAATGGAAAGATTTTCCATGGTCTTGGATAGGTAGGATCAGTAAAATAAAAATGACAATTTTACCAGAAGCAGTTTATAGATTTAATGTAATCCTCATCAAAATCTCAACACAATTCTTCACTACCTTGAAAGAAAAATAATCAACTTCATATGGGGGAAAAACAGAATAGCCATAACAATACTGTACATTAAAGCAGCTTCTGAAAGAATCACATCCCTGATATCAAGCTGTATTGTAGAGCTACAATAATGAAAACAGCTTGGTATTGTCATAATAAAGACAGGTTGACCAATGGAATTGAATCTAGGACCCAGACATTAATCCACAGAGCTACAAACACCTGACTTTTGACAAAGAAGCTAAAACTATACTATGGAAAACAGAAAGCATCTACAACAAATGATGCTGGCATAACTGGTTGTCAACATGTAGAAAAAAATGAAAAATTCTATCCCAATCACAAGACTCAAGTCCACATGTATCAAAGACCTCAATATAAATCTGACCACACTAAACCTGATAGAAGAAAAAGTGGGAAGTAGCCTTCAATGCATGGCACAGGAGACCAATTCCTAAATATAGACCCAATATCACAGACACTGATACCCAACAGTAAATAAATGGGACCACCTGAAACTTAGAAGGTTCTGTAAAGCAAAGGACACAGTCAATAAGACAAAAAGGTAGTCTCTTGAATGGAAAAAGATATTTGCCAATCACACAGAGAAAGGACTGATCACTAAAATACATAAAAACTCAAAAATTACACATCAAAATTCCAAATAACCAAATTAAAAATGAAATACAGAACTAAACAGAATTCTCAACAGAAGACTCTCAAATGGCTGAAAGACACCAAAAGAAATGTTTAACATTCTTAACCATAAGGGAAATGCAAATCAAAATGACTCTGAGATACCATTTTACACCTGTCAGAATGGCTAAGATAAAAAACACCAATGATAGCTTATGCTGGAGAGGATATGGAGTTAGGGGAACCCTCATCCATTGCTGGTGGGAATGCAAACTTGTACAACCACTTTGGAAATCAGCATGGTGATTTCTCCTTGAAAATTATGAATCACTCTACCTCAGGATCCAGCAATACCACTTTTGGGCACATACCCAAAAGATGCTAAATCATAATACAAAGACATTTGTTTAACTATGTTCATAGCAGCATTACTTGTAATAGCCAGAACCTGGAAAGAACCTAGATGCCCCTAACCGAAGAATGGATAAAGAAAATGTGGCACATTTACACATTTACTCAGCAGTAAAAAAAGAAAAAAAATGACATGTTAAAATTTTCACGCAAATGGGTGGAACTGGAAAACACCATCCCGAGTGAGGTAACCCAAACCCAAAAAGATGAATATAGTATTAACTTACTCATAAGTCAGTACTAGCTTATAAACAAAGAATATTGAGCATATAGTTCATGATCCTAGAGAAGCTCAGTAAGAAGGTGAAACCTTAGGAAAACATATATAAATCCACTTGAAAAGTCAGACTAGACAAGATTGCATGAAAGAAATGGGAACATTAGGTGGGGGGAGAAAAGAGGAAGGAAGTGGAAGAGGATTGGAGACGGGAAGGGGTGAGGAACTTGAGGGAACAGGATAGTCGAGATGGAGGAAGGAAAAAGATGAGAGGCAGGAAAGAGATATCTTGATTGAGGGAACCATTATGGGGCTAGCAAAAAACCTAGAACTAGAGAAATTCTCAGGAATTCACAAGTATGACCTCAGCTAAGACTCTAAGCAAGAGAGGAGAGGATGCCTGAACTGGCCTTGCCCTGTAGTCAGACTGATAAATATCTTTAACATCACCATAGAACCTTCGTCCAACATCAGATGGAAACAGAGGCAGAAGTCCACATCAGAGCCTTAGACTGAGTTCCCAAGGTGCAGTTGAAGAGTGGAAGGAGTGAGAGAATCTGAGCAAGGAGGTCAAGGCCATGAGGGGTTTACCCACTGAGACAGTTTGCTGAGCTAATGGGAGCTCACAAACTCCAGTTGGACTGAGATGGAACAAGCATAGGTCCAAACTAATTTCTGTGAATGTGGTTGACAGCTGCATGGCTCAGGTAGACTGAGGGGACACGGGCAGTGTCACCAGGATTTATCCTAATGCTTGTAGTGGATTTTTGGGAACCTATTCTCTTTGGATGGATACCTTGCTCAACCTATATATAGTAGGGAGAGCCTTGGAACGTCCCAAAGCAATATTCCTTATCTGAGGAGTGGATTGGGAGTGTGGTTGGGAGGGAGTATATGGAGGGAACTAGAGGAGAGGAGTGATGGAGGAAGGTCATTGGCTAATAAAGGAACTGCCTCGGCCCATTCTCTTGGTTAGGACATAGGTAGGTGGAGTAAACAGAACAGAAAGCTGGGAGGAAGAGGAAGTGAGGTCAGACTCCATAGCTCTCCTCTCGGGAGCAGACACCTCAGAGAGAGACGCCATGCCCCGCTCCCAGGCAGACACACGTGATGAAGCTCCGACCTAGAATCTTCCCGGTAAGACCGGTGCTCACAGATTATTAGAGATGGGTTTATTGGGATATCAGAATTAGCCAGTAAGGGCTAGAGCTAAGGGCCAAGTAGTGATTAAAAGAATACAGTGTATGTGTAATTATTTTGGGGCATAAGCTAGCCGAGCAGGCGGCTGGGGTGTTGGGGACGCAGCCCCGCCGCCGCTTATTACTACAGAGGAGGGAGTGAGAACTTAGATTGGTATGTATAATGAAAAAAGATAATTTATTTTTAAAAAAAAATCATTTTTTTTCAGTAAGTGCCTTGGATTCTGTTTGTAATTTTTCTTCCTTTGGTCAGTATATGTGAGAGTTAAATAAAATCTTTATTATAAAATATTCAAAAGCAAGGCATATAAGACATAGTTATTAATCGAAAAAACTTTAAAGCAAATCTTTTTAGTCTATTTCTTTTTTCATCAGGATAAGTTCATAACTGTGGTTTTACTGAACTGTTTGCTGTTCTTGGGATGCTTAGGTAATGGATGGCTTGTTTGACTTTGGATATTTTTGTCTACAGTTTATGTCAAAGTAACTTTTTTGGGAAAGGGCTACCTTCCTGCTAATATATTAAGCCATATAAAATATTTTAAAAGATTATAAAATAATAGTCTTTGAACATAAGATATGAAAATTGGTTCACTAAAGTGACAAAGCACACTGGCATCCCTTAATGTCTTTGAAAATTCTGTATGTGTCTGTTCATCACAGCCTGTTAGAATCGGGGCCACATAATTCTTGAAATAAAGAGATATGACTAAATTTTCTTTATAGAATATGTATCATCTGTGCTAGATTACAAAACATCTCCTACTGTCACTTAGAATAAAATTTCTAATAGAATTTTAGGACAGAAATCCATATTCCTGTAAGGAATACAAGAATTTGAAAACTAATTTAAAAGATAAACAATCCAGCCAAGGAGCTGTCAAGATCGAAATCGTGAGTGATGCTTTTTCACGGAGAAACAAAATGACGTTTCATTACAAACTCTGTTTCTAGTTCTGTGACCTTTAGCAGCTTCTTCAATAACCTCAAAAGTTTAGAGGAGATGCCAGTATGCAAGCAAAGTCTGGACCAAACGCTGCATTGTAGAAAATGTGGGAAGTCTAATAAGGCCTTTCCATGATGCTGATGATTGCAATTATTGAATATTCAAATACAATTAGGTATCTATGTCATTTTGAGATATACAAGGTATGTAGAATATACACACAATATAAATATTTATAAACATATATATGCATTAAGATATATGTACATATATATGTGTATAAAGAAATACTCTGCAAAATAGCTTTAGCAATAGTGTATCCTAGATTTGCAATAAACAGTAGGAAGATTGATAGTTTAATAAAGCTTGAAAAGGATTTTTCTAACATTGTGCTTTTCATTGTTTTGTAAGTATATATGTCTATCATCTTTGTCATCTATTTATCTAATTAATTATGCATCCATCTGTCTTATTCAAGAGGCTGGTTAGTAAACTATCACAATACCGCCCTAGAATAACAACGCTGTGTATGTATTTGTTGAAATGGGCTTTATAATTCTAGAGCTGTACATGAATTTTCCTTCCCTTGAGGCTGTTCATATTTTAAATCTTTCAGCTTTAACTTTTCTTTTTTCTGTCATGGAGCTAAATAATAAGTCAGAGATGGCTGTTGTGGGACACACACTGTCTGCTGTGCCATTCAGTATGGGAAGGAAATCACCTGTGGCTAGTTTGAAGTTTGTTCCTGAAATAGATGGGAATCTGCCATCACCTGCCTGATGCAATAGAGGCCAAACAATCCCTTTTATCTCAGCCAGGCTAGCGGGGGAGCTTTTGTTTAATAGTGATGAAAAAAGATCCCAGGGTAAAAGCAAAATGGGTTCCCTGCAGAATCGAAGCCTCCAAATGGTCATAAAAAATGTATGCAGGCAAACATCATTTATACAGTATTGCTTTAGAGCAGATTACAGGGCTCATGTTGTGTGCCATAGACTCCATGGGGGAATTAGGTGGAAAATAGTTTCTACTTCCTTGGAAGTTGTGTCTGGAAAATATACCTAAAAGAGTTGCTAGAAGTAATCCCTGAACAGAGTTTGAAATCATGCTGCCTTAAAGAACAGCACATACAAAAGAATAAAAATTCAACACAATTTTCTACAGCATATTTACTTTATATAATAAAAAGTGGCTTTGTTTTATAAGCAAAGAACATAGATTTTCTAAAATTCTGTGATATATTATTTTGATTTAAAAATGCATTAAGCCATTTTCTTAAGAAAAATAACATGGAAAGGCTAAATATATGAAGTGTATTTCTGTCATCTTAGGAGATTCATTTCTACTTGGGACATTGAGTAAAGTGGAATATTGCTCTACAATTGTAGAACAATTTTACTGCTGAAATAAAATATAATCGGTTTTGTTTATGTGTGTGTATGTGTTTGTGTGCATGTTACTAGACGTATTTAGTCAAGAATAGTTTATAAAAATCATAGACAGCAAGAGGGTTGAAATTACACAAGGAAGGTAAAGCATTTCAATTCATTTTAAAAGGATACCTTTAGCAGTCGTGTATATTGGCCCATCCTTTATTTCCAGTACTTGTGAGACAGAGGAAGGAAGATAGCTAAAAGTTTGTGTAGTGAATTTTAGGCCTATCAGACTACATAGCAAGAAACTGTGTTTAAAAGAAAAAAATCAGAAAAAAAATCTTCTCTTTAAGACTGTCAATCTATCTCTAGCATCATCAGATCAGATCAGCATCATTATTATCAGCAAGAAATATTTTTCATTTTTTTACATCATGTTTTTCAGACAGACTGTTTTTCATGCTGATTATGATTATTACTGTACAAATTAAGCAATTAGTTTTGTCATACTGTCATAATGAGCTCTTAGAGAAGGATTTGATGAAGACACCAATTCATGACTGAATATTCCTAAATCTTTCATTGTCTTCATAATGTTTTGCTGTGGATCCCTGTATTTGTTCATTTTTACCATGCATAAGATTTTATGATATTAATGAATCATTATTTCAATTAAAATTATAATTTCAAATAATATTTGTTTATAATGGTAATCAATTTCTTTTTTCAAATAGTCAATGCTTTAATGAAAAATAAGATACATTTTAGAATTCTTTGATTTTTCAATAATTATTATTATTAATAATAACAAAAATGAATGCCTTTCTTAAACTTTATCAAGTTATCATCCTGTTCTATGGTTCTACGATATGTAACATTCTTTTTTTGTGTGTGAGACAGGGCTTTGTTTCATGGAGAGTGTGGGCCCTTTGTTCTGGCTGCCCAAACTAGCTTATACCTGAAATAATCACACAGAAACAGTATTAATTAAAACACTGCTTGGCCATTAGCTCTAGCCTCTTATTTGCTAACTTTCACATCTTGATTTAAACCATTTTTATTAATATATGTTCACTACGAGGTCATGGTTTACCGGGAAAATTTAGCATGTCTGCCCTGGCATCTCTATGGTGGCTCTCTCTCTCTGCTTTCTTCCTCCCATAATTTAGTTCTGTCTTCTCTGCCTACCTAATTTCTGCCCTCTCAGGTCAAAGCAGTTTCTTTTTTAATTAATGAAGGAAACACAAATACAGAAGGTCCTCCTACATCAGGGCTTCTTTGTGTAATAACCTATTCTGTCCTGAAATTTGCTTTCTAGATCAGACTGGCCTGAACTCATTGAGATCCTCCTGCCTCTGCTACCTGAGTGTTGGGATTAAAGGTGTGTGCCACCTCCACCCAGCTTGTTATGTAATATTCATGAACTGACACATAATCACAACAACTTTCCCCTACTATATCATAGATTGTATGGAATGCATGCAATTTCACAGGAAATTTTATAAATTTGTATTAAAAAATAGCTATTATCTAACTTTTCTGTAATCCATCAAGTTCATGTACTACTTTAAAATCCTACTAGTCAGTAACTATATGTAATAACAGTCATCTTTTTTGTCCTTTGAATCATAACATTTTCATGTAAAATTTCTCTGCTCTATGTTCATCTTTGATTTATTACAATATTGAGTGATTTAATATTAAGTTTGAAAAAGTGACATTTGAAAATGTCATTTTGCAAGAAAGGATGAGCAGGTGCAAACACAGCATGTGTACCTCAGTTTTTCCATTTTCTTCCCTCTTATTTATTTGTCATATTCACCGTTTTCCGACAAATATAGTAACTTGGGACCAGTAGTTGGTGTCAGGAAGAACCAAGTAAATTGCAGAGTAACTCTGTTTGTCATACATTCTCCTAATTATGTTATTATCCTGCCAAGGAAACTATTTGATGGAGACAGTCACTAGACTGCCTTTATCAAGGCCACTATGATTCCAAGACCATTCATGCTCTGTAGGAAACTATGTAAGTGTTGGAGTTCTTTCTGTGGAAGTCATTACTCACTTGGGGTGGCAAGTTATTTTTAAAATGTAGCAAACAGTCCACTTCTGCAGAAAACTTATAAGATCATCTGTGTTTAAGAAAACAGGTTTTAAACTTTTTGCATTAAATTTTGGTCGATACACACATCTAATTTATCAAAAATATAAATAATAAAATCCCAATATGGTTAAATAAATAGAATTGAATGTATTAAGTCAAGTGTGAATTTGAGAATTATATGATTAAAGCGATTTATGTAATATGCAACTATCTTTCTATAAAGAAACTGTAAACCCTTTTCTTCAATTATTAAAAACTCAACATTGGAAATTAACTGCTTTCTGTGTCTATGCTCAGGGCATAGAAAGAACCAAGAAATTGATGCTGGTAAGAAAGTAAGATCCTGTGGACTGGGTGGAGAGTTATAATCTTTTCAGTCAGCTGGTCATGACATGGTTGGTGTACTCATGAACTGACCACAGATAAGGTGAAGTTTCTTATAAACCCATTTTAAATTCTATCATAAATACAGTTGAGCTACTGAGCCTTCCTTAGTTGAAATGTTTGGCCAGTGATGACTTGTGGCATGGGATAGACTGCCTTCCAGCTGACACTGGCAAATTGCTCATGCCTAATGGATGACTCAACATTACATACATGTGAACTGCACTCATTTTACTCAGTAAGATAAAATAATAAAAATGATACTTAAAAAAATCATGAAATTGTGAGGAAGAAATTTTGGAGATACCTGTAGAAAATTGGAATAGTGAATAGATATTGAACATTACATGGATATATTATATACAATTTATTTTTTATTTTTTGAGACAGGGATTCTCTGTAGCTTTGCGGTGTAACCCGGAACTAGCTCTTGAAGATCAGGCTGTCCTCGAACTCACAGAGATCCACCTGCCTCTGCCTCCCAAGTGCTGGGATTAAAGGTTGCACCACAACTGCCTGGCCATGTATGTAATTTTAAAATAAAAAAAAATTAATAATAGTTGAAAACAACTTGTTCCAATACTTAGGGGACTTAAGAGGTGAGTGAACAGCCATGCAGCAGGACACCCCATTCTCTATGACCTCTACAGTGGGACAAAACCCCAAGCCCAACCCCCAACTCCCTAGGCTTTTCTAGCCAGCCAGTAGGGAGTTTCCTGTGGGTAGGCTCCCTCAAAACTCAAACACATCCAGTGGCCCATCCAAACTACTAGTTACCCCCTACCCCCAAACTCACCTATTCATCTGCAAAATCAGTGGAACTCTGAAACACAGCTTGTTCCAATACTGAGGGGACTTAAGAGATGAGTGAACAGAGAATCATTAAGTCATACTACAAAAACCTGTATTCCACAAAATGGGAAAATGTAAAAGAAATGGACAAATTTTTAGATAGTTACCTTATACCAAAATTACATCAAGACCAGGTAAGCAATTTAAATAGACCTATAACCTGTGAGGAAATAGAAGCTGTCATCAAAAACCTCCCAACCAAAAAAAAAAAAAAAGCCCAGGGTTTTAGTGAAGAATTCTACTAGAACTTCCAGAAGAGCTAAGACCTATATTCCTCAAAGTGTTCCACATAATAGAAACAGAAGGGACATTATCAAACTCTTTTTATGAGGCTACAGTTACCCTGATACCAAAACCACACAAAGACTAACCAGGAAAGAGAATTACAGAGCAACCTCACACTTGAACATGAATGCAAAATGAATGGAGCTAGAAAACATCATTTTGTGTGAGGTAACCAAGACACAGTAAGACAATTTTCACTTGTACTTACTTATAAGTTATTTTTAAACATAAAACAAAGAAAACCAGCCTACAAATCACAATCCTAGAGAATTTAGGCAATAATGAGGACACTAAGAGAGAGGTACATAGATCTAATCTACATGAGAAGTAGAAAAAGGCAGAATTTCATGTGTAAATTGGGAGCATGGCGACCTTGGAGGAGGGATAAAGTGTAGGAGAGAGGCAGTGAGGGGAGCAGAGAAAAATGTAGAGCTCAATAAAAATCAATAAAAAATTACTGCCAAACCGAATCCAAGAACACATCAAAAAAAAAAAAATCATCCACCGTGATAAAGTAGGCTTTATCTCAGAGATACGGGGCTGGTTCAACATATGAAAATCTAACATAATCCATCATATAAATAAACTGAAAGAAAAAAAAACACATGATAATTTCATTAGATGCTGAAAAAGCATTTGAAATGTCTATCACCCTTCATGATAAAGGTTTTGGAGAGATCAGAGGTACAATAAACATATCTAAATACAATAAAAGCAATATCCAGCAAGCTGACAGACAACAGCAAATTAAATGGAGAGAAACACATAGCTATTCCACTAAAATCAGGAACAAGACAAGGCTGTACACTCTCTACATATTTCTTCAACATAGATCTTGAAGTTTTAGCAATAGCAATACGACAACAAATGGAGATCAAAGGGATTCAAATTGGAAAGGAGGAAGGCAAACTTTCGTTATTTGCAAATGTTATGATAGTATATATGAGTGACCCTAAAAGCTCCACCAGAGAACCCCTACAGCTGAAAAAAGCCTTCAGTGATGTGGCAGGATACAAGAGCAACTCAAATAAGTCATAATCCCTCCTATACACAAATGATAAAGAAGCTGAGAGGGAAATCAGAGGAATATCACCTTTCACAACAGACACAAATAAATAAAATAACTTGGAGTAACACTAACCAAAGACGTGAAAGACCTATTTGACAAGAACTTTAAGTCTTTGAAGAAAAAAAAATTGAAGAAGATACCAGAAATTGGAAAGATATCCCATTGTCTTGGATAGGTTGGATCAACAGTAAAAATGGTAATCCTCCCAAAAGCAATCTATAGATTCAATGCAATCCCCATCAAAATCCCAGCACCATTCTTCAGACCTTGAAAGAACAATAATCAATTTCATATGGAAAAACAAAAAACAAACAAACAAAAAAACCCAGGATAGGCAAATCAATCCTGTACTATAAAGGAACTTCTGGAGGCATCACCACCCTTGACATCAGGCTCTATCATAAAGCTACAGCACTGAAAACAGCTTGGTATTGGCATAAAAACAGAGAGGCTGACAAATCGAATTGAAATGAAGACCTGGATATTAATCCACACACCTACAAACACCTGATTTTTGAGAAGCAGAAATTATACAATGGAAAAAAAAGAAAGTAGCTTCAACAAAGGGTGCTTGTATAACTGGATGTCAACATGTAGAAGAATGAAAATAGATCCATATGTATTGCCATGCACAAAACACAAGTCCATATAAATTAAAGACCTCAATATAAATCTGACCACACTGCGATGGAGGAAGTACAGAGATGAGAGCAAGGAAAGAAATATCTTGATTGAAGGAGTCATTATAGGGTTAGCAGAAACCTGGCTCTAGAGAAATTCCCAGGAATCCACAACGATGACCTAGGCTAAGACCTTAAGCAATAGAGGAGAGGGGACCAGATCTTGACTTGCCTTGTGGTCACACTGATGAATATCTTAAATATCATCATAAAACCTTTATTCAACAACTGATGGAAACAGAGGCAGAGACCTATATTGGGGCACTGGATTGAGCTCCCAAAGTGCACTTGAAGAGTGGACGGAATGAGAATATGAGCAAAGAGGTCCAGACCATGATGGGTTCACCCACTGAAAGTTTAACTTAGCTAATATGAGCTCACCAACTTCAGCTGGACTGGGAAGGAACAAGCATAGGATCAAATTAGTCCCTCTGAATGTGTGTGACAGTTGAATTGCTGGGGCAGACCGAGGGGACACTGGCAGAGTCACAAGGATATGTCCTTCTGCATGTCCTGGCTTTTTAGGATCCTCTTCTCTTTGGATATATACCATGCTCAACCTAGATACAGTATGGAGGACCTTGGACCTCCACAAAGCATTGTTTCTTACCCTCTCTGATGATTGGATGGGATGGGGTGGAAGAATGCGCGGAGGCAATGGGAAGAGGAGAGGGAGTGAGAACTTGGATTAGTATTTTTTTAAAAATCCAAGAAATAAAATAAAAACAGTTGAAAACAATTTCACTGAATTTAGACAACATATATTTAATTTACCTGATTTCAGTTAAGACCAGTACTATTAACACAATTTAAATAACTGTTTTACACACTACACTACATGATGTTGCCAATTAAATAGCTATCAAATGCTATGAAATAATGCTTTCTTAAATAAAACCTTATTGGCTTCCATAGCTGCGCTGTAGATTGAGCTTAAAATCCATAAACTTTCCCCTTTTCTTGACTGACAGAAAGCACAGTCCAGAAATTCATATTTTCCTTAATTCTTTTGGGTAACAATCTTGGCAACCAGAAAATCTTTGTAGAATCATATAGAATTGTTGCCTGTTCATATTTCTGTAGCAGATTTTAAGCTACCATTTTTTTCTTTTAAAGTTGAGTTATAATGTACTTTGTCATTTAGCTATGGTTTCTGCAAGTTACATATTTTTGTTATAAAAATCAAAATTGATTGTTTCAGTTCCAAAAATCTTTATTAACACATTGCATAAAATATTTCGCTTGGCCATTTCTTTAGTGGATGGTGCAAAGAAGCATACATTTTATGGGAAATTATGTTCTATAGCACTTTCTAAAGTTCCTGTAGATGAATTAAAATTATTAAGGAAGAAATGTTAAGAGCCCCGTTGTTCTTGGAGGTAACACAGGTTCACTTACTAGCACCTAAATAGTTGTTCTCAACCATCCTCAGCTTCAGTTTGAGAGCATGTGATGCCGATTTTAAAATTCTGCAAGCACCTATCATGCACATGGCTCAAATACTTACATGCAGATATATATACACACACAAAAAAAGCCCACAAATAACAAATACATTGCAGTGGCTAGAATAATGTGTAGCAATCATATATTGTGGTCATGGTCTAGAAACTGAACTCAGAATTCATTAGAAATATAAATATTATAGAATTGTAACAAAGCTAACTGGTTAAAAATATATAATTTTGTTTAAATAACTATTTTAGTGTGATTTATAATCATTCACAAGTAAGGAATATCGTTTTAGGACCTTTCAGCTAATTTCTTCTTTATATTAGGTTATTGCTATCCTTTACCAAGATTCAGTAGATATTGGAAACAGATTACTTCCCAAACAGAACAACTATCTTCAACATACATTATTTTTTTTTTTACTTAAGTGAAGTATGACTAGTGTTAGCTGTGGCTTTTCCAATATTTTTGTGGATGATGGATCTTCTCAATAAACATTCATTTCCTCTATAAGGTTTATTTGGGATGACTTTTATTACCCCACTTCTAGAAACCTTTCTCCTTTAAATATATATATATATATATATATATATATATATATATTGAATATAAATAAAAATTAATTGTAACTATAATTATATGTCACTTTTAATTGAAAATAGATTTTTTCATATAATATATTCTTAATATGGTTCTTCTCCATCTGCTCCCAGTTCCTCTCTACCTCTCATCTCATTTGGATCTATCCCCACTATTTCTTTCATAAAAATACAGAAAGGCACCTAAAGAAAAATAATAATTAAAATATAAAATAAGATAAAGTAAAAACAAACACATTGGAATAGGACAAAACAAAAAGAAGAAAAAAAAAGCCAAGAGTAAGTTCAAGAAACAGATATAGATGCAGAGACACACTGACCTGCATACTCAGGAATATCATAAAATATGCAAGAGAAAAGCTTAATGTAGAGGACAAAGAGGCCTGTGCACACTGACAGGCACTGGAGAAACCAGGAAAGTTAAACACACAGGTTACCTTGTAAATAGAATGAGGGAACTCTCGGGAGATGGAGTTTTACAACCTGGTGATCCTTTTGCTGTTTGATGAAGCAGAACAGAATCTGCCATAACCCCCCAAATTTATGTTTCTACTTATCTAAAAGAATTTCCCCCTAAATCTTAAACATTGCTTTTAGATCATAAATCCCTCTCTTTTGAGTAATGTCACTTTGCTTTACAGCAGTCTAAGTGACTTCTCCATTCTTTTATTCCAGGCCAGTCTTGACACCCACAGGCGCTATGTTTACCTCAGTCAGTAAATAGACACTATATCTTGGGTATTATATCTGAGTCATCAACAGTACCCATTTTTGTGAAAGAAGCCATCTGTATTTTGTAAGGAGTCTCAATGAAAACATGTCTTAAATTGTTATTCACTTGGGGCTGAGTTAATTGTTGTTTTAATAATTTTTTCATCAAAATTATACTATGGTTAAATATGGCTAAAGTAACATGATTGGGACATACTCTAGAATTCTTTGTCTAGTGCCAGTTACAATTAAATCAAGTTGAGCTTAGGTTTCATTACCCCATTCCCTATTTATTCCCCAGAAAGGGTAAGGCCTCCCATGGGGAGTCAACAAGGCATGACACATCCATTTTTGGCAGGACTAAGCTTCTCCCCTGAATAAAGGCTGAACAAGGTTTCTCTGCACACGGAATGGGATTAAAAAAAAAAAGCTCATGCATCAGGTATTGATTCTGATTCCACTGTCTGTGGTCCTACAAATATACCAAGACACACAACTGTCACCCACATGTATGCACAGGACCTAATTCAGTCCTGTGTAGGCTCGCCGGCTGTAGGGCTAGAGTACATGAGCTCCCATGAGTTTTGGTCAGCTGTCTCTGTGGGTTTCCGGGTCATAATCAGATTAGTGACTACCCTAATTTTCATCATCAAACCTCCAACCAGCAACTGATAGAAGCAGATGCATAGATCCACAGCCAAGCACTGGCTGAGATCTGGGAGTTCAGTCAAAGAGGGGGAGCAAGGATTATATGAGCAAGGGATCTCAAGAAAAAAAATTAAAGCATCATTATACTTGTCAATTTCAGCTGACATTACAGTTCCTCAAATGAGTCACTATATCCTGCTCTACAGGTGAGTGTATTTAAAAAGTTTTAGATTTATGTGTGTACACTTTTATAATGAAATCACAGCTGCAAGTGTACGAGTGCCACAGTGTAAGGAGGTGAAAACTTTAAGTAGTTAGGTATAGAGGAGGTTCCAAGACCATAGCTTTCATGAAGTGATTAGTATTCTAAGAAGAAAAAAGATTTCAGAGCATTCCCTTGACTCCTCACTCAGAAAGCGTAGGTAAGCAGACGTTAAGATCACAGTCATCTGAAAGTACCACTATGCATTCTCCTAGAAGTGAAAGAATCAAAATACTGAACTGCTGTAAGATGCCCTGTACATTTTATTTTGTAATAGAGCCATAAACTAAGAGAAGCGAAGCTTCTATATTATTTATAATATAGAAATTGTGTATCCCTATGAAGAATTATAAAAAGACCTGATAATTGATTTCTTCTGTTGCGTAAAAGTCAAAAGAATGTAAATATTTAATAGGTGGATGTTGAAAAAATATTATGAAAAACTGGGATATTTTTTAGATTATGTGTAAAAACATAATAGTGTAATTCATTTACTTTAGCATCCTTCTCTATTTGTTTTATATCTTTCATATTCAAAATAGAAATCTCATTCAAATTTACTATGTGATTGCACATGGAAAATTGATGTCCAATATTAACTGTTTAAACAAATGCCCATTTCTCATTTACGTAATTGTCCAATGCAGTTTCTAATTCACACAACGCGTAGGCATTATATTTTTTTCTATGCAATAATTTACTTGATTTTTAAAGAAAAACTGCAAATTAGATTCTGGAAATTCTGTTATGTCTTAATATATGTTATTATCAAAACTCCGTCATAAAACCGTTCACACAACACCTTAGAAGAATATGTCAATTATATGTTATTTAACCATGAAAAAGAAAAATAAGGAAAAGAGAAATAAGCTGGATATACTTTTAATATTCATTCAGTTCATCAGTGTGAACATATAAATCAACACTTTTCTACATTATCAGAATAGCCTCTTATCAAATAAAGCAAAATTTATAAGAAATAATATAACTTTTTAGTCAAAATAATACAGGTGGTATTTGAGAAATAGTTTGGTCATAAAATTGATTATTGATATTTCTTATGTATTTGCAATAAAAATAGGTTGAAAATTATTTTGTTTTTAGTTCTTGCTGATAGTCATTAGTATTTATTACAGGAAGTATCAATTCATATTCAAGGTGTCAACCCACCGAAATTAATTTCTGTTGGAGGAAAACTTGTATTTGCAAAACTTGCAGTAAAAAAAGACTCCAAAGTGTTCTGCTTCTGCCTGTAATTTTGTATGTACTAATTTCCATTCTTTCCCTAGTGGTAATGGGGAATTATGCACAGCTAGTATTCTAATGTGTATGTATCTCGTGAATACAATCCTGATCTACTGGACACCTTTATATTGTCAATATGTCTCCTTCTTAGCTGTATTGTCCAAATGATATTAATAATGCTAGCTTATACAGAGATCTGATGAGGAAAATAAATACAAAAAGATGCTACTCAAATAAGGGATTATAAGTTTCCCCTATCTTGGGTCACAGCTTAAGAAAACAGCTATATTTTTTCACGTTGCCAAGATACTTGTATACTATCAACTGATATAAAACTTCAAAATAGCCTTTGATCAGACCAGGTGCTTTGCTAATATACTTTTAGAATAAACTATTCACAGAAAAATACAGTCTTTTTTACAAGGACACATAGCCAGCTGTCTTATTTGTTGAACTAAGCTATATAGTGCAAAGCAACTTGATTGCAAAGCCAGATCCAGTTGATAACAAATTCTAACCATAGTTTTAGGGCTTTGTTCCAACACCATGCTAAAAGATCCCCTGACTAACCAGGGCTTTCTAGAAAATATAAACTAACTACATAGCCCCATGAAAGAGTTACAAACTCTCTTCTTATAAAAAAAGGTTATATGCAGGACAGAAAATCTATCTTGAGGTTTAAAATGCTTTTAATGTTCTTGTGCATTGGGAAGTAAGCTCTCTGCCAAGCCTCCAGACCCCTGCTCTGCAGCTCCTGAAGGGTCATTCAGCTTAGGGCAGCACTCTCTCTCATGACACATTGGCCTTTGTAAACAGGCAGTCTCCAGTCTGAGGGAGTAGTGGCTTTTAAGACTGTTTAAATATTTAAAATGTTGATTCAGTTAAAAGTATAGAATATACCACACATTTCTTTATTTCTTTTAGTCTCCTTAACAGTTTAATTTATAAGGCTGCCTCTATAGATATGACAATAATAGACATATCTTATTGAAGCTTTAGTTTGCAGCCCACTGATTAGGGAGTTAAATTAAAGAAAGTGCTTCTTCCTTACTATTGTGGCAATTGATCTGGATTTACTACTAAAGAACTGTCTAGATGATTTTTTCTTATCATTTACTCAAAAAATGGTATGTACCTTCAAATGTAATGTCTGAAAGATTTTGTGGGTTTTTATAAGCTGGGTAGAACAAAAAGATCTGGCAGAAACTTAGAAAACATCACAAGAGAAACATTATGACAGAGGATAAAATCATGTGTGAGATAATGAAAAGGAAAATATCAAGAGTAAATATAGAGTTAAAATGAGAAACAGAATAAAGCTAAAAATGTAACAAAGAAACATCACAAGAGCAACATTGAAAGTGTAAAGAAGAAATCCATCAAAGCAGGTGTGAGAATGTATTTTTCCTAACCCCTCAGATAGAAAAATAAATTACACAGATTCCAGGGATTTCTTCTATTACCCTGGGTGAAGTCTAGGAGCTGGATCTCCATTAGTCTGTGGTAAGTTTCAACTTGACAGAGGATGAGGAATGATTTATTCACTTGACTGCAAATTGATTCTGTATAGCAGGGTTACTCTTTATTTACTTCCTATTTATAAATATTTGTTGATATGTCTGCATTCTTAAGTGATTAATAAGTTTTGCAAAGAATTTCATAATAGAGCAATGAAAGACTTGGTATATTGTAACTCTGTTCAGTTTTCTTATTCTGGTAAACTCAGGATATTGTATGCTTATATGTTCACTGAATATTGATACATAAAATATCTTTGGGATTTTTAGGTACTTTACATAGCAATTAAAAGTTGCATTTAAGATTCTTCATGTAAACATTTTAATGTTCAAAGAGGCTACTTCAGTGTAATATCTGAAAGATTATTTATAATTATACATTATTAGATTATGTTTAAAAGCAAAAATTTTTATGTATTCTATATACATGGAAATTTTCAACATAATTTTATAAAAAGTGATATTTTTGTCTTAGTCACAGTGTCCTTTGATTTGCAGAAGTTTCTCAGTCTCAGGAGGTCCCATTTATTCAATGTTGCCCTTAATGTCTGTGCTGCTGGGGTTATACGTAGGAAGTGGTCTCCTGTGCCCATGTGTTGTAGGGTACTTCCCACTTTCTCTTCTATCAGGTTCAGTGTGTTCAGACTGATTTTGAGGTCTTTAATCCATTTGGACTTGAGCCTGTAATTCGTGATCCTAGAAAAGCAAAATAAGAAGGTGAACCCAAAGAAAAACATATAGTCATCCTCCTCGATATGCTAGGCTGTTTGGATGCTTACCTTACTAGACCTGGAAGGAGGTGGGAGGTCCTTGGACTTCTCATAGGGTAGGGAACCCTGACTGCTCTTCAGACTGATGAGGGAGGGGGAGTTGATTGGGGGAGGGGTAGGGAAATGGGAGGCGGTGGCGGGGAGGAGGCAGAAATCTTTAATAAATAAATAAATAAAGTGATATTATTTCCATGGTTACTTAGTCTGCTTAAAACTTGCAAGTCAGATATCTGCTAGCATTTTTATAGAAGCAGAACCTAGAATAAACTTGTTTCTAAAGTTCCCTATTTTAGTAAAATTCATGAGATTTAATGCAAAGTTTAGCATATTTCATGAATCCTCATTATCCTTCTGCATGCCTTTCACTGCTTTATGGTAAGTACTTGGAATCTCTGTTTTTGTTTTGAGGATACTTACATTAAGTATATTTTATTTAAGACACTCACATTTCAATGTGTGTGGAAAGAAGTTATAATTCCACTGAATTTCCTAACATGGATTCATATATCTTATTTTCTAAATTTAGAGGCAATTAAAACACTTTAACCCTATAAATATCCTACAGTTACAGAGACAGGAGTATACTGTCATTAGAATCATAGTCAAAGTTTAGCAAAATGAGTAGATTGAAAAAGAAAATGAATACACTTTATGCATTTAATCTAATTTTACTGTGACAATATTAAGGAATAATTAGCACACCATTAAACCTAAATTAAGCCAATTGTGGAAGATCAACAACAGAGTAACACTTCATGGATTATAATAGAAGCCAACTTCCAGTCTTTTTATGGCATCAAATGACTCACAACCATGTTTACCGTGTCCGTTTGTGCTGCTAAAGGCCTGGAATGCTGCACTCAGCATTTTTATTGTACTCAGTATGATCTTAGCTGGATTCTCTTTGGTATACTTAGGTACTGTATGAATTAACCATTTCTACTTTTATTGCATTACTAAGTTACTAAAAAAACACAAAACCATATTTGTTTTAAATGCAGAAATGTATTTTTAACCATAAAGAAATGAATCCTGCCTTTCCATGAAACATATTATTAATAAAAAACAAAAATAAATAAATCCTTCAAAATTAACTAAAAGTTTTGAATTTACAAATCAAATTTCCTCACTTAATTTATGTCCATAGCAATACCTACTTAAAGGATCTTTCAATTTAAAGTTAAAATATAAAGGCAATAATGGAACCATATGAAATTAGCTTTTAATAGAATTTTCAGTTTTGATGTGTTAAAAGGTTTTTATGCACTCTAGATCATTTTTTTCAAGATCATTGTGAAGTACTTCACTTGTAGAAATATAATAGGAACTCAGGACCTTCACATTATGAGACTGATACGCTGCCTACTGCACTAAGAGGAAGTCTGGGCAGCAAGGGGTTGGTCCACCCACTAAGACAGTGTGCCTTTTCTAATGGGAGCTCACCAAATCCAGCTGGACCAGGACTGAATGAGCAAGCAATCAATCCGAACTCTCTGAATGTGGCTGAAAATGGGGGCTGACTGAGAAGCCACTGATAAAGGCACTGGGACTTGTTTCTACTGCATGTACTGGCTTTTCTGGGACCCTAGTCTATTTGGATGCAAAGCTTCCTAGGCCTGGAGGTAGTGGTGTGGGCCTTGGACTTCACCCAGGGCAGGGTTCCCTGCAATTTCTTAATGGGCAGGGAGGAGGGTGAGTCGGGGAGCAGGAGGGGAATGAGAGAAGAGGAGGAACTCTAAAATTTTGAATGGAAAAAATAAAAAAAAGAAATATAATAGGAAATAACTAACATGAGGGCTGAGTCAAGTCATTTCGCTAGAGGAGGAAGTGTCAGCATTTAGCAGACAGAGAAACCTTCATAATTCTCCTCCATAATTACTCATAAAATTGTACTACAGTGGTTATAGTAATACAAACATAAGGAGAAAGACAGAAAAGAGAAGGAATTCAGATATGAGACCTGATAACTTGACAGTAAATATCTCATGATTTGCCCATTATCAACAAATGAGTTTAATGATAGAAGAAATATTTAATCTAATTGTGAATGTTCTGGTACTATAATAAAAATTGTTTAAAGCAGAAGAAATGTCAAGTCTTAAGAAATAAAAATAAGTAAATTCCACATGTGGATAATAAATACATGCTCAACATTAAGGCAAGAGAAAAGTTATATATGTATTTGAGATAAAATATCTTTCTTGAAAATATATTTTATATTATGTTAATGTCTTTTTAAATAAGAGTAAGAACAAATGAGACAATGCAGAAACATCTTCAGACTATCTGGAGTGGGGCAGGGTAATGCCTTGCCCATGTGGAGCTGTATGTGCAGACAAGGTAATTTATTAATGTACAAATCACAGTAGATATATTTTCAGGACACCAAAAAAGAAGATAAAGTACAATCAAACTTATATAGAAAACTGATACATTTATTCAATACTCTGTGTCTTTTTGAATCAATATTATTCATTATTTTACAAATTAGTGGGTTTACATATAACTACTTCAACATTATTAGTTTTGGTTAGCTCACATCATAACTTTTATTTCTCTCATTCAGCTGTCACCATTCCTGTTTAAACACTAGAGTGCCTCTCTTGAAACTCTTCTTTACACACACACAAAAAAAAGCTATTATGAATTAATGATTGGTGTGTGAGACCCGTTCTCTTGTTTCTTTAATACCTTGGGTCTTACATATGTAAAGTGGGTTTCCTGTCTTCCTTTCTGTTCAAGTCACTTCTCTTCTTTCTGTGGAAGAGTCTATAATGTTCAATAGAGAACCAAAAATTAGTTGAATTGAGATATGGTTTTCCTCATGGTGCTGATTCTGACATTTCCAATGTATTGTAGAGGCCCCTCAGCCAGAACACCCTAACTGGTGGAAGCTATCAAAAAAACTCAAATCCTAGAGCGAAATTTCTTACATCTGTGGGAGACCCTTGTATAGGAGGCTGCATGTCCTGAAGTGAAATCCCTAGGTTGTGTCTGTGTCCCTAAATAGAAAGCTAAGATCTCTTGCTTGGTGGAAAGGAAATTTTGGGGCATCTGTGAGTGTGTCTGATGTAGGAGGATATAGAAGTTCTGTGGCTGGATCAAGGTTCCCAAGTAGGAGAGGAATTTCATATTACATTCTCATGAGATACTGATAGTTCATCTTTCAATATTAAGATATTACTTATACAAATAATTTAAATTTTTGTGATATAACTTAACTCATGTGGCTATAAGGTTCTTATTTTGTTATCTTCATAGCACACCTGTGGTCTTTCACAATTTTTAAAGAATTTCTGGTTGTATAGTCACTTGGTTGGTGTTAATTTATCTACACTTGAAACTGTGAAGTTATCTTTGAGAAAGTATTAAATTAGGTTTTGAAGTTATAGCCATGCCCACTCATTGTCACTATTTTCTAAACTGGGACACTTTTTAAAAGGAGTCATACAAATATTTGAAGTAATTACATATTAATATAATCACACCATTGATATATGAAAATTACATACTGCTTATAGTTACAGAATTTTATGGATTTATTATAGCAAAGAGCACATTTATTACACTGTATATTTACTAACAGAACTATAATAAACTATAATTATAATAAAATGTCTTAGATGCTGACATAAATTAAGGTCATAAATTCAAAATAGTTAAAAATATCACAATACAGTTGCAGTTAAATTTATGACAAAGTCACACTATCTCTGCACATTTGTCTGAAGCAGGTAATCACTTCCTTCAGCCTGTGAGAAATGTGCTAAAATGGATGTGCAATGGGAAGAGAGGGTGTACTTCTCATTCTGGGTGGAGTTCCATGAAGCTCAGTATCTTCATTAGCAGCTGCCTTCTAAAGTCCACAGAAGCGTCTGAGAATGCCCGACAACACATGAACCTTCCATGTACTAATTCTAGCACAGCTAATAGCTTTGCAGAATGCAGTAGACAAGATATTGTGTTACACTGATCCAGTCAATGGGAGGTGGCAGAGATCTTATTCCAAAGGGGATTTATGCTTATTTCAAGGACTATACTCTTCTCACTTACCTCTTTTTCTTTTCAGATCAGCATAGTGTATGTATAATTTTCTGTAATATCCATATCAATAGAACTTGTCTTATGTTGTTCATAATATTTAAAATATCACCTTCAAAAGACAGAAAAAACCTTGCACCCTACTTCTTTTAAAGACAAATGCTTTAAAATATACATAATTTTAAAGTGTTAAAATTATTTTACACATATTAGTAATTCTTCAAGAACTTCAAATAAAGTATTTTGTTCTCTTTTGCTCCCTCCTCTAACTTGTCACAGATTGACATCTAATTTCTAACCAACTAATTTCATACTCTTGTTAACTTCTTAAATAGTCATGGAGCTCAATTTGGATTGATCATAGACACTTGAGTGTGGGGCACACCACACCATTTATCAGGAGTCACACACTTGAAAGAAACTGACCCTTACTAGTCGAGAAATTATCAATCACCTTAGATATAGGTAGGATTTCATGCCCAACCATCCTTCCAATTCTAGAATTTTATTTGGGATGAGCATGTATAAAATGAATGTGTAGAAGCTGTCAGAAACTGTATTTTCATCTGTGTAAAACTCTATTAGATCCATAAAATATTGTTTGTTTTATATAAATTTACCACCTCTGGCTCTATTAACATTTTTGCCAACTCTCATGTTGATTCTTGAATCATGGTAGGGGGACTTGTCATATGGATGTCCCCCTTGAAGCTTTTTATTGTCTGAACATTAACCAGATATGAATTCCCACTCAGTATCAATTAGTGCAAAAAGAAGTTACTATGATGAGGGTGGAAAGTTATACATTTTTGTTTATAATGATAAATCCCTTAGTGTTATTTAATGCTATATTTATTTAGAAGAACAGTAGTGATAACTTCTACCTGATGACCTATGGCCTGTCTAATTACAGACTTCTAGCTCTTAAACCAATGCTATGTATGAGTTTAATCATGTGGTGTGGTGTCTGACCAGAAAGTAGCTACTTATTCCAGTGACAATCTTGTTGCTTTGCTCTTGAGAACATGCCCTTCCCTGTTAGTAATTCTCGGGCTTGCAAAGTTCACAGTTAAGTAATGTAGATTTTGTTTTCCTCTAGCAGTATCCATGACATCTTCTGGAACTTGCAAAATTTCCCATTAGAGATGAAGTTTCTCAGCAACATCACTTGATGTCTTGAGTCAAGTATGTAATGTCTTCAGCAACAGTGTCTTAGCATTGGCACAAGCCTACAATATTTTGGGACTCAGAGGAACTCACTGGACAGCATTTCTAAAAGAGGTAATCCAGTCCCGGCCATGGACTTGTTATTTTTTGCCTTTGTAGCTTGTTTATTGATAACAGGACACTGCCACTGTATTATAGTATAAATGCATTTAAACCCCTTTTATATTTATGTATATTTTAGAAAGTCTCTAAAATAATACTTTTTTCATGAGTACTTTGAAAAGCCTTGAATATTAGCCACCCCTTGATTTAGGAAGTCCTCTGTATATGTGTTGCTTTTATTGGTTAATGAATAAAGAAGCTGTTTCGGCCAGTAGCTTAGCAGAATAGAGCTAGGTGAGGAAACCTAAACTGAATGCTAGGAGAAAGAAGGCAGAGTCAAGAGAATACATGTAGTTCTGCTGGCTACAGGTGCTGGGATTTTACCCACTAAGCCACAGCCTCGTGGAAATACACAGATTAATGGAGATGGGTTAATTTAATATACGAGTTAGCCAGAAATATGTTTAAGCTATTGACCAAACAGTATTGCAAATAATATGGTTTCTGTATGATTATTTTGGGGCTGAGCATCAGGAAACAAACAAGTGACATTATTATACAACCCCTCCCATAATTTCTTCTTCTACCCTGCTCTGTCAACTCCCCACCACACTTAACAACTCCAGTACCATTGTTCCCAAGGGAAGAAAAGTAATAAGTACATCTGTGTACTCTTAGAGTTATAATAATGGCTGGACTTATATGTCCCTAGTGTACCAGAAAGTGCATCATGAAAGTAAACAGCAATTATCTGATTGGATTTCTTTACTACTGCACAGGATGGAACATGTGGCACCATTATCCAACCCAAAATCTCTAGTTAGACACCTCAAAGTATACAGGGACAACATGCCATTATTATTTTGTAAAATTAACAAAAAGTCTGTGTCCCCAGAGAAGTTTTTATTTGTAGTAGATCTTACAGAGATACTTACCTGTCTATGTTCATTACTGCTCAATTCACAATAGCTAGAAAAACTTAGACATTCATCACTGATGAAAGAATAATGAATATGTAGTACATATAGCTGGAACAAGCTGTAAAGAAACACTGAAATTGTGAAATTTGCAAATAAATGGATGAATCAGGAAGCAAGAATTTTGGTCAAGAAACCTGGTCCCAAAATGAAAAATATCATATATTTTCTCTCAGATGTGGATTCTCTCTAGATTTGAATCTGTAACATTCATCAGAACTATTCATAGACATCAGGAAACTACTAATAAACTCTTAAGGGTTTTCTGCTGTGGGATAATGCTCTTGTACACTGTAAAGATTTGCCACTTATATTGGTTTAATAAAACACTGATTGGTCAGTAGCCAGGCAAGAAATATAGGAGGGGCAATTAGACTAAGAGAATTCTGAGAAAGGAAAGGCAGAGAATCAGCCACCAGCCAGACACAGAAGAAGCAAGATGAGGATGCCTGTCGGGCTGTGGTAGCACATGCCTTTAATCCCAGCACTAGAGAGGCAGAGCCAGGTGGATATCTGTGAGTTTGAGGCCAGCCTGGTCTACAAGACCTAGTTCCAGGACAGGCTCCAAAGCTACAGAGAAACCCTGTCTCAAAAAAAAAATCAAATAAAAAAAGTCATGAATCTGGGAAAAGGACTGGTGGGAAGAATTAGGGTAGTTCTGATGGGATGAAAGGTAGATTAGGAAGGGAGGAGGAAAAGAGTAGCCAGGATGCATTATAAACATGTATGAAGTTGTCAGAGAACAAACTTAATTTTAATATGATATGAAGCAATTTAAAAACTATTTAAATTTTTAGTAAGTATTTATACTGGTTAGTTTTTGTTGACACAAACTAGTTTCTCCTGGGAAGAGGGAACCTTAATTGAGGATTGTCTCCTTCTTATTTATATTTCCTTGATTAATAATTGATGAGGGAAGACCAAGCCCTGTGTGGGTTGTGATCTAGGCCTGTGATACTGGGTTGTATAGGAAAGCAAATGGAGTAAGCCATGGGAAGCAGGCCAATAAACCCGTGTTTTCCCATGCTCTTTGCTTTAGTTATTTCCTTCAGATTTCAGCGTGAGTTTCTGCTGTGGATGCTCTATAATGGAAACCCAATACTTCCATGTTATTTTCTAGCCATGTTTTTAACATACCAGTTTAAAGCAAACTGGACAAATATATTGTTATTTACTATAGTTATATTTCATTTGTATTTTAATGAATAAAACTTGCCTGGAGATCAAAGGATAAAACAGTCCCATTGATCAGTCTTACAGACCAGGCAGTGGGGAAACATATCTTTAATCCCAGTAGCCACACTAATTTGCTGTAGAAACCGGTCAGTAGTGGTCCACCCCTTTTATCCCAGCACTAGAGGAATATAAGAATAGGAGGCGACAACTCTCACACAGTTTCATTCTGAGATTTCTGAAGGTAGGATTGCCATTTCAGACTGAGGTAGAGGTAAGAACCAGTTGCTGATATTTTTGCTTTTTTACCTTCAGGTCGAAGCATTGAATCCCAATTTCTATCTCTGGATTTTAATTATTCGTGTTACAATTAACAATGGTAACATTTGAAAGGATAGTATGAGCAAGGTTTATATTTGGGAGAGGTGTTTGGGGGACTGTTACTGCAAAAATGTGAACACTCAAGCCTGCTGAATCTAGACTTTCTCTAGTAATAGGCAGATGTATATTTTTAAACATTTTGCTTTCATCTACCGTCATTATCAGTCAACTAAAAAATAACCTATTCTAAAAATATAACCCTTACATATAAAGTACAAATTTCATATTAAAAGTGACATAATTTCAATGCATTAAAATATGCTCTCTTGGTTATATTAGTGAATAAAATTTGTTTGAAATCAGTAACAAAAGACACAATGGTTTTATAAATATTTTGCATGGTAAAGTTTGTACTAAAATAAAATAAAACTTAAGTTGAACTAACACATGCCCTAAAGCTATTTACACATCTGCTTGCCCAACTATTGAATAATGCTATTTCATTTTCATAACTTTTGGAGTATTGTATATTTAAAGTCAATTTACATAAAATACTGTTGCATTATTCCCTATCTAATTGCAAAGAACGCCTGACTGTTTTCTAATGAAGTATCTTATTGCAAAATATTATAATGTTCAAAGTAATTTCCCACATGAAATGAACATTTATTTAATGTGGCATAGTGTTTATTTTACAAAATAGATGAGATGTTGTCATCTTGGAAGGCTCTTTCTTATTTTATACTTTCTCATCTGTGAAATAAGATATATCTAAGCTACTGTAAGTACATCTTAATAAATTATAAAAAGTACTATACTTTGCTATAAGTTTCTCCCATTGCAATACATAAAATGAATTACATAGAGCTAACAAAAAAGAGCTTTTATTTATTTACCCTATACTCACATGAATAGACTTTTTACAACAAATTATTTTGTTATAATATCAATTACCAAATAACTGCTAATTAACAATAATGAGAAAGGTTTGTTATTAATTGCATCTAATGTTATATCATTTCCTATCAATTTAACTTCACTATTATTTACATTTCAGTAACATTTGTTTATTAAACTATAATTAATCCTGTTTGCACACAACACTTGTAAAGTTTCAAAAACAATATTCGGTAAGATAGAGTGAAAAAATTCTGGATATATAACAGACACAATTTTTAAATTTTTTCAAAAGTATATGAAAACTCTGTTAATAATACATATAAACAATAAAATCTGTCATATATATTTAAATAACTGAGATTCTCATCTAAATTTTGTCTACTCTTTGCAACAGAAAAGAATAAGAACTAAAATCCATGTGTATGCTGTTAAATGTGGCAAAACAATTACTGAACTAGAGGTAGAGACTTAAATGTTCAAGAATGTTCCTGTTTTTATTTATAGTTTGGTATGCTCTCTTTGTGTCTATTTTATAATTGGAAAAATTATTCCCAGTTATATCCCAGTTAGAATGAAGGTCTAAAGATCACAAATTTTGTAGTCTTGTTTCTTGTTCCTTGCACAAAAGCCAATGCAACATGTGTGTTCTGTGATTTAAAAAAGTATGTGCACCTATTCATCTACGAAAGCACTGTTGACATATGCATCATCTATACAGCGTCATCTGTTATGACTTCTCATATCTCTGTCAGTGTCCCAGCTGTAGGAATTTGTAGTCAGATATGTTGTGAACTATTATTTTTTCTTTGCACAAAGATATTTCAAGTTAATAATTACATATTTGAATGATAAAATGTAAGTCAATTCCCACCTTAATGATTATACTGACACACTCAATAAAAATGTACAATTTATCAAAACTTATATTAGTATAAATTTTTACAGCATCCAGTTTTCTTATAATTATTCTTTTGTTATTTTTACATTTAACACTTTGAAGAAGTATATATTATTTTAGTAATGGAAGCATATTTGATTACATGAAGATGTTCTACTTCTGTTCTCAATATTTTTCTCATACATGATAAACTCTTGTATCACTTTTAAATCAAACGTTTGAATGTATAATATAATCACCTCTTTTCTCCTTCTATTTCATCTGTCTAAACACACCCATATATCTTCCCTTGATTTCTTTCTAGAACATAGCATATACATATATACCACATATAATAATATATACATATTACATAATATAGAGCAATATAATATATAAATATATACAATATACATGAATGAAGACTATATGATGTTACTTGTATCTATAAATTCTTAGCTCTAGCCAGGTTGTGGTCCCAGCACTCAGGAAGAAAAGGCAGGCAGATCTCTGGGAGTTAGAGGTCAGCCTTGACTGCAATGTGAGTTTCAATACAGCCAGAGCTAAAGCAGTAAAACTCTGTCTTGGGAAAACAAAAACAAACAGAAAAAAAAAAAAACCTCTTAGGTCCTACTCTTTGGAATAGTGTAACCAAATAGTGTGCTCATACCCAGGGAGGGCTATCTCTCCAGCTCCCAGAAGTCCTAAGCAAACTCACATACCTTTGTTGGCTTTAAGCCTCATGAGATTTTCCAGGTCCACGTTACCATGCCTATTGTTACTGTCCCTGTAAGCCTCCTGTTTAGACAACCATGTAGGTAAGATTTTATGGGGGTTGCTTCTGACATTTATGGGAGACATAGTCTCACAGCAAATTCCCTGCTTCCATGGCTCTAACAATCTTTCTACCACCTCTTAAACAATGATCTCTGAATCTTTGGTGCTTGGTCCTAATCTATTCATTAGGACTGGGCTCCTGAGCCCAGTACTTTTTTTTTTTAAATAACAGTTTGCAATAATCTCCAGCATCTAAACTGAAACCTGAGCTATATATCTAAGACCCACATTGCCCTCTCTCCTTCACAATTTTGATGTGGCTTGTGTCTCTGACACACAAATACACACACACAACAAACTAATAGAGACATATTAAAAGAGTGAGTGTCACTGGCCTCCTTTTTGAGGTGACTTCACCCAGGTTTTTAACTTCAGGGTAGGAGCATGAGGATTAGAATTATTAGGCAAACGAAATATAGATATAGAAGAAATAAGAGACAGAAACATAGGATCGTATTGGGAGGGTCATTCAGTGATTACATAAGACAAAAACTGCATTAACATGATACAAGGAAGTGAACAGACCAGTTGAAGCATTATGGACTACATTCGTAGTTAAACATTCTATTGCCAGATCAAGACAAATAACGCTCACATCCTAGACCAAAACATTCTGCAGGCAAATTACTCCCTGGGTGGAATCCATAGTTATCTCCCTAAGGGAGTACGAACCTAGTCGGAGCCTTATTCTTTGTTTGAAGTAGAAGCATATCTGCTTCTTAATACCTGAAATATCAGGTCTGCATATTAGCCACACCTGTTGACACTCTTGAAGAACAGAAGTAAATTCTCACTCTCTGACCTTTAATCAAAGTAGAAAGGACCCATACCTATGGGCCTTATCAAGTAAGGTTTTGAAATTTCATCACTCTCTATATAAAAGTTGCCTATCCCATTACTCTGCTCTTTCTGTTAAGCATTTCCTATTTATATTTGGAGTTAGGAGTTTTACTTATAGCAAGTACTACAGGGAGGGAGTAGGCTAATTTCTACACTGGCGGCATCAAGTTTCGTAGCCTTTTCTTGCTGTCATCAAGTGCTACCGTCCACATGTCATTGATGGTGTTTGGATATTTTGTTTTCTGAAGATCTATAATGTATATTTGTTCAATATTGAAATATTATTCAGTCTGGTCTCCGATTAAAAGTGACAGAGACTTTATTCCTTAAACTATAGGCACCTTAAACTTCTGGTTGTGATAAAATGAAAAGTACATCTCAAATATGCAAGCTATATTTAATTGAAGTAACAAAGTGCTATGAAAGTCATATGATGGCTACCTATTTGCATTGATTTTCTCCAAAGATATTCCTCAGGAAATACAGCATTAAAAATTGTAAAAATTTACATGCATTTGGAAGAGATTAACTTATACAGTGGTTCTTATAAGGTGAGGGTTGCACTCAACCTTTTCTCTCTGAATCACCATCCCAATTTGGAGAAATAGTTAAGCTGACTATGATTTGTAATTATTCTTTATCATTTTTAAGTGGACCAGGTTATATTGTTTCACATGGCCTGTAATCCTAGGAGTGTCTTTTCATTGTGAAATGTGTCCTGGGAGTTTTCCCGAGGATCTTCTTCTTATGTTGACAAAAGACTCTAAAATTGAAAAAAAAAAAAGTTATCAGTATTATGTTGCAGGGATTTCTCATGGCAGAATCCTGTTAGGCATTGAATTACATTTTCAGGTAAAACCTATCACCATTTCTTTTCTCTTGTAATCAACTCTTCATTTTAGATAGGAAAGCTGGACTGAGGGCATCATATTCAGAGAAAAAAAAAAAGGACAAATAAATTAAGTGGGGAGATGTGTCAAACAACAAATTGGTTTTGGTATTTTGATAAGTCAGTGAAAAGGCGGGTTACAGCACCTACCCACTTACCCCACTTCAAACGAAGACTGAAAACCTTTTGGACATACAATCTCCAGACATCCACTATCCAATTACACTGTCGTGCATGCTGTGTAAACCATTTAAAATCATCCAGACTACCTGGCAATTCCTCCGTGGGGTAGAGCTAGACAAAAGAAATTCAGACCATCCCCAGCTAAATGGGGGAAAAATACAGCACAGGAAAAAGAATAGGAAGAAACATGCACCACACTGGAAAATACCCACGGCTAGTAATATTGATCCTTTTCAAGCTGAGATTACATTTTAATTGAAATGCCAACCATTTCCTCACCATACCAGTTTTATCAGATGTGACACTTTGAGAGTATTTCTTATCTATGGGACACTGCACTGTGTAGTAATAAGGGGCCCCATGTCTGGGCGTCATCTGTAGTAATATGAGCGGCAGCGGGGCTGCGTCCCCAAATCCCCAGCCACCTGGCTCGGCTAGCTTATGCCCCAAATAATTACATGGACACTGTATTCTTTTAAACACTGCTCTGGCCCATTTCTAATCATCTGTGTAGCGCCCCTAGGTGCGCTTACCGGGAAGATTCTAGCCTAAGTCCATCCTGGGTCGGAGCTTCATAGCGTGCGTCTTCCCTGGAGCAGGTAGCATGGCATCTCTCTTGCGTCTGCTCCGGAGAGCAGAGCTGTGGAGTCTGACCTCACTTCCTCTTCCTCCCAGTGTTCTGTTCTGTTTACTCCACCCACCTAAGGGTGGGCCTATCCAATGGGCCTAGCAGTTTCTTTATTGCTTAGCCAATGAAATCAACAGATTGTTATGACACTCCCACATCACTTCCCCTTTTTCTGTTTAAACAAAAAAAAGGAAGGCTTTAACCTTAACATAGCAAAATTACATATAACGAAACAGTTATCAAGTAAAAATTACATCAGAAACATTCATACATATAACAAAATTGACCTTAAATCTCTATAAATAAAGCAAAATCTATACTAATGCAAATTATTCATACCTATATCATTTCCCCCTTTAAATGTAAAAGAACATTTATAAACCATATTTTGGGAATATGGGCACAGTTATTTCTCTCCAAACTGCTTCCTGCTGAATGGGGGCGTCGTTAATTAGGTCTTTCATGGTATAACCTGTGTGCTAGTTTCATCTCAGTTGGCAGTTGAGCAAAGCAATTTTCTGAAGATGTTCACAGCAAACCTTCAGGAGGACGTGGTCCATCATACCAAATCGGAATAGAAGAAATCCATAGAGTCTCATCCTCTGTGAAAACAAAAGAAGACTCTCTCCAAAGCATCATATCCTTAGACCCAAATTCTGAAATCGTAATACCCTTATATCCATTCTGGTTTAGCTTGGCAGCCCAGGTAATGAAATGTCTCTCTGTACTTAGCTCCTTCACAGTCAAAAATTTTAAAGAAAACACAATAATACAAAGAATCCAGACTCTCTGTGAATTTTCCATCTTTACGCGGCTTATTTTTATTTATATCTATAACTATCTGTACTCTGTCTCTTTAAAGACTTTACTTTTACTTTTTTCTTTTTAAACCATTAACTTAATTCTCTATATTCTTTTTCTTCTCTCTCCCAAGCCAACGTACATTCATCCAACAGTGTGACTTATTTAGTGGTCTGAATCTGTCCTATTGTGAATCTGCAATTTTTTACTATCCAGGAGCACTTTTGATCTACGCCTTTAAATCACTAGGTGCTTAAGAATCTAAGCTGTGACATTTCTAGGTTAACTTTTTGCTTTTTGAGCGTACATCTTTGACCAGGCTGTCTTTGAACTCTCAGAGATCCGCCTGTCTCTGCCTCCCAGGCATTGGGATTAAAGGCGTACACTACTACACCTTGAACTCACAGAAATCTGTTGTCTCTGCCTTCTAGGCACTGGGATTAAAGGCGTGTGCTACCACACCTTGAAGTCACAGAGGTTTACTTTAAGAATTTTAACTTTTAGTCTGCATATATTTTTAACACTGTAAATCATTTAAAATTTTTCTTTGTCTTTGAATCTCTCTTTACTGTGTATCTCTCTTTTTCTGACCACAAGAGCCTTTAATTTGCCAAGCAATATCAGTAGGACTAAAGGCGTGGCTTTGCCAGCTAGATCCAGTCCATTCCTTAGCTTTCCAGCCTCATGGCGGAAATACAGGCTGCAGCCATGTTTATAGCATTTCAAGGTCCCTGCCAGCCAGCGAGCTACAACAGACAACATTCAAGTCCTCTCTCGGTAGCCGGCCCTCCTGCCTCAAACAGTCAGAGTTTGCCCTGGCAGGATGGCCCAGAAAGCCGGCATTTTAAAACGGCGCAGCTTTTTTTCTGCTACGGCTGAAAACCGAAAAGCATGCGTTCAGCTTTTCGTCAACACCGTTTAAGTGTTTCGTGGCAGGACCTCTTAATGAGCTGCAGGGTTTTGCAGCTGAAGCTGAGTCAGGAAGCCTCTTGGGGCTACCAGGTAGGAGCGGCACTCAGCACTTTAATTCTGAGACTGAGCGTGTAGCACAGAAATTCTTTTCATCCAAGTTACATCCAAATCTGACACGCAGAGCACTGTGCAGTCTGAAAACACGTCTCTCTATGGCGGCAGGAATCCGCCACGCTCTTCCGCCTGCCTAAGCCTGATTCTGCCTTCTGTCCAGGAGCAGGCGGGGGGGGGGGGGGGCTCTGAGTCATCGTCAAGGTCTCAGAGCACTCTCCTTCCGATCCCAAGTGGGAACACAAACATAAAGCCAGAGTTTGCACTGGCGGCACAGCCCCAGGAAGCCACGCTTTGAAATGACACAGCATTTTTTCTGCCGCTGTTGCCGAATCAGGAAATCTCTCTACAGCACGCCACGAACAAACAGCAAAAATCTGTGTTAAACTCTCTCTCCATTATTTTTAAGCCTTCTCAGGTTTTTTAAGTGGGTTTAGTTAGCCCCACGTTGGGCGCCAAATGAAGGCGTAAGTCACAAACAATGCCACACCAATTTGGGAGTATGATTAATAGGGTGATATTTATTTAAAGGGGAAAAACTTACAGATCACTGTCCCAGGCAACAGCCCTGGGGATTTGGGGACGCAGCCCCGCTGCCGCTCATATTACTACAGATGACGCCCAGAGCACTGCATTGAAAATCACCCTCTGTTATCAAACAAGCATACACAGGCTTTATAGTATTTTTGTAAGATTTAAATTTTTATTTAATTATTTAAGTTTTTATTTAAAACTTTTTATAATTTATTTTTTGATAACGGTTTACCCTCCTGCAACGTCTCCCATATCCTCCTTAATCACTCAACTTTATGTGTTTTTCTAACCATGAGTTTTTGTCAATAATGGAGTTTAACATTTATAATTTCTTACTATAGCTAAAAAATTACATCATATTGTTTTTTACCGCAGCGTAGTACTCTAATGTGTATATATTCCATACTTTCTTCATCCATTCTTCCATTGAAGGGCATCTAGGTTGTTTCCAGGTTCTGGCTATTACAAATAATACTGCTATGAACATAGTTGAACAAATGCTTTTGACATATGATAGAGCATCTCTTGGGTAAATTCCCAAGAGTGGTATTGCTGGGTCGAGGGGTAGGTTGATCCCGAATTTCCTGAGAAACTGAAACACTGACTTCCACAGTGGTTGCACAAGATTGCATTCCCACCAGCAATGGATGAGTGTACCCCTTCCTCCACAGCCTCTCCAGCAAAGGCTATCCTTGGTGTTTTTGACTTTAGCCATTCTGACAGGTGTAAGATGATATCTCAAAGTTGTTTTGATTTGCATTTCCCTGATTGCTAAGGAGATTGAGCACGATCTTAAGTATCTTTTGGCCATTTGAACTTCTTCTGTTGAGAATTCTCTGTTCAGTTCAGTGCCCCATTTTTTAATTGGGTTAATTAGCCTTTTAAAGTCTAGTTTCTTGAGTTCTCTATATATTTTGGAGATCAGACCTTTGTCTGTTGTGGGGTTGTTGGTGAAGATCTTCTCCCAGTCAGTAGGTTGCCTTTGTGTCTTAGTGACAGTGTCCTTTGCTTTACAGAAGCTTCTCAGTTTTAGTAGGTCCCATTTATTCAATGTTGCCCTTAATGTCTGTGCTTCTGGGGTTATACCTAAGAAGCGATCACCTGTGCCCATCTGTTGTAGGGTATTTCCCACTTTCTATTCTATCAGGTTCAGTGTTTTCGGGCTGATATTGAGGTCTTTAATCCATTTGGACTTGAGTTTTGTGCACGGTGATAGATATGGGTCTATTTTCATTCTTCTACAAGTTGACATCCAGTTTGCATGCAAATGGATGGAAATAGAAAACACTATCCTGAGTGAGGTATCCCAGACCCAAAAAGATGAACATGGGATGTACTCACTCATAATTGGTTTCTAGCCATCAATAGGGGTCACGGAGTCTACAATGGTGAACCTAAAGAAGCTAAGTAAGAAGGTGAACCCAAGGAAAAACATATAGTTATCCTCTTGGATAAGGGAAGTAGACAAAATTGCCGGGGAGAAAAGTGGGATGTTGGGGGTGGGGTGGGATGGGGGTAAGTGGAGATGGGGAGAAAAAAGGTGGAAGGAAAGGAGGGGGGACTTGGGAAAACCGGAGGATCGGGATAAAGGAAGGTTGGATAGGGGAGCACGGAACCCCATTTCTTAGTTAAAGGACCCACTTTAGGGTGGGCAGGAGACTTGACCCTAGAGGGGCTCCCAGGTGCCCAAGCTGAGGCCCCCAGTTAGTTCCCTGGGCAGCTGAGGATAGGGAACCTGAAATGACCCTATCCTAGAGCAATACTGACGAATATCATGCATATCATCCTAGAACTTTCATCTGGCGATGGATGGAGATAGAGACAGAGACCCACACTGGAACACTGGATAGAGCTCCCAAGGTCCCAAGGAGGAGCAGAAGGAGGGAGAACATGAGCAAAGAAGTCGGGACCACGAGGGGTGCACCCACCCACTGAGACAGTGGAGCTGATCTACTGGGAGCTCACCAAGGCCAGCTGGACTGTTACCAAAAAAAGCATGGGATAAAACTGGACTCTCTGAACATGGCGAACAATGAGGGCTGATGAGATGCCAAGGACAATGGCACGCGGTTTTGATCCAACGCAATGTACTGGCTTGGTGGGAGCCTAGCCAGTTTGGATGTTCACCTTCCTAGATATGGACAGAGGGGGGAGGACCTAGGACTTACCACAGGGCAGGGAACCCTGACTGCTCTTTGGACTGGAGAGGGAGGGGGAGAAAAGTGGAGGGAAAGGGAGAGGGGTGGGAGGAGGGGGAGAAGAATGGGAGGAGGGGGAGGGAAATGGGAGGCTGGGAGGAGGTGGAAATTTTTTCTTTCTTTCTTTTCTTTATTCTCCTTTTATCAATAAAAAAATCACAGAAAAAAATTACATCATATATTCACATGTCTAAATGTGGGACATCACTCTAATTGGTAGTCATTGAAACCTTTGTGTGTGTGTTTGTACCAAAGGACAAGAGAGAACACCAGGTTTCCTGTTTTGCAACTCTTACCATTAGCACCTTGTGGCAAGGTATTTCAGTGAACCTGAGGTTGGATGACAACAGGCAAGCTTCAGGGAGCTTTGCACTGCACAGCACTGGGAACAGAATTCAGGACACCAGGCTCATGAAAGAAGCAACAAGCTTCTTTCACTGTGAATCACCTGCCCAGTGTAAGAGTTTTTGTTTTTGAGAATTATGCACACACACACAAATGTGCACATATGTCCCAAATAAGAAATCTGCATTTAAAAATCTGTATATTAAACACAAACATCACTATTTTATTAGTTTATAAAAACATAGTTAACAGTAGTGATATTAAAAGTAGAGGAGATAAATGCATGCATTTTACTGAATGTTTAAAATTGAGGAATGCCTTATTTTTGTCCATGCACACATCCTATTATACATTAAGGCATAAAATATGTTGAGGCTAAATTTTACTTTTAAATCAAGTTGTAGAGTTTTTTTTACAAACCATTTAAGAAATATAAACTATATATAATACTTTTACCCTATCTATTAATATAAAGTTTATTTACTTTCTTCTCATCACATTTTCTTATATCTATTCATGCATGCTAGAATTTTAAGGGCTGCTAAATACTTGGAATATTTTAGTGTTAATAGTTTGGTTATCCTTTTCTATGGCTTTCTCTATGGGCTGCTAGGTCACAAAAATATGACATAGGGACTTATTATTAATTATGAAAGTTTGTCTTATCTTAGGCTTGCCCCATTAGCTACTTTAACAAATTAACTCGTTTCTTCTAATCTACTTTCTTTTGTGTGGCTCACTTACATTTATTCTGTACTATCAATCCTGCTTCTTCAACATCCACAACAAACTCTGTCTATCTTCCTCCCAGAGCTCTCTAGGAGTTCCTGCTTTGCTTCTTGACTAATACTGGCTGTCAACTTTTTGTTAAACCAACCACAGTGACACATATTTACACAGCGTAAAAGAGTATTCCACAGGAATGATTAGCAGGATTCAGGAAAGCTTTCAGTGATTCACATCTCTGTCTCCATGGAGCTCATCCATCTCCATCACCACGGTCTCTATATTATAGGCTCTTTATTTTCAGAGTGTCTGTTGTAACACTTAAATTGAAGCAGCTGCCCTAGTTCTTCTTATACTTCTCTCCAAAGCCAGTTGACTGATCATTATTGTGTAACATTGACTCTAGGAAAAAGATTAAAAGATAAAAATAAAATGCAATTATGGAATTAGTCACTAAAAATTAGATAAAGAACTGAAGAATAAGCACAATACAGCTATTGCCAAACCTCACCTTGCAGAACCAACAACTGATTGAGGTTGCTTACAGTAATATGAGTGAGGGTTACTTCCTGAAGAATCAATGACTTGAAGAATGCTTCAGCACCAAAGCCACCTTCGCAAGGATGAGAGATTACAAGAGCAGGCACTAGAGTGTGCTCCTCAACCTCCAGTAAGCTTGTCAGCTGAAAGAGTGACCTTTCCAAGTAACTTGTCAATCTGAGAAATTTCCAGGCAGCTTGTCTGATCTCTGCTTCTTCTAGGTTGGTTGCCTCATCTGAGCCTCTTTGAAATAGCCCAGTTTGTCTGAAAGTGTCTCTCAGCTATTCTTACTGCAGATATGTGTAGAGGACTTCTGCACAATAGGGGATCCCTCTCAGACTCCAGATTAGGAAAAACTGTAACTGAACACCTGTTTCTAAAGAGAGACCCTTCATTAAGTAGGGAAGAAAAGCTAAATGGTTTTTCTGATTCTGGAAGAAAAACAGAAAATGATCCTGCATATGTAAAATTTAAGAAGAGAAATGGGCAAGCCTCTGTTTTAATGGGTTAGGATGCCACGGTAAAGGAGACAGAACACAGGGAGAAGAGGGATTTGGGAAAGGAAGGGAGCAGGGGAGCAGGGGTAAGGAGTGCAGAGGCGACAGACACACATGACAAATAGCCAAATGATAGTTTATGAAGGGAAAGCCCATGTTAGGATAAGGTGCTTAACTTTAATTGGACATTTTAATTAGGTGATCCAAAGGAGGCTTTTGATTGCTATGAAAGGATGGAACAGATGCCAAAACAGACTGCTCAGTCTTCTTTCAGAGATGAGGCCTCAATTTTACTTTTCTGAGACTGAACAGCAGTTTTTTAGGAAAACCACGAATTAAGGACCACCAATCTTCAACACATGCAACAGCAGGAAGAAGGCCTGAAACAAGCAGTTCTTGGCCAGGCTAGGCCTGAGCCAACCTCTACAGCAAACAAACAAACAACAACAAAAAAAAACCTTCTTGCCTTTGTATTGGATCTGGTCTTTTAGTGATTTATGGAGGTCCTGACTCTGGGAACAAGAGCTGGATTAAAAATTTGATAGTTGGACTTTGGTCATCAGCCTCAGGAGATGGAAGTGAACAAATAAGGGAATAGACTTTGTGGGCTAGCATCAAGAATGTAATCTAATGGTTTTTAGTAAGGCAGAAAGTATGGTAGGGAATGACAAGGGCTGCCTCAGCCATGTTGGAGTGGGACTTTGTACCTTCCCCTCATGTCTCTAGGGTTATTTAATAGAGTTGACTAGGGGCTTGAGGTGATGTACGTCTTTAAGAAAAATTATCTTCCAAAGCAACAGAATAGATACACATATGAACTCATAGAGATGGTGACAAGCATAAGACCTGCATAGGTATAAATTAGACAAAACTAAACACTAAGGAGGAGCTGTGGAAACAAAGGCTCACCACTAAGGAAGATGGTGTTACCAATTGATAGTTGCTCCTAGGAATGGAAAACAAGCTTTCCTCAGTTCAGTGTCACTGGAAGAGGATCCACAATACAGGGCTGACCCCACCTCAAGAAGAGTTAGCCAGCACATACAGACCCTTTTAGTGGATTCATTAATTAATTTGTATACATTTATTTACATGCACTTTTTCATTTGTTGATTTTTTGTTTCACTGTACTTTTGTCAATTATTGTTTTTAAGTTTTTTTTTTAATACTCACGGAGAAAAATAGCATGAATTTGGAAGGGATAGGTAAGAGGAAAGTATCTGGGAAAAGTTATAGGAGGGGAAAGTGTATGAACAAATTACATTTTATCTAAAAACAAAATTAAAAAACCCTTAAAACAATAATGAACTATAATCCTGAATTCTCCAGTATTCTCAGAAAAGGTGAATTAAAGAGATGATCTGAAAACACAGTAGATTATCCTAAGACTTATATTTAAGTATGTTACTCTTAAGTTCATAGGTGTGTGTGTGTGTGTGTGTGTGTGTGTGTGTGTGTGTGTGTGTGTAGCAGGGCAAGTATACAAGTATATATTTGTATGTGCATTCAAAGGTCAGCTGTCATCATTCAGTCTGCTACTTTATTGCTTTCCACCTCACTTTTAGAGGCAAGATGCCTCATGGAACTGCATCTCATGCATTCTGCTAAGCTGGCTAGCCAAGAAACTCAATGGGTTCCAATGATTCTGCCCCATAATGCTGAATTTATTGTGTGTAGTAAACAATTTTCTTGCACAACTCTTTTGTGAGTGCTTGGTATCAGCAGACACCTTCCTGATAAATTTCCCAAACCCTTAAAATTTATAATTTGCTACATTCTCTTAGCTGGAAGTAACTTTCAACAATAGTGAATAACTCGTTTTCATTTAGCTTTTATGTGGTAAGTAGAATAAACATGCTATTGTTTAAGCAGGAAAGACAACATAGAGTATAACAAAGTCACTTTTAAATGTCCTGAAAAAAACTAGGGGCAAGAGTTTTTGTTAATACTTTCAACCCTCAAAGAAAGGAGAGCCTTATTTATTAAAGAGTTTTAGGGCATATACTTTAGTGTGTTACTGTGATATTTTTTTAAGTGCAGAATTTTCAAATCCCTTCCTTTATGCCAGATAAATCATGTGATGGGAAAATCATTCTGTGGAATTCATGAAGCAAAACCCAAAAATCTGTTTAGAAGCAGATTTACAGCAATTTTATAGCATTGCTTTTCCTTCTTTGCATCTCTGCTAACTGCCATTTCTAAGCACTTAATCAGTCCGAGGCTTTATCTTTGATAAGCATTCACATATATTCTGACATTTAAATTTTGTCATTACATGAGGAATAGATGATGATATCCCTATCTTACAAATTAGGACACTAAAGCTGGGATACTTAGAAACTTAGTCCAAGGTGACACAGCTTGCAGGGCTGATTTGAATTATTTGAAATGAAGCCCGTTTGATTGCAAAGGCTGTGTCATTAATCACCATGCCACATTTGCTTCACCGTATATATCTTCCTCTATTCAGGCCTTCTTTATCTGTCTCAATTCCCACCCTATTTTTATGCTTCCTTTAAAATCCTTGAATGTATTTTTCCTTAATAGTCTGTACAAAGGGAGTACATACCTCAAGAAATGTACTTTAAAAATAATGCAGAAATAGTGTGTATACTGAACTTTTGATGTTCCTTAAATTGACTGCTCTTTCGGGCACTCAGGCATAAATGGTTTAAGTTTCTACTTTTAAAAAGTTATTTTTCTTTTTAATTTTTAAAATATATGTGCATGTTTTTATTGAAGCAAGAAGAGGATGGCAGATGCCACTGAACTAGTGGTACAGGCTTTGTGAGATACCTTGCATGTGTGTGGGGGGGGACCAAACGTGGATTCACTGCAAAAGCAGCAAGTGTTCTCTACTGATCCTCTTCATCCCCAGACACTCCTTAGATTCCAGACTTTCCAAAGGAAGCTATTGCTTAGTGTAGTTTACAGTTACATTATTAAACTGTACTTTCTACCCAATTTAAATACAAATTTATCCTTTTATACAACTATTACTCCTGAAATTTATTTTCCATGTCAGTGTAATTTCCAGGTTAATGAGGGTTTTTCATCCTTTCATTGCTCATGAACCAGTCTGTTTGCAAGTCACCTTTCTTTGTTAAAGACTACAAGAATAGTAAGTTATTGCAATTTATTTATGTTCCTATAAAAACATTAAAATGTATTCTCTTTTAAAACCATTTGAAATTCATATTTTTTTGAATTTTGTCTATGCATAAAGAATACCTAGTATAAATTTGTCAACTCAGTTATTGCAACAGTAACTTAAACTGTTGAGTTCTCTTATATATACCCCAAAGGTCTCTGGCATTCTGTGCCTCTTAATAATTTGTACAAGATCTTATAAATGGATCTGACTACTAAAGGACATTTTTCTTGGATATAATGAAGTTAATTCAGCTGCAGTATTGTGAATTATCATTGAATTTCCTACCAGTCCAAGGATGCCTTACCAAACTGGGAAGAAACTGTAGAATCAACACTAAAATGTGATAGCTAGTTATAGTGAATCTTTATCCTATATCCTGAAACAGAATCTAGAGTTGCCATTACTCTTTGCCTGGTTAGTTTAGGTAAACATGTATGCATTAAAGACATTCAATTTCACAGTTAGACTAGACTTCATTTTATAGTTTTCATCAAGATTATTTACAGGACATTCCAGGACTAATAACTCATACATTCTTATTTTCATTATTTGTGTTTTACCTCTGTAGGTCTGCACTGCTTGGGTTCCTTGCTCCTTTGAAACTAGAGATATAGATGATTATGAGCCATCATGTGGGTGACAGAAATCTAACCGGGGCTCTCTAAAAGAATCATTTAGTGCTGTTCTTAACTTCTAACCTATTTCTCCAACCCCATAAAACAGAGAACATTTTATGACAATTCTTTCCTGCCAATTTCCATCACCCCTTTCTGGCTGTTGAGGGCACCAGGGGTCTCATCATCCTAAACTGGCAATGTTGCAATAAGTTTCAATGTTGTCACAAAATTTTACTTATTTTCTTTGTTTGTTTATTTTATTTCCAACTCCCTAAAACACAGCAAACAACTGGCAATCGTCTATGAATCTATAAATATTCACACATCTTCTCTTTTCTTTGTCCAGTCCAAATCAACAGCCAGTATGGCACTCCACCTTCTGTTTTTCACAAGGATTCTTATTCCCCACACTTGCTATTATCATATTAGAAAGATTCTATACTTATTCTCTTTCTCAGTTTTTTAATTATGAATTACTTATCCATAAATAATATTATTTCTCCTTATCAGTATCTATGGTCTGGTAGATTTCTCATAATGAAGAAAAGAAGTAGGGATTATATGCGCATTAGGGCATTTACTTGTGTTAAGAGAGTTCTAAAGATTGGTCTTGTATGCATGATTATCATTTAAAAGAAATTGTTTATATGTCTTATTCTGTTTTTGGATGACTAAAACAAACTCCTCATGTATATTTGAGTAATGTCTTAGAAGTTCATCATTAAAATTCAGCATTTACTAAGGCAGTATATCAAGTCAAGAGTTTTTTCTAAAGGTCAAAGCCTGTAAGTCGTTGATCCATTATCTTAAAGGAATGTGCCTTGATTCATTTATATATTGCTAGAATATCTATACTTGCAGTGGGCACAATATGCAGCATTGATCTGTTCATATATTATGTAGCTCAAGTGACAGAGCAAGTTGACATAAATGATTTATTTTAAGATACTCTTTTCTGATCATTCTGAAAACTAATAGGCTTTCACATAACTTAATAATGAAGCAAAGATGGAATATCCAAGTGTATTACATACTTTTCTATGGCTATAACCACAAACCACAAGTAAAGCAACAAACAGAAAGAAGGGTGATGCGGAATGAAACTATTAGGGTAGAGTAGAGACAGTAGGTACCGAGTATTCAACTAGAGCAGAATGTGAAGACATACACTTTGAATCACCAAAATAAAGCAGAGAAAGTGAACTCTGAAGGACTCAAAGCTTTGAAACCCAAAGCCTGCCCCCATCAATGTACTTCCTCCAGAAAAGCCATGTTTATTTATAAGTTCCCAACTAGTGCTACAAAATGAACTGAATGACCAAATATCAGAGCCTTTGGGAAAATTCTTATTCAAACTAACTGTCAACTGAGGATCATATTATTTGCAACATCCAAAAGGATTCAATAGGGATTGTTAATTGTCTCTTTAGCCTTCTTTTTTGTTTTGCTTGGAGTAAGTAGAAAATAACACGAGAAACTTTCCATTTTTGATTGAATTCAGTACAGTCACTCTCCTCACATTGCTAAACCAATAAAAGTTTCTTTGAGGAAGGAGCATGTGAACTACATTATTTATTACTTCACAATCTCACAAATATTTACCAACACATTCATAGACAAATTTTATTCTTAATGGTTCAATTAAATTATCACAACACTACAACAATAAGCTTGGATTAATACCTAAAAGGGAAAGTTGACCAAGGTCTCTGAGATTAAATAATGATGTAGAGGTTGAGATAGACTCTGACTTGGTTCAATATACTCACATTGGAAAACAGTTTTAGAGTTCCGTTTGACAGTGGCACTCCATTCAGCACTCTTACCTGACCTTGGATTTGGAGAATGGAAGAGACAGTATAAAGCCCAAATATTCTGGCTCAATAAAAATAGCTTTTTGTAGTATTTGTAAAAATAGCCCTTATAAACAGATTGTCCTTGCTAGTTTTATGTCAACTTGACACAGCTAGAGTTAATGGAGAAGAAGGGGGACTTAGTTGACAAAATGCCTCAGTAAGATCAAGCTGTAGACAAGCTTGTAGGATATTTTCTTCCTCAGTGATTGATAAGGTAGACTCAGCCCATTGCGAGTGGGGACACCCTGGGCAAGTGGTCCTGGGAAAGAAAGCAGGCTGAACAAGTCAATAAATAGCATCCTTCAAGGGACTCTGCAATAGCTCCTCAAGGAATAGGCACACATGTATTCTCAACACACTGGTTTCCTGAATAAGAAAAGCATTGTGACAACCCTAAAGGATATGCCAACTTGGAAAGAATAAATCACACATGTCCCATTTCTAGATAACGCTAGAGCTGCAGGTGTTCAATAGGTACTGGGGAACAGAGAATCAGTCTCCTTAGTGACAGGTGTTCAGTCCCAAGTGATTATCTCAGGACACATGTAACTCAGAGCAAAGCTACATGAACTAAGATGTTATCTTTGCAGGTGCACATATATATTGTATCCACATTTAACAATAGTAATCAGACAAGGACTCATAAATTTTGAATATGCAAAATTGGAAGAATAGGAGGCTGGGTGGGGGGTCAGAGTAAATGCTTATAAATGATGTTATCAAAAAATAAAATCACTAGAAAGATAAATGGTCAGAAAACAGGAAAAATATTTGGAGGAATTCTCAATACCATTTCATTGGTGTAGGCTTTCTGTAGTGACTGAGGCAATAAAATAAAAAGTTGGGTATGTCACAATAGTCTACAGAACTCCTTGGCATGCTTATCTTGTCCTTTCCCAAAAATATAAAAAGAGGACTTGGGTTATAACTCTGTAGTGGTACAGCAAAACAGTTGTCTATCATGTTTAAAGCCCTGGTGAAATACAATTGATACATACAAAACAATCATTTAAAATAAATTTACCAAACAGATTCATTACATTTAGCACACATAAATGATTGTTCTACATGAGTGATAAAACAAAAAGACATTAAATATTCTTCACATGTTTAAATACAAACTTTACAGAAGATGTAATTGGTAAAAGTTGACATAAAAATATATCCAAACTTTAAATTATCATGAGAATGAAAACTAAGCAGTATCTGATCATGCATTAGTGTGGGTTAAAATAAAAGGATTAAACCAACAATATTAAAGATGTGTATATTAGACCTGCCACTGATTTTTATCAGTAAGTAAAACAATAAAAACGGAACAAGCTGGTTTGGGCTAATAATTTAATAAAGACAGCTTAATTCTGTCCATGAACCCTTGTGATGATTGCGAGTAACTAACTATTCTCTTCCATATATGACTAAAATATGTAGATATACACAGCCCCTAAATAACTCCTACAATAATATTCAGAACTCCATTGTTCATTATGAACCAAACCTGTATGTGTGATAAATGTTCATCAAAAGAGAATGCATTTGTGTGTGACAGTTGTGTAGCTTGGTTTGTTCAACTCCTAGCAGTGGAATCAACATCTTTCCCTGGGATTTGAGTTGGTTTTTGGAAACCTATACTGCAAACTGGATTGCCTTGCCGAGCCTTGATTCAGAGGGAGCAGCTTGGATCTACCTCAACTTGATGTACCATGTTTTATTGACACCCATGGCAGGTGTGCCTTCTTCAGAATGGAGACTGAGACAGAGGAGGTGTGGATGTGGAAGGAGGTAGATGGAAGGTGGGTGAGACAATGTGAGGAGAGGAGGGTGGGGAACTGATTGGTTGTTGGAAACACTGCATTTTGTTTCTGGCTGGCCAGACTCGAAATTACCACTCAGAAACTATAATATTTAAATCATGCCTTGGCCAATCACTTAACCATATTGCTAGCTAGCTCTTAATCTTTGGTTAACCAATTTCTATTATTTTATATTTTAGCACAAGGCTTCTGGCCTACTGGCAAGGTTCTGTTTGGCGACTTACATCTGTCTCCTCTGGTAGCTCCATGGCTTCTCCTGACTCTGCCTTTTTTCTCCTAGCATTCAGTTTAGTTTTCCCCACCTAGCTCTATTCTGCCCTATCACAGTTCAAAGTAGCTTCTTTATTAATTAACCAATAAATGAAGCACTATCCACACCATTTCCCCTTTTCTGTTTAAAAGAAAAGAACGGTTTTAACTTCAACATAGAAAAATTACGTATAACAAAGCAGATATCAAGCAAGAACTACAGTTAGAATACTTAGATCTACTCTATGTTTTATCATAACAAGGATAACTATCTAAACTGTCTATTCTTCAACTCTGTCAGACTCCAGAAGGATATTATATTACCTAAACAAGAAGTACATTGTAAGCAAATTCTAAAACTCCAGAATTGACAGAGGCATCTCATTGCCTGTACAGTCACCCAAAGGTCTGTGATATTCAGGCACCCATCTTCAGCCTATAGGCCCATTGTATCTGACAGACTTTTCCATGAAGCAGGAAATTTCAAAGACAGTTCTGCCTATATTGACAGTTTGTCAGTCATTTTTTTCTATGTCCTTTAGTATGTTTGAAAGACTCTTTCATGAAGTAAGAACCCTGGACAACTATGTCAACTTTTCACAAGTTTAGCAGTCATTTCTCTGTGGCTCTTGCTTGTCCATACAGCATACCATCATGCAGGCTAGGCAAGAGCAGTTTCTTGCACAAAGGGCTAACAGAATCCATGAGGAGCCTCTTCGATGCTGGTCTTCCTCTTTAAGTAGAGCTTAAAGGAGCAGATGTGTCTCATGTCATGAAATGTCCTAAGATATTAAAACATTTTAACTGCTATATTCTGTAGGTCTTTGAAAGGTTTGAAGATTATCTAACTGAAATAAATCTCTATATATCTAGAAAATCTAAATTACATGACTATAAACTTGACTGTTATAAACGATTATCTATTAACCTGTATTTTTAACATATATTAAATTTTAAATGAACTGCACAATCACAATACCTTAATCAATAGCAGAAATATACATATAAGATTGACCTAAAATGTATATCAATAGACTAAGATCCATATCAATGCAAATTATTCATTTCTATATTAGTTGGTATACAAAACAAATGAAAAATTTGATTAATAACAATAATATATATATATATATATATTGCAACAATAATTGAACAAAGTATTCATCTTGAAGGAGGAAAAAGGAGTGGTTCTAATATGTAAAGTTTTAAAAACAATTTTTTTAAATATTTATTTATTATGTATACAATATTCTGTCTGTATGCCTGAAGGCCAGAAGAGGGCGCCAGACCTCTTTACAGATGGTTGTGAGCCACCATGTGGTTGCTGGGAATTGAACTCAGGACCTTTGGAAGAGCAGGAAATGCTCTTAACCACTGAGCCATCTCTCCAGCCCTTAAAAACAATTTTAATTAAGGTATTTCCCTATACTTCTACAGTTGGATCACATCTGGTACTCAAATGATGGAATTCTGATAAAATATATAAGTATTATAACTTATACAATATTGAATATAATAAAACAATTATTGAAGGCATCAATAATTTATGATGTCACTTGAATAAAATTTGAAAAAGTTAAGTCTTATCTATAAATATTTGTTGCCTTCAGATGTTGGCTAGAGAATAAAATGGTAAGTGTCACAACAATTCCTTAGCATTGTGAAAATATTCTATCCTAGTTATATTTGATTTGTCATACCTGTCAAAAACAAACTAGGCATAAATTTAATTATGTAAGTATCTTATATGCAAATAAATATTCAAAAATAAAAGCTTGACATAAAACCAAATGTACGTGTGTATGTGTGTAATGAAAACAAGTCGAACCAGTAATTTACCCTTTAGAAATGTCAAGTGTATTGAAAAACTCATCCTGGTTCTGAAGTGGAGAAATAAATGCACACAATGGTTTTCTATCTTTGTAAGAATAAGTATTAAATTATGAATAACATACCTCTTTATGAAAGAGTGGTCTGAGGTGAGCAGACAAGTTTATGTGAATAAAGCTGTTTAGTCTATTGCCATTAGTAAACAGATGGTTTGGTAATAGCATATATATTTAAGTCTGTCTATTCCCTATCTATATCTATACATATCATCTTTTATAGGAAAAGTAGAAATTGAGAGGCAGATAAAGGAAGAGAAAAAAGAGAAAGGATGAAAGTTAAAAAAGAAAGAAAATTTCTGCGGCTGGGGAATGCCTCTGGCAAAACTGCACAGGAACATGTGGCACAAAGAGAATGTTCCTGCGTGAGGAAAGGAAGACTGCCAAAGGCAGAAAGTTTCTTCAAAGAGTAAGTAGACTTGTTCTCAAGAATGCTGAAACAGTTTCATTCCTGCTTGATTGTTTTCTGTTTCTTTATAAATAGCCGCAAGAACCTCATTCCTCTAAGCCTGATAAGACACTTCAAAAGCTAGTAGACACAAGACAGCTCCAGTCCTCATTTTATCACCTGTGGCAATGATAACTATGGAAACTTAAGTTCAGTTTTGTCCCTTTTGTTCTCCTTCCTTATATAAGAAAACTCCCCACCTCCACAAGTACAATGCAGGACTGTGTGCCCTCACACCACTCTTAATCACTTCTTTCAAAGCAGTTTTACTCCCTTTGCCTCTTTTAAATCATTAGATAAATTGTTAGGTGTAAATATGCTCAAATCCTCCTTCTTACATCCTGGCATCTGACCAATGCTATTTAAATGTTATACAACTGAAAAAATGATTTAACATTTGAACATGAACATCAAAATGTTACAGGAAATTTAAAAGATGATTTTAAAAGCCAATGTTCGATGCCAACCACAGTCCACTTTCTGAAAAAAAAAAAAGATTTTTGTCTCTTTCTTGACCTTTACTGATACTCAGCCAAAACCGATGATGGGTTTACTGACTATACACTGTGAAAATATATTCTTTTTTTTTTTAGTATTTCAAAATTATTATTGCAACAGGATGGAAGGCAGTGTTTATCTTCCTCCCCAAGGCCTTGGGCAGAGATCCTATGGTACAGAGACTAGATGCCACTCGAACTGGAGGCTGCTGAGGAAAACTGGAGAAGTCCCACCGAAGTCCTCTCAGTGGGAAATGGCTCCTTTGTCCAGGATCTAAGATCACTAGAATTTCTTTCTTTCTTTTTTTTTTTTTTTTTTGAGAAAGGGAAAAAAAATAGTTTCTGCCTTCTCCCAGCCTCCCATTTCCCTCCCCCTCCTCCCACCCTTCTTTCCCTCCCCCACTCCTTTCCCCCTCTCTCTCCAGTCCAAAGAGCAGTCAGGGTTCCCTGCCCTGTGGAAAGTCCAAGGTCCTCCCCCCTCCGTCCAGGTCTAGGAAGGTGAGCATCCAAACTGGCCAGGCCCCCACAAAGCCAGAACATGAAGTAGGATCAAAACCCTGTGCCATTGTCCTTGGCATCTCATCGGCCCTCATTGCTTGCCATGTTCAAAGAGTTCGGTTTTATCCCATGCTTTTTCAGTCATAGTCCAGCTGGCCTTGGTGAGCTACCAATAGATCAGCCCCACTGTCTCAGTGGGTGGGTGCACCCCTCATGGTCCTGACTTCCTTGCTCATCTTCGCCCTCCTTCTGCTCTTCATTGGGACCTTGGGAGCTCAGTCTAGTGCTCCAGTGTGGGTCTCTGTCTCTATCTCCATCCATCCACAGATGAGGGTTCTATGGTGATATGCAAGATATTCATCAGTATTGCTATAGGATAGGGTCATTTCAGGTTCCCTATCCTCAGCTGCCCAGGGAACTAACTGGGGACATCGCCTTGGGCTCCTGGGAGCCACTCTAGGTTCAAGTCTCTTGCCAACCCTAAGGTGTCTCCCTTAACTAAGAATTGTGCTTCCGTGCTCCCCTATCCAACCTTCCTTTTTCCCAATCATCCTGTTTCCCCAAATTCCCCCCATTCTCCCCTTTTCCGTTTTCTCTCCCCATCTCCCCTTACCCCCATCCCAACCCACCCCCAAGATCCCAATTTTCTCCCTGGCAATTTTGTCTACTTCCCATAGCCAAGAGGATAACTAGATGTTTTTCCTTGGGTTCACCTTCTTATTTAGCTTCTTTAGGTTCACCAATTGTAGACTCCGTGACCCTTATTTATGGCTAGAAACCAATTATGAGTCAGTACATCCCATGTTCATCTTTTTGGGTCTGGGTTACCTCACTCAGGATAGTGTTTTCTGTTTCCATCCATTTGCATGCAAAATTCGAGAAGTCATTGTTTTTTACCGCAGCGTAGTACTCTAATGTGTATATATTCCACACTTTCTTCATCCATTCTTCCATTGAAGAGCATCTAGGTTGTTTCCAGGTTCTGACTATTACAAATAATACTGCTATGAACCTAGTTAAACAAATGCTCTTGTCATATGATAGGGCATCTCTTGGGTATATTCCCAAGAGTGGTATTGCTGGGTCCAGGGGTAGGTTGATCCCGAATTTCCTGAGAAACTGAAACACTGATATTCAAAGTGGTTGCACATGATTGCATTCCCACCAGCAATGGATGAGGGTACCCCTTATTCCACAGCCTCTCCAGCAAAGGCTATCATTGTAGTTTTTGATTTTAGCCATTCTGACAGGTGTAAGATGATATCTCAAAGTTGTTTTGTGTTGTAATATGAGTGGCGGGGCTGCATCCCTGGCACCCTGGCCACCTGGATAGTTTATGCCCGAAATAACAACACACAAACTGTATTCATTTAAATACTGCCTCTCCCATTTCTATCTAGCCTCTTCTAGGCTAACTCTCGCACATGGACTAGCCCATTTCTTATAATCTGTGTAGCCCACGAGGCAGCTTACCAGGGAAATTCTAGCCGACATTCATCCTGGGTCGGAGCTTCATTGTGTGTGCCTCAAAGAGCAGAGTTCTTGCGCCCGCCCTGGAGATGGGAGCATGGCATCTCTATCCAGAGAGCAGAGCTGTCCAGTCTGAGCTCACTTCCTCTTCCTCCCAGCATTCTGTTCTGTTTACTCCTCCCACCTATGTTTTAACCTATGAGGGCCAAGCAGTTTCTTTATTGCTTAACCAATCAAATCAACAGATTGATATATGACACTCCCACATCAGTTTGGATTTTCATTTCCCTGATTGCTAAGGAGTTTGAGCATGACCTTAAGTGTCTTTTGGCCATTTGAACTTCTTCTGTTGAGAATTCTCTGTTTAGTTCAGTGCCCCATTTTTTAATTGGGTTAATTAGCATTTTAAAGTCTAGTTTCTTGAGTTCTCTATATATTTTGGAGATCAGACCTTTGTCTGTTGCGGGGTTGGTGAAGATCTTCTCCCAGTCAGTAGGTTGCCTTTTTGTCTTAGTGACAGTGTCCTTTGCTTTACAGAAGCTTCTCAGTTTCCGTAGGTCCCATTATTCAATGTTGCCCTTAGTGTCTGTGCTGCTGGGGTTACACCTAGGAAGCAATCTCCTGTGCCCATCTGTTGTACGGTACTTCCCACTTTCTCTTCTATCAGGTTCAGTGTGTTCAGACTGATATTGAGGTCTTTAATCCATTTGGACTTGAATTTTGTGCATGGTGATATATATGGGTCTATTTTCATTCTTCTACAGGTTGATATCCAGTTGTTCCAGCACCATTTGTTGAAGAGGCTTTCTTCCTTTCATTGTACACTTTTAGCTCCTTTATCGAAAATGAGGTGTTCATAGGTTTGTGGGTTAAAATCCGGGTCTTCTATATGATTCCATTGGTCGACTTCTCTGTTTTTATGCCAGTACCACACTGTTTTCATTACTGTAGCTCTGTAATAGAGTTTGAAGTCAGGGATGGTAATGCCTCCAGCAGATCCTTTATTGTGTAGGATTTTTTTTGGCTATCCTGGTTTTTTTTGTTTTTCCATATAAAGTTGATTATTGTCCTCTCAAGATCTGTGAAGAATTTTGATGGGATCTTGATGGGAATTGCATTGAATCTATAAATTGCCTTTGGTAGAATTGCCATTTTTACTATGTTGATCCTCCCAATCCAAGAGCAAGGGAGGTCCTTCCATTTTCTGGTATCCTCTTCAATTTCTTTCTTCAATTCCTTAAAGTTCTTGTCAAATAAATCTTTCACTTCTTTGGTTAGAGTTACCCCAAGATATTTTATGCTGTCTGTGGCTATCGTGAAAGGTGAAGCTTATCTGATTTCCCTCTCTGCTTCCATATCCTTTGTGTATAAGAGGGCGACTGATTTTTTGGAGTTGATCTTGTATCCTGCCTCATTGCTCAAGCTGTTTATCAGCTGTAAAAGTTCTTTGGTGGAGTTTTGGTGTTGCTTATGTACATTATCATATCATCTGCAAATAACGAAAGTTTAACTTCTTCCTTTCCAATTTGAATCCCCTTGAACCCATTGTGTTGTCTTATTGCTATTGCTAGAACTTCAAGCACTATATTGAAGAGGAATGGCGAGAGTGGACAGCCTTGTCGTTTTCCTGAGTTTAGTGGGATGGCTTTGAGTTTCTCTCCGTTTAATTTGATGTTAGCTGTCAGCTTGCTGTATATAGCTTTTATTATATTTAGGTATGACCCTTGTATCCCTAATCTCTCCAAGACTTTTATCATAAAGGAATGTTGAATTTTGTCAAATGCTTTTTCAGCATCTAATGAAATGATCATATTGTTTTTTTCTTTCAGTTTATTTATATGATGGATTACATTAATAAATTTTTGTATGTTGAACCAGCCCTGCATCTCTGGGATGAAGCCTACTTGATCATAATGAATAGTTTTTCTAATGTGTTCTTGGATACAGTTTGCCAGTATTTTGTTGATGATTTTTGCGTCGATATTCATGAGTGAGATTGGCATGTAATTCTCTTTCTTGGTTGAGTCTTTGTGTGGTTTTGGTATCAGGGTAACTGTAGCTTCATAACAGGAATTTGGCAATGACTCTTCTCTTTCTATATTGTGAAATACATTAAGGAGTATAGGTATTAGGTTTTCTTGGAAGTTCTGGTAGAATTCTGCATTGAAACCATCTGGTCCTGGGGTTTTTTTGGTAGGGAGGTTTTTGATAACAGCTTCTAATTCTTCACGACTAACAGATCTATTTAGATTGTTCACCTGGTCCTGGTTTAACTTTGCTATATGGTATTTATCTAAGAAAGTGTCCATTTCTTTTACTTTTTCCAGTTTTGTGGTATACAGGCTTTTAGAGTAAGATCTAATAATTCTCTGAATTTCCTCTGTGTCTGTGGTTCCCCTTTGCATTTCTGATCCTATTAATTTGCATATTCTCTCTCTGCCATTTGATTATTTTTGATAGGGGTTCATCAATCTTGTTGATTTTCTCCAGGAACCAGCTTTTTGTTTCATTGATTCTTTGGATTGTTTTCTGTGTTTCTTTTTTGTTGATTTCAGCCCTCAGTTTGATTATTTCCAGTCTTCTACTCCTCCTAGGTGAGTCTGCTTCTTTTTTTTCTAGAGCTTTCAGGTGGGCTGTTAAGTCTCCAATGTGTGCTTTTTCTGTTTTCTTTAAGTGGGCACTTAGTGCTATGAACTTTCCTCTTAGGACTGATTTCATAGTGTCCCATACGTTTGAGTATGTTGTTTCTTTATTTTCATTGAATTCAAGGAAGACTTTAATTTCTTTCTTTATTTCTTCCTTGACCAAGTGTGTTTCAGTAGTTAACTGTTCAGTTTCTATGAGTTTGTAGGCTTTCCGGGGGCAGCCTTGTTGTTGAATTCTAACTTCAATCCATGGTGATCTCATAAGACACAGGAGGTTACAAATATTTTTTTTGTAACACTGGATGTTTGCTTTGTTACCGAGTATGTGGTCAATTTTTGAGAAGGTTCCATGAGCTGCAGAGAAGAAGGTATATTCTTTCCTATTTGGGTGGAATATTCTATAGATGTCTGTTAAGTCCATTTGATTCATTACCTCCATTAATTCTCTTATTTCTCTGTTAGGTTTCTGTCTGATTGACCTGTCTATTGGTGAGAGAGGAGTGTTGAAGTCTCCTACTATTAGTGTGTGCAGTTTGAGGGAAGCCTTGAGTTTTAATAATGTTTCTTTTACGTACGTGGGTGCTTTTATATTAGGGGCATAGATATTCAGGATTGAGACATCATCCTGATGAATTGTTCCTGTATTGTTCCTGTTATGAGTATAAAATGTCCCTCTCCATCTCTTCTGATTAATTTAAGTTTGAAGTCAACTTTGTTAGAAATTAGTATGGTCACACCTGCTTGTTTCTTAGGTCCATTTGCTTGATAAACCTTTTCCCATCCCTCTAGTCTGAGTAAGTGCCTGTCTTTGTGGTTAAGGTGTGTTTCTTGTAAACAGCAGAATGTTGGATCCTGTTTTCGTATCCAATCTCTTAGCCTGTGCCTTTTTATAGGTGAGTTGAGTCCATTGACATTAAGTGATATTAATTAAGTGGTTGTTAACTCCAGTCACTTCTTTAGTAGTGGAGTTGGTGTGTTTCCCTTCTTTGAGTTGTGCTGGTGAAGGTACTCTATATGTCTGAGTTATTGGTCATTGTTGAACTCCTTGGTTAGTGATTTTCCTTCTATTACTTTCTGTAAGGCTAGATTTGTGGCTACATATTGTTTAAATTTGTTTTTATCCTGGAAATTTTTGTTTTCTCCATTTATAGTGAATGAAAGCTTGGCTGGGAATAGTAGTCTGGGCTTGCATCCATGGTCTCTTAGTTTTTGCAGTACATCTATCCAGGACCTTCTGGCTTTCATTGTTTCCATAGAGAAATCAGGTGCAAGTCTGATAGGTTTACCGTTATAAGTAACTTGGCCTTTTTCCTTTGCAGCTCTTAATATTCTTTCTTTATTCTGTATGTTTTGTGTTTTGATTATTATATGGCGAGGAGATTTTTTTTTTTTTTTGGTCTAGTCTATTTGGTGTTCTGTATGCTTCTTGAACCTTCAAAGGAATATCTTTCTTTAGGTTGGGAAAGTTCTCTTCTATAATTTTATTAAATATATATTCTGGACCGTTGAGCTGTACTTCTTCTCCTTCTTCTATCCCAATTATTCTTAGATTTGGTCTTTTAATAGTGTCCCAGATTTTCTGAATGTTTTGTGATGAGAATTTGTTGGTTTTGCTGTTTTCTTTGATCAGTGTGTTTATTTTCTCTATGGTATCTTCAGTGTTTGAAATTCTTTCTTCTATCTCTTGTAACCTGTTGGTAGTACTTGTCTCTGTAGTTCCTGTTCATTTACCCAGATTTTCCAACTCCATCCTTCCCTCGGTTTGTGTTTTCTTCATTACTTCCATTTCATTCTTCATGTCTTGAACCGCTTCCCTTACCTGCTTGATTGCTTTTTCTTGTTTCTCTTGGGTTTCTTGGGTATCTTTGAGCGATTTTATTCATTTCCTCTACCTTTTTGTTTGTGATCTCTAATTGTTTATGGCAGTTTTTCACCTCCTGTTTAAGGTCTTCTATTATTTTCATATAATTCACTTTTGAGTTGATTTCTTCTAATTCTTCTGGAGTAGGGTGTACAATTCTTATTTCGGGATCCCTGGATTCTGGTGATGTCATGTTACCTTTCAGGTTGTTGGAGGAATTCCTGCATTGGCGCCTTCCCATCTCTTCCTTCAAATGGAGCCAGCAGAGGCCTGGTGTCTTGGTTCAGTCTTTGCTGTGACTGACTCTCTGGGTGTATCTCTTCAGTGTAGAAGCAGGAACTGTCCAGTCCAGCACCGAAACATAGAAGCATAGACACCTGGTAGTCCAATGACCCTCATTTGCTACCAGAAACATTTAGAAAGATATTTTCTCTTTGCCATGTTTCCCTTTGTTACATTGGGAGAGCTGTCTGTGTTATCAATGTAACCATTTGTGTATTACATTGGAAGATTTTTCTCTGTTATCCATGTAACATCTGTGTGCTACATTAGGAGATATCTCTTTATTATCCATGTAACTATTTGTATGCAGTTTTGAATATTAGTTTCAAAAACCCCACTTCTCCCTTTGTATGCCATGGAACTCTTTTGCATCTTTGAACTTTCTAGGATCCTATCCTGATTTAAATCCCACCAATCCATAAGATAAATGTGTGCTCAGACATCATCTTTGCACATTTCTGTTTCACCCAATTTCTCTCTCTGAGTTTTACTAATTGTGCTTCATTTGCCATCCAAATTCATGAAAAACTCATTTTGCCTGAGGCTTTTTAGCCACCAGTCCAAGTTAGAGCTGTGATTAGAATTCCAATTCTACTAACTGGAACCCAAACCTAGCCATACAATCTCAAAAAGCAAACTACATATATATATATATATATATATATATATTTGTAAATAGGATTTTAAAATTTTAAAATAATCAAACCATATTTTCTGTATAAAGACAATTATACAATCAAAATAATTAGACTATATCAATGAAAAGGAAAATGGAAAATTATTGAGATTAAGGCAAGTGTTTTAAGCATGGGTGATGTTGGCTTACTGGTACACACTTTGAAATAGAACTTTGAAAGAAGAAATCATTGGCCCAGGATGCTGAGAAGCTAAGAGACAAGTCTCATTCCACAGCATTCTCTCTGAGACTAACTCATTTGTTACTCTATGCACTCATGAGAATTTTTAAAAGAATTTCTAAAATTTTATTTGCATTCCAACCACAGTTCTCTCTCACAACCCTTCCCCCATCCCCTTTGCTCTCGTTCAGCCCACTTCCCATCTACTCCTCCCAAAAGGTAATGGCTCCAATAGTGAGTCAACAAAGTCTGGCATATTAAGTTGGAACAGAATCAAGCCCTGCTTCCCCTTGCATTAAGACTGAGCATGGCTTCCCACCTTAGGGAAAGGATTGCAACAAGCTAGCTGATTCCCCAGGGATAGATCCTGGTCCTACTGCCAGGGGCCTCACAGATAATCCAAGCTTCACCACTGGTTCCCATATATGAAGGCCCTACCTTGCTTCCATGGAGATTCCATAGGTGTCAGTCTAGAGTTCATGAGTTTCCATGAACTTGGTTCAGCTTTCTGTGTAGATTTTTCCATTATGCTCTTGACCTCCCTTATTCATATATTCCCTCCTCTCTCTCTTTGCCTGGATTCCTGGAGATCAGTCTGTGCGTGGTCAGGTTGTGAGCAGATTCATTAACATTTGGCAATTCTCTGCAAATTCCACAGCCAAAAATCCCTAACTGTATTATTTTCCCTTAGCTTACTTACTTTGTGGGTGTTAAGTTAGCCTTAAAGGTACAATAAGGTTCTACTTTGGTGAAATATATTAAGTTCCATTTGGTTCCAATTGAATATGCAATTTTTTATGTTTTCCAATATACGGAGTAGTCTCATCATATTTTTTTTTAAAATGCATTTTATTTTCAACTATGTGCATTTCTCTAGGTCTTTCTGTCGTTATCCTTTTTGTGTAGATGTCCACACATGTCGGAAGAAACAGCTGCATTACCTTGAAATAAAGTTACAAACAGTGGTGAGACACTTTTTTTTAGGAAGTTTAAATATAACTATAATATTTGTAAAACAAAAATGATAATAGAAATTTATTTTACAATGCTTACAGTAGGGATAATAAAAATTAAACAGTATTAATTAGCATCTAAAAAAGTGGCATTTGCTTTAAGGAATAGCACAATCACTTAAAAGATTTAAATTAAAAATTAGTTCATTCACATGAATTTATGAAAATTCCAATTAAAATGTACCACATATCAATCTGGAAGAACTTCATGATTTAGTGCTAAATGTAGAAACATCAAATATTATAAATATGGTCTTCATTGAAGCATGGATCATTCTGTGTTCTATGTTCTTCAGTTTTCTTCTATTTATTAAAGCATAATATTTTTTTTACAGAAGTCGGCATGTCCAATGATATTTTTCTTCTCGTAACTTTTTAAAACTTTCCTCATTAGATTCAATGTCTGAATCTTAAGTAGTGAGCAAAAAACATTTCAAAAACAACAAAGAAGTGATTCGATTTGTGTGACCTTGAAGAAATGAAAATCAAGTGAACATGTGAAGTTTCTAGCAGGTTTCATTATCTAAGTATAAAAATGACAAACCATAGAAATGAAATTAAATGCTTATTTTCCTTACATAATAAAATATCTTTCAAATGACTTCAAAGTACTTGCTCCTTGCCTCATAAAATGTGCATTTTCAACCTTGAGACAGAGAAATCATTTTTTTATTCTTTGTGACAGATAAAGCCATTTTACTTTGCTACAAAAGGTTATAGACTATGATAACTGACAATCATAAACATATATAGCACCTGTCTTGTCCTTGCACTGCCCTACATACATTAAATCTAGTTAAGGATAACAAAAGTATATCTTCAATAAATTGTCCTCTGTTTGCAGGAAAGCTAACAATAAGAAACTGGAGACCCAGATGATAGAAATGTGTTATTGTAAGAAGCATAAAGACTTTAAATGATTTATCTTGCCCTAGTAAGCATATCAAAGAGTCTTTACAACCTACAGTCACAAGTGTCCTTTGCCAACACACTAAATTTTAGGGATATGTTAAAGTTAAGATGATAAAAAGGAAAAGGCCACTAATTATTAAAATGTGGTAAAATTATTTCATCTTCAAAATTTATAGCTAAAAGCTATGATTTGACTATTGTAGAAAATGTGTTTCATATTTTATTATGAAGATTTTAAATCACGTCCACTATCCAATATTCAGAAATAACAATATTAAGCATTTAAAATGTTTTTATTGAAATGGGGATACACAAATCTTCCTACCTTTTCTTCCTCGAGCCCTTTCCTGACCCCTTCCATTTAGCCCCTCCCACGTTACTCACTATCAAATTGATAACCTCTCTTTCTTTGACTGTTGTTACATATATATGAGTTTGCAGTAGAACACGCACACACACACACACACACACACACAGCACACACACACATATATATAGCCGAGTGCAATTTTGTTGGCTTTTGTATAGATGGTTTCAGGAATGACAATTTTGCATTGAATAACTAAAAATAAGTGCCTCATTCATGGGAAAAGCTATTTCTCTTTATCCTAGTTGCTCTCAATTGCCCATAATTCTTTGTCCAGTGGTTGGACCCCGTAAAGCCTTTCCACTTTCACTTTAATAACTGATTATTTATTCTGCTGTTCAGATCTTGGTTATATATCAATGAGTAGGAGAGACTATTTCATGCTGGACATCCTGGTATTCCACTATTTTTTTCTTTTTGCAATGTTCTCTGAGCCATAGATACACGACTTACGATGTATATGTATCCATTTGGGCTATGGTCCCCAGGATCTACTTATCACTGTACTGTGCCTAGTTATGGCTTTTTCTGGTGGTCTCTGCTTGCTTTTGAGTGAGCCTTCTATGGTGAGGAGTTTTAGTAATATTTTTCTTCATGGTTATTATGTCTTCATGGTCATTGTCATTGTTCATAGGTCTTTATTCTGACTAGGAGAGTTTGATTGTTTCTCTCCCATGGCAGCTTTTGTAGTAGTTTCTGGAGTATTGGAATCTATGCCTAGGTAAAGAGATTTTTTTTTTTTAGCTCAGAAACAAGTCCAGTCATCTGAGTTTTATGTCCTAAGTTTTTATATCTTCAGCAATAAAAGTCCAATCTTCACCTCTGATAAGCAAGCAAGAGCTACAAAAAAGTCTGTTGTTTTTGCAATCACCTGGACCATTCTGAAAAAAACATGCAAAGGAGTTCTTGTGCTTGGTACTAGGTTTTTGTTTGTCAATGATTCTTGTGAATAGCATTTTCATAAAACATATAAAATATTTTTTCATATATATATATATATATATATATATATATATATATATATATATAAATGCAGTCTCCACCTACTATATATAGTTAGTTGGAGGCTGCACTTCATTTTCCAGCTGCTCAGACCTGAATGATCACACAGAAACTATATTAATTACAACACTGTTTGGCCTATTATTCAGGCTTCTTGTTAACTCTTTCTTACATCTTAAATCAACACATTTCTAGTAATTTGTGTTTTGGCACAAGGCTGTGTCTTACTGGTAAGGATCCAACCTCTTCAACATCTTTATGCTTTAGCAGCTACATGGCATTTCTTTGAATCAACCTACTCTCTCTCTCTCTCTCTCTCTCTCTCTCTCTCTATATATATATATATATATATATATATATATATATATATATATATCTTCCACCGTGATTACATTCTGCCCTACCATAGCCCAAATAAGGTTATTTATTAACAAATGGTAATAAAACATATTCATAGCATCAGAGGGGAATTCTACATAATTGAATCATATATTTCCAACTTACAAACTCACATGCAATATGATTCCTTTTGGCTTTTACAAACAATCATGGTGTTGTTTGTCCCTCCTTTTCTTTCTGCAATAATTTCTCAACCTTCTCCAGAATAGAAATCCCTCCCCCATTTTTCTCTTTCCTGTTTCATATCACTTGTATCCAGCTCATCCTGTTATTTTTTGAAAATACTTGCCCTCATGTGTGCATGTATGTATGACTCTCCCATCACACAAACAGATCAAAATTACTAAAAATAAAACTACAGAAAAATATAAACCAAATTATAATTTTTGCATTCTTTTTTATTAGTTCTCTGAAATTTTTGAAACTTATATAATGTTTTTGGTCAAATTTCCTCCTTTTTGGTAGTAGCCATACCTTTTCCCTTTCCATTCAACTTTGTATCATTACTTTTTCCCTTTGACTAATACTACATTATCAGGTTTATCATTAGAAGCATAAACAAAAAGTCTTTCACAAATAGTTAAGCCATATTCTAAAACTGCTAAAGTCTGAGGGCTATGAAAAATTAATAGTGATTTCCCTGAGTTCTCTTCCGTTTTAATACCCAAGTAACACATTAGAGAGGAAAAGTTTACACTTTGTTGTATAATTTTTTCACATTCCTCTAATAAACGGTCCTCACTCTCAGGCTTATTTTTCAGTATATATGCGGTGAATGTCTGCTATGTGACAGGGACTGCAAGAGAAAGTTTCATTTAACCCATGTGGAAAAATTGTTTATGTATCATATTAATAGGAAGTATCAAAGTCAATTCCATTAAAATGAATTAACACATTTTTAAATGTAAATTCTTTCTTATAATCTTTTTATATTTTATATTCATCCTTAAGCTTATTCAAAGTTTAAGAACTTCAGTGATACACATGGAGATCTGAAGGCTTTTAAATTACTTTCTTCAATTTGGTGTAGGAGTTCCTTCTGTTTGTGTCTTACTTTCATTGGTTAATGAATAAAGAAAATGCTTTGGTCTAGCTGATAGGGTAGAACTTAGGTAGGTGGAGCAGACAGAACTGAATTCTGGGAGAGAGAACGCAGAGTCAGAGAGATGCCATGTATCCGAGGCCGGAGGTAGATGTGCTGAAACTTTTCTGGTAGGTCACGAACTCGTGGTGATACACAGATTGATAGAAATGGGTTAAGCTAATATGTAAGAGTTAGCCAATAAGAAGTTAGAGCTAATGGCCAAGTAGTGTTGTAATTAATACAGTTTCTATGTGGTTATTTCGGATGTAAGCTAGAAGGGAAGCTGGGACAAACAAGCCGCCTCTCATTGCAACACAAATTTGTTGTTTTATCATTATTTATTGATCTTTTCATGTGATTAGCTTTTAAAATTTAAGTTATTATTATTGACTATGGTAGTGATATTTCCTCTATATTTTAGTAAATATACCTTGCCTGAAGTTTATAGAGTAAAACAACCACATTGCCCAACATTACAAACCAGGTCACAATAACACACACTTTTAATCCCAGTAGTCACATTAGTTTGCCCTTGAAACAAGGCGGTGCACGTCTTTAGCCACAGTGTTGCAAGATTTTAATCCCAGATTTAGAGAAGTTTTTAAGGTAAGAAGAGACAGCTCTCAGTTACATTCCCATTCTGAGATTCCTTTAGGCAGAATTGCCAATTTGGACTGAGGCCAAGGTAAAAGCCCATAGCTGGCTGCTTTGCTTTTTCTGGTCTTCAGATTGAAACCCAATTTCTCTCTCTGAGTTTTTATTAATCATGCTTCAGAATATGTTTAACTCATTTTATCAGAGAGTAATATCTGATGTAATTAACAATCAATAAATTAGTTTCCTTTTTATTGTCTAAAGAAAGAGGTAATTGATCTGGTCATCTTTTTTCATTTGGCATGATTTGTAGTTAGCAGAATAAAACGGAAAATGTGGAACCACAAACTAGAATACTAATGATATTAGCCTTATTATTACAATATTTAGTCAAACTATGAATATTTTGATGTGGTTGGTGGAAATGTAGGTGTAGTGCATGTGATAGGTGATTAAAGGCTTTTCATGCATGTATACACACATACAACGTGAAAATGAGAAAAGATATTTTTCATTCAGTCCTCATATGTTCATTTCACAAGCAAAGACATAATTAAACTAATGCACTATAATAATGTAGCATCATGATTAGAGTTTAATTTATACATTCTGAACATATATCCAGTGGAATTGGATTAGAAAATTGTAGGGTGGCAGTTAGAGAAGAGTACATAATAATATATTTAGCAATAACTTTGCCTCAGTGCTGTTTTGTTGATAGCAGTTTATTAAAAGTAGAAGAGAACATATAATGAGTAGCATTATAGTCTAGATAAAATTTGTGTAAAGATAGAAACCTTATCTTCTGTACAAGGAAGAAACAGTGCACATATGAAATCAGTGCCATTTTAAAATCCAAACAAGTTTGGATATGCCACAGTTTCATCATAAAATTGGTAATGGCTCATGGGTTTAATGGGTGTTCAGTGAGAAAGGGTCCTTCTTTGGGAAGGCAGATATTAATAAACTGCCCACAGTTCACTAAATTCTTTCCCACTGGTGCACATGCAAGCGACCAGAAACAAACTTAGTGGGAGGAAAGCAACACCAAAATTGGATAGGAAAGATGAATTTCATTCAGATCTGTTGGTAGAGGTGTGAGAATAATAGGGATGTATTACACACATGGATGAAGACTAGATTCAATAAAATGTAATTTATTTTGAAAGACCTAATAAAGTCAATAAGGTCTTTGAAAGCAGAGATTAACTATAATTCTATAGGTAAATCTATAAATTTAAGCTTAATTAGCACATATAAAAGGAGAAAAATCTATAAAACACAAAACATTAGACACACTTACTATAAAACTAAATTTATCATTTTCAAGTTTTTTTTTTTAAGAAATGCATTGTGCTGGCTACAAGATATGCTTTGTTGAAGTACTTATGATGAAATCACAGACTACTAAGCCCCTGCACAGATAGGTGAGACACTTGGCAGCTTTGTTCATGGAGAAATCCTAATTATAGATGGGAGTCAGGTGAGAGGGAGACGGAATCTAAATCATGATGTTTATAAACAGAGATAATGAAATTCTAGTGTGTCCTAGTGACTGCTGAAACATGTATGTAGTGTATGGGCAACACACGTAGTTTCTATTAAAACCCTAACCTGTAACATTTTAAATTATAAAGACAGCTAATGCTTAATTATTTATTGAAAACATATTTTGGTGATTGAGACTGTACAGTAAATTCTTGTTCTAGCCTTTCTTAAATGAGTTTAACTTTCATTCTATCAATTAAAGGTAAAAGAAACGATTCTATGAATACAAGTATAGATGCAATGAAAGTAGTCTCAATAACAGTAAATATTAGCATGTTAGTCATATTCAATCACTCTAAATTTTTAACAGGTATAAATACTCACTAAAATGGCATATTTTGAAATACCAATTATGAGCACCTGTTAATTTAACAGTTGTTTCTGTTGAGTCTGCATTTTTCTCTTAGTTTGCAAATAAACCCAATAGAAATAAATATAAGGTATACAAAACAAATGCCCTATTCTCTTAAATTGTAGAAAAACAGGGTAGCAAAACTATGCAATGCATTTTCAAACTTTGGAATGTACCTAGGGAGGTAATTAGACAATTAATAAATGACAACTATCTTAAAAGAGGTAGTAACATACCCTGATGATTAAGTGGGTTATTTCAAATGCCATTTGGAATATAAAAATCAGAATATATAGTAATTCCATATCAGTACTGTTTTTGAACTGGCAGTTGTGCATAGCTCTTGTGATAGAAATTGGCTTTGTTTTGGAAAATAATGACTTTAGAGTTAATCTTTAACGTGTGGCAAGATACATTTACACTATGTATATAGGTAACATTAAATGAAATATTCAAAAATATTGGAATTAAGTTGCAGTATATATTGTTGGGACAATGGTAATATTATATAAGAGTAAATGAAATATACCATTGCATATTAATAGATATTATGTTATAAAAGTTACTAATGATAAATGTCATCACTTTCAAAATCTACTATGTTTTATGGTACAGAAACTGAAACTCTGGAAAGAGTAAAGAAAATAAGATTCAAAAAATAATACAGTGTGTCCTTTTCTGAGAGTGAAGAGAAAATTGAAAAGAAAAGCAGAGAAATTCATTGCTGATAATATTTTCTTTCTTAGCATTGGTCAGGGACATGGAAATACTTACCCTGTTCCTTTTTCATTACATGAGAAAAGTATCTTGTCTATGACTGATTTCATTTTATAATAAGAGACAACCCTGAAGAACTCCATACCTGAGGTTGGTGAGAGGGGGATCTGTGCACAATATGCTGTCCAACTAGAATTCATCTCTAGTGGGAGCCAAGAAGCCCTTAATCATATATTAAGGTCAGTGTGCCCCACCTGGGGAGAGATGAGTCTCCTCTTCAGAGACATTCTTTTTAAAATCTCAAATGCAGAGTTTGGAAGAACTTTATTATTGTGAACATTAAACACTGCAGGGAGAGCACTAGGAATATGGAGTCTCAGATGGCTGACATAATATCAGACTTCTGGGAGGCAGAGAATGGACTGTAGTTAAGAATTGATTCAATATAATATATACAATATGAAGATTTCCATCCATTAGCAAGCTGTCCAGTCATACTCACTTATTCAAAATATAAACATGATGGGACATATTATTATACTTAAAAGGATAGCTAGTGGAGGCTGTAGAGATTGCTCACTATTAAGAATACTGACTGCTCTTGCATAATACTCAGGTTAAAATTCCTGTGCCTAAATGGCAGCTCACAACTGCCTGTAACTCCAGTGTCTGAAATCCTTACACAGACATTATTCAGGCAAAACACCAATGCATATAATATGTATGAGTGTGTATGTGTGTTAAGCTAAATGGTGGTGGTGCAGTCCTTTAATATTGGCACTTGGGAAGCACAGGCAGGTTGTTTCTGGTGACTTCATGGCCAGTCTTATCTATAAGGCAAGTTTTAGGACATCCAGGACTGTTGCATAGACAAACTCTCTCTCAAAAAAAGGGACATCGAGTAATCTTCCACATTTATTTTAAAAACATTTGAGTATCATAGAAATGAATAACCTTCATCTGGGTTAATATATTTTAAGAAAAATAACAATGAAATAAAGCTTGAGTAAAAAGTGAAAAACACATAAATAATACCTGTGTATTTAGCTACAAAAGTTAAATTCATATTAATTTCATGTAAATATTACATTTATTATAAATTAACTAAAGTTTTGATATCAAAAAAGTGTATAATAATGCTAATACCATGTTATGTTTAGTGAATAGAATTGCCTTGCATTTTATTTAGAGCTATCATATGTTCTATTAAATATAGTGCTTTACTTTTGTCTTCATTGCTTCTTATACTATTGAAGGTTTTTTTTTATAAAATCATTAAATTCCTGAATTTAATAAAAACTCCAGAAGAGGGAGATATTTACTCTCAAATGAAAATAAAAATTGGCTATATGTGAATGAATTGGACTGAAATCTTTATTTGGCATGTAATTTTTAATAAATGAGTAATGTATATGAAAAGTATTTATGTTAGTGAAAATTTGACTTATTCTGTGTCCTATGATTGACCCTTCTGCTATTTTCAGTTTTAGTTTATAGAAAACTATATCCTCACTTAAATCAATTTTTCTAAATCACAAATTTTAGCTTTACCATTTAACATTTAAGTCTTACTCCATTTCTTGCAATAATTAATTAATAATAATTACTAAATATTTTAACAAACTTTTTATCAATTTTAATTAATAGTTGCTTTTATAAATTACTTAAGAACTATGCGTGTGCTATTCTATCAACTTTTAAAACTTGGGCATTCATTTCTAAAGATGCATCTATATTATACAAATATGTTTTCAGTAAAAATTATGTGCAATATTGAAAGCAGTGGTTACATTTTTTTTATTTTCTTCTTTGATAAGAAGGATGAAATGGCATAGAATAATAGTTTATACTAGCAAACCTCTTAAATACTGGGGCTTTGTCACTTTAAAACACATTTGTCTTCGAGCAGATGAGGGAGGGTGACTTGATCGGGGGAGGGGGAGGGAAATGGGAGGAGGTTGCGGGGAGGAGGCAGAAATCCTTAATAAATAAATAAATTAAAAAAAAAAACACACATTTGTGGTTGTTGAATCTGACTAATCATGCAGGGTTAATATAATCAGTGTCCATTTGTATAGTATCCATCCACAAAAATTTGTGTTTTGTGCTTTTCTTCTGAACATATTGTAAGAAATTTCATCTTAAATATCCCATCTTTGTCTGCCATATTAAGTAGAAAATGTCTGAGAAGCCACTCTTGATTTAGACATCACTTTGTTTCTTACATTCACGTAACCGTGTGAACACTGCCTTGTAGTAATCCCCAGCTTTATTTGAGTGTCTAGAAATATTTTAACAATTAAATGTGTATGCGGTTTCAATGAGTTTTGTAATGTCTGTATCACATTTTTAATCTCATTCTTGTCATGTAGCATCAGTATTGCATAGCAATTGTGGCGCAAAGATCAGTGTCAAAATGTTTAATAGCAGGTAAAAGGTCTTTGAGGAAGGGATATATATGTGGTCTAATTTTTATCTTAAAAATTTTGTCATAAGCAACAAGATCTATTTGTCAAAATTACAATAGTACTGACATTAAAGGAAGTCATAATTATTTCCTAGCAATGTTCTTTTATTTTAAAGAAAATATTTACTGTTTAGTCTTTTTCCAGAAGACTGCTGGGTTTCCCAACTATATAGATAGACAACTTTATTTGAAAAGTTTTTCATAACTTAGCATTCTCAGATTGCTTGAATGAAATTTCATCTTCCAGTGACTCATGATGTCTCACTATGAGATTTGGTTTCTTTAAATAAAAAAATAGCTTGCCATATTCTATAAAATTTGTTGATTTCTAGGTCAGAATTAGCTCATTAGGATTTTCTCAATAAATCTGATAGAGTTATTAAAATGGTCTTGAGGAATAAATTGAAGCAATCAAATTCTTATAATTCTTAGCTCTATTTTTTTACATACTCAGGAACAAAGTGTGAGCTGTCTTTTAAAAGTTTCAAATGTCAAGAGGTAAAAATAGTGTCCCTGAACATAAGTGATAGACAGATGGCTGATAGTGTGCCGATGAGTCATCTGACATTCTTTTTAGATGCTTCCTTCAGAACTCCTAATAAGAACGCATGCTGTTAATCATCAAGTTAGCACCCCACATAGATTGTGGGAGGCTCTCAGAAGAAGCTTGAAAAATGTTGACTAATCAAATAAAGGTATATTTATATATGCCAGTAAAGATATATTTCAATATAAATATATCGGACATTTGATCCAGATATATAATAAAAGGAGGGCAATGCACTGTAGCTTTATAATTTTTTTGAAAGGTTTAATTATATGAGGATATTTCTTACTGACTACACGGCATCATTTCTTCCAGTGAATGTGAAAAACACACTCTACTATTGTGAGTAATTTTAACTTTCAATACCAAGACAATCTCCCCACCCACAGTAACTTTTCACTGTAATTAGAGTTTTAGCCACTGTGAGATAGCATAACAGCCTCAAAGAAAAGGCTTCTTTATTGACTAGGTCTCAGGTTGTGGGTTATTTTCGAAGTTTATTAAAACATGATGAACTTCTAAAAACAATTCTACAATAGAAGGAAAGCCATTCTGACAGTAATGGATGTGCTCTTCTTTAAAAATTCACATTATCCCTTCTGCAAACATCTTGCATAAGAAATACAGTCTCCTAAATTCAACCTTCAGAATTTAAAAAGTATCTTATATAACAGGTTGACTTTACATTTGAACACATTTGCAAGCTATGTTTTAATGTTAGCAGTGCTTTCTTTAACATTGTTTTCAAACTTTTATTCAAGTGTGAAAGAACCGTGTGTCTTTATTCATATTTTAATACAATTTTTAAAAATTTTATTAAAATAACTTCATTGTCACTTGTTTAATATTTATATTGGAAGTTTCAATGGTGTTTATAGTTTATAATAAATAATATTTAAAAGATTTTCCTAATGTTAGAACCTTTATGATAAACATGAAATTTTGAGCCATGATTGCAAAGACAGTAATACAATGGATTACAAAGATATTTGGTGCAAGATTTTTGTTTTTTTCTGAGACCGGGATTCTCTGTAGCTTTGGAGCATGTCCTGGAACTCGCTCGTTTAGACGAAGCTGGTCCCAAACTTCAGAGACTTGATTGCCTCTGCTTTCCAAGTCCTGATTGAAGGAGTGCATCGCCACTGCCCAGCTAAGATTTTTCCTATGTTGAAGAGCATCTGTTATAATGAAGATCCATTAGCAATTTTATTTTCATATTATGGCATTATTATAATATACCATTATTATATGTAAAAGGTAGTGTGTAAAAAGTCCATTATGATGTGGCAGATGTATAGAGAAGACAGAAATGATGAATGTATAAAATTATGTTCAGCTTCATGATTAGAAACTATTAATTTTTTATAAACATTAATTAGGCTAATACAGATTAAATTGATTTTTAAATGGAACACAAAAATCTATTTTTAAGAGTATGCCCACAACGTATATCTTCCTTACTATATTTTAAAACAATCTACCTCAGTGTAAACAGTTTTAATTTAATAAAAAGATACTAATATAGTTTTATATTAAGTGTTACAAAATGTGCTTAGCAGACAGCAATTTCCCTGTAAAAGAGAAAAGTTAGAGAAAATCACTAAAGATTTTATTTTCTAAACATGAACATTTATTTTATTATTAATTATGAATATATATATGTGCGTGTTTCCGTGTAAGCCTGCATGTGTGTAGAGGCCAAAAGAGAGTATTTCTGCTGCTATTCCTCAGATATCCTAGCCCGCTGTTTCTGCTGTTTTTCTTTTCTTTTTTTTAAGGTTTGATTAATTTATTCTTTCATTTACTCATTTACTTTGAGAATGAAATAGTCTATGTTCATCATCAACTTGCTTATTTTCCTCAAATGATTATATGTTTTTAAGTTTCTTCATGCTAATAAGTTACAATGTTTTATAATTGCACTTACTTTTTCATTTTATTGTAATGTATTTCTTTCTTTTGTCCTAAATACTTAGATATGATTTTAATTCAAATCTACAACTTTTTGCTAATTCTCCATTTAAAAATATTGAAAAGCTCACTTTTTCATTATTCTGATATTTGTCACTCTTCATTTTATTTTCTTGCTTCTTTAACTTTTTCATTACAAATATAATTTAATTGCCATTTATTATGATTTTTTTATCTCCTAAAGGATTAATTTTTAATAATTTTACTTAGGGAAAAAGAATTTTTAATTAGAGTATATTTTCTTTTGATTAGGATGTATCATTTTGCTTTTTGTAATAGTAGTTTTGACTCTGCCGAAACACAGTTGCTCACTTTCTTCTCTGAGGGCCGGTTAGTCACACTCAGAAGAACTGTCAGGTATGCTCCTTGCCAGATAGTACGTTTTGTTTATGTTTTTTCATCTCAATTATCTGCATAATATTCTCCTTTCAGTTGTTTGGGCAAAGTTTGGGTATTATGTATAAGCTTGATTATGGCTTGCTTTTATCATAATAAAACATTGCCTATTTTAAATTTCTATCTTATTTGCACGGTGCTAGAAGACAGGATAATCCCTCTTTGATGATTTTGCATATAGAATAGAACTTCAAAATGTACAAACTTTCCCACATGAATATTATACAACTTGAAAATAAGTGTAATTCTAAAAATCGTTCAATGAAATTGCAAATGTGAATAATAAAAGTTGTAAGACGGCCTTAAGCAACCAAGAATAAAAGTGATCAGCATTTAGTAAAGAAAACAAAAACAGGCAAAACAAAATCAAACAAAAATTAATAATTCCTCTTTTCCTTGGTTGGATAATAAGAAATGTACACTAGTTAAGAGAATATTTTTGTTAGTTAAGTGTCCTTGAAAGTGTTATTCAACTATAAAATGCACTTGGATAGCTGTTCCCCTACTTTCTTTTAGCCTCTCTTATCTCTACCACAATCGCTTCCTTCCCAACAGAATCTTTCCCATATCCAGATTCATCACTTCCATTTTTGTGAACCATTTAATTAAACAGGACTATCTATGTGCAGTTTAGATTGGAACTATACATTGGAGCATGTTTATTTTATACTATCTCCTTTAAAAAATTCTGAATGAATTCCATCAAACAAGTAATATTTCCTAATAATTACTTCACATATTTATATTCTTAATTCTATAATCAAGAGACTCGGGTTAGCTTAATGGATTAAGGGACAAAAATTCTTGGTTTTGTTATATACAGGAAAGTCATCTTTCCCTCAGAGACAAGAACCATATTAAAATGAAAGGATTAGAAAAAGTATTCAGGGATAAGTTGAAAAGGAACAAAAACGTATCATTGATCTAATATCTAAAAGATACATTTCAATATAAAAGTAATCAGAAGATATATTTTATTCTAATCAACAGTGCAATTAATCAAAGAGGCATTATAATTCTAAACATATATTCACAGAACTCTGGCACATCAGTCTCATAAAACAAAGCCGGCTATTAGATTTCAAAACACAGGTTAACTCTAACTCAGTGGTAGTAGGAAATTTCAATACTACCATTCTCTTGTAGGCAGGTCATCAAGACAGAACATAGAGAATCATCACAGTTGAATCATGCTATACATCTAATGGGTCTGACATGTATCGACATATTGATACATAACTGAAGAATATACATTCTATCCAATAGCTCATGGTAACTTCTCTAAAGTATACTAAACTCTGGAAAATAACAAATCTCAATAAAAATGAAAATTGAAATAATTCTTGGTATTGTTTGTGGTTACATAACAAACTTAAAAATCGGCATCCTCTGGTAATTGCATGAGCCATGAACATTAACACATTATGGAAGATGAATGGGTCAAGGTGGGAATGATGACAGAAATGCAAAACTTCTTAGAATTAAATGAAAACAAAGACACAACACAGCAAAACTACTGGCATACATTAAAAGCTACTTTCTGCTTTTTCCTTTTATTGAAAATAGATTCTTTTCTCATGATCTATCCCAACTACAGTTTTCCCTTCTCTATTCTTCCACCTCTTCTCTCCTCCAGAACAAATTCTTTCTGTTATTCATAAGAAAAGAACATGTTTCTAAGACATAACAACAAAACATGGCAAAATAACAATAACAATAAAACAAAATACATAAATCGAGGCTAGACAAGACAACCAAATAGAAGGAAAAAAATCTTAAGAAGAAATTGTATAGTGCCATGCATCTTCATTAAAATAAGAGAGAACACAATTAAATGATTCAATAATCGAACTCACAAGATTTGAGCAAAACCAACAACAAGCTAAACTCTTATCCAGTTGATGAGAAAAATTATCAGCACTTATTCTTACATGTTGACGGGGATAAATAAAATAGAAGCTTTCAATATTTTTTAAAAAATTGTTTTTATTGAGATTTATATTTTTCTCTACTCCCCTCCATTCTTCCCCTTCTACCCTCCACCAAGATCAAAAACATTGATGTCAGCTCATTCTGGAGAGGATGTGGGATAAAGTGAACACTCCTTCATTGCTGGTGTGAGTGCCAACTTATATAGTCACTTTGGAAATTCATCAGTATGGCAATTTCTCAGAAAATTAGAAAACAATCTCTTTTAAAACCAATCATACCACTTTTTGGTATATACCCAAATGATGCTCAAACATACCACAAGGACACATGGTCATCTATGTTCATAGCAGCATTATTTGTAATAGCCAGAACCTGGAAACAACCTAAATGCCAAAGAATGGATAAATAAAATGTGATACAATTACACAACACAGTACTACACAGTGGATAAAATAATGACATCTTGAAATTTGCAGGCAAATGGGTGCATCTAGGAAACATCATATTAAATGAGGTAACTCAGACTTAGGAAGACAAATATATATGTACTCACTCATAAATGGCTTATAGACATAAAGAAAAGAAAAACCAGCTTTCAATATAATTCATTTTTTAATACATTTTAAATACTGTGTCATTGTGAATTGAGATCATTTTGAAAATCTAAGCACAGGTCTTACTTGGAGTCTGTTTTTATATTATCCAAATAGATATTTTGAAATCAATTTTATGTAGGAATCTTTTTGGTTGCAATGTGTTCTTTAGCAGAACAATATGCTTGATGACTTCCCTGTATTCTACTATGGGAGTTTCAAAAGTATATCTTAGAAAATGAGATTTTGATATATTTTCAAATTATTTTGAATTCATTCTTGTCAAGTATAGCAAAACTACTGAAAAAAGGATTACTTGGATCCTTTGTGTCTTTTAAACTTAATAAAATGCCTTGTTGTTTGTATTAAACATAGATTAGCTTTGATAGAGTGTTTCTTTTCTTTCTTTTATGTTTTATGATTTCTAATATTTTAGTAATTAGAAGAGGAAATGGACACTACTTAATGGAAGAACATTAATTCATGTTCTCAATAAATACAAATAGCACTATTAAAATTTATAAAATAAAAACAGTCTTAAAAGTAATAATATGTACAACTAGGGAAAAGACAATTTTGCTTAAGTTATCTTCATAGCTGTTCATTTCTAACAGACTGCTTGAGTTTTCAGACAGTAAAATTCCTCTGCATGTGTCCTTGAAAGTAGCACATGAGGAAAGAAATACACCTCTCAAGCCAATAATGCTGATACATAGTGAGAGATATATCTGCAAAAGATTTTAAATCTGTGTTCCGAATTAAGTTTCTGATCAAGAAGCATTTTCTAAAGATCGGAGTCACCATGGGAATATAAGGTGGCTCTATTATCAACTCTAAGTCCATTTGTTGCAGAAACAGTCCACAAAAAATAAGCAATTTTTATTTTCTAGGTGTCAATATTTTTCACAGCTTATTGTGTAGCTTTTGTATTTTGTCCTATTGTTAAATCACAGACAAATATTTAGTATATATTTCCACATAATTCTCAGGTTCCCTTGATTCCTTTGGTTCTCCAGAATTATCAACCCTCACAACTCTATTCAAGCTACATGTTAGAGTATAATTTCCCTCAGAATTGTGCTTTTAACTAATCATCCTTATGTGGCTGTTTGTTTGGACTAGCCTAATAAAAATACTATAACTCTAGCTTTCAGTTTTCTGAAATTCAAGCCTACTTTAATTTATTGTATAATTTATAATTGTATAATTAATTTTATATAATAGATTTATACTAAAATGACTCAAGGATATTTTAATATAGCCTCTTGTTTCGAGAAAAATATTTGCCAATAAACATCCTCAAACTTCTAAAATTATGAATATCCACATTTCTTATTCTGAAGAGTACACTTCTAGAATTTGAATTGGTGAATCCAACTTTAAATGTAGGTTTAATTTTTATAGCAGTTGTTAGATGGTTTCCAAGATTTTTTTAAAGGATTCCAAAATCTACAGCAAGCATTTTATTTGCATTCTTGCTGACAAATGATATTATCACTCACTTTAATGTGCCAATATAATAAGCAAAGTAGGGTAACCTATTTTTTAACTTGTTTTTTCCTGGCTAGTGATAAATTTTATCTGTTTATATGTATTCTGATCATTAGAGCTTGATATTATGCATTTTGAAATTCCTACAACAACCTTTCTCTTAAGAGATTTGTTATTTCGTGGTTACATGCTTAAATCCATGTATTTTCCAGTAACTTCATGTTTTTTTTCTAAATTTTGACATATATGCCTATAAATAATATATAATATATATATGTATATATATGTGCAAGTATGTATGTATATGTATGTGTGTATATGTGTGTTATCTTCTCAATTTTAATCATGCATTCATCACATTCTTTTGGCAGAGATGCTCTTTTGGAGATAACAGAAAATTAGGAATCAGAAATTTTTATTTTTTCTTGCTACTTCATTACTATAGAAACTCAGACTGTTGCTTTGGACCCTCTTTGCTGATTGACAAGTTTCTACCTTCTGCTTTCATCCATGCAATACTAAATATCTTAAAACTGTCTTTGAAATGTAGGCTTCACAGAAGCAGTTCTGTATCTTATTCTCACAGACACTGTACACAAGAAATCAGAACATGTTACACATATCCTGAATTGTTTTTCATATATTTCCTTGAGTAATGTGACCCAAACCTCCGGTATACTGTTACGTTTTTGACTGTAAATGCATGCAACCACCAAGCATGTGAGTAATGACAAGTTCCGCTCTCGGAGTGAGATGGAATCTGGCTTCTTGGACCATGGCTCCATTTCCATTTCAAGTATAGGGAAAGTTCATGCACATCTCTGCGCATAGTCTGATGGGATGATGGGAGAAGGGAATCCCTCTGATAATTTGTTCATTCACTTCCTTCTAAATAAAAGACTTCTTTATTATTCTCTGGGCCTTTCGGTGGGTAAATTTCCCCAATGTATGTATATGTATATATTTACATTTCTTCTCTTTGTGTGTGTGCGCACATCTCTCTCTTACACACACACACACACACACACTTGCTTTCTCACACAATTTTGACTAAAGATAGTGAACAGCAATTATTTTGCAGCCTAAATGTTTTGCAATCTCCCCTATCAAATGCATTACTTCATTGATTTCACTTAAGTTTCCAGACTATGGGAAGCACCTAGTTGTGTTCTATGCAGGATGAAAGTTAAATGTTCAATTCTGGATATTTTTCTTCTCTCATTAGTCCCAAGTCTAGTCTGCATGGTCTGCATTTCTATCAGCATTCTAAATTTCCAAGCTCCCAATAAAATAATCACATCATCTCTGTAACACCCTAAATTTTTCTACCTCACTCCAAAGCCTATGGAAAATAGAAGTGAGGACAGAAAGATTCTTTGAGCCGGAGGACCAGCATATGTTCTGTGATTTTGCAATTGTATCTCTGGCTATGTCAGGGAAGCTATGTCCATGAGGTCTCCACAAATGGCTTCTAAATATTTTACAAGAATGACACCAAAAGATATGGTAACATGAAAAGAAAAAAACCTCATGAAGGACCAACAAAGCAACTAAGAGAGCAAAAATAATCTTTCCCAGGAACAAGCCCACAGTTGATTGTTAAGTGGTCAAACCTGATACCTTATACAAAAAAGTAAGATACAGTCTGAGCAGATTATATACCACGTAACAATGAGAGGAAAGTCCATGAATTTGAAAGAGAACAAATGGTAGCATGGTACATGGGGAGCTGGGGTAGAGAAGAAGAAAAATAATGAAAGAGCTATAATTTAATTTTAAAAGAGGTGTTATCCCTCAATTTCTAAATTTATGTCATTTTAATAAACACAGATGTGGTTTAAAAACTGATGGTCTTTATTACACACTCAGTGCCTACTTGCAAGTACAATTTTCATACCTTAATAGGGAGGATTTCTCAATAGAATTCTCCTATGTTAAAAAAGAAGACATCTCAATACAGTTGCAGCATATACTTGGGTGTATAAATTAAAGATTATTTCTTTCAGAATTACAGTCATTCTATGAGTGAGAAAACTAGCAGCTGAAAAACAATTCCCTAACAAAATGCAAAAATATTTAATTAATAACCTGAGCATATGCTTTCAAAACATGTCACACTTTCCTTCAAGCATCTGTGTCTTGAATCTAAGATGCCTGGAAGGCTAATCATTTTCTGGCTTAGTTTATATTTGAAGGGATTTGGGAAATGATGACAGCCTGAAACTTCAAAGCTATGCTGTGAACAGTCCCTTGATATATTCATAATATGGTTATATTTATGGTAGGTAACCCTTAACTGAATAAATGAGTAATTGGGGGCATCCCCCAGGAAAATTTTGTTCTGTCCCTCATCCTTTGTGATGTCTTTTATGTAAGCACCAGGAAGTTGGGGCAGGGTCCAGATCCCATGCTGATGCTGGGATGGGAAGGCAAGTGGCCAAGAGGTGCCATGAGTTTGAGTTCCTTGTGGACTTCAGGGCAGTCCATTTGAGAGGCCAGTTACTGGCCTGATTTTCCAACTGATATGGTTTGCACCTGTTCCTATGCAATCTGCTGGGGTTGGAGGTGAGGGCTGGCCATGGGGAGGATATACAGGTATGTGGGGTTGGGCAGCAGAGTGGGTCGTGCCTATACAGTGTCCATTGGATGGCAGAGGTTGGGGCACAGCCTGGAGGCATGTCTCTCACATGCCTGCAGGTTGGTGAGGAGTTCAACCGAACATTGCTTTTCTTTCCGAGGTTGAGGGAGGGTCCAGCTGCCTTGCTAATGCTGAGATTGGAGGGGGAGAGGTTAAAGATGTGATCTGGGATTTAATTAGTGTTTCACATCATTAGACTTTTATTAGCCATGATAATCTTCAAGATAATGTATAGACAGAGACTACTCATTCATTTTCTGGTTGCCAAGACCCGAATAATATCACAAAACTATGTTAATTGGAAGATTAATTAATATTAGCTTAGGCATCTTATTAACTAACTCTTATATCTTAAATTAACCCATTCTTAACATTTTGTATTTTACACGAGTCTCGTGGTTTAATATTAACTTTCCAAGACATGTGTCTTCCTTGGAAGTTTTATGGCATCTCCTTGACTCCACCTACTCAGTCTCTCTCTATTTCTTCGAGCCTGGGTATATTCCATCTTGTCATAGGCTGAAGCAGCTTCTTCTTCTTTTGTTTTTTTAGATTGATTGATTGGTGGATTGATTGATTGATTGATTATGTGTACAGTATTCTACCTGCATACCAGAAGAGGGCACCAGATCTCACCATGGATGGTTGTGAGCCACCATGTGGTTGCTGGGACTTGAACTCAGGATCTCTGGAAGAGCAGCCAGTGCTCTTAACCTCTGAGCCATCTCACCAGCCCCTGAAGCAGCTTCTTTATTAAACAATGGTAATGAAACATATTCAAAGCATACAGAGGAGAAATCCCATGTTAACAATGTATCATGTGTGAATTTGGAAAACAAAAATCTTGTTTAACAAAACCTATCAAAATGTTACTGGAAATGAAACAGAAATCAAAATTATATATATATATATGATATTGTGTTGCTATAATGTATTTTCAGGGCACCAATATATGTAAGATCTAGTTGATATCAAAGAGAAGGTAAAATGTGTAAGATAGTGATATATATGAGATGTGCTGCTATGGCCAATTGTACAACAGTGCTTGGTGTGATGCTTATTAGTATATTAATATTACGCCTGTCAATAAGAAAGCCACATCTAATGCCACAGATTATAAATAGATAATATTATTATAAAATTAAAATAAGTTATTGTGTATTTTTAAACCAAGCAGAAATTAAGACACTGCTTTCAAAAATGTTAAGAACATATACCCTGAATTAGCACAACTAATATAAAACAATTTAAATTTTATTTATAAACACTTAACACATGCCTTATTTTCAAATGAAGTACAAAATGCGATTTCATTCTATATCACTCATGTTAAGTAGTAGAATATTAACTATTTCATTGTTTAATATACTTTACATTCCATGATTCTGCAGCAAAGCATATTTCCAGGAATGGAAAGAAACCTCTATAAATGATTGGCTGTTTATAGCCTATGCGTACTTCACTATAATGAGACCAATATTTGTTATTACATCTTTCTCACTGTGATTACCACTTTCATTTTACACAGTGAAAGTCTCTGGCTTCTTTGGTAATTTACCTATTTTACATTATAGTTCATGAAATTTTAGAGGGTTTGGCTGGCAACTAATTTGTAATTTTTTTAAACAGTCTAATACACAACTTTGCCAAACACAGTCATCTCAAATATTGACGGAGAAAAGTTTCACTTTTTAATCATTGTATAATTTATTATAAAATTAAAGATTAAGTGTATATTGTCTTTTATAATACTAACACAATGAAAAATCAAAAAAATATTAATACAATGAACATTATAAGGTCAAGAAAATATTATAAAACCTATTCCCATTGGAATCTTACAAGGAAACTTAACTGAAAAACATTAAGAGACACGTGTTTAATTTTAGTGGGTATACAATGCAAAACAACTAAAGTTAAAAGAAACACAGCTCAACCTGAGAAACACTTATTGCTCGCATGCGTTTGTCTGTGTTTATGTGTATGTGTGGGTGTGGCTGTTAAATTTTTATCTATGTATTCCATAATACGCTGAATGACAATTTTCAATTTTTAAAATGATATATTGATTAAAATATCTTGCAGTTGCATTTTGTGGGAATTAGATGAAATCCTGAGTGAAGGTGCAGGTGTTCATTTCTGATAAATATTCTAATGCCTCGGATTCAAGGGCATTACTAAGGTATTCCTCCAGTCTGTGCAAGTGTGGACAGAGTAGAGAGCAGTGTCAACTACTGCTTCTTCCTCCTCAGTATTTGTAAGCTGAGACAGCTCTCTGACAGAGACTCCCGGGACTGGCTGACTTTTCCTTCTATGCTGTAAAGAATGAACTCTCTGAATTTCTGCTCTGTTGCCTTGTTAGTGCTATTCACCCGAGTAATACACACAATTCCATCCCAGCATTTTTTTTTTTTGGTGTGAACCTGATGTTTCTTCAGTATCATCATTTTTAATTCCTTCCCAACCCAAAACAAATTTCCCAGACCCAGCTTGGTAGTGCACTGCAGAATGTTGATTAAACAATATGAATTAGATGCTATGTATTTAAGCTGAAGAAAACACAATTACAAATCAATTTGTTTTCCTTACATATAGTATTAAAGCAAATGATGTAGTATAAGAAGGAAGAATCTGATAAGAAGGAATGTGTTAGAATTTAAGTTTCTGGATCTAAGTAAGTTTCTTTACTGGATCTTGAAAATATTTCTTTTTATATAATAATGAATACCTAATTCTTGCAGTAGTTTTTAAATGTTTCCCCTTTAAGAGCTATATTATTATTATTATTATTATTATTATTATTATTATTATTATTGAAAATAGAGTCTTCTCACATAAAATCCTGATCACAGTTTCCCCTCCCCCCACTCCTCTCAACTCCTCACCACCTCTCCTCTCTCCCAGATCCACACGCCCTTCATTTCCTCTTTAGGCCTCCAAGAGACAATAACCAAATACAACAAAAACAGCATACGATGCTATATGGCAACAGCAATAATACTCAGGATGGACAAGGCAACTAATTAAGATGAAAAGAGTCCTAAGAACAGGCAAAAGAGTCAAAGAGAGACACTCCGTCTCCCACTGCTGAGTCCCAAAACTCCACCACGCTAAGAGCCACACTATATGCATAGAGGACCTGGTACATATACATTTCAACAGTACTATTTTGATCATATTCACACCCATTTCCTGCATCACTACTCACAAAATTTTATGTCCTCTTCTCTCATTTTTATTTAAAACAAAGCAAGAAAAACAAAATAACTTTGTGCTGTCCAACTGTTCTTGAATGTGGGACCTGATTTGGAGTATAGGCAATATACAAGAGTTCATACATATTGCCAAAGTAAATTTGCAAAATTTTCCAGCCCATATTCAGATTTTATCTTTTTTGACTTGAATAGGTCTGTTTTATGCTGCCACAATCACTTTTAATTCATATGTGCATCTTCCCTATTGTGTAATAGTTTCTTTGAATATATCCATTATGTCTAGCTCTTACGCAAAGTTTTGAAGCCTTGATGGGAAATTGTAAAACAGGCATCCTATTTAAGAAAGAGCACCCTCAAATTTCTTATTCTCTATACGCTGACCAATTTTAGGTTTTTATGTTAATTGCCATATATTGCAAGAGGAAAATTTTCTCTTGAGAATTGGGAGATGCTCCGGTCTATAGGTATAGCTGAAAAAAAAAATTAAAACGGTGGTAAGGAAGAGTTTCAACACACACCTGAGCTCACATAGGACTCTTATGAAAAGAGGGAAGAGAACGGATAGAAAAGGGGGCAGAGAGAAGGATGGAAGAGAAAGGGAGAGAGAGAAGAGAGGAGAGGAGAGGAGAGAACAGGAGAGGAGGGGAGGGGAGGGGAGGGGAGGAGAGGAGAGGAGAGGAGAGGAGAGGAGAGGAGAGGAGAGGAGAAGAGAAGAGAAGAGAAGAGAAGAGAAGAGAAGAGAAGAGAAGAGAAGAGAAGAGAAGAGAAGAGAAGAAGAGACGGAAGGTGGGCCAGGCCCACCTTTTATAATGGAATGTGAGAAGGTAGCTAATGTGCACAGGAGGTGATTTTAATGACTGCAGCTGAGGACCTGATGTATTCCATCAGGACCCTAAGGTCAGGCCCGAATAGATGCCTGAACACTAGTAGTATCAGAAAGTTGTTAAGAATAATTTTTGTACTATGTCCATTTATCACACAAATAGAAGATTTTTCCCATGACCTTTCTAGTCACATTGCCAGCTGTTGGTTCCATCTTTTGGACCAGCCTCAAACTATTGAGGAAATGGTTGGTTATCACCACAGCATTCTTTACACTATGGCACTAGAGGTCCATATTGCCAGGCAGGTTTTAATTATAATGCCCAGAGTACAGAGCTTTGTGAGTTTGGTAGATACTTTTCTTCTATCACACAATAAATGGAGCATTCCACTACTGTTTGTTATAATTTAATGACTATATGGCATTAACTGAGGAGAAGCAATTATTTTAACCTTAAATATATGTGTGTAATTTGACAAAAGTTATTAAACATAATTTAAATTTATGAGATAGATAAGCATTAAACTTCCATGCATCTTTTATTATGTGTCTTATAATAAAATTATGGTACATTATTTTTCCATATATAGCAATAGAAATACTTTTCAAATAGAGTGTAAAGAGCAGAGAATTTGGTATAATAGACATTTTGCTTAGATATTTGAAAACACTGAAGCATGATTAATAAAAACTCGGAGAGAGAAATTGGGGTTCAAGCTAAATACCCAAAAAGGAAAGCTGTCAGTCTCTGGCTCTTACCTTGACCTGAGTCTGAAAATGGCGATCCTGCCTCCAGGAAATCTCAGAATGAGAGTATGACTCAGACCTGTTTCCTCCCATTTTATAATCCTCTCAAGTTCTGAAATTAAAGGCTTGCACCATTACTGCCTGCTTTCTATGGCAAGCTAATGTGATTATTGTTGCCTGGTCTGTAAGACTGGCCAATGTGGCTGTTTGACTTTCCTGGTCCCCAGGCAAGCTTTATTTATAAAAATACAAACACAATGCCACTACATTTCTGTTTTTGTCTAAAATTAAAAATAAATCTGTAACTAATATAAGAAAAACTGTATACAATACATATAGGAAATAAATATATCGACAATGTCTAGTTCATTTGCATATGACAAATTTAGAGAAAATACTCCACATCTATCCTATCTTAGTGAGACCAACATTTTGTACCTAATTTATCAGTTTTAGAACTTTTTTCATTTGGGCAGATTAAATTTTAATTTACATTATTTTATGTTCCTGTAGGGAAGTTATTTGTTAACTAAGAATCCATTAATAACAAATTCTGCATTGATTTACTATGTATCCCTTAGCAAGGCAATTAACTTCTTTCTGACTCTATGTCTTAATTTATGTTGTATAAATGTCACTATTATGTAGAAATAAAGGGATAAATTTTCATTTTCCAATGATGAAGAAACTAAGTTTGCAAAGAGATCAGAATGAGATGGACTGGTTTTAAACCCTAGATTTTCAATTCCAGTAAAGCTACATATTCCTTCGTAGTAACTAAGTTTCCACAGTGGAGAAATGAGTGCTAGAAAATATGTGGGCACTACATCTAATTCTTTTTCTTACTATGAGACTTGAAAGTCATGAACAGAGGAATAATATCTATGATGATAACAAGAAAGAAATAAGTTATTATTAATACATTTTTTGTCATAGAAAACTTGAATAGGGAATTTTGATAATTTTAATTCCATAAGTTTTCCCATTAGAAAATACTGGAAATATATTTTTGGCAGATGGATCTTCATGAACAGTCATTTAAACATTGAAACAATGACATTAGGAAGTGATTTCCATACAGTGACTATGATTTCTTCATTGATGTGGGATTTCCCTCTGTATACTGTGAATACCATCTGTTAATAAAGGGACTGCTTTGGGCCTATAACAGAACTATAGAGGAACAGAGCTAGGTGGGAAAAACTAAACTGAAAGCTGGGTGGAAGGAGGCGGGGTTAGGGAGAAGCCATAGAGCCTCAGCCTGAGACAGATAGACTGAAACTTTTTTAGTAGGCCACAACCTCGTGATGATGCAAGATTAATGGAGATGGGTTAAATTAAGATATAAGAGTTAGCATATAAAAGAAGCTAGAGCTAATAGTCTCAATGGTGATTTAAATAATATAATTTCTGTGTGTTTTTTCTTTCGGGTCTGAGGTGCCAAGCAGCCAGGAAACGAACAAGTGGTCTCCTTTCATCACATCATGTGCTTTCAATATAAACCAACACTTGATTTTGACTTTCTTGCTTTTTACTCTGTACAGTTTATTATCTTCTTATTATACAAGTTATTATTTTGCTTTTAATAGAGCATGTATTTTTAGAACAATAGGTATGAGATAAGTCATCATGTTCATGATAAGAATTTATATATTCAGTAAAATGTGCTCAGTACACCAAAAAAGAGATAACATGAGAGAAAATGGAAACTATCAGTGGTCACCAGCTTGAGATAAAACCCAATACAGGTAGCAATAAAAATTATCTTATTAAACAACATTGTATTTAAGAAAACAATGTACAAAAGCCTGATATGGAAAAGACTTGATGCGTATCTTAGTATTAGAGAATTTGGTTTTCAAACAAAAGTGATCAAAAAGAAAAGTAGATATGGAAACAAGTTTCTAGGATTAAAAAGTAGGAGGCACTGAGGATTTGAGTGTTTATTTCAGATGAGTGAGGGCTCTACTACTGAGTATATGCCACTTAAGAACACACTGTTGTTGCCTAGGTGGCGGCCTCCAGAAGCACAGGGATCATAGGGAATCCACAGAGTAGGACATTTTTATTAGAGGTAGGTAAGAAAAAAGGACACTCACACACACTATTAATGGTTTCATTCAGCTCTTTACTTTTTTCCTTCTTTTGCATTCTTTAGTCTTTATTTTCCTGATGCATTCTTTTTCTCAATCTTGATGTTTTCCTTCTACCACTGTCTTTATTCTTGATGTTTCCCTTCTAACTCTCTTATTCTTTATGATTTCCTTCTAACTCATTTAACATTATCTTTTCCCTTACAGCTTACATACCACAGCAAAATATTTCAAGCAATATAAAAACAACAATGTGGTTACATTTTATTTTCAAATGAATGATTTCAATGAATGCAAGTTAAAAAAAACAGCACGTTTTGTCTATCCCTTAACACGATTAAACATTTTACATACTACAAGTGAAAAATAATCTATCAAAGAACCCACATACATTCACACTCAAGTAATTTGTTATATATTAACAGTGTTAGCAAGCAAGACATTTTTTTACTGGTATATTGAGTTTTGTGGTTAAAAAGAAAGGACCAATCACTTTATTACTTATCTGCAAAGGTAATATATGAAAAAGAACCAGTCATCTCTACTTTAAATCTTTAGGGTACATACCTACTCATCAATAGTTTCTTATATTAGGAGACTGAGAGCAGAAATGTACACTACAGCTTAAGCAGAAATTACTTTCATAATACTACACACCACATTACAAGCAGTGGGGGTCACCCCATGCCTAATCATACCATGCCAGATACAAGAGAAAGTTGGCTGCTGTGAACGTGTAAAAGTACAGTGGAGGCCAAAGACATTTTAGAGTCTCTGGTCTTGGGGCCTTGTCTGTTTGAGAATCACCAATCAGAAATATGCCTCCTGGTGGCCTGACACCTCCAAATTCAATTCCCAACTGCTGCTCCTCTGACATGACCACCAGCTACACACTATGTCACATGAATAATAGGGAGAAGATAAAATAGAAACAAATTTGTTATTTACTTCTCACCCAGTAGGAAAGAATATTCTGACTCAGGTGGTGGTGCATTCCTTTAATCCTCATGAGACAGGGAAGAAAAGATCTCTAAATTTGAGGTCAGTGAATTCCAGGATAGGACAGTCAGGGCTATACAGAGAAATCCTCTCTTGAAAACCATAATACTTATGGATTAAATAATCTCTTTGCCCTCTTTGGAGAATGCAATATTTGAAGTACTTCGTGATAACAAAGACCACAACTGATCAAAGCACAGAGAATAAGTGCTTGTTGATAGTTGTTTTTTCCCCCCAAAAGCCCAGGGATGAGCCGGGCAGTGGTGGCGCACGCCTTTAATCCCAGCACTCGGGAGGCAGAGGCAGGCGGATCTCTGTGAGTTCGAGGCCAGCCTGGTCTACAAGAGCTAGTGCCAGGACAGGCTCCAAAGCTACAGAGAAACCCTGTCTCGAAAAACCAAAAAAAAAAAAAAAAAGCCCAGGGATAATCTTAAAAAAGATAGATAAATTACCGAGAAGCAGTAGATGACTACAAGAAAAGAGTATTATCTGGACACAGTAAGAGAGTTGCTCATAGATACTAACAATTTTTATAATAGCAGGGACTAGATCTGCAAAAACTCAATCAAATTTTAGCCTCAGCATGGAGGGATATTGTCTATAAGCTTGTGAAAGAACTATTAGCAACAGGTAGCTGCTGAAAGAGAAATCTTCAGTTTTCTTTTTTTTCTTTACCTTTTTATTGATTATTTGTGGATTTCATATCCTGCATCTTAATATCATTCATCTCTCCATCCCTTGATATCTGCCCTCTGCCCTTGAAATGTACTTCCAAAATAAAGTAAAATAAAATTTAAAAGAAATCAAGAAAATCTTGTTGTGGAAGCTCTAGTGTGATACCGTGAGTCACACAGTTTATCTTTTAGCCCATAAATCTTTACTTCTAAGTGGCCATTGCCATTAGCTATTCATCTGATTCAAGTCCTCTGGCTTCTGTATACTAATTATACTGGGTTCTTTCTGGGACTACCTTGGATAGCCTGCTGTTGCCCTGTGTCATGGAGATCCTATAGCGTTGTATCTACAATAATGGCCTCATTATGTGCTCCATCAGTTTTCTTAAGTCTGCAGTTACTGATAAACTGACCATGCTTCCATAGAGGACCACACACACAAGATCTCTAAGCAGGAAAAATATACTTAATGGATTTAAATGACACACACACGCACACAAAACAAAAGAGGACAGAGAATTTGTGAACAGGAAAAGAGGGGATAGATCTCCAGAGGGCTGGTGGAGTGAATACTATAAAAACACACCACACAGAATTCTAAAAAGAAGTAATAAAAATAAGCTCAGAGAAATTATATTCGTGAATTTCAAATATTTTAAGGTATGTGTTAATACGATGTCATTTTGAAAAACAATTTTGTAAAGGACATATTCAAGGAACATTTACTGTTCTTCTCAAGTTTGATTTGAATGGTTTAATAAATCATTTTTGAACATTTTAGAGTAGTATGCTAATTTTCTATTTGATCATAATTCCATCAATTTAAGGGATTGAGAAAGCAATCCATATTCAAATAATAGTTTTTAAAAGCACTGTACATAACCTTGAGTTCCTTGAGCACAAAGAACTAAATTCAAATACACTCTAAGTTTGATTGACTCCAACATAATTCCATTATTTTTTTGATATATATTATTACTCAAAATTAAATCTGTAAGGGAGATGTCCTTAAATTTGTCCTGAAATATGACATTCTTTCTCATGAATACAAAGGTGCTTTATAGAAAATATATTAAATAGTTACATAATATTTAATAGATACAAACAAATATATTTTCATAAATATTATTTTCAGTACAAGATATTGAAAATTCCATACTAATTAACAATGGTAAATCTGTTTAAAAATGTAAGACATTTTCTATACAACACATGGATACACTTTTTGTAAATAAGTCTGTCGATTGTTTTAGACACAGTCTCTATCCATATTTTTCAAACATACAGAAAAAATATATATGCATATACATACTATTCAAAGTATATTTCCTCTGTTATAAAGGATCGCCAATGGTCAGTAAAAGATTTAAGATATTTAAAAGAAACAGGAATTATATAATTTTCTTCATTTTGATATTCAAAATGAAATCAAATTTCCTTTAAAGTTAAATATTAATCTATATATTCATTTGTATTTCAGAAAATTTCATCTATGTATGCAATGAAATAGGATCATATACTCCCTCATTTCTTCTCCAAGTTACTCCTCAAAGCAAAATTTTGTACAAGGCTATACAGAGTTTTCATATTTGTTGCATTTCTTCTTTTATGCTATGACTTACCAAACAATTAAACAAAAATGAGGAATAAATATATCAGTGTAATAGCAAATTATTGCCTAAAGTATATTCAAGAAATGTTCTTCTAATCTCACATTTATTCTTCATAAATATTCTTTTTATTTTAAAATAGCAAAATAAGTTGAGCAACAGAGCCAATCTGTTTTGGGATCATATGATAATCTTTTCTGGGCAGAAGTGAAGCAATGTTGTGAGGTAAAAGAATGCATTTTTGGATAATCGTTTTCTTAAATGGTTATGATAATTTGTAGAATAATAGCCCTCTAAGTGAAATGAAATCTCCATTCTTGTTGCTGTATTATCCAAGCCAAAAGCAAATTTGTTTCTTTAATATACAACAGAAGTGGGCATATAAGATGGGCTCTAAGAAATAAAAAAAAGTTCAGATACTATGTAAAGTTTGAAGTCACTTGAAGTTTAAGAGTTTGCAAAATTTAAGAATGAGGAATAGTTGAACTTTAAGTGTGGAAGTGTTTTTAATGTATTGTCTACCTTGCTATTGGCTGAATTCCAGAAGCAGAGTAACTGGAATGAATTGTCATTGATTTATGAAATGAGAACAAAATTACATTCAGTGGTTATATTGTACCTTAGTGAAGAAAATATATACTTCTTTCCTAGAAAGTTATGATCTTTTTCACACCAGAGAAGACAAACATATTTGATTGTCTGAATTTCAGGTCCTATTGTGATTTCTGGTGCATATTGCTTCCTATTTGTCATCACTGAGTGCAGAAGCTCTCTCAGAATTATGGATATGATCACGAGGCATAGGGAAGAATATAAATAGTTGCAGAATTTCATTGCTATATGTAGGTTTCTTTTCATTTAAGAGAAATATGGAGTCTACAAAAATGTGTCTTAGAATTTTCATTCACAATATCAGTGATGTTGAATTTATTTTTGTTTTTCTACTATGACTTCTTTGAAACAAAATGTTAGTATTATTTGGAAAAAAATTTCCTTTATCATTAATATGTTTCCTCATATTAAAAACACTATTAGGTGATATCCACGTTGCATTATACCACACAGAGTATAACTGTGATAATGACATACATAAACAACAGATATGAAACAATAATGTTTAAATCTTTATTTTTACTGTCAATCACAAAGAAACTAGTCAATGTTTGGTGAAACATACATGTAATACTATTACTTAGGAGTCAAAAGCCAAAGATGAAAATTCAAGACCATCCTTTGCTACATACTTATTTAGAGGCCAGCCTTAGCTATATGAGAAAGAAAGATGACAAACAGACAAACATACACACAAACACACACACACACACACACAAACACGTAGAGACCTGAATACATGGCTCAGTGTGTAGCTTGATTGTTCAACCATGAGGACATTAGTTAGAATCCATAGTTGACATTTAAAATATCAGGCATGGTAGCATGTGTTTGCCAAACCAGTATGGGTGTCCATCAACAAGAGAATTAGAGGCTCACTGGCCAGCCAGTCTGGCCAATGGATGATGTTCAGGTTAGTGAGAGGCAGTGTTTCAAGGTATAATGTGAAGTATTTATTTATTTATTTATTTATCTATTTATTTATTTATTTGGTTTTTTTGAGACAGGATTTCTCTGTGGCTTTGGAGTCTGTCCTGGAACTACCTCTTGTAGATCCACCTGCCTCTGCTTCCCGAATGCTGGGATTAAAGTTGTGTGCCACCACCGCCAGGCTTAAAGTGAAGTATTTAAAGAGCATGTGCAAATATGGGCCTTGGTTTTCCTCTCATTCATGTACAAAAACAGAAAAACAGAGACAAGGAACACATGTACACACACACATACACACAAAGACATACACACAGACACACACACACAAAAGAGAGAGTGAGAGTGAGTGAGAAAGATACAGAGACAGAGACAGGATGGGATGGTGAGACATTGCAAAGACAGACAGAGAAATTGAGAGACCCAATGAATACTGAGAGAAGAAAAACAAAAACAGCATAAAATAGAATTGATTTGATTTTCATTTGATAAAACCAAATCAAGGTTATACATATACCAATTCAGGAAAAATAAATCACTGTAATTTCCAGAAGTAATACGTACTCAAACTTGATGGTTCAATGTTTCTATTGTAAGCTCTATCCTCAAGTTTCTAAAATGTTATTGTGATCATATGCCACCAGGGATCCTTGCTAATATGCAGGATCAGCTTCAGGAATCCAAAACTGACTGAGATTCTGAATTTTGCATTGCTCCTAAATGATGCTTACACTTTTGGTGCTTCTAGATTCATGTATGAAATAGGCAAATATAAATGTCAGAAATCTGTATTGTACAGTTATTTGTTGAAGCCCTAGGACTGTAGTGATATACTAAAGTAAATGTGATGTTAAAAAAAAGAAGTCATTCAAAGCTACCCATTTGGTACTGGAAAATCAATTAATGTGCTTTTCCCTGAGTAAGAATAATTTTCCCAGTGTGTGGGTGCACCCCTCGCGGTCCTGAGTTCCTTGCTCGTGCTCTCTCTCCTTCTGCTCCTGATTTGGACCTTGAGATTTCAGTCCAGTGCTCCAATGTGGGTCTCTGTCTCTGTCTCCTTTCATCGCCTGATGAAGGTTAATATTCAGGAGGATGCCTATATGTTTGTCTGTGGGTTCACCTTTTTATTTAGCTTCTCTAGGATTGCGAATTATAGGCTCAATGTCCTTTATTTATGGATAGAAACCAAATATGAGTGAGTACATCCCATGTTCCTCTTTTTGGGTCTGGCTTACCTCACTCAGGATAGTGTTTTCTATTTCCATCCATTTGTATGCAAAATTCAAGAAGTCCTTGTTTTTTACTGCTGAGTAGTACCACACACTGAGACAATGGGGATGTTCTATCAGGAATTCACCAAGGCCAGCTGGCCTGGGTCTGAAAAAGCATGGGATAAAACCGGACTCACTGAACATAGCGGACAATGAGGACTACTGAGAACTCAAGAACAATGGCAATGGGTTTTTGATTCTACTGCACGTACTGGCTTTGTGGGAGCCTAGGCAGTTTGGATGCTCACCTTACTAGACCTGGATGGAGGTGGGTGGTCCTTGGACTTCCCACAGGTCAGGGAACCTCTTTGGGCTGATGAGGGAGGGGGACTTGATCGGGGGAGGGAGAGGGAAATGGGAGGCAGTGGTGGGGAGGAGGCAGAAATCTTTAATAAATAAATAAATAAAAAGAATAATCTTCCCTTCTCAGCATTCCTTAGTTACCAGTAGTTAATTGAATGTATTTGAAATCTCCTGGATTTCCCTGTCTGCTGTAGCACGTTTATTTCTCCATGGTTAATCACTCATGTTGATGAGACTTTAAGGTTATAGTTCCCAACATTTCTAAGAGACGCAATCATACAGCAACATACTGATTCTCTGGACTTAAAAGTTGTTCTGTCTCTGCTTCTATGACATTAACTGAACCTTGTGTGCCGGGGTTGTATTGTTGAGGGATCCTTTGGAATTGGACTACACAACTCTGAATTTTGATTGGCTGTGGTTTTCAGTAATAGTCGTTGTTATCTATGCAAAGCAAAAATGGCCATCCCAGAAAACATACAGGGGAATACATTATAGAAAATGAACAGATTGCATTTCTGTGTTTAGGAATGTGTGTATGTGTGTGCTCATGCCTGCACAAATATGTGCATGTGTGTGTGTGTATGATTTACAATGAAAAGAGAGGACATGATTAAAATAAAGAAATTGAGGTGTTGGGGAGGAAATAAAAAGTCAAAATTAGTAATTATAGTATGAATTCAAAAATAAAAAATATTTACTTTCTTTTCTTTACAAGTAAAATTAACTATAAGCATTTCTTATACATTTGTTTCCTTAAATAAAATTACTATTATTCTTTGCAATGTATAGCAGTTCTCATTATATATATAACATAAGTATGTTATATACTATATATAAAGTATATATGTGTATGTGTGCATGTGTGTGTGTGCATATGTGTGTTTGTGTTTTGTATAAATAAATACTTCAAAGAAAGGCAAGAAAAAACAAACAGTTAAAGGAAATGAATGAGACTATTCAAGACCTGAAAATGGAAATAGAAATAATAAAGGAAACTTAAACTGAGGGAATTATGGAAATCAAAAATTTAGTTATTCAAGCAGAAACTATTGTTACAAGTTTCTCAAACCAAACAAGAGAAGGAAGAGTGAATCTTTGGAATAGAATATACGATAGAAAAAAAATGAATATACCAGTCAAAAATATAAGCCTAAAATACACGCAAGAAATTTGGATGACACAAACCACCCAAGAATCCTGGGATGGTAAGAAAGATTAAAACTAGGAATAATAGTAATAGAGGAAGGAAAAGAATCCCAGCTCAAAGGACAAGAAAATATTTAAAAAAATAATAAAAAGAAAATTGTCCTAAACAAAAAGGACAGGCTTATAAAGGTACAAGAAGCATACAGATAGCATGCAAAATTCAAGAAGCATATAGACTCAAAAGAAAATGTAAGTCCCCTTAGAACTAAATAATCATGGTTCTAAACATAGAGACAATGAAAGAGCAGTGGGCAGGAGAATTGACCCTAGAGGGGCTCCCAGGTGCCCAAGCTGAGGTCCCCAGTTAGTTCCTTGGGCAGCTGAGGATAAGGAACCTGAAATGACCCCATCCTAGCGCAATACTGACGAATATCTTGCATATCATCTTAGAACTTTCATCTGGCGAGGGATGGAGATAGAGACAGAGACCCACACTGGAGCACTGGACTGAGCTCCCAAGGTCCCAATGAGGAGCAGAAGGAGGGAGAACATGAGCAAAGAAGTCGGGACCACGAGGGGTGCACCCACCCACTGAGACAGTGGTGCTGATCTACTGGGAGCTCACCAAGGCCAGCTGGACTATTACCAAAAAAAGCATGGGATAAAACTGAACTCTCTGATCATGACGAACAATGAGGGCTGATGAGACGCCAAGGACAATGGCACGCAGTTTTGATCCTACGCAATCTGCTGGCTTGGTGGGAGCCTAGCCAGTTTGGATGTTCACCTTCCTAGATATGGACGGAGGGGGGAGGACCTAGGACTTACCACAGGGCAGGGAACCCTGACTGCTCTTTGGACTGGAGAGAGAGGGGGAGAGGAGTGGGGGGAAGGGGAGAGGGGTGGGAGGAGGGGGAGAAGAGTGGGAGGAGGGGGAGAAGAGTGGGAGGAGGGGGAGGGAAAGGGGAGGCTGGGAGGAGGTGGAAATTTGTTTTTTTTTTTCTTTATTCTTCTTTTATCAATAAAAAAAATGCTCACTCTGAAAAAAAAAAAGCTGTAAGAAAAGAAGGCAAATGTCATGTAAAGGCAGACCTATTAGACTTATACTCAGCTCCTAAATGGAGACTCTAAAATCCAAAAGTCCCATGAAAAAGGGTCCTTCAGTTTCTAGAAGACCACAAATGCTGGCTTAGGTTAATATACCTAGCAAAACTTTTAATTACTATAGATGGAGAAAACAAGATATTGCACAATAAAGATAATTTAAAACAATATCTATGTACAAATCCAACCCTGTCAAAAGTTTGAAAAAGAAAACTCCAAACTAAAAAGGTTAGTTTCACCCATGGAAACACATGCAAAAATAATCTCATACTAGCAAAACCTTTTGCTGCATGGGGGGCCCGCCTACAGACAACACAGAACTCAAAAGGAATTCATGGAGTTAGCATATACTAGACTATTCTATCTGAGACGAGCAAGGGGGAAAGACACTGATACACTCTCTTGATAGTTTTCTTTAGACCCTCGCTTGTTCTTTTGTACTCTCTATTTTTTATTTTCCTGATGATTTCCTACTGTCATCTTGGTGGTTTCTTTCTAACTCTACCTTTGTTCTCGATATTTCCACTTTAGTTTTTTTTTTTTCATTCTTAATGCTTTTTTTTCTAACTCTCATTCATGCTATTTTCTTTCTAACCTTTTTAACTCTTTCTAGCTCTAGCTCTATTTTTCCCCTTACAGCCTATTTGCCCAAGCAAATCATTTCAGGCAATATAAAAATTATAATGTTGTTACATACTGTTTTTCAAGTGAATGATTACAATGAATACAAAACAAAAATTAAAAAACAGCATGTTTTCTATAAATTTACATGATTAAACAGCTTACATATTACAGTTAAAAAGCAAATTATCCCAAGAACCCATTTACATTCATAGTCAAGCAGCTTGTTACAGATTAACCATGTGGGAAAGCAAAGTATTCTTTTCAGGTCTTTTATTGGCAGGCTACACTTGGCAGTTACAAAGAAAAAGCCAATTACTTTATTATTTATCTTGAATTATATTTTATAAGGAATTTCAAAGGAATCACAAACCTAAATTTTATATATTTTAATAATAAATTTTATTTATTTAACTAATTTATTATTATTTAATAATAAATTTATGTATTTTATAGGAATCAGTCAGCTTTACTTTAAATATTTAGGGTAATTACCCATTCAATAACAGTTTTTCATATCAGGAAATTGAAGGCAGAAATGGGCATAAGGAATTAATCAAAACTTTTTATCATTAACCAAATCTGCAAGGAAAGTATGTCAGCTAGTAACAAATGAGGTGCTTTGTATTTTTTACCTCAGTTGTTTCTTTTTGAATTTTAGGTTGTTCTAGGGTTTTTCATTTCAAAGCCGTTGACAAAACATCTGAATTAACATAATGTTATTTGAAAGCATTGTTTCAGCTAATGATGCACACAGAAACCCATGACTGCATCTTTCAGCATTTAGACTCTTGGGAACTCATTTCTTTCTCTTAATCATTACCTTGAGCTATGGTCTATGTAGCTCCACAGGTGAAACTCAAGAGTCTCTGGCTGTGTAGTGTTTCTTTCTAGTTGTTTTTACTCAACAACATTCTGTATAATTTAACACTATTATTATCAATTAGACAGTACAGCTTAGGCGGAATTTACCTTCAAGACAAACAACAGGTAAAAATTCCCATTAGTACAGGATGTATCCATGAGATAGACACACTACATTACAGGCAGTGGGGATTTTCCCACATGTATTCATACTATGCTAGATACAAAAAAGAGATCAAAGCAGAAAATATGTAAAGGCACAGCAAAGGCAAAAGACATTCTAGAGTCTCTTGTCTCAGGTCCTTTCTAACTGAGATTGAGCCATCAGAAACTTTCCTCCTGGTGGGCTGACACAATGTACTTCAATTGCCACTTCCTGCTCCTTTGATATAGCCACCAGCAGAATTCAAAATAAGGAAAATACACACACACACACACACACACACACACACACACACCACACACACACACACACACACACACACACACACTACACACACACACACACATCGTCACCATGATCATCAACACTACCATCAATAATCCCAATAAAATAAGGGAAATTAACACTCATTGGTCGCTGATATCAATCCAAATTAATGGACTCAATTCCCCCCAAAAAGACATGTAAAAACAGAATGAATGTAAATATGAGTCCTATCATCCTGTTTCATGCAAGAAACACAACTCAACACCAAAAATAGATATTACCTCACAGTAAAAGTGTTGAAAAATGATTTTCCAAGTAAAGGAAACTAAGGAACAAACTGTTGTAGCCATTCTAATATTCAACAAAATATGTTTCAAACCAAAATTAATCAGAAGAGATGGTGAAGACACTTCATACTTACCAATTTAAAAATTAACTAAAATGATATTTTAATTCTTAACATCTATTCCCCAAATACAAAGTCACCCCTGTTTATAAGAGAAACATGACTAAAGCTGAAACCACACATTGACTCTCACACTTTGTGAGAGACTTTAATACCTGATTTTCAACAACAGACAATCGCTCAGGCAAAAACTAAACAAAGAAATACTGAAACCAATGGACATTTTGAACCCAAGGGATATAACAGATACCTACAGAACTTTTCACCCAAACACAAAAGAATATATAAAAACACTTTGTCGAACTTCAAAATTGACCACATACTCAATCACAAAGCATAGCTCAACAGAAATAAGATAATTGAAATAACCCCCTGTGTCTTATCACAGCATCATGGATTAAAGATGCATTTCAACAATGAAACAGAAGAAAGCCTAAGAATTCATAGAAAGTGAACAACTCCCTACTGAATGACTACTTTGTCATGAAAAAAAAAACAATTCAAAAAAATTAAATACTTAATAGGATGAAATAAAAATTATTTCAAGCTTATGAATCACAATGGAAAAGGTTCTGTTTGGAAATTTCATATCTCTACATGACGACATTCTGAGTTATCACCATTCCTGTCTTACCGCTCTACTATTCCACTCTTGTAATAAAGAGTGCATGGTATTGATACAAAAAGAGACAGGTTGATCACTGGATTCAATCAAAATGAATCTTAGATGTAAATCCAGGCACATATTTGAAGCTATTTTTTTAAAAGAAGGCAAAAATACTCAATGGAAAAAGAAAACATTTTCAACAAATGGTACTGTTCTAACTAGGTGTCTCCATATAGAAGAATAGCCTTGTATGCATTAACACAGGAGAACACTTCCTAAACTGAACATCAATAGCTCAGGCACTAAGACTGAGAATGAATAAATGGGGCCTCATGCAACTGAAAAGTTTTTGTAAGGCAAAGGATATTGTCAACAGGAAAGAATGGCTGGCTGAAGTGTGTGAAAATACTTTCACCAACTCTATATCCAGTGGATGGCTAGTATCTAAAACACATAAGAAACTAAAGAAATGAGACATCATCAAGCCAAATAATCCAATTAAAAATGGAGTTTAAATCTAAACAGAGTATTTTCAAAAGAGCAAACTTGAATGGTTGAAAAGAACTCAAAGAAATATTCAACACCCTTAGCCATCAGGGAAATGCAGATAAGAACTGCTCTGTAAAACCATCTTACATTTCTCAGAATTGCTAAGTTCAGTCACACAAGTGACAGCCCACACTGGTGATGATGTGGAGCAAGGGGAACACTACTCCATTATTAATGAGAGTGAAAAGTTACATAGCTATTATGAAAATCACAATGGTAGTTACTCAGAAAATTAGAAATTGGTTTACCTCAAGAAATAGTTATACCACTCTTGGGGTACTCAAAGAACACATCATATTACCACAAGGACTCTGGCTCAACTATGTTCATTTTGGCTTTATACATGAGAGCCAAAAATTAGAAAAAAACCTATATGTCCCTCAAATAGAAATAGATAATGAAAATGAGGACATTTTCACTGTAGAGTATTACTCAGCTGTCACAGAAACACAAACACACACTTTCTGAAATTTCAGGCAAATGAAACTGGAACTAGATATTAATCATCCGAAATCGAACAATCCTTACCCAGAAGGACAAATATGGTCATGATTCACTTGTTAGTGGGTATATTAATCATTAATCCAGTTCAATCTATAGACTCAGAGTGGACTGAGAAAAAGGAAGGGTCTAGGTGGTATACATGCATTACCTTGGAAGGGGAAATAAAATGTATTTTGTGGGAGACTTGGGATATATATGGGAACTTAAGATGGAGGGAACAGGTGGAGAAAGAGATTGCAAAAAGGGAGGAAATGTGGGGAGATAAAGTTTGAATTAGGGGAAATCTTAAGGATATTCTACTACAGTGTTATAGATCACTGCCTTGTGCAGTTTTTTTACTTCATGAGGAGGCTTTTGCTTGCTGAAGGGAACAGAAGCAGAGACTTTCGGTCTGTCTTTAAATGTAAAGAGAGCTGAAATTGGAGGTCTCCTTCGTTTCCCTCTAGTTGGAGCTTGGGGAATCCCAAAGAAGATGGGGAGAAAAATTTGTAGGATTCAGAGAGGATGGAGGGCATCAGAAGGACATGTCTCACTGAATAATCTAAGTAGGACACATATGGGCTCACAGAATCTGAAGCATCAAGCACATTTCCTGCAGACACCCGTAGCATATCCTCTGCATTTACGTGGTGCTGTTAGCTTATTTTTGTGTGACTGCTAAGTGAGGGAATGTGTGCGTCTGTTTCTTTTTTCTGCTCTAGGACTCTTTTCGCCCTCTTGGGCTACCTTTTCTGGTCTAAGTGTGAAGGATTTTGCCATGCCTTATTGCATTGTCATATTTGGTTATTGTCTCTTGGCGGCCTGTTCTTTTTTTTTTTTTTTTGAAGGGAGAAAGAATATGTAGGAGTATCAGAGACCAGCTTCAACAAAACTACCACTTACCAGGGTAGGGGCATGGGGATTAGAAAAGTAAATAAAGAGAATAAAGACACAGGTGAATGATGGAGGAGGGTCATCTGTCTATCTCTTGCTTTCATTGGTTAATTAATAAAGAAACTGCTTGGTCTGATAGGTCAGAACATAGGTGGGTGGAATAGACAGAACAGAATGCTGGGAGGTAGAAGGTAGTGAGGCAAGAAGCTGCCATGGAGCCAGCCACCAGGTCAGACATGCTGAATTTTTCCCGATAAGCCACCATGGTGCTACACAGATTATTAGAAATGGGTTAATCAAGATGTGAGAGGTAGCTCTAGCACTGGGGAGGCTAGAGCTAATGGGCCAGGCAGTGTTTAAAAGAATACAGTTTCCATGTTATTATTTCCAGGGCTAAGCTAGCTGTGCGGGACCTGAGCAGGACAAAAAGCAGGCCTGCTTGCCTCATCTTAACGGGTGAAAATAATAAAACAGAAACTTGGGAAAGTACTGAAATTGCCTTCATTTAATTTCCATTGTTCTAAAATACCTCCAACCCCCAAAAGTAGGAGTAAGATAAAAAAAACTGCTTTAACAGGATAGAAGGAAACGAACATACCAGTTGAAGGTTGCAGCCTAAATTCTTAGTTAACCATTCTGTTGTTAGAATAAGACAAGTAACACTCACACCCTAGACCAACACATTCTGTAGCCAAATCACTCCTGGGTGAAATTCATTGTTGTGTCCCTTAAGGAGTAAGTACTTAGTTAGATCCTTAGATTTTTGTTTGGGATTGAAACATATCTACTTCTCTATACGTGAAATACAAGGTCTGGATATTAGCTGCACCTGTTGATAATAACTTTGAGAAAGCAAAACTCTCTGATCTAAATCTAGGTGGGACATTTGGTTGAGGTAGAAACAAACAATAACCTTGAAAAAATAGAAGTAAGGCAACAACTTTGAGCAAGCTTAAACTCTCTGACCTTCAGAAAGGGTGGAAATGGCTCACATTTTTGTGTCTCCACGGGGGAGAGGGTAAGTGACAGAGGAGCTGGGAGAAGTGGAAGAAGGGAAAAAGTAGTCGGGATATAGGATATGAGAGAAGATTCCACTTTCAATTAAAGAGCAAATTAAATGATGTCTTAGTGATTTACTAAACAATAAAATGTTTTATAATTTATCCAACAAATTGTCAGCAATGAACATTTGGTTGGACACATTCACTTAGACAGACTTTTCTAAGTGTCATCTTAAAAAATAAGCAAATAATAAAAGAGAGATAAAAAATAATTTATGGAATTGCTTCATATAGCAAACTACACCAGAGATTCTAACCGGTGTCCGTCTCAGGTGGAGGGTTCATGTGGCCCCCGTGGAGAGAGGCACTGGAGGAAAATTTACCTGGTAAGCCACAACCACATGGTGATACACAGATTAATACAAATGGGTTAATTCAAAATATAAGAGTTAGCCAGAAATATGCTTAAGCTATTGACCAAACAGTATTGCAAATACTATAGTTTCTGTGGTTTATTTCAGGTCGGGGCAACCAGGAATGAACAAAATCTCATAGAAAAATATTCTGATCCTTGTAGTGATGTTCATAGTGTCTCTTAATGTTTTTTATTGATTATTCTTACAGATTTTGGTTGGTTCATCTTTATTTCATTTGTCAAGAGTATTTCTTCAAAATAACTTGTAAAACACATACACCAAGTATCTTTTTTCAATATTGGGAAGATCTCCAATATTCTGGTGATTTGACTAATGGTCTGTGTCAACTTCTCTTATTTGCATGAATACTGTAGGACATATGCATAAATATATGGATGATAGATTTTACTTTTAGAAAGGATTTAAATTTTAATAAAACTAGGAGTCATGGAGGTCCTGTAAACACAGAAGATTCCTCGAAGACAATGGAGTCTGGAGATTTGATAGTTTAACTTGCTGCCAATGGAAACTGAAGTCAGTAAGTGCCAGGGTTTAAAACCAAGGGGAAATGACTCTCATACAAAGCAGTGATATACACTTTAATTCAGATAAAGTTGGGAAGCTTCTCTCTTTCAACCAATCTTATTTATCTGTGAGTTTTATATTCCCAACACATTCTATTATTAGAAACTGGAAACTAAACTTGGCAGTGCCATTTAATGGCATAAATTTGGAGGCATTAAAGTTGCAAGAATAAGATCATGGATTTTTCACTTTGGTTTTCATAGTTGTTGAGAACAGGCAATGTGTAGCAGGTATGGAATGCCTGTGAAAAAGCCAGTGCATGGAGCCATGAAGGCAAAGGCTGTGTTGCAGTGGAAAGCTCAAGATGTTGAAGATTCCAGAGATATGAGACATCCAACAAGAAATTGTGCACATAGAGAGCAAAACAGGACTAACAGAGGTGAGGGTTTTGGGCAGCATAGCCAGGTGCCATCAGCAACCTACCAATTTAAATCCACAGCATCAGACCAGGTGTTACAGAACTGGGAGTCCATCCTCCTGAATTCTTGTCTTCCTTTGCTCCTGTATTTCCCCCAATGCTTCACTTGCACCCATTTTAGACTGCTAGTCTGAACCACAGAATATCAGTAGGATGCCTTTTATTCTCATTGTTGCTAACATCAATCACAGTTAATAAAGTGCCTTAAGTCACATAAGAAATTTTGGAGTTTAGACATTTTGGACACCGATGAGACAGTGAAAGAATACAGGATTCTTTTCAAGTGCATTTTGATTTACATTATAGCTGGGTAAGGTGTTCAATTTTGTAGTTAAAATGAGAATAATTCCCTGTATCCTCATATGTTTTAACTTTTGTGCCATACTTGGTGATGTTGACTGGGAGGATATAGAACTGATGTAGAGCTTTATTGGATGAAGAAAGCCACCATTGATGGTCTTTCAGGGTTTATAATCTTTCCTTAAATACAATTAATTTTCTCTCAACTTTGTGGGCTTGAAGTATGATATCTTAATTTCCTGCTCTGTCACTGTTCATCCTTACAGTTATAGACATAAAGCCCTGTGGAACTTTAAGTTAAAATACACTAGATTTTTCTTTCCTTTAAATACACTATTTCTTAATTTGCATCTGGTCATAGTAAATTAACAACAGAAAAATGTAACCTTCATTTTGATGCTAACTTATTATTATATGTTTATCTAAGGTTTCTAGCTCTTTATCACAAGTTGGGACACTGCGTGTAGGCCCTTGTTTATTTAAGAGAATTTCTATAATATGTAAAGTTAATAAATAAAAACAGTATAGTTTTATATATGCAATACATGATATTGAGAACTATTGACATTCTTGCTTTCTTTTCTCACTTTTTGCACATACATACACACACATATATGCAAATCTGTAGTCATAAAATCATCATGGAGTTACGTTAAAGCAGATACAGAAATCAATGGAATTTGTCTTACAAATCATATATAACAGATACAGGTATCTGGTTTTTGACAATGACGTCAAAATATACTCTGTAAAGCAGGCAGGTCTTTCCACAAATAAAGCTGTACACCTGTACTTCAACATTTAAGTAAATGAAATTAGATTATTTTGTCTTACTGTGCACAAATCTCCATTCAAAGGATTCAAGGCCCTCAATATATGGTCTGATCCCCAGAAGCTGCTAAAAGACAAAAACAGAGAGAAATGTTTATCTTTGGAGGTAACAGAATATTGTACTAAGCCTTTGGTTAAGCAGAAAATAAGGCCAGTGTTTGACAAATGGGATCTCCCCAAACTAATAAGCATTATGTACACATCTATATACTGTTTCAGACAGAAATTACTGTCACCAAAAAGCTAATTTTTAAAACCACCTTGTTTCACCTTGTCTTTATTGCAGATTTGGTTTTTATTACAATGAATTGCATGGATTGAGAACCCTATCTTCCTATTCTTTTCCTTTTGTCTATAATGCTGTTACTCTCAAAATATTTTTGCTAACACTCCAAATAACAGTGGATGGAGTCATTTTATTACATGCCTTGTAAATGCGATTTAATGCGAATATAAATTATAGCATTTCATTAGCATTTTATGTATTCTCCAGAATTTATACATGTATATAATTAAATGTAGTTATATTAATCCAAATTGCCTCACCCAAACCACTCATTGTACTCCCATATATCATTCTAAAATGCATGTCCTCTTTTGGATGCCCACTAATTCTAATTATCTCTGTCTATATGTGCATGGTTATGAAGCTATTCATATTATATTAATATTTTCTGATTAATTCTAATAATCCATTTAACATGATTATGTTCTTTGTATTTTGAAAATGCTCAAAATATGTTTATTTTGTTGAACCAATGGATTATAATATAATTAATTTATACACACACAGAAAGAGAGAACATCTTACAGATTGCTATGTATTTGAGTATAGCTTTTCTAAAAGTATATATCTCATGAAATAGTAATAAAAATAATGTCATGAGAGCATTTTAAACATTTTGCCAATCATTTCTTACATACATATGATGAGATGAAGATATTAATCTTGTAAGTTAAGATAGTTTTATAGTAGTTATTCTGGATAATATATTCTGGATAATTCAGGACTATGTAAATTGGTAACCAGACAGATACTACAGTGGGAAATATTGAAACTGATTAAAGTTGCATTACAGTAACCAGTATAAAACCTCACTGAGTCAGTGAACATAACCTTATTACAGTTTAAGCTTTTCTCCCTTGGAGATAAAAATCATTGTGACACACAAATATGAACATAGGAAATTAAATTAGATAAGAGAGTAGCAATGACAGGCAAAGACAGTGTAAAGCAGATATGCCGTATCTCCATCTACCTGAATCAATTGTAGCTCTGCTTCACCAGGGAGAGTAAACATTCCCACAGTGCCTCTGATTTCAGAGCAATGGCATTTGAGGCTGTCAAAGGGACACCTTAACTGATCTTAATTTGCAGAGTGATATATAGCAGCAGACAGCGCTGGATGAAACCTTTGTTTACTTACAAGTCTAATAACTTTGGGTTATAGACATGGGGAAATTCTATAATCTATCTTTAAGAGACGTTTTATTAACCTTTAGCACAACCTCATTTCAACGTTTAACATATGCATTCTAATTTGAGGCTATGTGGCAAAGTGTCCTTGACAAAGATTAGTGGTTTCTTTATCAACTGTCACAAGAAAATTTATTGTGACATTTAAACCATTTACATTCCTCTTTTGTCATAGTATGCTTTATTTGACAACTTGTGGAACATAAAATATAAATAAGGTGGATTATCTTTAGTGTGGGTAGTATCAAAGTTAAATTAGTGACTATTCTATACACTTGAACTTTAAAATTGATAATGTCTTAGGTTCATATATAAAATAATAGCTTTTCTCTTGTCACTTTAATACATCACACTTTAATCAAGTTTTCTTAAATACTATTTATCACTTTTTAAGCTTATATGTCATTGAAATATTTTCAAGGATATGTAAATTTAGAAGTATTAGTGGGAAAATATAATAATGTTTCCCATACAAAAGCTTTACTTCAAACTTTTAAATGGTATAGCATACAGGGTGCATAAAATTTTAGAAAATTGTAAATGGAATCATATATTGCTTTTGAAAATCTCTGCCTAGTTATATTTGGATATTGTTTTGAGCATTATTGGTAGAATTTGTTTTAAATATACCCTAGTGGATATTTCATAAAGCAAGTGATATTTGCTAAGAGATTGCTTCTGAATTTTGAAATCAGAAAATAAATGGATATTGTTTTAATTGATTTTATTGAGCTATACATTTTCTTCTATTTCCTTCCCTTCTTCTCCCCTTCTATTCAACCCTCTCCCTTGGTTCTCATGCTTCCCATTTACTCAGAAGATCTTGTCTTTTTCTACTTCCTATGTAGATTAGATCCATGTATGTCTCTCTTAGAGTCCTCATTGTTGTCTAGGTTCTCTGGGATTGTGAGTTGTAGGCTGGTTTTCTTTGCTTTATGTTTAAAAGCCATTTATGAGTGAATACATATGATATTTGTCTTTCTAGCTCTGGGTTCTGGGTTACCTCACTCAATAAGATGTTTTCTTTTTTTTTCTTTTTCCTTTTTTTTTTTTTTTTTTTTGGAAGAGGGGGTTTCGAGACAGGGTTTCTCTGTAGCTTGGTGCCTGTCCCGGAACTAGCTCTTGTAGACCAGGCTGGCCTTGAACTCCCAGAGATCCTCCTGCCTCTGCCTCCCGAGTGCTAGGATTAAAGGCATGCGCCACCAATTCCCCGTTTAAGATGTTTTCTTGATCCATCCATTTGCCTACATTCCAAGATGTCATATTTTTTTTGCTGTGTGTACTCCATTGTGTAAATGTACTACATTTTCCTTATTTGATAACATAGAGAATTCAGTTGACTGTAGGAGGTGAACTTTTATGAGCATAACCCCATCTAACCAATGAGAAGAAGGAGGACCATGAAAGAAAACTGAACAGTTAACATTCTGATATTTTAAAGGTCTGACAATTACTCCTTTTGATAATTTTCTTAAGTATTATTATTTACTATGTATTTATTTGGATTCATTCCTGGATTCAGTGCTATGAATTGTTACAAGACTATGGAAACATCTTTTCTTTTAAATTTTTATTTTATTTTACATTTTGTCTTTGCAAGACTCTGACAATGAAATCAGCAATCCTAGCGCATTAAGGAAACTAGAATGGGTAGGAATATTTTCAAATGGATATTAAATTACACAGGTACATTTTGAAAGATTATGGCAATTTATTGTTGAGTCTGCCTATTGGCCCCTGATCATTTGTCCTGAATTGATTCTAGCTGAGAACAATATTTTTTCTGAGTGTCCATCTCTCACACCATGGAAACTCTGTTTTCTATTAAATATCTCCTTCAGGTTTTGTGGGTCAGGTCACTCTAACTGGCAGTTTTATAACTCCTATTATTACAATAATTTAACCTTTATTGTTTCATAAAATTAAGAAGTAACACTTTGATCCTCTTAATTTTTAGATCTCATTTGGATCATTGCCACCAGAAACCTTAAATCACAGAAGCCTGTCTTCTCATTGGCCATGTCAACAAAGCATAGCTACTGGTGAGTTCTCCAACAATGTTTATTTACAAAAGAGCATATGCTGTGTCTCTGTTTGTTCCACAAAATATTCCAGAGAAGTAAAAGTGTTGATTGGTTAATGATATGATCTCAAATATTGTTTTAAGTGGTTAGTTCCCAAAGAATATGTGTTGTGTCTTCACTTGTCTCTTCTGTAAGATTCCAGTTTAGTCAAAGTAAATGATGATTATTACTATAATCTCAAATGCTGTCCTACCTGTTGTATTCTTATGGACAGAATGTCTTCACTAGTATAAATCATTTCATATAATAGAAAACTATTGATTTTATAAATGAGTTCTATTAGAGGCACAGCAAGCCTAACTCAAAAGAAGTTTCATTTCTAAAGAAATAGAAATCACTACTATACATCAGTGAATGGCCTCAAGACTATTTTAAGCACTAGGTGTCTCACATAGCAATGCACAATATTTTTACTATCTTTTCACATGGCAACAAATCAGTCTTCTAAACTGATGATAAAAATAATGTGGTGTGATTCGTGGTGTTATATAAACTGGGAAATCTATGAAGATATATCCAAGGTAAGGAGTACATTCAATTCTTTTAAATATCCAGTATATTGACTCTTCTTCAAGTACATTGTCAAGTACATCTTAAGAAATTGCTTTTATGGATGATGGTGATAATGCTAAATTCAGTTTTGTTTTTTTAAATATTTTCTTCAATTTATTTTTTTAATGCATTCTGACTGCAGTTTCCCCTCCCTCTTCTCACCCCATTACCCCCCCTCCACCTCTCCTCTCACCCAGATCTGCTTCTCTTGTTTTCATTTACAAAAGCACAGGCCTTCTAGGGATATTCATTGAACAAGGCATGACACCATACAATAAGACTAGGCAAAACCCTCATATCATGGCTGGACAAGTCAACCCAGTAGGCTAAAAAGTGCCCCACCAAGAATAAACAAAAGTCAGAGACACCCTCACTCCCACTGTTAGGGAGGCTACAAAACCAATAAGCAACAACCAAAACATACATTCCAAGGACCTTGCACAGACCCACGCAGGCTCGGTCTTTGCACAGACCCACGCAGGCTCGGTCCTTGCACAGACCCACACAGGCTCAGTCCTTGCACAGTCTCATGCAGACTCGGTCCTTGCACAGACCCATGCAGACTTGGTCCTTGCACAGACCCATGCAGGCTCCAAGACTGTCACTTTAGTAGCTGCCCTGAGCCCTATTTGTAGATGTCTACGGGTCATGTTCTTCTGGTGTTCTTGACCCCTTTGCCTTCTGCAATTTTCTTCTCTCTTACTTCTGCAATGTTTCCCAAGGTCCAAGAGGAAAGGCCCAGCAGAGAGCTGCAATTTGTGCTCTGTCTTTTCCTAACAGTGGGCTCTGGGCTTCCCATCTACCCTCATCAGCTTTTGGCTGAAGCAAACTGAGCTAGGCCCTGATTTATGAGTATTTAAAAAATAATTAGGAATAATTTTATTTTTTTTACTGTCATAGGTCTCTGGGCTATTGGTTCCTGGTCATTGAGGCAGGCAGTGCTATACAGGGCTCCCTCTCTTAGTGGTCTGAGCCTAGAATTAGTGCAATGAAAGCCATTATTTGATATTCACTCCCTCAAGTTCTGAGTCTCCATTGACCCATCACATCTTTCTGGGGGAATAGATTGTAGGTGGAAGGTTTTGCGGCTGGGTTAGTGTCACAGTTCTACCAATGCAATTTCTGTGTGATACAGAGGCTGGCCGGTTCAGGCTTCAAATCCTTCATTACTAGGAATCCTTACTAGAGTCATCCTTGTAGAATTCTGGGAGTTTCTACTAGACTAGATTTCCACATTGTCCCTCAAATCAAATGCTCTATGATTCTGGTTGTCTCTCCCCATACATGTTGCCATCCTTTCTTCCCACCATACCTAGTCCCTCCTCTTCTCATTCCAACCTGCCCCCAGTCAACGAGCAAAATTGATTCTAATTCTCTCTCCCAAGGGTAATCACACATTCTCCCTTTAGAAACCTCCTCTTTACCTAACCTAATCTCTCTGAGTTTGCCACTTGTAGCTTAGTTTTATTTATTTACTTAAATGTAGCATGATCAATAAAAACCCCAGAGACAGAAATTAGGTTTCTACCTGAAGGAAAGAAAAATATGATACTCAGTCTCTGCCTCCAGCAATGACAGACTAAGATTCTATGTGAGAGCTGACTCTCCTCCCTTATTATATTCCTCTCTAGTGCTGGGATTAAAGTCATACAGCTCTACTGCCCAGTGTCTAAGGAAAAGAATTTAACCACTGAGATTAAGGGTGTGTGTCCTCATTGCCTTGTCTGTAAAGCTGGTCAGTGCAACTGTTTTACTCTCTAGACTTCAGGCAAGTTTTACTTATTAAAATACAAGTAAAATATCACTATACTTAATGACTTATTTTCACTTATAAGTGAATACATACCATATTTATCTTTCAGGGTCTGTGTTAACTCACTCAGAATGATTTTTTTTAGATCCATCAATTTGCTGTCCAGAGGCCTACAATTTGTCTACATAATCTCAACCATTTTTAACAGCTGAGTAATACTCCACTGTGTAAATACACCTCATTTTCATCATCCACTCTTTCTGTTTAGGGAATTCTGACTTGTTTCCAATTTATGGCTTAAGTCATATTTAATATCAACTCAAGCCTGGCAAACATGTATCTCTGTAAAATCTACAATTATTTAGTCATAAACTTCAAATTACCATCTCTTATCATGATATATATGAAGACTGAAAACGTTATTAGTACTGAATTTCTCTACTTAGATTCCTCCTTTTTTTTAATGTGATAATTTCTTTCTTTAAATGTTCTTCCCTCATACAAGACATACACAAGACTCATATAACCACAGCCTCCCATTCTTCCTCTCTTCCCAGTAACACCCATACCTTTGCTTTTCTTCAGATTCAACTGCTCTCCCAAAGAGCAAACCTCTCAGGGTTATCACCAAACACAGAATAATACAGTGCCATGAAACATGGTTCAAACTCTTACAGTACTTCTTGACAAGCATGATTTCTTCAGTTAAGATTCCTCATCATCATTATCATCATTTATGCCCTAGCAATGCTGAAGCATGCTTGGGCAGCCTGTTTATGGAGTTACCCCAGTTGTTTCTATCCTAGGCAGTCATAGATGCTTGTGTTATACCCAAGGTTCCATAGTCTTCCTTTATGCTGTCTATCCAAAGTCTTTTGGCCCTTCCTCTTCACCTTATCTTGTTAATTCTTCCAAGCAATGCTACTTAAGATATCTGCTGTTTTTCATTCTCCTAACATGACTGATATATCTCAATTGCCATTGCTGTATTCTGTAGTTTAGTTCCTTATGTAGATGAAGATGGTTCTTTATGCCATCATTGTTTAGCCAAGCTCTTCATGTGGTGCCTAGCATTTTCCTGAGACACATTTAGCTGCTGTTCTGAGAAGCATTTCAATGTTCAGGTTACAGAGTTGTAAAGAAAGCAGCTCAGGACAAGTGTCTCATATACTTGAAATTTTGTTGTTGTTATTATGTCTATTACTGACCAAACCTTTCCGAGCTCCTGGAATGCAGCCCTCACTATCCCTACCCTACCCTACTCTTTCAGATAAGATTACATGTTCTCAAACTAAAATAAAAAGTTTTGAATGCATAGAATGACCTTTGTTATAAGGTTATCTTTATATATTTATCTTTATAAAGCTATACATTTTCCCAGCTTTTTTTTTCATCTAACCTTTATTAAAATAGATTTTTTTTATATATATTTGTTGTAATATGAGTGAGCGGCAGGTCTGCATCCCCGGCACCCTGCCGCCAGCATGGCTAGCTTATGCCCTGAAATAATTACATGGAAATTGTATTCTTTTAAACACTGCCTGGCCCATTAGTTCCAGCCTCTTATTGGCTAGCTCTTTCATATTGATCTAACCCATTTCTAATAATCTGTGTAGCCCACAAACTGGCTTACCAGGAAAGATCTTAACCTGCGTCTGGCTGGAGTGGGTGAATCATGGCGACTCACTGACCCAGCTTCTTTCTCCCAGCATTCTGTTCTGTCTACTCCGCCTACCTAATTTTTTGTCCTATCAAAGGGCTAAGGCAGTTTTTTTATTTAACCAATGAAATCAACACAAAACAGAAGACTCCCATATCATATTTTATTCTGATAGTTGTTGTAACTGCTGAACAGTTCTTCCTGTAACTGCTGATCAGATCTTCCCAACGTCATACCCACCCAAAATCAGTTTTTTTTTGCTGTTTCTTGTTAGACAAAAAACAAATTTAAAAAAATGATGATGACGACGGTGATGATGATGATAAGTACAAAACAAACACACAACTAAAAAACAAAGTGACAAAGAAAAAAACCACAAGAATTATACAAAACATAGAAACACACACATTGGCACACAGAGAAATTCCCTAAAAAGGCAAGATCAAAAGCTTTAAGTTGCAAGCAAAATACCTGTAGGAAAAGAATGTTAGTGACAAGATAAAGGATTCTGTGATAAAAAAAATAAAATCTTCAAAATACCATTGAGTTTGCTTTGTGTTGGCCATCTACTGTTAGGCATGAGGTCTCCCTGTCCTTAAGACTTGTTTATATACTCAGGGAGACTCCATTGAAGAAAGCACTTTTTTCATGTGTAAGTGGATAAAACTGGAGATATCATTTGTGTGTAGATATTGCCTGTGTACTCTTCTCCTTTCTACTCTGGAAGAAAGATGGGAAAGATCTGTTAGGCCCTGGGTATGTTGCCACAATCTATGTGAATTCCTGTATACCTCAGACCTGCTGTGTTTAGAAGGCCTTCTTTGCTTGGTCGTCTCCATCACTTTTGACTCTTCAAATCTTTATGACTCATTTTTATAGGGATCCTCCAGGCTTAAGGGAGGGATTTGATGGTGATGTCCCTTTTAGCACCATGTGTCCAGTGGTCTTTCACTCCTTGCTGTCGAGTTCCTAGTGTCTATATTTATTCCCATTTGCTTCAGGAGCATTTTTCTATGATAAATTCTGAGCAAGAGACACTGGTATATGACTATTTCAGAATGTCTTTGGGAGTCATTTTATAACTACATTTCTTTAGAAGAACAGTAATATTTGGGTTATTTCTAGATACTAAGCCTGTCTCAGGTTCCTTGCCACCCAAGCTATATCAGGGATAGGTTCCATCTCACGGAGTAGACCTGAAAATCAATCAGATACTGATTGGCTAGTACTACAAGTTTTGTTCCAATATTTGTCTAGTTAGGTCAATATTGTAGGTCAAAGGGTTTATATGGGGGTTGGTGTTTACCTTTAGCTTTTGGTCGTGAGCTTTTACTACTATGAACTGTACTCAGTAGTGGTGAAGGTTTAAGTATGCACCAGCTTAAACTCTATAAATTCAGTGAGTTATATACATATTATCTTCAACAATAGGATCTTACAATCAGCTTACGGAGAACAGCTAAACAGTCTTAGAATTAGCTTGATTTATTTGTATGTTCCCACAAGGCACCTTTGGGGAAACATTTGATTAGATCTAATCTATTCCCAGAATCAGAAACTTCATTTGATAATAAGCTATCCAGGTGGGTTCTGTCATCTCCTTTATTTGAAGATTCAATTTTGGTTATATTTATATATTCATGTATTTAGGAAGAATTTTACTGTATTAAGTGTCCCTACAACCCATAAAATGACCCTTAGTTCCTGATGTACCTTTGTTTCTTTTCTAACTTACTTTTCTTTTCCTCTACATTCATCTTCCCACTCATCCTTTCATAATTATGTATTTTATTTTCACTTTCCTAGGGTGATTCAATCAACTCCCAATCTCTTCCTCTATACCAAACCCCTATCTTCATGTGGGATGTAGCCTGTTTATTGACAAATTAGCAGCTATTTTCAACATATAATCAAATATATACCAAATTTGTCATTTTGAATCTGTGTTATCTTACTCAAAATGATTTTTTTCTTAGATTCACTCATTTGCATTCAAATTTCATTTTAAAACAGATTAGTAATATCCTATTATGCAAGTGTACCACATTTTCTTTATCCATTCATTTGTTGAAGGGTGTCTAGGTTGTTTTCAATTTTGGCCCTTTATGAATAGGGCCCCCAAAGAACCTGACAGCTCAAACTCCTCTGTGGTTGGATGAAGGAGCCTTTAGGTGTATGCCCAAAAGCATAATGAGTGGATCTTGAGATAAATCTGTTCCCAGCTTCCTGAAGAACCATCATAATACACTGATTTTCATAGTGCCTATGCAATTTTGTATTCCCACCAGAAATGGATGAGTGTCCCCTTTATGATACATCCTTATCAGAATCAGCTGTCAGTTATTTTATTGATTTAGGCCATTCTGACTAGTGAAAGATGAAATCACAAAGTAGTTTTGATTTTTCATTTCCCTGATGACTAATGGTGTTGAGCATTTCTTGAAGTGCTTATCATCCAATTACATTTCCTCTCTTGAGATCTCAGCCTGGTTGTGATACTTTCTTTTGGTGAGTAGTTCTGAACAGAAGATTTTGGTATAAATTGGAAAAGTTTTCTTCATTCTCATTTTCTTGCAAATTGTTGAACATGTTTTGTCTATAAATCTTAAAGATTAATTCTAGCTAGAGGAATCAGTCACGCATTCCAGTTTGTTTGGAGGTTGTCATGGTTATCTATAGATATTTTTTGGTTTCGATCCTAGCTATAAGATCCCAGCTACAAGTACACCCTTACATCGATGTTCTCAACAATAATCTTATTAAATAAGTAAACTGTGTCCAGAAAAATGGCTGGATTCCTTACTGATTACATCCCCTCTTTTATGTACTATTCTGCTCCATAAATGCCAGCTGTATCAGTCCATCTCCATCCCCAGTAGTGTCTTCTCTACTCAAGACAACATTCAGAAAAAATCAAAAGGTCTTCTAAGAGGATTAGTTTTGAGTGAGTATAAAGTTCAATTTGATTAGATCAATGATTAGTCTAGTTTTCTTATTTCTGTGATAAACATGATGAATAAAATCAACTTAATTTAAACGAATGTTTCTCATCTTCTCACCTGATTCTAAGTAACTGACACAGGAAATGAATACTACCTATAAATGCTTGGTCAATAGCTCAGGTGTATTATTAACTTTCTCTTGCATTTGTTAAGCCATCTTCCTTATGTATACTCTGTCATGTGTCAGTACCTTTATTAACATGTCACATTCATCTCCTGATACCTCTAAATCTGGCTGGTAACTCCTGACTTTGCCCTCCTCTTTCCCATTATCCTTACTGTGATCGTCCTGCCTAATCTTCCTGTTTGGCTATTGGCCAAACAGTGTTTTATTCAAACAATTTGAGTGACAAATATTTACAGTGTACAAGAGGATTGTTTCACAGAAACTTAGGGATCAAACGCTTTATTTAGGACTTATATTTTACAATTTATAACCTATTTTATAATATATATATATAAACCTTAAGTAAATAAATATATATTATAATATATATATAATTATAGGAATTATAGGCCTTAAGTAAATAAATATATATAAAGGTTTATAATTCTTATAATTGATGCATATTAAACAAGAACCTAAGCCAAAATTTGAAGAAAAAAAAACAGAGAAAAGTCCATTTTATGACTTGATCTCAGATTTATGCTGAACTTATGTCTTATATAGCCCAAAATGGCCTGTCCAGGGAATGATGGCGCTTGCAATGACAGGACCTTCCTATTGCGGTTAATAACGAATCCAGTTTCTTCACCACAAGCAAGTCGGCTCTGGTCAGGCTTTCAGTTCAGATTCTTTTTACAGATGATTTGAGCCTTTTCCAAGTTAACAGTTAAACCTAACCTTGAACATGAATCATTTACATGAATCATGTGTCATTTCTGAATGATTTAGAAACAGTCATTTATCTGTGTTGCCTTATTATTTCTTGACATACTGTAGACGTAAGTCACAAACAATGCCACACCAGTTTGGAATTATGATTAATAGGGTGGTATTTATTTAAAGGGGAAAAAACTTACAGATCATTGTCCCAGACAACAGCCCTCTGCACAACCAGGAAGGAAGTCTAGTCACCAGCGGAGCAGGAAGTGAAGAGAGAGAGGAGAGGGAAGTGGCCCTTTTTTAAAGGGAGAGAGACCACGCCCCAATGGGCTGGTATCTCAGCGGCTATAGGCTGGAGTAGGGGAAGGACCTCCCGCAACACCTCCCCCTTTTGTTTAAGTAAGAGAGTTCTAAACCTACTATGAAATTATATACAATAAGTACAAATATCCTATTCTAACTAGCTTAGGTCTTGTATAATAAATAACTTGGCCAAGTCATGGGACAAAAGTAACTACATTTATATAGTCTTTAACCCCATTGAAGATCTCAAAAAAGAAATAATGTTACCTGGGAAATTAGGAAGTTCAGTAAAACAACTTCCAAAACATGCAACAAATCACAGAGACAACTAGCTACCTGGGCAATCACCCAAAGTCACGTTAGCAGCTTTGAAGCAACCAACTTTGGCTAAGGCCTAACATAACTGACATACCATTTTCAAAGGCAAGCCACTTTTCAAAACTATTTTACCCTGTCTTGGCAGGATATGACAGTCCTGTTTTATCCATTGATGCACGCTCTGTATCTCTGAGGAATGGGCATTTCTTTGCCCAAAGGCCAGTTCTGCCAAATAGAAAGGCTCCAGGTGGAGTGTCTTTGGTACTCAACATTCTCTGGGGAATAAAGCGGTGTTGCCAGGAGCAATTGTGTCTCACTACCACAAAACTCTGAGTTAGATTAAAGGCCATTTTCTACAGCTCTTTGAAGAAGTTGGAGATTATCTATCTATACTGAGTATAATCTCTATATATCTAAAGAACCTGATTAGTCTAATTATAAATGACAAACTCAGATGACTATTAATCTATATAATTCTCAATATCTATCTAACTTAAAGACTAAGACAATAAACGACTGTGAAACAAATGAGGACAATGACCTCCAAATATAAACAATGTACAAATATACATTGCAGTATGGTAAATATATATCAATACACAAACAATATATAAGTATCTTAATCAGAGGTAGAAATGTACACTGCAATATGGTAAATATATACAATATATATATATCAATACAATATATGTTAATATGTAAAAAATATTTTAAACAGAGGTAGAAATATGCATGCATACAATAGTCATTATAATTTAACTTTGTATCAATATACAAGAATCAATACCAATATATTTGTCTAAAAACAGTAACTCACAATTATAAATCTATTATCCCATCATCCCTCTTTTTTTTCAAAATGATCCCTGAGCTTATAAAATTCCTCCCCCAACCCTCAATCATATACTAATTAAAATCAACCCCTAAATGATGTCCCTAAACCCAAGGGAAAACTTTACTGGGAGAGGGGATGTTGTCCTCTAGAATTACTTCCAGCTGTCATGGGGGCAACGTTCTTTCTGGGGGATCCTGTGAAAGTAAAATGATGGTTAAATTTCAAGATCAATGTCTTTTTAAAATTGCAAATAGTCCCTGAGTATTTTGTGCAGGTCTGGCCAAAATGTTGTATAAGATGTGTACCATTTCAGCTAACCAAGTTGGAACTGTCTTGTGCAGCTGGTACCCAAAGCAGGTCTTGTAGTAGCGCTATCAGTATCATGACGTCATATCAACCAGGTGGAGTTGTTGTTATGGGGCCCCATCTTCTTCCTGGAAACTTCAAATATCACTTCAGGAAAAACTCATTGTTCATTGTGAAAAACTTAAACATTATTCATATAGACATATATATATATATATATATTTAATGAAAGGCATGATAGATATATTCAATGAAAAGTATGATAGATATGAAGAAAAGCAAAGATGTTTATAAATTACATGTCTCTATTTGTATTCCCACTGGCTGAAAATTAAAGTACATTAGTTATAAATGAAGAATAAGTGTTTCTTAATGAATAATATATTGATTTTAGTTATATAATTGTTTTGAAAACATTTGACATTACTGATAAGCTGTTTTAATTTGTGTAAGTTTACATCTATCTTTTATGTCTCATCACAAACAAGGTTAGTGGTTGTATGTTTTGCTTCTTAGTTCATTGTATCAGATGTCATCAAGTAAAGCTGAAAGCATATTTTCTGATAGCTTCATATCATTGTAGATTTAAAAAGTTATATTTTAAAACTATGATTGTGATTAACTATCAAATTGATAGGCTTCAAAGATAATATATTTTGATAAAAAGGAAAACTTAAAGTTATAGAATACTGAAAATATATATCTTCTAAACCCTTTATATTCCTACTGCAAGGTCATTCATGATAGACTTTATTGTAACTTTTAGAAATTATTTTTAATTAATAAAATGTACAAAAAAATTAAGATTTTTTCCTTAAGAGTCATTAAGATGGACAGATATTGAATACTCATTCACATGCTATTGAAACATTTAATTATTAATACATGATGAAGTTTTGTATTGACAAAGCTTAGAAAATAATGATCATAAATAGAAAATAATGCATTATGTTTTATATAAATCATACCATTTTAGTTTCTTGAAAAACAATGATCATTTAAAGAATAATAATGATACTTATCTAGACATGGTTGATTAAAATAAAGTTGAGGAGTAAACCTTTTAATATTCAGACAGATTTTCAAGACACACAAAATTAAAACAATTATTAAATGTAAGTCTTTTACCAAAAGTTAACATGTGTATTTTTGTCCAACTCAGAAATGTCCAATGTGAATATTTAAGCGAATGGCAAAGTTTTATCCCTCTTAGCATGGAGCGAAAAGCTTACAATTTGTCTAAATTTGGTTTTTTCAAAAAACCATTTATTATTGGTTTCTGCAGCAAATATCTGTGCAATTGTAAATGATTTCTTAAACCTGTAACATTATTTACAAAACATAACTGGAATCTTCTTGCTTAATTGTGGTGATTGTATTCCTGAATCATAAAATTATGCCAGAGAATTTCACTAACAACGTGCAGACTGTTTTTATTTTAAACCAGACAATATTGTTCTCAAAATTAAACATTGTTTTACAACTCTGTAGAATGAGCATTAAAGAATATATTAGAAGTGGTTAAGTGTTTGAGGATTACTATCTATATTTGCATAAATTACAAGGTTTGATTAGCTCTACAAAGTAAAAACAGTGTAAAAACCTTGTATGGAACATTGCTCCAAGGAAGGATTCCCACCATATCCTAGCTTTGCAAGATATCCATTCAAAGAGAATTGGTCCCAAGAAGCCAGCAAAAGCAGATATGACAAATTCTGTTGCCACTGCCTGGGACCCCAGGTCTGCACCAGACATAAAACTGTCACCCATATTCAGAGGGTAAAACTTGAACCTATGCTGTTTCTTTCCTTATCTAGCTAGATTTGGTGAGCTCCCATTGGCTCAGTTAAGCTGTTTCAGAGTATATGCCCATCGATGTGGGATTCCCTTTTGTATGCTGTAAATACATTGTTTAATAAGGAAACTCTTGGGCCTATGCAGATATATTGTTTCTTTTTCTATTCTCTTGTCAAGTCCTAAATATTTATAAGGTCCTAAATATTTATAGATAATGTTTCATAATTCTTACCGCTTTTGAGGAAGACATGCCACATTTTTATTGAAATGTTTTGCAGAATGAAAAACCATACGCCACTATTAATAATACAACAAATAACTATGCAACCAACATTCACTTAAAGAAATAAAAATATCAGAACAAACTCAATGCTTTCTTTGAATACTATACTCCAACTGCTACATCATTCTTGGATTCTTGCTTCCCTATGACTTGTCTTCTTTAACCGTTTATATAACTCATATAATTTCCTTATAAATTTAAACAATATTTACACATACTTTCAAAATAATGTTTTGTTTTAAAATGTTCATTTTTCACTACTGAGTTATGTTCTCATACAGAAGTGAGTTCCTTTAAAACATTGATTTAGAAGTCAAATAATGCCTTGAGACATATATACACATAATTATCAAATCACTCTTCAAAGTAGCTATGCACATTTACATTTTCTTCAAAAATGTGGAAGAACATCATAATTTGGCCTCTGTATTATTATTAAAAATTTTATAAGCCAAAACATTCTACTCAAAACTAATGTAAAATATTAGCCTCTTGATTCACAGTTGCATATATTTGATTGAAAATGAATATAATTTGATTGCTTAATAAATTATCTGAAGTTTTGGTCTCAGTCTTTACAATAATCTTCATTTTTTGTTGGCTTCTGTCTTTTTTTCAGTTTCATCTTCACTCATAAATACATCTTTGTTACGGCTTCCCCTCTCTTCTTTTTTTCTATTTTCTCCCTCTCTGTCACTCAAATCTATATTTCTCAATTTCCCCTCATAAAATAACAGATCTCCCAATGATGTCAAATAAATAAGTTACAATGCAAACAAGTTACAATAAGGCTAATTACATACAAAACAATAAGTAAGTTACAATACAAAAAATAAATTATAATACAAAATAAACAAGTTACAATAAGGCTAGTTACATACAAAACAATAGGTAAGTTACAATAAAAAATAAAATATAATACAAAATAAACGAGTTACAATAAGGCTATTTACATACCCTCATACCAAGATTTGATGAGGCATCATAGTAGGAAGAAAAAGCAAAATATTAACCAGACAAGACAAAAGAATCAGGGCAATCTATCTCTCACTATTGGGAATCTCAGAAAAATACCAAGTTACACAACCATAACAGAAATATAGAGGACCTAGTTCACGAACAAAGAAAATCGACCCACAAATCACAATCCCAGAGAACTTAGACAACAAGGAGGACACTAAGAGAGACATGTATAGATCTAATCTACATGGAAAGTAGAAATAGACAAGATCTCCTGCATAAATTGGGAACTTGGGGACCTTGGGTGAGGGTTGAAGGGGAAGAGAGAGGCAGAGAGGAGAGCAGAGAAAAATGTAGATCTCAATAAAATCAAAAAGAAGGAAAAAATAACTGAGAGCAGGAAAATATTTTACATGAATAGATTCACCTAAGCTTTCTGATTCCATGATCTAAATAATCACAATATATAAATAAGAGCTCCCAAAACACACACAAGGGATACATAAGCCATGATCATCAATGTCTAGATTCTATTCTTGGTGGATATTGTCATAGGATACAAGGAGCTGCCAGCAGTGAAGTGGAACATGCAATCATACTTTCAACCACGTTCAAATATATTTGTAGGTGTGTGAAAGTTCAGTGTACTTAAACAAAGCTTCCTGTTACTAGGCAGTTAAATTTGCAGATTTTTCAGTAGAGTGTTAAAGTCACAATAGATTTACATTGGGAGTTTCTAAAAGAAAACAAGTGGTCACATATTATTTAAGCCTATTTTGTCGATTTATAGAAAAATGCCAATGCAAATGTCAAATGTAGGTATTTTCTATATTTGGTCAAAAAACATGACTGTATTGATCCACTCCTTTGGTACATTTAAAGTTACACTCATTAAAAATACTCAGTTTTAAAGTTAGGTTTTCAAAAACATTTTGGGAAATGAGCTTGGTAGCAAATGGTAGCTTAATAGGACAACTGTGTTTTCTGTTCTTCATTATTTGGTGCCAAAAAACAAACATGATCAACATTTGACTAAGGTAGCACAATAACAATAAAGGGAATTGGAACACTTAAGAATGAAATGTGTACTTTTTTATGAACAATTTTTTAATCAACATCTTTTACTGACATGGCTCCCAGATGAGTTATCATTAGACTCAACACATACTACTACTAGATGCATTTTTTGAAATGTGTACTTTTTAAGAGGGCAACTTCATTCCCCTAGATATTTTTCTAGCACCTTGAAGCATATAAGGCTTGAAATAGGGCACATGTTTATTACTACTCTGTAACAGGATGTAAAACCCATTTATAAAACAAAAAATGATAGGATATGATTTCTACTTAATACAATGCTATAGTTTTTTTTAAACAGTAATTCTATATTTTTACATGATTCCTCTTTGGAATAATGTTACTTATGAATTGTGGACAATTTGAGCCTGAAAAGTTGACTACAGGAGGTCGTTTTCATGATGGGACTATTAGAACTTTTATAGGATCATAATAAAAAATATGTGGCTAAATACAGTAGTATAGCACTTACTACTTGCTAAAGTGGATAAAATTAAAACAACAGGAAGATTAAATATTTTTATGCAGTCTGAATAGTATATTTTTAATTCTTTTTCTAAGCCATGTACAATGTTCACCTTTAAAATACAGTTCATACATTCATAAGTCAGGGTAGAAAACTCTTTAGGAAAGTAGATCATACAGAAGTAAAAATGAAATGAGAGTTTGTATATGAAAGAGAAATTATTCGTAGGAAAATGGAAGACATTTTCTTAAACTTTGGAAAATATCCAATATGCAATGAATTTCACTGTATATATTATCTCAACAACGAATGCTTGTGCATATGATGTCAAACATGAGAGCTGCTTTTTTTCTTTATCTTTATATTTTCACAAGTTGGTTTTCCTATAATCTCTTTTCAAGCTGATTTTGCCACAGATTAAGGAGTAATAATTATACAGGTGAAGTTGAATGGGCACAAACTCTAAATTTATACTGAGCATGAACCTGGAGTCCTTTCTAACAGGAACCTGTTTAAAGCCAGAGCTTACATCTTTTTTCTTGTTCACCAGAGATGAACAAGTTGTAAGCTCTGGCCTTAACCACACCACATGCGCCAACATATTAGAGTACTACTCAGCAGTAAAAAACAATGACTTCTTGAATTTTGCATACAAATGGATAGAAATAGAAAACACTATCCTGAGTGAGGTAAGCCAGACCCAAAAGGAGGAACATAGGATGTACTCACTCATATTTGGTTTCTAGCCATAAATAAAAGACATTGAGCCTATAATTCGTAATCCTAGAGAAGCTAAATAAGAAGGTGAACCCAAAGAAAAACATAGGCATCCTCCTGAATATTAACCTTCATCAGGCGATGAATGGAGACAGAGACAGAGACCCACATTGAAGATTAAATATTCTTAAGAGGGAAAATAAATTGATAGTTTGATGTTATGCTGGCTGCTATATAAAATTCTGTAATTGTAATAGGAAACAGTTCAATGATTCTTGGAAAAAATAAATAAAACAAAATAATAGTTGCTTCCTAAAAAGAATTAGACATTCATTACATATTACCATGAAAATGAAACTTTTAATTTTTATGTACACTTAAGGCAATCACCATGGAAAATCAGATATCGCATGACTCTGTAACAGGGGATACACAGTATTGGTAAATATATTAGATGCAGGAAATATTTCTTGATACATAAGAATTTCTTGTAGAGCAATGTAGGTTTTTTGTAATAAGATGAGGGTGATATGTACAAAATTGTATGACTGTGAATAACGGCTTACTTATATACAACAAAACTGTTATGTTACTGCATTTCCACTCAAAAGGAAGAATGTGGATACACGTTTTTATCTAACAAGATTAAATAAGTGGAACAGAATCAAGAGCCCTTTTAAGGCATTCAAGTTTGTTTGTAAAGAATCTGAGAAAAGATTATGTCAAAACATCTAGTCTAGAAATTCATGTTTTTGCTGGGTCTGCTAATATTACAGAATGACAAACCAATGCAACAGCATAAAGTAGAGCAGTTTTCAAAACAAAGAATACATATATCTCTGCTGCTGGTAGGTAACTGCATCCACTTTTTATTACAAGCTACTTGTTACTCCATTCAGCAAAGACACATTGCCAGATAGGTAAACATGCAGCACATTTTCTTTTTATTCTCTAGGACTTTTTTGTTGCACCATTCGGTTTTAAACTATAAAGAATTCAATAAGTAATGGTTAGATATCAGGCCTTGTCATAGGAAACCTCATCTCTAATGCAAGACATTGAATAAGAGAGAAGAAAATTAAGTCAATGGTTGAGGAGGATGTTTGTGGACTTCAAGGAAAGGGTTATACTGAAGTCAAATCTCCAACTTTTAAAATTCTCAAATAAGGCATATTTTTGTTGAGGGTTTCATTTATTTTTGACAAACATAAAACAGCAAATTGCTGATTAATTTTGAAGACAGAGATTCACTAGAGAACAAGAAATTTCTTTTTTTTCTTTCTTTCTTTTTTTTTTTTTGGGTTTTCAAGATAAGGTTTCTCTGTGGCTTTAGAGCCTGTCCTGTAACTAGCTCTTGTAGACCACGCTGGTCTCGAACTCCCAGAGATCCGCCTGCCTCTGCCTCCCGAGTGCTGGGATTAAAGGCGTGCGCCACCACTGCCCGGCAGAACACGAAATTTCAAAGACGAAAGTGTATATAATTTTCTATTATTCATTCATAAAGTCTGATTGGCATTGACAAAATCATGTGGAGGCTGAACATGGCCTTGCAAAAATGGCAACCTTTTGCAATTGTTTAAGTAATTACCATCACTGGTGCATCTTCCATTAAAATAAAAACTGTATCTACCCGAATTTTTGATTGTGGATACTCTCTTAGAATAGCCATTGTTCTCTGAAGTCTTATTGTGTATACTCCCTTAGCATAGACATTGGCCTCTGCATTCTTATTTTCGACAGTCCCTTAGTATAGACATTGGCCTCTGAGTCTTATTGCGGATACTCCCTCAGCATAAACATTGGCCTCTGTATTTGTTTAGCTAATCCTTCAGTATAGACACTGGCCTCTGAAGATAGACATCAGCTTCTGAAGTTGATGGTTCTTCTACTCAATATAGTAGTAAACAGTTGTAAGTGAAATTACAAATATGTATCTATATAGGCAGACACAAATCTAAGGTAATCTTCAAAGTCAATGTTTGCTATGATCAGAGAAAAAAAATCCACGAATATATAGAATATTTTCCATAATGTGAATATAAAAACATTTAAGAAGATGTAAGAAGTTAATTGTATTTGAATTTGTCGTTGGAAGTAAACATCAGATGACAACTGCATGAAAGTGTGTATATTGTTGATGAATAGTAATTGATAATTATCCAGTTGAATAAAATCAATACATTGTTTCCTTTATTCATAGGTAGGATGAATAAAACTAATACTTAAATATGTATTGTAGCTTTACAATTTTATATTATTTAATCTGACTGTTCAATAAATTAACACTAGTAAATCAGAATTATAAGTTGACTTATGATCTAGGTTGTATTGTGTCTTATTGCCAACAGTGATTATATATAATGAATCACCTGAATTGGCATTCAACCACTACTTAAATGATATCTATAATTAGTACTAGCATATAAATATACTTAATTTTGTGATTTCTTTCATTAAAAAGTATTGTTGTATATTAATTGCTTGCCTTTTTTGTGAAATTCAAACAATTAACCTTAAGGAACAAAGATTTAAAAATGGTACACTTTGAGAGTACAGTCTCTCATAGTGTGGGTGGCGAAGGACCAAGCTTAAAGACTTTGGTCACATTGCATCTGAATTATTTGCTGCCCTGTTCAGCAAGTTTCCCTAAACTGAACTGAATGATTGGCAGTGGGTCTCTCCATCTGCTCCTGTCAGCTGCTGGAGCAAGCTTCTCTAAAGAGTGGAATAAGAAATGATCCTATGAATATAGCATAATGTAATTACAATCATTTCATTGATTTTTTTTTGTCAGTCATGCTTAGTTTTGGCATAAGTCTCAGACCCATCCAGATTCTGCATCCTAGTCATCTAGGTAATGTTGGGGACGGGTTTCTTGTGTTGTGAGCCTCAGGTTAAAAAAGGTTATTTGATGGCCACTCCCACAAGCTCTGAGCCACTTTTGCCACACACACAGTGTTTCCTGCAGTCAGGGCAGGTTGTGGGTTGGCATTGATCCTGGGTTGGCTATAGAAGATGACTGATTCAGACCTTATAGTTCCACTACTAGGAATCAACTTCATGGATTATGGAAAGTTTTCACTACATTGGGTTTCTATATTACCCCCGTAAATGCCCATTTTTTCAGTTGTCTCTTCCTGTTCTCTCCGTCTCTGTCTATCTCTGTCTCTCTCTGTCTCTGTCTCTGTCTCTCTCTCTCTCTCTGTTTTCTATTTCCAAAAACTCCTGATTCCACTTCTCCCAATCCCCACTAGCCTCTAGTTTATCCTATTCTATTTTTCTGTCCCATGGTGATCCATGTATCCCTAAAATGTCTTTTATTTAAAATAATGATTTCTAATTTTCTGAGAACCTGCCATATTGATTATCAAAGTGGTTGTAGAAGTTTGGATTCCCACCAGCAATGGTTGAGTGTTCCTCTTACTCCACATCCTCTCCAGAATAAACTCTCATTGGTGTTTTTGATTTAGCCATTCTGACCACTGTAAGATGGTTTCTCAGAGTTGTTTTGATTTGCATTTCCCTGATGGCTAAGGAAGTTGAACATTTCCTTAAGTGTCTTTTGGCCATTTGAGATTCTTCTGTTGAGTATTCTCTGTTTAGTTATGTACCCCATCTTTATTATGTTATTTAGAATTTTGATATGGAGTATGGAGAACTACTGGTGGTAATGCAATAACTTGTACAACCACATTGGAAATCAGTATGGCAGTTTCACAGAAAATTGGGAATCCACCTACCTTAGGATCCAGCTATACCACTCTTGGGCATCTACCCAAAAGATGCTCAATCATGCAATAAAGATATTTGTTCAATTATGTTCATAGCAGCATTATTTGTAATAACAAGAACCTGGATACAACCTAGATAGTTCTCAACCAAAGAATGGGTAAAGAAAATGGGGTACATTTACACATTAGAGTACAAAATAGTGGTAAAAAAACAATGACATCTTGGATTTTGTATGCAAATGGATGGAACTAGAAAACACCATTCTGAGTGACATAAGCCAGATCCAAAAAGATGACTATGGTATGTACTCACTCACAAGTGGATACTAGTCAAAAACGAAAAATATTGAAACTATAGTTCATGATCTTAGAGAAGCTAAATAACAAGGTGAAGCCTAAGAAAAACATAAATAGATTCACTTAGAATGTTGAAATAGACAAGAATATCTGACAAAATTGGGAATATAGGGGTAAGGGGAAAATGGAGGGTGGAAAGGGAAGAAAAGTGAAGAAGGGGAGTAACAAAGAAAATTTGAGGGAATGGAATAGTTGAGATGGAGGAAGTACAAAGATGAGAGCAAAAAAAAAAAAAAGATATCTTGAATTAGGGAGCCATTATGTATGGGTCTAGCAAGAAAACTGGCTCCAGAGAATTTCCCAGGAATCCACAAGGATTTTTCCAGCTATTGCTTTCCCTCCTAAGCATAGAGGAGAGGGGGCCTTATCTTGACTTGCACTGTAGTCAGACTGATGAATATCATAATATCACCATAGAACCTTCATCCAGCATCTGTTGGAAACAGAGGCAGAGACCCACAGCAGAGCACTGGACTGACCTCCCAAAGTCTGGTTAAATAGTGGGTGGAATAAGAATATGAGCAAAGAGATCAAGCTCATGATGGCTACACCCACTGAAACAGTTTACCTGAGCTAATGGAAGCTCACCAACACCAGTCGGACTCGGAAGGAAAACTCATCAGACCAAAGTTGTCCCTCTGAATGTGGGTGACAGTTGTATGACAAACTGAGGGGCCACTGGCAGTGACATCAGGATTTATCTCTACTGCTTGAATTGGCTTTTTGGGAAACTATCCTCTTTAGAGGGATACCTTGCTCAGCCTAGATATAGTAGGGAGGGCCATGGACCTTCCCCAAAGCAATGTGCCTTATCTTCTCTGAAGAGTGTATCATGGTGAGGTGGTTTGGGGTTTGTGGTGGAATGAGAAGATGAGAGGGAATGGGAACTTGGATTCATATGTATAATAAAAAAGATAGTCTGTTTTCTATTTTAAAAAAATAAAAAATAAAAAAGAATAGAATAATTATTTTTTATGTAAAAGTTATTTGGATTTATCATTCACTAATTGGATATTTAGAAATACTATATTAATTTTAAAAAGAGGAAATATAAAATATTTAACGAAATTACTTATTATTGAATAGATAATTTATTTGAGACACCGTGCTTCTCTGTAGCCTATAATTTCTGAGAAGGCCTTGACTTTTAAGTTCCAGACTTTTCATGAACTCATAATCATCCTGAATTAAACTTCAAAGTGCTGAGATTTACAAGTTTCCTTCACTATGCCTGAAAAGAATATTATTTTCAATATATTTTTAGTATACATAAAAAGTACTTAACATTCCATTTTCAGATAGGTGGCATTATCATCTAGTTCACAGATGAAGAAGCACAATCAAAAATTCATGAAGTATATTACCGAAAGAAATGTATGGAGAAAAGAAAAACGTCTTAAACAAATATAAAATAGTTCTAAAATTAGTATCATATTTGTCTTACAAGTATCACATTAGTATGTTTATGTAATAAAGCTAATATTTCACTCGTTTTCAAAAGAAATGCTTATTAAGTTTACATAGATATTAAAACATATATAGATTTATATATATGCATTCCTATGTGAGTATCTATAACCACTCATATATCTTAGTTTTTAAAATTGTGGTAGATTTCACTTTCCAATATAAAACACTCGTACAGAAGTTAATTACCTATTTTTATTTGAATTAGAATATTGGAATGAAATGAAAATGCAGACTTGCAATTGATGCACTGACAGCATGAGGGCATCCTAAGATCACAGATTGTTCATTATTCAATCACCTTTACTAGATTTTGAATATTTATCTCAGGCATGTATTAGCAATTGAGAATGCCATTCTCCTATAGTTGACTGGGAAGTTATTGTTACTACTTTAAATCAGATTTTATGTAATAGAATGTACTTTTATTCATAACACTTTGCTGTTCTATTTTTTTTTAAATTTCTACATGATATCTATGAAACGTAGGTTTCATATGAAATGCAGGTTTTTTTTAATTTCTACCTCAGCCTTACACTTAGATGCCTGTTCTGAATACAGGATACTTGCTACATATCTGTATTTCTTCTCTCTCCTCTTCTTTTTTCTTTTAAAGTAGAATAACAATTAAACATTTTGGGAAGCTAGACTACTACACAGATAGTTTATCTGAAATGTACAGACAGTAAAATTTTGAGCTTATGTTTTTAAAGATTCTTTTTGACTTTAATATCTACAATAGTTAGTTACATGTCTGTTTTCCAACATGTTAACATAGAAACAAGTTTGGTGTTACATAGAATGAAACTACATGTAAATGTTAACAAACACATATAAGCATATGTAAGTGGTTTTTTATTGTATAAAATTATATTTATGTCCATTTAAATAATATAAGATTTTACAATATTGATATGTATATAAAAGTATTAAAATATATTTAGAGTGATGAAATACTTTATGTTTTAAAATGCTAGATCAGCTCCACTGTCTCAGTGGGTGGGTGCACCCCTCGTGGTCCCGACTTCTTTGCTCATGTTCTCCTTCCTTCTGCTCCTCATTGGGACCTTGGGAGCTCAGTCCAGTGCTCCAGTGTGGGTCTCTGTCTCTATCTCCATCCGTCGCCAGATGAAAGTTCTAGGATGATATGCAAGATATTCATCAGTATTGCTCTAGGATAGAGTCATTTCAGGTTCCCTATCCTCAGCTGCCCAAGGAACTAACTGGGGACCTCAGCTTGGGCACCTGGGAGCCCCTCTAATGTCAATTCTCCTGCCCGCCCTAAAGTGGGTCCCTTAACTAAGAATTGTGGTTCCGTGCTCCCCTATCCAACCTTCCTTTATCCCGATCCTCCTGTTTCCCCCAGTCCCCCCTCCTTCCCTTCTACCTTTTCTCTCCCCATCTCCCCTTACCCCCATCCCACCCCACCCCCAAGATCCCACTGGGAGCTCACCAAGGCCAGCTGGACTGCTACAAAAAAAGCATGGGATAAAACTGGACTCTCTGAACATGGCGAACAATGAGGGCTGATGAGACGCCAAAGACAATGGCACGTGGTTTTGATCCTACGCAATCTGCTGGCTTGGTGGGAGCCTAGCCAGTTTGGATGTTCACCTTCCTAGATATGGACGGAGGGGGGAGGACCTAGGACTTACCACAGGACAGGGAACCCTGACTGCTCTTTGGACTGGAGAGGGAGGGGGAGAGGAGTGGAGGGAAGGGGAGAAGAGTGGGAGGAGGGGGAGGGAAACGGGAGGCTGGGAGGAGGTGGAAATTTGTTTTTTTCTTTCTTTATTGTCCTTTTATCAATAAAAAAAATAAAATGCTAGATCATATGCTCATTTTGTTTATTAATATACTAATTCTAAATATAAGGGAGAAAAACTTAAATTATGATATATGAGTAATGAGTTGATAATTTATATCTTATTTTGTATATATGTTATTGAAAGATTATCAATTAGATATTAGGTACTTTTAGAATTTAATTTTTAAAACATGTTTAACAAAATAATCCATCTTCTCCCTTAATGTTTACATATGAAAAAAGTATTAATTTACCACAATAGGTAAATTAGCTTTTCATTTATCTAATGATTACTTTTAAGAATTGAATATATAAGTATTGTATTTACATCATTTCCACCCCTCCTTCACTCTCATCCCTACTTCTTATGTCCACTCCATTTCCTCTTCCAATTATTAACCCCTTCTTTAATTACTATTGCTGATGGTACAAGCACACACACACACACACACACACACAAACACACACACACACACACATACACACACACACACACATATACACACACACATATACTGAATAGTCTTGCTTTGTATTTAGACATTTTAGGCATATATATGTGTTTGGGACAGAAAATTTGAGATAAGATAACCTATGAAAGAAGTCATAGAAAACCTCATGTGCCTTTCTCAGCTGCCATTAATAGTCATTAGTGCTTTATCCATGGGTTCACATTTCCAAATAAATTTCAAAGCTATACTAAAATTTGCATTTGTATAAGATATGAAGTAGGTTTGTTATGAACTGAGTCGATATTCATACAATTGGCAACAAAAGAGAGAAAAAATGTAAATAATACCAGGCAAAAATAGTAATTAACTCTAAAAAAGAATCAAATAAAAAAATAAATTAGCTCTTATTTCTGAGTTAGTTGCTCCATGTTTATGTTTATGTGAGAGGATAAATTTCTTCTGTGGCACTAATCTTGCTTATGGCCTATCCTAAATTGAGGCATATAGTTTTTATTTTCTTTCCCATTTTTACTAGAATCCGTAAAACTGTATTATACCTGGTTTATGTTTCTTCTTTTTAAATTTTATGCTGTTGTATATATGCTTAGACAGTATAAATCTTTTGCTGAGTTACTTAATTCTATTTCATTAACATATATATCATCAGTGTAATTATATTGGGTGAGAATACCAAATTTGCATTATTAATTTCAATTTCATGCATTTCTGTATACTGTTTGATCTTTTCAACAATGAAATCCTTATTCCAAACTAGTTCTATAAAATAGTCTTCATATTTTTTTTGAAATGAAATTTGAAAATATTGAGTTCTCTTATGTTATAATACACACATAATGACACTTGTATTCTAGTCAAAAACGATGTCACCCTCCTGTGGGGAAAATTAGAAAGAATATTTACTGAAGTTTAAAATCTTCAGTATCATTACACTCAGATATATGCTCCTTAAAAATATTTCACTTTATATGTAAAAATAACTCTAGGCCCATTTACATTGAAAGGAAGTGGGTCAAGAAGAATAAAAACACAGAGTGTGATCTTTACTAATGACATTGTCTGTGTTCCATAAGTCACATTCCTCATTCCAGTATTCATCAAATTCTACCAATTCCTTTGTTAAACTCCATATATGGGAAGGTTTTAAAACATTCATAGTTCATGACAGTTTTGGCACAGCAGTGTGCTTCTCAAAGAGTATAGGTTTCTAAAACAAAAGGATGAAACAATTGAAAAATTCTAAAGCATAATCACCTAAATTGAAATCTTTAAATCTTAGAGAAATATTTCATAATATTTAGGAAAAAAGAAATTCACAAGTCAGAGAAGTCCCTTAAATTTACAGAGTTCATAAATCTCTGCCTTCCCCATGGTTAAATAAGCAGCAAGACTGCTCAAGAAAGAGAACACACACCTGTATCACTATGTGAAAGTTCGGCAGATTATCTAGGGTCATAGATTTGTGGTCTGCAGCCTATGTTTCATGGGACTTTCTGTTATGTAGCTGCCTTAGGGCAGACATGGTTCTACAAAAAAAAAACCCCTCTTATACTTATGTAGATAACTCCAATAATCTCATTGGTTTACCATGTTGGACTTTAGTAGATTGTCTCTTTGGTCAGTCATTCACATTGAATCTGTATTCAGTAAGCATCTGTTTCTGTCTCATCAACAACAGTGAACACAACAATTGAAAACCAGAAAAATCACTTGAACAAAATGGATTTATTGGCAAGCCATGCAGAATACCACATAGTAAGTGGTGCCCACAGTTTCAGGCTGTTAATCTGAAGAAATTGGGGGAGTAGACAAAAATAATTTTTAGAAATATTATTCAGAGACCTCTGCCTAAAAGGCAGATTGGTTTCTTTGAAGTCTTTATTTAGGAAACTCACATTCACTCTGTTAACATCGTTGTCTCTCTATATATCTACTCTTACTTGTATCCCTTATTTCTTAATTCACAACAGTTGCAGAGAGTAAACTGTTGGGGGAGGCTGCTCATTTGTTCCCGACTGCTTACACATGAAATAATCACTCAGAAACTATATTATGTGTATTACTGTTGGGCCAATAGCTTAAGCATATTTCTGGATAGCTCTTATATCTTAAATGAACCCATTTCTATTAATCTGTGTATTGCCACATGGCTGTGGCTTACTGGCAAAGTTCCATCATGTCTGTCTCTGATGGAGACTACATGGCTTCTCTCTGACTCTGCCTTCTTTCATGCAGCATTCAGTCTAGTTTTCCTGCCTAGCTCTACTCTACCCCATCACAGGCCAAAGCAGTTTCTTTATTCATTAACCAATAAAAGCAACACATACATAGTAGGACCTCCCACATCAGTGAACCTACACTAAATATAAAAAGGAGAATTAATTCCCAATCTTGAGTAAAACCATGAAGAAAATGTAGCAAAATATTCAGAATGAGGTACTAACATTTTCAAAGAAGTTCAGTTCTGGACCAACTAAACTATGATGAACAGGAAACACAAGGAACACAGCCTCAGAGAGAAAGCACTGTTTTGGTTGTACAGGGATGCTTAAAGCAGGAAGTTTCAAACCAATATTGATAGTTTAGAATTTCACATAAATTTGTCAGCAAGCAGAAGCCATTTAGAGAAGTTGATTTCATTGAGCCGAGACCATCAATTAACCATGTAGAGAATAAAAAGAAAATGACTGACTAGCTGTTTGATGAACACCATACACTACATAGAGCAAGCTTTGAATCAAAGGCACACTTAATTTTCACACATTCTCTAAATATATGGGTCTACTGAACACTTGCTTTGCCTAAATTAAAATGTAATTATTACCAGTGTTCAAGCTGTGACTTTTCAATCCTAGAGCCAGTTCAGCTTCTTGAAAATATGTTCTGATTACTCTCCACACTGGGAAAAATACAGTCATTAAGATGACCTTCTTCATGTATATCTTACTAAAGTTACACTGGTATTTGAAGAGTCAGTATATTTTTAGCTACTTTTTTCCTACAATTTGGTAAATAGCATATATCTAGAAGGATAAAATTATTGTTTCGACACACAAGAGATACTGTGGCTTCTAATTTTATGATCTCTCTCACAAATTTACAATTCAAAATAAAAGCAAAATATTGATGGGGAAAAAGTTAGGGTATGCATAGAGCATATCAAATATTCTGAGAGCTAACAATTTTCTTGGTACCAGTTATATACAAAGGAGTCAGCATAACAGATTGTAATGAATAAGAGTTTTCTCTTTTACAAAATATTTGTTTATAGAGAACCATACTAAAATCTCCAGCAATTTGATATCTAATTGTCATGATAATATCATCTACATTTTGTCAGATGCTAAATTACAAGTTATGGGAGTTTTACAGCACTTCATGCTGATTGTAAAAATGAATACATTGCTTTGGATCAGTGAATTATTTTCATGCTTTTCACGTCATCTTTAGAAAGCAACATGACACCTCTACGACTTTCGTGCTTCTTTGGTTGGAGCACATGATTGTAGAATATTGTGCTTGTTACTCTCATGCTCTTCCAATTTAGTCCTCTATCTCACCCCAAACAATGTCACCACTACCTCTTCTCAGAGTTGTTTTGAGCCATTGGTGAATATTTTAGAAGGAAAATTACAAATGAATTTAAGAATGGGCAGCTGGTTTTGTTAATGCAGGTAGTGTTTTTTCCTTGGTTATCTATATTGTTTTTATTTATTTTTCTTATATTACACTTTCATGGTTTTAAATCCAAAACATAAATATAATTATACTTGTGATATGACTTAAGTTCATCCCCAAGTCAATATATCTAATAAGGGCAATTCTATTATTTGATTTAGCTGTCTTCATAAGTGATAATCGTTATTATCTAAGTGATAATTGTAACAAAAGAAGTGACAAACTACATAAGTTTTAAAATATTGAGAGTCTGTTACTTGCTACCCTAGTCATAATTTACTCTCATTTCCTCAACCACATTCCAAATAATTGTATGATAATCATATTTTCTTGCTGCAGCCCCATCATAAGGAATAAAAGCTACTTCAGGTGATTCTGGTTTCTGTTATTGACAAGGTTTAAGACATAAAGACTGCATTTTGTTTTAATAAAAATCCACCACACCTTAATATAGTCGGTGTTATCTAAGTATTAAAACTACAAAACTATTGCAGCTCAAATTTTCAAAAAAAATTATAAAATTTAAGGTACCAGTTTTTGTGTTCTTCCATGGAGAGGACTATTTCTCCAAATCTCATCTTTCGTTTGTTTCCGCTAGAACTTTGTGGAGAGCTAAAGTCTCCTCGGCTTTAACACATTCACATTAGCAGGTCTTTAGCCCCTTTTTTGTTCAGCTTATGTTTAAGAAGTCCTATTGGTGAAAATTTATAGGTGTAGTTCTGATTTCCTAGGAGACACAATCTCATAACAAACTCCATCTTCCTGTTTCTTACAGTCATCTTGCACCATCTGCCACAATGAACAACCAAAATTAGTTATTGAATATGAATTGGGCAGCCATAAAAGCACACATACTAGTAAGATTACATAGGCTTTGAAGCCAGTAAATACACACAAATGTGTGTGTGTGTACATAAACATAGAAGATGAAATTTGTGCACATACATAGACACCATACATGACCATAAATTTTAAAAAGAGCAAGGTGAGGTATAGGGGAGACTTTGGAAGGATGAAAGGAAAAGGATAAATGATATAACTATAATATAATCACAGAAATTAAAGAAATAATAATAAATAAACAATAATAAAAATTAAGCTATTAAAATGAAGTTAATCAATATAGTAATTAGAGAGTGAGCATCAAAGTTAAAAAATGAAAACCTGATACCCTGTGATATTTGTGATAGTGAGACATCAATGACTTACATTAATGCTCGGTCCCTGTAATGCCTCCAAGACCATGAAAGTTAGTGTCTACTTTTTTATTTCCTATTTTAAAATCCTGATTCTAATTTTTCTATCATTGTGAATGATTTCCCAGTAAATCTTACTGAAACATAAGTGATTAATACTTTCTCCAACACTTCTCTTAAGTTTTTCTATGTTATTCCATGGGGCAAATAAACAGTAGACAGCTGAGAATGTGTACAAAAATTGCAACACTTGTCTAAAAACAGCAATAAACACAATTGTAAAAGTTAAACACAAAACATCATGAACTAATTCACGTTTCACTTCTATTGCAGCAACAAATACACTGACTCCAAGCAACTGCAAGAATGGGTTGATTTAGCTTATGATTCCAGGTTACATTTCAACACTGAGGGTGTGAGAAAGCCAGAGCTCAAATCCAGGCCAATCCCATGCACAGTCAGCAGCAGATAGAGGAATTATTTGTGCTGTCATCTAGCTTTCTCCTGTCCTTTAGATTTTAGGACCTCCTGCTCAATGAATGGTGTTTTTCAAAATGGTCTGGGGTCATCCTGTTTTCTTTAGCAATCAGGACAACACCATCTAGACATAGTTACAGGCCAATCTGATCTAATTCCTCAATTGAAATTCTCTGACATGGTAATTTCAGTTTTTCTATAGGTGATACTTAAAAGTAATCATTAGAGCTCTCTAATTTGAGTTCTTAGTTTCATTTGTTTTAAATATTGTTAATAACTCTATCTTTCTAGGATAAACACAAAAACCCTTGTGTCCATGAATTACATTAGTAAGGCAAAAATTAACTATCTTCCTTAAACACACAGAAACCTGCAAATTGAAAGTATTCATAAGAAACACAGGTTATTTTTTAACCTGTTTTTAAAAGATCTTAGTAGGCCTGTGATGACAGCTCTAAATATTGTCCTCATGACTTCAAGATATTTGCTGGAGTGGAAAGTACTACAGCTTCAAAGTGCACACTGAAGAAAGTAATTTATATCATGAGAATCATTCCGTTAAAAACTATAATAAGTCTGCCCTGTTAAGGTCTCTAGTGATAAAATTCTCACGTTGGTCATTGATATAACTTAGGGTATGCAGTACTCTCTTCATAGTTGTTAGGATTAATATAATTCCTAAATAATTCCTCTATATTTGTATTCAATGCTTATATCACCTTGCACTATCTTGAGATACTTTAGACAGTTAACATTTGGTCTGTAATGTGATCAGGTTAGTGCAATCCATCAGTCAGTTTTTCAGAGAGTAGAAATGTAATAATATCAGAAAAAAGTCCCTGAGGATATAATCTTTCACAACCAGAATCAAATAAATAATGGTTAACAATAATATCTATCTTAAATGTGATATTTAAAAGTAGTAATATTGGAAGGAGTCTGTCTAAAATTGAAATTTGCTGGATATTCACTTTTATTTGTTAAATCCCAGAACTTCTAATAAAAGTGTTATTAAAGTCAATATTGCCGTCAGGTCTTATAACTTTTCTTGAAGTCTTGATTATTGTTGACAAATGTCATAAGAGCTAAATCAGTGGACTTAATCCATCTCTGTCAAATAACATAGTTATGACAAATGCAAAAGTAAATTTTGTGAGCAAAACAAAAGTCTTAAATTTGAAGTGAATGTGAAGGTATAGCATCATGATCCAGCATTGTAAAATAACCTCTAAAAGCCACCTAAAATGCTTCACATTAAGGGGAAGATTATTTTAGATATTTGAGGATTAAATATATCCTTTCAATGTATTATGTGGCTTCATATTTGGGGAAGTATAACATCCAAGTAACAGAAATTCTAAATTATTGAGAGATTCTTTCTGGAGACCTTCTTAAGTGACACTCTCTCTGTAGGCTTATTTTCAAACTTTCAGCACATAATGGTGCGTTCATTCAACACCACATGGAAACTGACTGATGGGGAGCATTGTTTTCTAGTCTCTTTCAGGCAGTTGGCATGAGACTTGCAGTCTAAAAAGGTCTTTGTAAGTAAAAGATTGAATAGTGTGAAAAGCAGTCTATACAGCCTTTAAGTATTCCTGGAGGTTGTTCCTGCTCTTTACACCTGTCTTTGACAAACGGAAATTATTTCAAAAGAAAATGATTACCAACATTGTACATTTCACTCTGAATGAACAGTACACTATATATTGAGATAAAGGTCAACCATGGCTACTGGTGAACTCTCCAGGAGCCAGGAACTCAAGAAAACTGTTGCCATAGAAGAAAAATGTGTTCTCACAAAATCTTTCACAGTCCTTGTATAGAAGAGAGCTCAAACTATTAAACCAAAGAGAAATCACTAATAATACTCTACTAATTGTCCCTAGAGTGAAGGGACAAAGAGTTAGGCTAGCACTCTCACTTGAAAATGGGAAGGAGATCTTTTGTGCCTCTCATGAAAAGGTTTACAGTGTCAAAGGGAGTTCTGTGAGTAATTCAGACACAATGCTCAGGGAGATAATTTGAAACAGGTTTGTGCTCAGCAAGTCTGGATAAGGAGATCCTTGTCTTCAAAACTTCAAAAATCTCTCTTCAACTAACCCTGATATCTCTAGATAGCTATTGCTTACAGTATTTGTTCATTATTTTTTTCATGGTGCCTATAATTCATTATGTCAGTAATGGCATTTAGATTCGTATTGTATTGTCCAGGTGTCAGTTGTTTGTGTGGATTTGTGTATATATGTGGCATGCTTGTGTGTGTATGTGTGTTTGTGTGTGAGAGCTTTTTTCTCCATGTGTGTTTATGTGTCTGTGTGTACAGATTAATAACCTAAAATATTGTGATAGATGTTTAAAAATAGGTCTGCTTTTAAAAATGTTTAGAGAACTAAAATTTGATAAATGAGATTATTTCATTTAGAGAGACTAAGGGATTTAACCCATTTCTATATAGTAAGAAATTGAAAAAAGAAACTAAAATTGTGGTTCACATAAAACACAGCAAATTGTCTGGGAAGATAGTTTGCATAGTGAAGTGTCTGTGACACAAGAGTATATACCCAAGTAAGACTCAAGGAGCAGTGTAAAATTTTGTACACAACAATGCACATTAGTAAAAATTTAGCTTGGAAGCCAAAATTGGTAGACCTCTTGAATATATTTGCCAAACTGTCGAATCATATTTCAGGTTCAATGAGCGAGAAACCCTGTATCAACAAAATAGGAGGTGCTAAGGGAAATACTGTTCTCAACCTCTGACCTTGACATCAATTTGTGTGCATTTGCCTGGATTGTGTTATACTTGAATTTCTCAGTCAAACACACATGCACACATACACACAACTCTCTCTCTCTCTCTCTCTCTCTCACACACACACACACACACACACACACACACACAGAGAGAGAGAGAGAGAGAGAGAGAGAGAGAGAGAGAGAGAGAGAGAATGAACAGAATAACAACAACAGCAAATAAAGCATAGTCTCTGAGAACAGAACTTTGAAGTAAACAATAGCAACACAATTAAATAAAATTTGGGAAATCCAGAAAATGACCCTTTTCTCAGAATATTGTTACTTTCCACCATGTCTAAATATTTACGAGTTCTTTCTGTGTGACATGTGTTTGGCTTCTCCCAGGGTTTTCTCTGTATGCATGAGCATCCATTTCCGTTCCTGCATGCCATCGTTTCTCAGCGTTTTACCTGACTTCTTGAAGAGGTTGGCCAATACCAGGCAAGCATGAGGAAGTAATAAATGAGATTCTTGAAGTCCCTCCAAACCTTTGCCTTTTGCTTGTCACTGAAATAGGTGCTTTATGATTATAATTGCTGACATATTTTTCCGCTTCTACGGATTATATGGCTCTCACCTATGCTGCCCCTTTTAAAATGGGAAGAAACGTCCACTGTCATTAAAATCTCAGTGGATCTCCATAATAAAGTCCAGATAAAAACCTTTCAGAATGTTTTTCTTTCCTAACTTGAGATGTTTCTTTGATGGGATCTAAACTTATCACTGAGTTGGTGAAGCTCTCTGATAAAATATCCAATGAGAAAGACTTATTTGAATAAAGTTGCTTTTTTTAATTACAAAATCTCAGTATAAGCGGTTTCATCTATATGCATTTTTCTTCAGTTCAATCTTATATTGTTTGCTTTAAGAACAGACAGTGTGAATTTTCTCGGGCTGTGTAGTTGGGCAATAAACCTGTCAAAGACCATTTAGAAGAACATAATTTGCTGGTCATCATGAAATTCATAATTTTCCTATAATTGCAAATTTCAATTTAGCAAGCAAACTTTTCTGTGATAGTATTCTCATAATTTTAGTTTTATTTCGCATCTTATTTTAAAATAGTTTTATTATTACATTCTTGGTAAAAACTTTAGAAAGTAGCCCAAAATAACTCTCTGAGGAAATTTAATTATGTAAATTCCAAACAAAGACTGCATCTTATTATATCACATTTTATTATAAATAGTTAAATTTATTTTGAATAGTTTCATTTACTCTTTGTTCTTTTTTTGTATTTTTAAAACAATAATTTCTCAATTTACATACTAATTCCAGGTCCCACTCCCTCCCCTCCTCCTGCCCCTTCTATCTTCCCTTCAGCCCCCCCTGCCCCCATCCATTTCTCAAAGAAGGCAATGCTTCCCGTGAGCAGTCAACAAAGTCTGGCCTATCACTTTGAAACAGGACTATGGCCCTCCACCTATATATAGACTGAACAAGCCAGTTCAAGCACTAGGGATAAATCTTGGTACCCTTGCCAGGGGTCCTAGTCTGTTGCATTTATTTTTATGTTTTCCTAAAAGCTGGTTTTATTGCAGTATGTAGGCACAGCAGTTGCACATTTGAAAATTGGAAGAAAAGGCTTTTGCATGGGCATACATTCACAGATGTTTACAGATGTGCAAATGTTCTAATGTGTATTAAGTCCAGGAGGACAATAGTGATTGCTTTCCTATATCTCCTTTACCCACTTTTAAAAGGAGAGATTCTCTCATTGGACCTCAAGATTTCTCATTCAGGAAGAGTGGCTGCCCAGAAAGATCCCTGCAGCTGTGATAAGATGTACTTGTCACTACACCTGTCTTTTAAAACGATGCTAAGCATGGGAGTTGAGTTCCTCATTCATGTCTGGTAATCTCTTTTCATACTGATCCATCTTCCTAGACCAAAATGCAAAACTACTTATTTTGCTTTATACACACACACTCATTGTGCTTGAAAGAAGAAAGAGTAGGAAAAGGTCCTTCTCACAAACAGGAAACTTCCTTTTTAAGAATTCAGAAACAGTTTATGGATATAAGTTTATCCACTTATGAGTACACACCATAAACTGTTTCTGAATAGTTTATGATCCTAGAAAAGCTAAGTAATAAGGTGAACCCAAAGAAAAACATATATAGACCCACCTGGGAATTTAAATCAGACAAGATTGCCTGACAAAATTGGGATCATGGAGGCTGGGGGGTAGAAGGAAGGGGAGAGGGGGAGGTTTGCGAAGAATTTGAGGGAATGAGATAGTCAAGATGGAGAAAGAACAGATATAAGAGCAAGGAAAGAGACATCTTGACTTAGGGAGCCATTATGGGGTTATCAAGAAACCTGGCTCTAGAAAAATTCCCAGGCATTGACAAAGATGACCCCAGCTAGGACCCTAAGCAATAGAGGAGAGGGTGCCTGAACTGGCCTTGCCCTGTAGTCAGACTGATGACTATCTTAAATATCACCATAGAACCTTCATCCAACATTAGATGGAAACAGAGGTAGAAACCCACATCTGAGCACTGGACTGAACTCCCAAGGCCCAGTTGAAGAGTGGAAGGAGTGAGAATATGAGCAAGGAGGTCAAGACCATGAGACAGTTTGCCTGAGCTAATGGGAGCTCACCAACTCCAAGTTGACTGGGAATGAACAAGCATGGAATCAAATTAATCCCTCTGAATTTAGTTGACAGGGCAGACTGAGGAGCCACTCTGACAGTCACACTGAGATATGTCTCTACTACATGTACTGGCTTTTTGGGATCTTATTCTCTTGCTCAACCTAGATGTAGTAGAGAGCCTTGGACTTTCCAGAGGGCAGGGTGCCTTGTCCTCTGTTAGGATTAGAAGGGGTGGAGTGGGAGGATATGTGGAGAGCGTGGGAAGAAAGGAGTGAGTGAGAATTTGGATTGGTATTTTTTAAAGTAATAAAATAAAATAAAAAAGAATTCAGAAACAGTAATTTGACAAAGAGAACTTACACAGTCCTGGCTCTGACTGTAACCCTCTTTAGGCCCTTCCAATCAATGAACACCACCTGTGTAACTTCTAATTCATAGCAGCTGGGGATAATTTCCCTTAGTACTGATTGCCAGGAATTATTCCCAAGACAGACCATTAGATATGGCTTGTGAACAACTCAGTTGTGCGTCTGAAAAAATTAATTCTCATAATTCCTGTGAGAGTCATTTGTGGTTTGCACATTATATAAACCAATAGAATTCATTTTAAAAACATGACATACTTTGTTTTGAAAAGCCAGGAAATTATACAAACTTTTAGAGAATTTATAAGATTCTTATATAACTATTTTAAAACAAACAAAAATATGTAACTGCTGATGACAGGATAATAGGGAACATTTGACAGTCGCCTGTGGTTTATTACCCATGCAGTACATGTTTAAATACATACATTAAATTTGTATGCTAAAGATTTCAAATCGTTACTTTCCGTAGTTATTTGGAAGCATCACTGCTTATGAAAGAAAAAAGAAAAGTGAATGAATTTATTGTCATGCTTCAAGTATTAAAAATTCTCTGAAAGAAAAGGGGATTCCAGTGCTTTGGCAATGGTACTGACTCTAAGGAGGTTTCTGTTTTTATTTCTGTTTAGGCTCTCCCATCTGGTGATTATCCCCAAATTACTTCCCAAGCTTACCCTATTTTTATTAGTCTGGAGATGTGTATGTGCCCTTCTATAACAATAGGAGGACCATACATTTTCTTGATGACAATCTTTTGTTGTTTTGCTGGGGTTAACAAATAAAGAAATTCCTGCACTAGGTCATCAACTGTCAAATCTAGAATGAAAAATGACTTGGCTTGACCATTCTCACACCATTGTAGTATTTACTGCTGAAACATTTAAAAAGAGGAGTCAGTGTATTATCTGTCTATCCATTGATGATCCAACCAGATTTAGGTTGTTCAAAGAAATGGGTCACTTTCTCTTACCTTCAGTAAATTTTCTGTTATTAGTTTACCACAAAGATGGGAGTGAAATTTTCTTCATACTGAGTGAGGTAACTCAGACCCAGAAAGACAATTATCATTTGTTCTCACTCATAGTGGTTTTTAAACATAAAGCAAAGAAAACTAGCCTACAAATCATAATCCCAGAAAACCGAGACAACAATGGGGACCCTAAGAGAAACATACATGGATCTAATCTACATGGGAAGTAGAGAAAGAGAAGATCTCCTGGGTAAATAGGGAGCATGGAGACGTTGGCAGAGGGTTGGAGTGAAGGGAAATGGCAGAGAGGGGAGTAGAGAAAAATGTATAGCTCTATAAAATAAAATAAATTTAAAAAGAATGATGTAACTCATAAAAATTAGTAGACTATTCTTTCATAACTAAAATGAATAATGAATATTTATATTTTTAGACATCCTTGAACTCTCAAAAATACAGGACCTCTTATTGAATATTTTAATTTCCATAACCTAGGTGCTTGAAATGATTTAGGAAATGTATGTCTTTCAATAGTTAATAACTGAGAATATTTATTATAACATACACTTTGTTTGAAATATCCTATTTTCAAATTATATTTAGTTAAATGGATTTAAACAGGCACTTTTGAGAAAGTGAGGACACAGTAAATGTTATCATCTGATGAAGCATGCAGGCCAACTTTAAAATGAATTTAAAATATCCCTAAACAACAGCATTCTCCTAAATCTGTTTTTTAAAATAAAGACTTTGGCTTTAATGAGATCAAATGTCATTGGAAAATAAAATATGAAAGGTGTTCTCCACTCTTTCCTTATATTGAGCAGGTAACATCATCTTTAGCTTTCTTCCAGAAGGAAATACTGCTAAAAATGAAATTGTATGGGGCTGGAGAGATGGCTCAGAGGGTAAGAGCATTGCCTGCTCTTCCAAAGGTCCTGAGTTCAATTCCCAGCAACCACATGATGGCTCACAACCATGTGTAATGAGGTCTGGTGCCCTCTTCTGGTCTGCAGGCATATACACAGACAGAATATTGTATACATAATAAATAAATATTTTAAAAAAATGAAATTGTGCAGCATAAAAATCCTCAGATCTTCACCTCCCTTCAACTACTGAGGAGTACCTATTGGTAAACTCTCAAATGTTTACATATAAAATATGTTCTCATTAAATTGAAAGACTTTTCTCACATTATTTTAAATAGAAAATAATTTATAGTTTCCAATATTAAAAGATCAAATAATTATCATAAATCATGCTTAAACTACTTCTTTTCCTCCTATGAGATGTAAATACCCTTCCTGTGTCTTGCCAGATATACAACTCAGGAATATATTACTTGCCACACACACATACACACTTCAAATATTAAAATAAGATACTTCCCTGTCTCCATTTTGCATTGAAGAAAAGAAACCTGAATTTGATGAACATAATTAGGCAGACACAGATTGAATAATTTTATTGTCATTCTTCCTTCCCACTAACAGCCTTCAAAAGCTTTCACATTAAATAAACTTAAAATTTTTCCAACCTCTTCCTTCACTAGAGTTGAGTTTGCTGTTTCAAATACAGGAGGAAAAAGGTCTTGAATAATGTAATTTTTTGCCTGTTCAGGTATATCAGATCCAATATTTTATTCACAGAACTGATCCTTCTGTGGATTATTTCAGCAAAATGGCAAGTATTCTTCATAAACAGACAAAAGAACCTAAACTGCTACTAATAGTAGTCACATCCCTACCTTTGGGAATTATTTTGTTCTTGTCTAGCAAGAGAAGGACCTTCTAAGTTTATTTAGGATATATAACAAATATTTCCATTCTGAATAAGCTATGTTTTTCCTTCTATTAATCCCCTGAAACATAAAACTGGTTGAGGATTCCTGAAGTGAAAGTAGCCAAGCTCTATAAGAAACCCCATCAACTTTAGCATAAGACTTTCTTTCACTAAAAGTTATGACTGTCTCACTCATTCAGATCAATGTAAGTTACCCACTTAGCAAATCAGGTAAATAAATTCATTTTACCTTCTTTTTCAAAAAATACCATAGACTGAACATGCCTGTTATACTAATCACTGCTTAGGTCTTAGTAAATTAGATATCCCTAATACAATCTGATGAAATCTTTACACCTGTATATATGATAATAGTAATCACTGTTATTTCTATTACACCATTTATACCATTGAATTAAATTGTTAATGAAATTAATTAATTACAAACATTTCTCCCTGTGCATCTCAAATATGTTTCTGTAATTAAATAAGTTAGTTTAATATAATCAATGTAATGTGAAGTTTGTAATAAATGCACATTATACACTAACTCACCCAGATATCTACATTCATTTGCTAGCTCTCATTGCAATTTTGAAAAGCCAATATTCACATTTTTAAACTTTATAAAATGGATATAATATATTTGGGGTTGCAAACAAAGCAATTTGAGCTAATATTTCTACTAGTGAGATGTCAAGAAAGTTGAAAGTAAAGTTCTGAACAATAGAATAGGCTGTGTGAGCGAGCAAGTTGAAGATGGTTGTCACTGAGATGGCGTTTCAGCAGGAATGCTGAATAAACATATTGTGAAGTAGAAAATTTTTTTTAAAGAATAATATATGTGTTTAATGATGATAAAACATAGCCTACATTCCATATTATTTACAAATAGCATCTCACTTATTGTCCATGCAACCTTTTAAGTGCACTATTGTTTCTGTTATTATTTTTTCTTTTTTTAATTTAATTTTACTTTTTTTTAGTTGTTGCAAAAAAAAATTTCCCATTTCCCTCCCCCTCCTCGCACACATCGCCCCCTCCCCCCACTCTTCTCCCCCTCTTCTCCCCCCCCCCACTCCATTCCCCCTCCCTCTCGAGAATGAAGAACAGTCCAGATTCCCTGCCCTGCAGGAAGTTCACGGTCCTCCCACTTCTATCCAGGACCAGGAAGGTGAGCATCCAAACAGGCTAGTCTCCCACAAAGCCAGTTCATGTATTAGGATCGAAACCTAGTGCCATTGTCCTTGGCTTCTCATCAGCCTTCATTGTCTGCCACGTTCAAAAAATCCGGTTTCATCCCATGCTTATTCAGTCCCAGTCCCGCTGGCCTTGGTGAGCTCCCAATAGATCAGTTCCACTGTCACAGTGGGTGGGTGCACCTCTCGTGGTCCTGACTTCCTTGCTCATGTTCTCCGTCCTTCTGCTCCTCATTTGGATCTTAAGAGCTCAGTCCGGTGCTCCAATTTGGGTCTCTGTCTCTATCTCGATCCATCGCCAGATGAGGGTTCTAAGGTGATATGCAAGATATTCATCAGTATGGCTATAGGATAGGGTCATTTCAGGTTCCCTCTCCTCAGTTGCTCAAGGTACTAGCTGGGGACGTGACTTAGCATGGCAGTATCAAACAAATCATAGAGACAAGATGTGAGAGTGGTATTGATGTCAGTGATCATCGATCCTTGGAACAGTTACAAATTCAGTTAAAACAATAAGACTTGATGAACACAAAGCAATTTATCATTCTTAACTTTCTGGATCATTCTCTTCATCCTAAAGTTGGTTAATTTTGAAAACAATAAAAGAGTACTCAATCTCTTGTATAAACTTCAAATTTGAACTTGAGATACTATTGTTTATGTTTGTTTTTAGTATAGTAAAGAAATGGTCCGCTTTTCTTTTAGCATTTTTTATTTGACAATAGTGACTGTATCTAAACATAATATAGGAGATTATATATTAATTGAATATTAACATATCTACTGAGGATCCTGGAAACAGTTATAGGTCAAAAGAAAAAAAGGAGAAAAACAAACAAAAAATAAAAAACAAAACACCACAGTGATTCCCCTGAATGGTTAGTTCCATCTAACCATTCCAACTTAAGTTAAATCTTAAGTACATATATTGTCCTGTTGTAGTCAGGATTTTATTGGTTCACACCTAAAGCAATAATAACTCAAGTTTATCTATATACTGTCAATTCCATTTAGCAGAACACAGAGAATAGATATATATTAAAATATTACAAAACAAAGGACTCTTTTTAAAAAGAACAATAGTTTCTTTTATATTGGAATTGACTACAGTCTACTCTAATGTCATACTTTTGCCAAAGTGTGTTGTGGGAAATGATTCTACCAATAGCTTTGGGGTACCAGTCTTAAAGTGTGGCTTCTTGTCAGTGCACATGATCTCTTAAGAAAGAGAGAGAAGTCGTATGTCCTTCCTTGGGATGTAAAGACTGAATAAGGTGTCATCAAGAGGTGTATGGCCATTTATCAGCTCCTTATATCCCCAACTCTGTGAGCCAGTTCTCCACCACACCACTTAATATGTATATTATTTTATGACTCTCACTACAATGGTGAATGGAACTTTTGTTTAATATCCAACAATTCTTTGGAGAATATTTCTATGAGCTATCCAAATTGTCAAATACATAACATATAAAACAGTGCTAATAACAATTAATACTAATTTGATAAAGAATACAAAGAACTATCTTTATATGCTACTTTAAAGATATTTCTTATGAAGAATATTGAGAAAATATTAAATATTATTTTTATATATAGCTGTGAAATAATCCTCTTTACACTGTAAAGATCTGTCACTTGAATTGGTTTAATTGGCCAATAACCAGGCAGGAAGTATAGTGGGACTACCAAACTAAAGATGATGAGAAGGAAAAGGGCAGAGTCAGAAGTTACAAGCCAGACACAGAGGGAGCAGGAGATGAATATGTCATGTTATCAAAGAAACCACCACAGGCTAGTATGTTAACCACATGCAGAGAGAGCAAGGTGATGGGCATACCATATCACCACATGGTAGAGCATAAATAAGGAAAATAAGTTAACTTAAAATGAAAGAGCTAATTAACACTAAGCCTGAGCTATTGATGGAACAATTGATAAGTAGAAGCTATTGGTGAATCTTTTATAAGTAATGTTAAAATTCTGTATGGTACTTTGGGAAGAGGTTGCTGAGCATTTGGAACGAAGCAACTCCTAGACAGGAAACTTCCACCTATAACACATTTCATATTATGATGAGCAATATATTTTTGCTAATTTTTAATGATTTAGATTGTCATCACTGAATTACTATTTACTACTTGGTCTTTACCAATTTATCTATTTTAAGATTTAACTTTTAGCTAAAATAATTCTTAATCTTCAGATTTAACCAGATTATTTATTGTGACATGGAGTACAATATAAAGACAGAGAAAAATGATCATTTTTATAAGCTCCAGATATACATCACAATATAAATTAAATATTATATTATATTCCACAAGTAAAGCAAAAATTTGAAAATTTTAAAGTAGTTATGTGTGACATAATATTTTTCATACAAATTCACAAACACTATTCTTTGTGAATTGTCTTCAATAAATCAACTAATCACTCTAATAAATGGATATTACTAACGTTATAGCTATAAATTAATAATTGGGAAAGTTAATATCACAATGAGTGTAGCCCTTGAAAGGACAAGAAAATTTCTAAATAAAACAAAAAATGTTAACACAACTGCATTGCTTTAACACTAGTAAAATCTAAAAGTTAGAATAAATTTGCTATCAGTGTTTGTGTAGGAAAAATTAAAGACTTTAAGAGGAAGAGTGAAAAAGTGAAGTTAGTTAAAGTCACATCAGAATCCAACTCTAATTGACTACAAATAGTGTAAAGACAGGCAGCAGACTGAAAGGACACGTGTTTGTCTCAGAGAAGATTGATATCTGTGGTGCAAAACTCATTCCTGCAAATCAAATGAAGAAAATAATAGCAACTCAATTATAGAATAGGGAAACAATTATGGAAATGATCTAGAGAAGAATGGATAAAATAATCAATTAAGTTGTGCTTCATCTCATTAATTAAAAATGGAAAAGCTGATGAACACATTATTAGCATATTTTAACCATAACCTTCTAATAATGCCAAATGTTGTTGAGAATAGAATTTTAAATGGCCATATTAAGCACATTGCAAGAATATTACATAAACAATCATGTGCACATTTTGCATCTCAGCTTTATTTCTTGAAACTAAAGATTTAAGTTTATGTACTCACAGTTAAGTATACTTGAGGCCTCAAGTTTTCTTTCCCTAATATTAAAAATAGCATAGTATAAATAAATGTAAAATATTAAAGAATGAATAGGTAAATTTAATACATAGGTATACTATAAAATATAATATTCATGTTCATTTAGAAAAATATTACATATGAAATACAACCACCTATGTGACACTATAAAATATATCTCAAAAGCAGCAAATAGATTGAATAATAAAAAAAATAGTCTAATGAAAATGCATATCAATATTAGTAGCATGTGTATATGTTTATACATATACACACATAAGAGAAACATAAATATGTATTTAAACATACATATCAGAAATACCTAAATAAAAGTGAAGGGAAAGGCCTGACTTACCACATGCTGCAAAGGCATTTATTTTAAGAATTTTATTTTTAAATTTGTGATTTTTAGATTTATTGTTTGACAGATAAAAGTTAAGAATTATATCATTCTCTAGCAGAAGTACACAATTTAATCACTTGAGATGAGCCAATTGGGAAAATGTTGTAGGGATGTGCTCATTGCATGGATGTCTCTTCTTATGTTGAAAATCTGAATTAGCTTGTATAGAAATCTGAACTACAATTATAGCAAAACTCAATGTAATTTGAGTTATTCACAGAAATGGTTTGAACTTAAAGGCAGGTGATACATTGCACAATTTTTTAATAATAATAAGTAAATTAAATATTAAAATTAATCTGGATATGTTGAGAATGTAGAAAACTAAATATACCAAGATTTAAATGAATCCATTTATGTTTTTCATTGAAAAGATGAATATTTTGTCACAGTATGTAGGACTAACTGGTAAAAGATTCATAACAATATTTATATCTTTAAAATAATATGACAAACGAGCCAGGTGTTGGCCTCACATCTATAGGCCTAACACTGGGGATGCTTACGCAGCAGAAATCATGTGCATTGAAGACATTCTGTCCTTTACAGTGTGTTCCAAGTCTATAGTAAGACTTTGCTCTATTAATGACAATAACAATAATAATAATGTAAATTTAAATGAAATAATTAGCTCACCAATGATGTCAGTGAAGAGACACAAAGTACTAATACTAATCCTTGTCCTAAGCAAATAAAGATGCAAGTGATTTCATTTCATTTTCCTGTTCTATTTGCAGAGATTTCACATCACTGAATGGTAAAATAGTCAAAACTGCAGTCATGGGCTAGACATTAATCTAAGAAGGCTAAGGGGAGAGGACAATGAAAATAAGGGCAGCACTTGATCACCAATATCATCAGAACTCAGAGTGAACAAATAATTTCGTGGCAATTTCTCCCTACTTGATATCCACATTTTTGAAAATAAAATTCAATAATTCAAATGTATTCCATGTGTCCATTTCTCTTATTTTGCTTCTTTTTTTCTTTTAAAATTATTTACTTCCTCTGAACAGTCTCATGAGCTCCTCCTCATTCTTTTTCAAATCAGTGGATTCTTTCCCATTATAGCTGGATAAAACTTTTGGTTGCCTCCTTCATCTGGAAAGTTTCATGATGCCTTCTGTAACATGACAAAAAAGTCCTAAGACAGGATGCATTCAGATCAATTTAAGCTAAAGGGTCTCTGAGTCCTGTTTATGTAGTCGATGGTGTACTCATCAATAGGGACTTAACTTGACAAGGGTATTTTAAAGAGTTGATTAGACAGTTAGGGTTTCAACTCTAGCAATCTCTAATAATACAGCAGTGCCAAGGGAATACAGCTGTAGTGCATAAATAAACAATTGGTAAAATGTTGAGTTCAAGGTAAACACTGTTGCTTCCATCTAACTCTTCATTTGTCCTCCTTCTTTTGTTCTTTGTTCCTGTAATCCATTTTTATTTCCCTTTCTCGGTCTTTCCAAATTTCCGTTCTCTCCCTCTCCAATATTTTCTTTCTCCTCATTCTTCTACCATGAAATGCAGCAGTACATTCCCAAACACATCCTCTTCCCTAGACTTTCCAGCTCCCAGAGGAGTATACCAAGTGAAGTTTTATCCTCAATAAATTAACCCGTTTCTGATATTTTGTCATTCTTTAACAAAGCAAAGTAACAGTGGTTTTATACTTTTTTCATTAAAGCATATGAAATTCCCTACCATTATACTATAAGTGATGAATTACTGTTGAAAATTTTCTCTTTCATTTTCAATATATATGAAATTGTTACCACAATGGATTATCTTTTTTATTGTTTCATATTTTCCTCAATTTTACAACTCATTTTAACAATGTTCACCACACTTTTGCCTTCATGACTTCCTCCCTATCCTGCTGGATCACTACAGGGATAACTTCTAAATTTTGTCATCATTGATTATTTTTCCAATGGTTTATTCTATTTTTATTTAAGTTTATTGAGTATATTCAGTTTATATATGTCTGTATACCACAGGGATATCTGTTACCTAAGAAGGTCAAAGGAAGGTCTTGGATCCCTGGACTAGTGTTATGGATGATTGTACCCTCCCATATGTGTGATTGTAATTGAACCCAGGTTTTCTGCTAGTACAAGCATTCCTACTCAGTGAGTCATCTTTCAGAGCCAAAATTTCCAATTATTACTGTAAATAGTTTGTAAGGTTTCCAACCTCTTATCTTCTAGGGCTATATTTAAATCAATAATTTAATTTTCGTGTAAATAAGAATTGCCTACTGGACCTTTGGCACATACTTAACATACTGATCATTTAGAAATAAAGTTTACATCAGTTAGCTTTGTATAGTTCTTGCAGGTTAGTACAACACTTAAATATTTTTTTTGTAATTCTACAACCCAATTTCATCTTACTTGAAAACTTAGAAAAATACTTTAAAAATAAAAAGGTCAAATATAGCAAAAAACAAAGCAGATAACATAACTATTTTCAATTCATTAAATAATTCTGGTAATATAATGTTACTGATAGGAAGAAATGTAGGTCCTCATGGCTTACTATATCACAGAGAGGGTAGATAATTTTCAAAATTATATTAATATTCAAATATTTTTCACACTCATAAACCAAACCATAAAATATGTAATAACAGAATATAATTACCATATTAAAAATAAGATAGTCTACTAGTGTGAAATTGAACTAAATATGAATGAATAAGTTCTCTAATTTCAAAAACAGTTCCATTTAAATGCATGCACAAACCTGCCTTACTCCAATTCCCATGAATTCAACCAAGATTTGCAGTCAGTAAATCCAAATTTACTGGTTTGTTATTGGTGATATTAAAGAAAAACTCTAAAGTTGGTTATATTTTATTAGGATAGCGTTTACGGAAATAAAATGTTTTAATTGGGTGAGTTAATGTTCCAATGAAAGGTACTCAAGACCAGAAAGATATAAAAAACCCATTATAAGTGTGATCAATAAACCAGACAAGCATTATGTTTACAGGAGCAATTACATTAGGGTAGAAATAATTTGGAAGTTATTTTAGGAAAATTCAGCCTTTCTTTCCGGTGAGACGTAACTGTTAAAAGGGATGATGTCATCTCATCATGTTATAAGATGGAAAAAAATGAGTGCAATCAACTGTCAGTCTTTTTTACAGTTCATTTATTGAATATGTATAAAAATACTACTTAAGAAAAAGATAAAATTAACATTTACAGTCTTGCATATAGAAGAAAGAAATTGGTTATGAGGGACTTTCGCCAATGCTGAAAGGAAACTGACAGTATCCATTGCTATCAATCAGTCACCATAATGCACGCTCACAATCTCTGGAGCAATCCTGACATTAACAGCTATTATCTTCCTACTGCTCCACTGAAGGACCAAGACGCTAATTCACCAGGCATATCACAGGATAGAAATCAAAACGTGAATATTTATTAATTTGACAGCGTATGCTTCATAATATAAGATGATCATTTGGAGTAAATATGAGGAACAATTGAGTTTAGTTTTAAACGAAAATGTTTTTCGTCACAGTGCAAACCAGGGTGTTTATAAGAAAGTGACGATACTTTAATCTTAGTTCTCCGGTGAGCTGTCTCTGTGGTTTTCCTCTCACGACCCCTAGGATCACAATCCCTCCTCCATTTCCTTAGCAAGACTCCCAGAGGTCAGCCTAGTCCTTGGCTGAGCATCTCTGCATCTTTTTTTTTTTTAAATCATTTTCTGGATAAAGGCTGTTTGAAGACAATTAGGATACTCACCAATCTGATTACAGTAGATGGGCAGTTCAGGTACCCTCTCCACTACTGCTAGGTGCCTTAGCTAGAATTATCTTTGAGGATTCCTGGTGTTTTCCCTGTCATGAGGTTTTTCTCTAACCCCAAAATGGTCCCCGACCTAGGTTCACTGCATGTGTGTGACTGTTGTTTAATTTGGATTTTTTGTAAGGTTCTTAGCAGTGAAATCAGGACCTGTCCCTGCTTCTTAGTTGGCTTTTGGGCACCTGCTTCCCATGCTGGATTACCTTGTCCAACCTTGAAGCAAGGGGAAAAGCTCAGCTTGATGTGCCATGCTTTTTAATTGATAGGGAAGAGGAGTTGAAGGAAGGGGAGTTAATGGGAATAAACATGCACATTTATACTAAATCAATCAAGTATGGATAGATAAAAAAGACTAATACCTTTCATTTGAATAGCGTCTCATTATAGCATTACTTATTTAAAGATAAAATGTATATGATAAGGTGAATGTTCCTGATCTGGATAGAGTTAAATTGTGTAATGCTCTACAGTCTAAATGAAGACTTAGTTTAAAATTATTGAACGCAGCTTCTGCTGTTGCTGATGACATTGTCTTGTGTTTACTTCTAGCCTGTCCAATTGTTTACCAAATAGGCCATTAAAAACAAAATTTGATATGGTTTAATATTAGAAATATATAAATTAAAGGCTGACGAGATGGTCTGTGTGTAATATAATAGAGTTCTTGCACACAGAGCTAAATACATGAGTTTTGTCTTTAGAAACCCTCAAGATGTAAGGGAAAAATGACTTCTGAAGGTTGTCCTCTGTCTTTTTTTTATATTTAGTTGATATAATAAAGATTTCCTATTATTATGCTTTAAATTTTGTGGTATAGTGTTAGGAATTTAAGATATACCTTTAGTACAGCTATTAGATATTGGAAAATAAAGTCACATTTTAATGAATAATTGTGTAGTTTTTAAAAGCAATATATATAGATATATAGAGAGAGATAGATTTTTTTAAAAAAAAATATACTAAGTCTTTAGTCTTTAAAAAGCCTATATTGTACTGTAGCACTATAAGAGTAATCATTGGGATTTACCTATATATTTCTCTTTCTTTACTTGGGACTGTGTTATTTTTGTTTTGTTGTTGTTGTTGTTGTTATTTTGAGGCAAGGTTTCTTTCTGTAGCCTTCTCTGTCCTGGAACAAGCTCTGTAGATCAGGCTGGCATTGAACTTACAGAATATATTTTGTTCATGCTCACTACCATACTCAAATTCCTGCCTGATATATACCCACCTATCCACTTGACTTCTCTATATTTTAATTAATTAATTAATTTTAAAACGTGTTTTTCCCACTTTCTCTTCAATAAGGTTCAGTGTGGCTGGCTTTATGTTGAGGTCTTTGATCCATTTGGACTTGAGTTTTATGCATGGTGATAGATATGGGTCTATTATCATTCTTCTACATGTTGATATCCAGTTATGCCAGCACCACTTGTTAAATATGCTTTCTTTTTCCTATTTGATATTTTTTGCTTCTTTGTCAAAAACCAGGTATTCAAAGATGTGTGGATTGATATCTGGGTCTTTTATTCAGTTCCATTGGTCCTCCTGTCTGTTTCTATGCCAATACTAAGCTGTTTTCAGTACTTTAGCTCTTTAGTAGAGTTTGAAGTCAGGGATTGTGATGCCTTTAGAAGTTCTTTTATTGTACAGGATTGTTTTGGCTATCCTGGGTTTTTTGTTTTTCCATATGAAGTTGAGTACCATTCTTTCGAGGCCTTTGAAGAATTTTGCTGGAATTTTGATAGGCACAGACTTTTTAAAAAAAGATTTATTTATTTATCATGAATATAGTGTTCTCCCTGAACGCCAGAGGAGGGCACCAGATCTCATTATAGATCGTTGTGAGCTGCTGGGTATTGAACTCAGAGCCTCTGAAAGTACAGTCAGTGCTCTTAACCTCTGAGCCATCTCTCCAACCCCCACTCCAAATTTTAAAAAAAAATAGCTAATACCACACTACTCCTCAAATTATTCAACAAAATAAAAACAGAAGGAATGTTATCAAATTCTTTTTATGAGGCCACAGTTATTTTGATATCAAAGTATATAAAGATTAACAAAAGAGAATTACAGACCAATTTCCCTCATGAACATTGATGCAAAAATACTCAATAAAATACTGAAAAACCAAATCTAAGAATGCATAAAAAAATCATCCACCATAATCAAGTTGCTTCATCCCAGAGATTCAGGAATGGTTTAGCATATGAAAATCTGGCAATGTAAATGACCGTGTAAACAAGCTGCGCTCCTGCTGGAGTCTCTGGGTTATCCTTTGCACCTGATGGAGCCTGTTCAGGACTCGCTCATTCACCTGCTCGATCTCCCGGCAGCGCCGACCTAGAGCCTGGTACTTTCTTCTATTTAGTTCCCGTAGGCGACGCCTGCGACCCGGGCTGCCTCTTCCTCTTCATCCCGCTCCCGGAGTCCTGAACCACCGAGACCACCGGACACAAACTCCACTTCTGTCTCTAGCTCACTCTCCAGGATGTGGCCACCAAACAAGGGAGGCAGAGCCAGCTCTGAGCCTGGTGGCGCTGAGAACTCTTCAAAGCCCACGGCTGCCATGGTCCCCTCTCTGTGTTCCAGCTCCATTTCTCGGGTCAGGAGACACCTCAAGCCCTTAAAACGTGTTTTTATTGATACAAAGAAAACTTTTCTATTTCTTGTTCATTCATCAACCCATTGCTTCAAATCTACCTAAATTTCAACCCTGTTCATACTTTGTTGATAACTTCTTATTTGTCATCCCGAAATGTGTACATCCACATACGTGTGGACATATAAACACATGTATGCATGCACAAGTATATACTTTTATGTACAGACATATTTATATGTATGTGTGTATATATGTATATATAAAACCTATTGAGTTTCATTTTTGTTGTATGTGTACATGGTCTTACAGCTGACCATTATTTGCTGGATAATTGATAAAGAATCTCATCCCTAGAAGAAGGCAATTCTCCTTTTCTGAACAGTCATTAGTTGCCAATAACTCCTTGTCAGGATGGAGGAAAACTGGAAGCAATCTCATTGACATTTCATTCCTTGCTAATGTAGTGCTCAAAGATATCTGAAGCAATAAGGGAAGAGAAAGACATTAAAAAGATATAAATAGAAAGAGACACAAACTTATTTCCATCTGCAGAAGATGTGTTATACATGAAAAATCTCCAAAATACAAGAAAATACTAGAAACCAAAAATTTGAACAAAAGTGTGAGTTTACACAATTAACCTACAAAACAGTAGTCTTTCTATAGACCCACAAAAAACACACAAATGAAGAGATAATTGACACAAACTCCTTTCAAATAGCATCAATGACAATAAATATTTTGAAATAAACCTAAACAAGATGATGAAAAGTTTCTAGAACAAGAACAGTAACAGCAACAAGAAAAAACATAGAAATATCTGAAGAGATTAGGAAAGAAAAACTGAAAGATATCTATCTCATCTTCAAAAATTAGTAGAATTAAAATTATGAAAATGACTGATTCACAAAAAGAAACTTACAGATTAAATAAATTCCCAATAAAAAAAGACCCATAATACGATATAAGTAAGAAAATCCAAATTATAAAATTGATATTGGACTCAAAAATCTCTGAATAGTAAACACTCTCTTAAATCAAATAAAAAATCATCAAGTTCAATTTGTTGGGCATGCACTACAAAATGCTTGACCTATGAGAGGTAACACCCTTACAGAGAATTGATTCTCACTTGCTCAGAAGCAACCAAATATCAATATCTCCTCATTAGCGGTAGGAGCTAGTATCAATCTCCCAGGATCCACAGCAAAATTTTGTTCTGCTTTGTGATTAAGCAGGTCTTCTATGTACAGTCATGATAATTGTCAGTTCTTAAGTACCAAACTGTGTCCCCCCAAAAATGATTCCTTAACGTCATCCAAAATCCTACCATACAAATATGTAAATAAATAAGAGGTTGTAATGAAATACCAAAATAGAACAGATGGTCTATGGCTTAAATTATATAAACACATCCAAAATACTTGTTCAATACATTTTTTCTTTTCTTTCCCACTCCCAATCTACGGAAAGCAATTGTTTTCAATCCTGAGAAATGCACTGTATTGCTGATTGCTAAGTAAATTTTCAATAATGTATAATTATGAGGTCTTCATAGCTCATTGTGATGATTCTGAGGTTATTCCCTGTTGCTATGAGAACAGAATGCTGTGTGTGGAGGCTGTCTCTCCAGGATGCAGGGCTAACTCATCAAAGCAAGGAAGGAAGGCAAATACTTCTTTTCCTTTTATCCATAATGATCTCTATCTAGTGATGAACATTTCACATTCTGTTATACCCTGCATTGTCAGTTATTTTAAAGAAACAAAAGAACTACTTTTTAATATAATGAGATCATATAGAAAATTATTTTGTTAATGATTTCACATACATTTAGAAAAAAGTCTGTTCTTTAGTCTTAATTTTGTCTCTATTCAACAATTTATGTTTACAGCCACATAACTCTCTCTATTGTAATGGCAATCTTTCCACTTTTAACATTTTTATGTAATGATTGTAAAGAGAAAAATAATGCTAACTGTATTTTTATATCATATATCTTTAATACTAATAGTGAAGTGCTAAAAGGCACTATAATTGTTTTTATTTTAGTTGTATTTTGTAATCAAATAGTATGAGATTTGTATCTTTTTATGACCTTATGTTTATTTACTTAAAGCCCTTTTCAAAATCAGATTTTTAAATAGATGATTTAATACATAAGGGGTCTAATGCATTGACTTTTGATCCCATATATTAAAATGTTCTTGGTCTATATATTAGTTATTTTAAGGTTAAATTCTAGGGGGTGTGGAAGAAAATGTTGGTGTTGCATATAGAATTATTAGAGAAAGATTAGCTTTAGTATTTACTTTCATTCTGGAGATATGTCCCTCATTGTTAATTGTCAAGGAACTGATACAATGATATCATAGCTCTTTGAAATGTTGTAGTGAGTTCTTCCTGTTGCTCTTAAAACAAACTTGCATATATGTCGAGACTGTATCTTTCTAAACAGACCTATCTCATGAAAGCTAAGAAGGAAGACACCAATAATATTCTTCATTAACGTATCACTCATTCACTTATGACAAGTGATTTATCTGACTGCTATTTTAGCTTGTAACTGAGTTTTATAATATCTTACACATAAGTGTAATTATGGAAAATGTAGAGATATGTGACATGAAAATGCAACACATTTTTTGTCATAACAAAATGGATGAAGCACTGAAAGTCCATAAAATTGTCATTTATTTTCTTGGATTTTTAAAACTGAAGATTGTTACAAGAGTGATTGAAGTCAAACTTTCTGTTACAATAAGGGCATGCTTTAATATTTATTTATTTACAATAAAAATATTTGCAAGTATTATGAGAAGAATGCCAACTATAAAATACTAAGATAATATATATATATATATATATATATATTTAAATTTATTATATTTAAAAATACCAATCTAAGTTCCCACTCCCTTCCCTCCTCCTATTCCCTCCACATACCCTCCCTCCCCACCCCCAATCCAATCCTTAGAGAGGGTAAGGTACATTTGTTTCTATATCTAGGCTGAGAAAGTTATACACCCAAAGAGAATAGGATCCCCAAAAGCCAGTACATGCAGTAGGGATAAGTCCTGGTGCCCTTACCAGTGGCCGCTCAGTCTGCCCTAGCAATTCAACTGTCAACCACAATCAGAGGAAATAGTTTGGTTCTATTTTTGTTCCTTCCCAGTCTGGGCTGAATTGATGAGCTCCTATTAGTTCAGGTAAACTGTTTCAGTGGATGAACCCATCATGATCTTGACCTCCTTGCTCATATTCTTATTCATTCCACTCTTCAACTGGACTTTGGGAACTCAATACAGTGTTCCAATGTGGGTCTCTGCCTCTGCTTCCATCAGTTGCTGGATGAAGGCTCTATAGTGATATTTAAGATAATTATCAGTCTAACTACAGTACAAGTTAAGATCAGGCCCCCTCTTCTCTATTGCCCAGAGTCCTAGGTGGGTTCATCCTTTTGGATTCCTAGGAATTTCTCTAGAGCGAGGTTTCTGCTAACCCTATAATGTTTCCCTCAATCAAGATATCTCTTTCCTTGCTCTTATCTCTGTCCTTTCTCCATCTTGACTATCCCATTCCCTCAAGCTCCCCTCAATATTCCCCTTCTCCCCTCCTCTTCCTCTTCTACTCTCCCTTCTCCCCAACCCCTATGCTCTCAATTTTATCAGGCAATTTTGCCTGTTTCCAATTTCCAGATGGAAATATATCTGTTTTTCATTGGGTTCATCTTATAACTTAGCTTCTCTAGATCATGAACTATAGGCTCAATGTCCTTTGTTTGTAGCTAGTATCCACTTATGAGTGAGTACATACCATATTTATCTTTTTGGGTATAGATTACCTCACTCAGGATAGTGTTTTCTAATTCCATCCATTTCATGCAAAATTCAAGGTGTCATTTTTTGTTTGTTTTGTTTTTTTTTTTTACCACTGAGTAGTACCATAATGTGTAAATGTGTCACATTTTCTTTATCCATTCTTCAGTTGAGAGGCATCTGGGTTGTTTCCAGGTTCTGGATATTATAAATAATTCTGCTATAAACACAGTTGAATAAATGCTTTTGTAGTATGACTGAAAATCTTTTGGGTATATGACCAAGAGTCGTATTGCTGGATCCTGAGGTGGGTTGATTCCCAATTTTCTGAGAAACCAACATACTGATTTCCAAAGTGGTTGTACAACTTTGCATTTCCACCAGCAATAGGTGAGTGTTCTCCTTACTCCACATCCTGTCCAGCATAAGCTATCATTGGTGTTTTTGATCTTAGTCATAATGACAGGTGTAAGATGGTATCTCAGAGTATTTTTGATTTGCATTTCCTTGATGGCAGGATGTTGAAAATTTTCTTAAGTATCTTTTAGCCATTTGAGGTTCTTCTGTTGAGAATTCTCTGTTTAGTTCAGTACCCCATTTTAATTGGGTTATTTAGAATTTTAATGTCTAATTTGTTGAGCTCTTTATATATTTTGGAGATCAGTCCTTTGTCTGATTTGGGGTTGGTGAATAAACTTTTTCCCATTCAGTAGGTTGCAATTTTGTCTTATAGATTCTGTCCTTTGCTTTACAGAAGCTTCTCTGTTTCAGGAGGTACTATTTATTTATTGTTGCTTTCAGTGTCTATGTGACTGGGGTTTTATTTAGGAAGTGATCTCCTGTGCACAAGCATTGAAGACTACTTCCCACTTTCCCTTCAGGTTCAGTGTGGTCAGATTTATATTGAGGTCTTCGATCCACTTGGACTTGAGTTTTGTTCATGGTGAAAAATATGGATATATTTTCATTCTTCTACATGTTGGCATCCAGTTATGCCAGAACCATTAAACACTGAGAAAATATTTTATGATGTATCAGAGAATTCAATTGTCATGATTAATCTTATGACAACTTTACTTATTTTTGAAAATCTTGCAAAAATTAACATACTACAGTATTATGCTTGTTATTGAAGTTTCCTGAAGAAGTCTATAGGAGACTGAGGTGACAAGTTATCACCTACTTGGTTGGGGACCCATATAGTGTCAAGAAGACAAGTTTATTTGCTGTTTTCACTCCTGGGTCAGGAAGAGTTTTCCTTTCATTCCCTTCAAGGTCCCACCAGAAGTCCTTCTATCTTTACTCTCTATGAGCCTGACTAGTGTCATTTTCCAGGGTGCTTACCAGGTCTCATTCTGCCTGTGAACTGAGAACTTTTTCCTTGAACTTAGAATGTCACTGTGAACTTTCCTGGACACCATGTTTTGGTGTTGAGTAGCACATCCTGCCACCATCTTAGATCATCAACTTGTACAATGCTTTTTACTTTCAGAGCTGCATTGGCCATTTCATAAATCACATTTCATTATCTGTCCATAATTTGTCGGTCTGTCTATCTTTATATCTATCCTTCTATCTTTTATCTGTTTAACATCATCAATATTAAATCTCCATGCATCTGTTTATCCACCCTGTTTTGGTTTGTCTCAGAAAAATTCTGTCCAACAAAAAGTGAAGACAAAAAAGGGAAACAAAAGAAACATTTCGGTGACTATCCTTCTTGATATAACATAAAGTGATCTGTATTTATGCTGCAAAAAAATAAAATAAGGTTGATATCCTCAAGTATAAAAACTCTATGCATGAGCTAGATAAATGTCACAGTAAGTTAGAACACTTGCTGCTCTTACAGAGGATATGAATTTGGTCCCTAGATCTTTTGGCCGGTATATTCACACCTATAAATAACCCCAGAGCAAAAGGATCAGACATTCTATTTGGTATTGTGAAAGCTGAGTGGAGCTAGGGCACATACAAACATACAAAAATAAATATATCTTAAAATAGAACCTTTTAAAAGTTTACTTGAAAGTTGATCTACACTTGCAATGCTAACATTGATGTACTGAATTCAGGTAAGTTGTAAAAGTGAGGCATTTCATTGACAAGGTCTAGAGATAGCATTGAATCAAATGGTTAGTCAATGTGGGGGTGAGGAGTATAAGAGAAATTGAATGATCCAAAACTCTCCAGCAGATTCAAGCTAAATAAAATTGTCTAGGTGTTAAATTCACTTTCTCCCCAAGAAGAACTGGCACAAAACCTGTACAAATTTCCACAGAGAAATTTTTGGGCATTGTGGTTCTTTGCAAAATTAACAAAGAATTGATATACGATTCAATTTTAGTGAAGGTGAAGACAATTTTAGACAGAATATTTTCATTTCATATTTAAAATTTTCATTCTAGTTTAATTTATATTAGCATTCATGTAATTATTTTGTAAACCTTTTTGCATAAATGATAACTTTTTATCATTTTTTATTCATTTTTATTTACTAAGAGTCTTTATTATTTTGGAGCAAATTTTTTTAATCATAAACATCTTGACTTTTTAAATCTTAAAAACTGTTCTTTTCCAAAAATTACCATCATTAGCTTAGAAAAAAGGGCATATATGTTAAAAGTATTTCCCTTTAACAAAAAGGTTTTAGAAAAGCTGGATTCTAACATAACTCAAGAAAATCTATTGTTACTTCAGCCCCTTCTTCCCCCAAAACCAGCACTATTACATTACTTCCATTTATGAAACTCTGATCTAATTTCCTACCCTTCTTCCTTCCACTGAAATTTCAAACCGTGACATTTTCCAACAGTATGCTGCCAAGGTCATCAAATCCTAGAAATGTACCAGCAATTTCTTTCTTCTTTTTTTGCTTTGAATTTTTTTGTTGAATCCAAATTCACTTTTGCTCTATTTCCCTGGAGGGCTATTTGCTTTTAAAGGAAAAAAAAAAACTATCTTTTTTTTTTTTTCGTTTTATATACCAATCCCAGTTCCCATTTCCTCCCCTCTTCCCATTCTCTCAAACTTTCCACATTCCCACCTCCCATACACTCCCCAGACAGGGTAAGACACATTGCTTTGGGGAAGGATCAAGGGTCTCCCTACTATATCAAGGCTGAGCAAGTCATCCATTCAAAGAGAATGAGATTCCAAAAAAGCCAGTGCAAGCAGTAGGGATAAATCCTGGTGCCACTGCCAGTGGCCCCACAGTCTGCCCCACCCATACAACTGTCAACTACATTCAGAGGGTCTAGTTTGGTCCTATGCTAGTTCCTTCCCGGTTCAGCTGGAGTTGGTGAGATACTGTTAGCTCAGGTAAACTGTTTTACTGGATAAACCCATCATGGTCTTGACCTTTTTGCTCATATTCTCACTCCTTCCACTCTTTAACTGGATTTTGGGAGCTCAGTCCAGTGCTCTGTTGCAGATCTCTGCCTATGTTTTCATCGGTTGCCAGATGAAGGTTCTATTGTGACATTTAAGATTGTCACCAATCTGACTACATGGCAAGGTCCTTTTGGGTACCCTCTCCTCTATTGCCTACAATCTTAGCTGGGGTCATCCTTGTGGATTCCTGAGAATTTCTCTAGTGTTAGGTTTCTTTTTAGCCACATAACGACTCCCTCAATCAAAATATCTCTTTCCTTGTTCTCTCTGTTATTCCTCCATCTCAACTGTCTTTTTCTCTCAAGATTTCTCCCCCTACACTTCTTTTCTCCTCTTCCCCTTCCTGCCCTCCTTTCTCCCCAATCATGCTCCCAGTTTTATCAGATATCTTGTCTATTTCATTTTTCCAGGTGGAAATATATATATATATATCTCACATTTATTCCACTTGGGATTATTACATTATACTACTTTAAATTTTGTTCTAGATATGAATCATCCACAGGACATTACAAAAAGAGGGATTGGAAATGTTGGCAAAGCTAGAAGAAGATAAGATGTCCTTTAGAAGTCAGTGTCTTCTTTAAATGACAAGTATTCTTCACGAATAAATGTAACTTGAGCGGGGCCTGCTTGTTGGGGTTTCTGTCCCTCCTGGTACCCCACAGCCAGCAAGCCCCAAAGGAAATCACACAGAGATCTCTATAAGTTATAAAGCTGATTGGCCCATTAGCTCAGGCTTCTTATTAGCTCTTATGACTTATATTAACCCATTATTCTGACCTATTTTTGCCACAAGGCCCAGTACCTTTCCCAGTGGGGCAGGTCATATCCTATTTCTTTGCAGGCTGGGCAGGAGTGGGAGGAATCAACTTCCTCATTCCCAGAATTCTCTTCTTCTCATTGCATCGTTTCTATTTCCTGTCTGGTTTTCCTATACTTCCTACCTGGCCAATGAGCGCTTATTTAAAACATGATTGACAGATTACAGACAATTCTCCCACACCAAATAATTGTTAGCATTTTCCTCTTAATTAGTTATACATTATGACAAAATCAGTCTGCAAGGAAATGTGGACTGGTGGAAACTGTGTATATCTTTCCCCCTAGAAGAAGAGTATCAGTCAATTAACGTTTGTAATGGGAGAAGCAGTCAGTCTTTTCTAGTAGCAAATGCATGTATTTCTAAGAAATTATTTGTAAACAGAGACCTATATTATATTTAAACAATTGGCTTTTTCCCTTTAAATATTTGACATTTATTACTATTCATTATAAAACTTTGTGCTAATATTTGCAAAACATAAATTACACTAAAAACATGGAACTAAATTATGCCAATGTGAGGTTATGCCTAACTGTATATTCCATAATTTAAAAAAGAAACAGCTTTCCAGGCAGCTGTGACCCATGTCTTTAAGCAATCAGGAGGCAGAGCCAGGAGGATCTTTGTGGTTTCAAATCTAGCCTGGTGTACAGAGCAAATTCCAGGAGAAGCAGGGTTATACAAAGAAGCCCTGTCTTGAAAAAACAATTTTAAAAAGGAAAGGAATAGGGAAAAAAAACAGATAATGAAGATTCTAATGTCAGAGTTGAAATTAAGATGCATATGGTCAACCTTTATACCACTGTACCACTGTCTAAATTCCAACTCTTTTATTAAAATTAACATGGTTGCTATGGGAATATTAAAGGAATTTCAAGAATTTATTCAGAAAAAATAAACAAAAATGTTTGTTTTAACTATAACATATTTATTAGTATATATGCTTTTAGTAATGACATTTTCATGTGTTGATGTGATCAATGTGATCCTCAATTGACTGTAACAACAAAAGCATAATAACTGCCAAGAAATGGCCTTGAAAATGCAGAGCCTGGTTTATCAGAAAACAAAATCTTTCTTTTAAATATGTATGAAGCTGTAAGCAGACAATTTTCTATAATTTATCTCCCAACTACATGCTATCATTATATCTTCCTGGATGAAGAGATCAGAATGAATTATGCAAATTCTTGATTGTGTTATCAAGCACTCTTTTACCTTGGCAATCACTGCTTGATTCTTTGCAAGTTGAAGGTAATGATTTCTAGAATGATCATGACATGTTTGTAATCTGTAATCTACTCAAGAATATCAATACAAAGATTGTGTTACTCTATTAAGGAATATCCTCCAATTGCTTAGGCGGCAACTCTATCTTGAACAGTAGAATTAATTATTGTGTTTTATATAAATGGATGTTTAGAAAAATGAATGATTTCCATTATTCTTCCTTCTTTACTCTGAGCCATGGTCTAGTTATATAATCTTGGCTTCCCTAGAATTTACCTAGTATATCCAAATTAATTCCAAATTCAAAATCCTACTGTCTCAACATTAATGAGGTATAGGATTACAGGCATGTATCATTAAGACTGTCCATACAAAAAACATGGGTTAAAAGCAAATATTAGAAAAAGCTGACTAAAAGTAACATCTAGACATAATTTGTTAAATAATATTGTAAGGTTTCTTACTTTATATGATAATATTTATATACCACAAAGTTATAAAATCTCTTTATTTTATTTAATAAATACTAATGTACATATATTATCTTCTACCTGAATACTTTAAGCTATAAAGTTACATAAGTGTATACCAGTTTTTATTTTTACTCATGCTAAAAGTTAATGTGTATTACTTTCTGTATATATGTTTCATAACATAAATGATAAATTCTTTTAATATATTGTATAAATGTTTGTGGTTTTGTTAGAAATTACATTTCTACTTACAGGTAAAACATTATTTTTTAGCTTCTTATTGCACATCTACAAATTAATATGTTGATAAACATAACTTTTAATTTTACCAAAAGACCTCTACACCTCAGTGTTACTGATTCTCATTTTAAAGAAATAATATTAAAGAATAATGCTATAACTGTTATTAAACTCAGATGTCCTTGGGAAGTTTTTAATATAAAGAGAATTTCAAACTGAATATTGAAAGGTAAAAGCAATGTGCAATATAAAATTTGTAACTGATATTTCAATTTGTTATGCAATATATTGATATTTAAAATAAGGTAGTATTAATTTAAAATAGTGATGAAAGTTTATTTCTTTATAATTTATGAGTTTTATAGCTACAAAGAAGAATGACATAAATATTCTCACAGTTAAAACTTGTAGTACAATAGGTTCAGAAAAGCTTGACTTCTTTTTTTGATCTTCAACTTTGTTAAAAAAAACTTTCATTTTAAAATGTCCCATTATTTGTATACTGTGAATGAACCATGAAAATGAATGCAATATTGAAAAAGTTTAGAGACAAAGACAAAGACTGAGAATTTCCCTGTCATCTTACATGTATAGGAAGAAACAAAATCTTTTGTAGGAAATAGAATGAGAGCAAACAATTTTAGGAACATGATTCAGTAAGATAAATAACAGTAGGGTAAAAATGAATAAATGCACAAATAATAAAAAAAATATCTACCATATTTCTTATTCTCAAAGTTTCTGGTAGCTTTTTGCTCCATTTTGTATCATTTATTCCTTGAAAAAAAAGCACCTTTAACTTGTATGTCTGTAAATGACTCATACTAATTTTACTGATAGAACTACAATAGGATTAGTAAGAGTCAGCAAAACTGGATTCTCCATTAACATTAGAGGAAATGCATTTGCCACTTCAGCACTAATTGTGATGCAGTTGAAGCTATTAACATAATCTTATATATGATGGGATTTTTCCCTTTTATTATAAGTTGATTTTTAAAATTTATATTTTGAGAATTGCACACAATGAATTTTGATCATGTTTATCTCTTTCCCAAATCTGCAAATTTCTAACCACTTCCCTTCCAAAACAACTATGTGTTATCTTTGTTTTTCACCCTAAAGTCAAATATGTACTACTCATATACTATTGGGGATGGGTTTTCCACTGGAGTGTGTTAGATCTACCAGGGACCACACCCTTAAAGAGAAGTGATTCTCCCTCCCTGCAGCTATCAAATGTCTATAGTTTATCAAATAAAAAAGAAAAAGTGGGCTTAGTTCTGCCTCCACTCTTTTTATTAGGATTTTATATGACTTGAGTCTTCACAAGTCTTGGTCACGCCATTATAGGCACTGTGAGTTCCTATGTTTAACTGCCTTGCTGTATTAAGAATATTTTTCTTATATTCTTCCAGTGCTTCTCTTCACTGACCTTCTTCTAAAATTGTGTGTGAGGAGACGGTGTGATAGAGATGTTTCCTTTAGGAACGACTTTTCTCCCTCTCTCTCTGCAGGCAGGCTAATAGTTGATCTTTGTGTCAATCATCAGCTACTGAAAAAGAAAGCTTCTATGATTAGGTTGAGAGATGCATCAATCTATGTGTATAAATTTGCTAGGAAAATTATTTTTCTCAAAAAAAATGATTTAACATAAAATCAATTGCTTTTCATGTAATTGTAATGTGCTCAGTTTGGAATTTATTGTATCAAATTTGATTATTACAGTTTAGATATTAATCAGTATTTCTACAGTAAAAATTGTTGATGGTTATTCATTTTATGATATATTGTTGGAATTGATATGCAATCTCTCATTGTTTTTAAAATATTACTACCTGGATCTGGCATAAAAGTAAAACTAACTGGCAATGGTCTACAGACCTCCAAATAATGGTCTATTTGGAGGTTTTAAGGCTGCTTGACACAAAACCTCATATGGAAGTATTCCACACTTGTCACAGGGATTTTCTTTCTAAAGATATATACCTTGTTTGCAAGATTAAGAGAATGCATGTTGGGACATGGAAAATTTCTTCCCTCTGGCTAGTTTTCATAGTACTAAAAAGTGTTCTGCATGCCGCCATTTTAAAATGGGAATCTCTTTGTATGGCTGCATCTCAAGCTGCTGGTCCTTTTGACACAAACTCTGTTCTTTGTATATTTCGCTAACCATAATATCCCCCCCCCCAAAAAAAACGTTGCTGGAATGATTTTCTTCTCAATTTAATACAAATTGAGGTATAAGGGCTGTAGACCTGGCCCAGAGGGCAAAGATTTCATGTAATCTTGAATTTAGATGTGCATTAGCATTATAAATCTCAGGTTTGACAGCACATACCTGTAATCTCAGCATTTAGAAGAAGAAAACAGGAAAATTCTGAGGCTTTCTAATCCATTCTAGCTGATGAAGTAAACTCCAGTATTATTGGGAGGACCTGTATCCAAACTGAGGTGGATTATTTTTCTTAGTATGTTTTGTGATTAACATGTAATAAGAAATTTACTTGCTCACAGATCTGCAGGTTCAATATCAAGGTGTTGGTAACTTTTCAAAACATCTTTGAATCATCTAGTGAAAGAGAGAAGCAATTAGGGACATTGATTAAGGGCACTAAATTCACTCTTAAGGGCACTGTTCCCATGGACAAATTACCTACATTGTCTTTTGCCCCTTAATATTATTTTATTTGCAAATTAATTTTTTTTTGAGAAAGGGTTTTTCAGTAGCATTGGAACCTGTCCTAGAACTTGCTGTGTAGACCATGCTGGCTTTGACCTCACAGAGATTTACTTCCCTGTCTTCCGATTGGTGGGATTATAGGCATGCACTGTTACTGTCCAGCTGCAAACTAATTTTTAATGTGAGTTCTGGAGTGCACAAATATTCAAACCATGACACACGGCTCTGTTCCCTTTTTGTTGCTCCTCTCTAATTATACACATTTTGTCTTTCTTATAGCATCTGCCACCGAATGCTGTGCTGTTACTCATTTTAGTGTTTCTTCGTGTCATGTTTGTATTTTACGAAGGATATTTTCTCTGACTTGCTCACAGACATTGTGAACTTTACTGGTTCACTTGCCACCTCATAATACAATCAAACTGACAGCTAAGAATTACTATTGCAATTGCCTTGCAAACGGTAGGAATAAAATAATTTTGAGTCCAAGTATGCTTTCATTATATACTTTACAATTCTGGTAAAAATAATTCATCTAGGAAGAAAACAGTGATAACAATTAAACTAAGTTTAAATTAGCATAAGGAGGATTCTGTATGCTCACTGAAAGAAGGGCTCAAATGGGTAGCATTTGGAAACATATATGCTTACCAATATAGAATCAATTTTGTAATTAAAACATAGATAGATTTATAGGAGTTATTACATGTATTTAACATTGATTTCATCAGGAAACTTGGTATTAAAAGATGTCAATGGAATGTGTTTAGGATCACTGAGTCTCTCATTTTTACTTTCATTTCTTTATTTTATCATTTATTAACTATTTTGGCAATTACAGATATATCTCTATATCTTTATCTCTATATCTATATATATCTATGTCTATATATATTGCATTGTATTGACACTCACTTCTTGGCCTCTCATTCATTTTCATCCTATCAAATCACCCCTCTCCTCTACTAGACACTTTGTCTTGAGCATTTCTTCTATGTATTGCTTATGACCTACAAATTTCAGCATGGCTAGCCCCATGGCCGTATAATATGTTTTAGTCTATGTTCTATTGTTGTGAAGAGACACTGTGACCAAGACAATGCTTATAAAAGGAAGCCTTTAATTAGTGCTCACTTACAGTTTTAGAGATTTAGTCCATTATCATCATGGCAGGAAGCATGACAATACATAAACAGTATAGTATATATACTTCTCGAGATCTAGCTGAAAGCTCTACATTCAGTCCATAGGCAGCGCAAGGGAGAATAGACAGTAAGACTGGCCTGGCTTGGACTTTGAAACCTCAAAACCGACCTTGAGTGATCCACTTCCTCCAAGAAAGTCACATGTATTCCACAAAGGGCCCACATCCTGTTCCCTTTCAAGTAGTGGTATTCACTGATGACTAAGACTTCAAATACATGAAATAGTGGGGGTCAGTAATATCCAAACAGCACACATATGACCAAAAATATCCATTGGAGTTTGCTGGATTCAACAAGGCACACAGAACTGGAGTCAATGACCTCTCTATTATCAGGCCTTAATAATCAGTAGTTCACTAGACAGGGATAGGATCCCATGAACACTTGAGCCATCTGTTAGTGATTATGCACAAGTCTAGTCTTGTGCAGGTCCAGGGCAGGCCAAGGAAATTTTGAAGGACTAAAAGAACACAGGAACTTGAATGGTTCTGCAATGGGTCAATTCTTATGTTTATCAGTATTATAACATATTTAAAGAATGTCTGCTTTTTAAATTAATTTATATTCATGGTTTTATATATCAGATAGATGTAGGTGTTTTATAACATGTATTAAGCTGCATATGCAATTCTAAGGAAAATTAAGTGAACAATAAGGAACTTAATAACTAATCATTGAAGTATCATTTTTAAGAAAATAGTTGCAGAGTGAGAAAGACACCCAATGTGGATTTCACTGCCTTACACATGCACAACTCGTAAGTGTACCAGCACACACATGTTCACATATGTATATGCCCAGAATGACAGGGCTGTGACCAGCGGCAGTTGAAATCCTCAGTTACTTTCACAGTTTTGGGTTCTTTCCTAATTTTCCGCTTAAAATTTACTCTATATTGCAGTGAAGAGGAAGTGTGAAGCCATTAACACTTTAATCATTATCAAAATATGCTAAAGGATTAAGTGACTTACTCTATTTTATCCAGTAACTCACTGTTTGTTCAAGGATTCCCCAGGGCCCTGTCAGTGCTCCACGATCTGCTTAGTGAGGGATCTGCTTTATTCATTGATTTAGCGGAAGAGAGATAATTTCTATTGGTGTCTTGAAGCAAAGAAAACAGTGTTGCTCACCTGCCGGTTGTCATATTTCTGAGGGGTCTCCACATGGTGTTTTCAGCAAGCTATATGGTCTTGGGCATTTCAACAATTCTTTGTATGCTGTTAGTGATCAATCAAATCATTATTTATTGTTATTTTGGTTTTCTGAGACAAGTTTTCTTTGTAGCTTTGGAGTCTTTTCTGGAACTCACTCTGTACACCAGCCTGCCCTTGAACTCAAAGAGATCTACCTTTCCCAGCCTCCCATGTACTGGGATTAAAAGTGTGTACCACCAATGGTCGGTGAAAATATATTTTCTGTGGTTATCTGAATATAACTGTTCTATATACAGCTTTCTTAATGTTCATAATTACTTGTCATTAAATATTTTATAAGGGATATTAATTAATATTTTATAATAATATTTCAATTATAATAATGCAAATATGTGCGTTCAGATGTTACAATACTTAATCTTGTTATGATATGTATTAATTAAGGCTATTAATAGTGTTAGATTACTTAAGATCTAATAATGTGATTTTATATTTAGATTTTTTTAAAAAATCTAACAATTATTTGAATTAAACAATCAATAATGTTGTCAATCTACATATATTTTCCTTGCATAGATAAACCTGATCTTGAAATATGTCTCAACTACTGTTTAACTCCTCCAATACTAGGAAATATTTTCAGTAAGGACTAGATTTATATTATTAAATTTAAATTTTAAAATGAAATTTAATGCCAATACTTTGATCCTTACACCTTTTCATTCAAATTATAACTCACTGTTATTTATGTTCTCTGACTGATTTGTGAGATATATTCACTTAAAATAATAAAACTTCTATTGGTAGCATGATAAACATATACAAAATATGGCATATTATTATATTATTTTTTAAATTAGAAATTTGATCAAGTTTTCCCATAAAGTACTTATCAGATGTCCAGACATGTGTCTCTTATTATGTCTTCTTCATAACATTGCAAATTTTCCATTTGCAAGTTTGATAATTGATATTCTGTCTAAGGTCTTCAAATTTTAATGATCAATAGGATAATATTATCTCTTCTATGGAATGACCCATATAAACAAGAAGGTTTATATAATCAAGAAGACCATTACTAACAAAATGATGTGTGTAGGGTAGTGAAAGATATCATGAAGGATTAAAACATTCTTTTACTATTTATATTTATACTAAAAAGGTCTTCATAATGTTACTTCTAAAAGTTTTATGTTTGATTTTTTTTGAAATTCAAAACTCATTGATTGAACAAATAGGATATGCAAGAATACCAATAAAAGGAAACTGATACTATGAACTAAAATTTTGAAAATAAAGCCAATAAAACAGGAACAAAATATATATGTTAGGAATGTTTGATTTTGACCCATGATGCATTTTTTATTTTTATAAAAAGATGCAGCATTCATAATGACTTAAAGGAAGAATGGTGTAACACAATGACTTTCCTTAGTACTCAGAATGATGATAAAAGTTTATAAATTGAGATGTTTTGGAACAGAAATTACTGGAAACATTTTCATTCTCACCACTTTTTGCTAGCTTAGAATAATTACAGAAATGCAAAATTAAACTCACCAATAGTAATTTCTTAAACAAATAATTTATAAAGCATAAGCTCTCCTAAGTTGCTTATTCTTCATCTGGAGGAATATAGGCTGCTAAAAAATGCTCAGTATGGTGTTAAAAGATAATCACTGGATGGGGATATAGCTCAGTGGCAGACTGCTTTCCAGGTATGCACAAAGACCTTGGTTCAGTCCTCTTCTCAACAAATTTAATTTTCTTTGGATATGTACATAAATATCCAATATTTTAAGGAAGAACTCAATGACAGTACTCTCATTATTTGCTTTTATACCTTTCTGCTTATTTGAAGCTCAGTATTTTAACATAATTTAATTTATAAGCTAGAGAATAAGGATTACCTATTATCAAATAGTTTGCTAAATACATTTAAATTTTAAAGGTCTGCAATTCAATATTTGATACCTAATACGAGATTGATAAACTGGCATATTCTAATCATAGTCAGTGGAAGGAAATGTTTAATTTTATTATTAACTTCATTGAGTTGTATGCTAATTGTGTTATAAACACAAAATATACAAAAATCATCAGGATTAGAAATGAAGAAGTACAATTATTTGGAGATGAAATATTTATTATTTTAGAACCATGAAAATGGCATGGCCATATTTGGTTGCCATCTTAAGAGAAAACTTAAACCCCTTTAATCACATTAGCAATAATGATTTTATTCAGCTGTTTTCTTGGGGCAGAAAGTGATTATCTTAGGAAATTTGGTATATTTGTTGAGTGTTATGTAACTGCAGGTTTCTGATCCCATTTGGTCCCACAGCTGCTTTTAAAATAACCACTTAGAGGCACAATATCAATTATATAATATTTGGCCTATTATTTCAGATTTATTATTAACTGGCTCTTATAACATAAATTAATCCATTTCTATTAGTCTGTATTTTTATCATGAGGCCTGTGGCTTGTTATCACATTTTTTGCTTCCGTCTTCCAAATTTCATTTTCTTTTTCCCTTTATTTTTGCTTGCATATCACTTCTGGTTCTATTTGCCTGGCTATTGGTCAAATCAGCGTCTGTATTAGCCAATGGTAATAAAACATATTCAAAGCATACAGAAGAGCATCCCACATCAGTGGTGTATTTCTGTAAGGTCACTCTTCCCTATGTCATGGCTCATAATAGGCCCCTTTGTAAAAACATTATTTTTTAAAACAACTTAGTAGTTATAGCCTGCTTTGCAGTATATTCATGGACTGTATCATTTAATTTCCTAATGATATATATATATACTCTTCTACATTGTAAACCAGAATAAGCAGTATCAATTACGACCATATAAGAGATTTAATGTTGTGTTGTGTTGAATATTCCTCTGCCATATATATAGTATAATTATGTATTTGTCTATAAGTGTATTACATCCATATACATATGCATATAAATACATATGCATGAATATAAGAATGTATATATATATGTGTGTGTGTGTGTGTACAGACCCAATATATGTGTGAATACATGTATATAAACATATATATTTCATTACTTATTCTTAGAATCACAGATATGTTCTTAAAAGAAGAGCAGAAAGCAGCCACATTTTTGTCAAAGTAACACTTTAATATCTCATGCCCAGTTGTTAATATGATTTCCATTTGGAACTCTTCAACCTTCTCCAAACAGTCACCTCTGCTTCCTCACAGCTTCTTAAGTCCATACCAGATTTTTCTCATCAAACTACCAATGAGCGAACTTTTTCAGATGTTGTAGAATAAAACTTGCTGCCTTTTAATCTCTGCTTACTTCGCTCTACAACGTTTCTACCCGAAAGTTCCCAGATCTTCCAATCTCTACAACACATGCACACTTACACCCACACCTCCCCCCCACACATACACACACACACACACACACACACACACACACACACACACACAGAGGTGGATGTGCAGAAAAGAGTATCAGGTTGTCTGGTTCATCACTATAACACCTCACTTTTGTACCAACTTATGTATTATTTTTCTGTTTGGTGATTTAAAAAAATACTATGATAAAAGTCAACTTACAAAAAAATGTTTATTTTGACTGAAGTTTCCAAAGGTATGAGGATTCATTTTTTTGAAGGGATATGGCAGATAGCAGTAGTCATGGTTGTAGCAACAAAAAGCTGAGTAATCACCTCTCAAAGACAAGTGCAATGCACATATATGAATGGAAGTAGAGAGATGCTATGCAGTCTCAAAGTGCACCCTAAATAACATATTTCTCCATCAAGGCATCACCTTGTAAACCTTTCTAACAAGGCTATCAGCTGTGGCTAAGAGTTCAGATGCCTGATGCCTGTGACCATACCAGACTTTTCTCATCAAACTACCAATGAGCGAACTTTTTCAGATGTTATAGAAAAAAAAAAATTGCTATGTACCAATTTTAGGAGAGCAGTGCAAAGATATCTGATTAAAGGCAAATATATGAAGTAGTGTAAAGAACTGTGCCAAGAAATAGATTTATGTAATCTATTATAAGCTGAAACTTAATGATGAACAATAATTGAGTATTATGTAATATTCATATTTTATGCATCATCTGTCTGTCTATCTATCTACCTACCTACTTTTCATTGTTTTTCTTCCTTCTTTCCTTCCTTCCTTTCTTTTTTCCTCCCTTCCTTCCTCTCTCTCTCTCTCTCTCTCTCTCTCTCTCTCTCTCTCTCTCTCTTTCTGTCTCTCTTTTTTCTTTCTACCTACCTATTTTCTATCATCTGTTTAACATCTACACATTTTTATCATCTCATATTCATCACTCACATATGGCGATACACACAGACCTCTAGGATAGCTCTATCCTCAAATTATCCAAATATTTTGCTACAAATGCTAGTTGAAGTTTCAATAGAGGCACCCAACAGATGGATGATGGCAGAGACAGTAGTACTCACACGTCTCTTTGAATGATGCATGAAAATATATTTTACCAATAAGTCAAGCTGCCAGTTATCCTGCCGAACAATGATGAGTTTATCTAGATCTTAGTGGGTAAGCACATATGGTGGAATGAAGTCACACTGAGTGGCTCAGGTGGAGGCCAATTTAAAGAAGACATAGCTGTTAGCACAGATGTGCTGCAATCATGCTTGCATTTCATTTTCTATTTATATAACATATGCTTTCTTGTTTCAGAAAATTATTTGTCCATTACTAAAGTCTTTGTTCTTTCACTGAGTTGCTTCATATTAAGTATATCTTAAGTATTTTTGCCTCTGTATATCCTAACACACATTTTACACATACTTTATATGTCATTTGAACATTTGTATATTTAATAAGTGCATCAACTATTTGTCCATTTATAACTTATATTCAACCGGTGTTTTTTATTATTTATCACAAATTTATTTCCAATGAGAATAACAACTTCCATGATTTCTTACCACTTTTATCTTTGTTTTTTAATTAGTATAAATGTGTTTTATCACTTAAGCAAATTGATAACCTGTTGTCTTTAAGAACACCACAAAGAAGACTTAACAACCTACTATATAAATAATGAGAGCACTAAAATGCTATAAATAGTAATGTGATATGATTTTCCTTTCTTCTTTTCTTCCAATGTCTTGATTTTTAATTCTGAAATTTCAAATTAGAAGCATACAAATTCAAAAGAAGGAAATTAGCCAGCTGTTAACTGTCACTACATTTTATCAAAGGTCAACTTTCAGAAGATGAGAAAATTATTAAATTAATGGGTCAAGAGAGAATTTGCATAAATGTGTTTACTGTTCCTTTTACAAATCAATAGAAAGAAAATTTTATGTCAATCAATGGAAGCATTTCCATCGTTCTAAGTGATTCAGAATATGTTTTTATTCTAAACGCTTGTCAAAGTATATTAAATATCATTTCTTTCCACTTTTCCATTCAATTAGATGTGAACAAATATCTTTTGAATATTTAGCAGCTTCTGTTTTCCAAATGCCCTCATTATTCCATATTTAGTTATAACTTTCGTATAATGAACATCCCTAATTCAGAAGTAGGAGCCAACAATATTATCACAATTTATCCACTATTTTTACTGAAGTATATTAATCTTTAAAATTGAAAGCATTTTCATGCAGTCTTATGCATTTACTTTGTAACAGTTATTTTAACACAGGTGATTTTTTTACTGTCCTCTTGTCTGTATTCAAATACACCTTTTTGTTTTCATAATCAAATAAGATGCTATATAACTTTCTTTTCAATATAAATTGACAATACTCAGTTTCATTGTTATTAAAATAATTTATTCAACAGTTAGTATAAAATTATGTATAGTAATTATAATTGTAGGATAGAGAATTAAATTAATTTTGCTCCACATTTTACAAACAGAGTATCACCAATGGTTCTTAAAAGTTTATTCTTTTTTTAACTTTTGTTATTGGTTATCGGATATAGCAATGTATGACCTGCTCTTTTCTACTTATGAATGTAAAATGAAGTGCATGTTTCACTAACATAAAAATTAAATAAATTCCAAAGAAAAAAATTTAAAGGGTGAGAAAAGTGAATTGACAAGTCTGTATGTAAGTGCACTTTGGTAGGAAATAAGTCATGGTAATCTGAGATATTTTGGAAGTAGTTTAAAAAGCTACAATATAACTGAAAGGATAATTATTGGTTGAATAATAATAGGATAAAAAGATGGTACTTGACTAATATCTACTAAAGACACAAGTAATTTTGGAATAAAAGAGATTATAATTAGAATTTAAAGAATGAAAAAGTAAAACAGACTAGAATCATATCTATGCACCATGGACTGTTTAAGCACTTTGGGATTTTATTTCAAACGATAAGGTTAAATGCACCAGGAATTGAGTTTTCAGGTTGCTTTTTAGTGGCATTCTGAAACACAGACTATCAAGGATGTGTGCCAGCAGCAAAGACACCAAGTGGAGAGGTCTACAAAAATTATATAATTCTACTGACTCCACCACCATTAGCAAATCCTACCAGCATCAGTGTTTGCCACCACAACCAGTGCTGAAACATGGTCATGGGAACTCATAAACTCTAGACCCACAGCTCCGGACTGCACGGGACAAAACTAGGCCACCTACAGTAGGGAGATAATTGTGCAGCTTTGTCTATTTGAGGGGACCCTGGCAGTGGGACCAGAATTTATTCATTGTATATGAGCTGTCTTTTTGAAACCTATTCCCCATGGTGGTATATCTTGCTCACCTTTATGCAGAGGCAAGGGTCTTGATACTGACATAAACTTATTTTGCCAGGCTTTTTGATCCCCATGGTAGGCCTTAAGCTTTGGAGGAGTGGAAGGGATGTGGTCTAGGCAGAAGACAAGTGGGGTGGGAAGAGGATTGGGATGGAGAACTGTAGTTGGAATGTAAAATGACATTAAAATTAATTATATATATATATATATATATATATATATATATATATATATATACACATTTATGAGTTAAGGTAAATTTGCTATAGGAATACCTTCAGACCTGCACTATTGTGATAATATTAACCATAGCAAAGTTGTACAATCAGTATATGTGACAGTTAATAGATAAACTCATTAGTAATTAAACAACACATGAGATATTTGCAAGAAATGATGGGGGTAGCCCTGAAAAAGAATGAAATTATGTTAATCCTAGGAAAATGATGCAACTGAAGACCAAAATATTGAGTAAAAACAGTCTCACAGTTAAGCACAGAAACAATTCTTTTTAGGTATGAAATAGCATTAAAACTTAAAATAATCCTATTATTAATGTCAAAGAAATAAAAGAGAGAAAGACAAAAGTGGTGAGACAGTGTCCTAGAGGAAGAAACGATGAGAATGAGAAGTCTGAAGCACATGGCTATGTGTCCTAAAAGGGACAGCTTAATCTATACAACTAGTCTGTACGAATCAAACTCCAGGCCAGGATGTATAGTGTGCACCAAGTATGGGGAACAATTAGAGTGTGCTATTGTACAGGGATACAGCTTCAAAAGGTTATTCTTTAAAAGCAAAAATTGTATTGCAAAGTCTACATTCACTTCCAAATTTAATATCCACACTCATAGAGGAGGTTTAACCATACAAATACAAAATAATATAAAGTTGCATATGTGCTCCAATTGAAGAGTTGTTGAATAATTTAATATTTTTAACTAATACTAAACATGAAATGAATGCAACATAGGAGAAAAGAATAATATTCTAAGAACAGTAACACTACTACATAGAACATTTGCCATATATACTATGGTATATAAACTATATGAGTCAACAAAACATTTTAATACAATGGTGGATAATTTTCTGAGTACCTTGTCATTAAAAGTCACACTATCGCATAGGAGCACTGGACTGAGCTCCCAAGGTCCAAATGAGGAGCAGAAGGAGGGAGAACATGAGCAAGGAAGTCCGGACCTGAAGGGATGCTCCCACCCACTGAGACGGTGGGGCTGATCTAATGGGAGCTCAGCAGGGCCAGCTGGACTGGGACTGAAAAAGCATGGGATAAAACCGGACTCTCTGAACATGGGGGACAATGAGGGCTGATGAGAAGCCAAGGACAATGGCACTGGGTTTTGATCCTACTGCATGAACTGGCTTTGTGGGAGCCTATCCTGTTTGGATGCTCACCTTCCTAGACCTGTATGGAGGGGAGAGGACCTTGTACTTCCCACAGGGCAGGGAATCCTGACTGCTCTTTGGACTGGAGAGGGAGGGGGAGAGGAGTGGGGGGAGAGGAGTGGGGGGAGGGGGAGGAAAATGGGAGGAGGGGAGGAGGTGGAAATTTTTAATAATAATAATAAAAAGAAGGAAAGAAAAAAGACTAAATGGCAATTTAAAATAAATCTTATATGAAAATTATGCTGTATTTTTACATATATTTGATCACTTTCTAATGTACATTGGATCCCTTTCTAATTGACATAGTTTATATTAATAGTATAGTTGGGATAAAATAGTTTTAAAGTGCTGTCTATGAAAAATTTTGGTTCAATTTGTTTCTTAATTTATGTGTCATACATAAATTGGATGTATTGTTACTTAAATATATTTTAAACATTTCAGTTATTTTAATAATCAATGGAAACATTGATTACACTGTTTCCTTGAGGGCCTTTGTTTTAGTGTCATTATTCTGGATTCTCTGGTATTCTCCTGTAATTACCTTTTGGGATAAAACAAATAATTAATTCTACTGCATCAAACTACTGTGTCAGATGATGCATCTGGGCCCACAGAGGCAGTTGGAACTCCTCATGCTTCTAGCTTTAGCAAAAAAGTCAGCTTACAAGAAGCCTATCTAGAGATTAAACTTAATCCCGTGACTCTGAGGAATTTGAGCCCATTGTACATGTCCATACTGGAAGGTACTTTGATTCTGCTTCTTATATCAAACAAAGGCAAGGGAAAAATTACAAATACTGAAGAAAATGATTTAAATGTATATTTCCCCTTATTTCCTAAATTTTCTCATTTCACTTACATTTGAGAAATTATAAACTATAAATGCCAACTCTTTCTAATGCCTTTTTTTCTTGATACAAGTGATAGATGTCACACTGTACACACCTTATGGCTCAGTATGTAGATTTGTGGCTCCATAGGACATTATTTTCAATTTGGAACCAGGACCAGAGTGATGTAATGAGAGGCGTGATGAAAGTAATGAAAAGTAGTGATTCTTGTTTCTAACTCTTTGGTTCATGACACTATATTCCATATGACATCATCAGTACTGTTTAAGTGTATTCATATGTATACATATTTGCCTATATTTCCATACTGAACTGTGAAGCATTATATTAGGAAAGTATTGCTTGTAAGTTGGCACAAACCTTGAACATACATAATCAAGCCAAAGTCTGTATATAGTATTTGGGAACTTAATGTTATGAAGAGACTTCCACACTCTTCTTGTACATGGACATTTTAAGTGTATGATGACTATTCTACTAATCGTTTTATCTGAAATACAATATATATTATTTTCTCCAGTCTTCTGGCTAAAAAGTTAAACATCTATGAATGTGCTTTCTTATTATTCTATATGAAGAGGCTGGAAGGCTTCTGCAATACCCTTCTCAAAAAAGCTGAGGAAACCTGAGACCTAGTGGAAAGTCTTTCATCAAATAATAAAGCTTCTTAATGGTTTCCATGACCTTTCAAAATTTTCTGAGTTTTGTTTTGTGCATTTGTTTGCTGACTTTCCCCGTGATATTGCAGTACCAAGGTGAAACAGCTGAAAGAAAATGGGATGTTCCTTCCTAACCACCTTTAACTGTCTTTATAAATCTCCTAGGATCAGAATCTGATCTACTGGCCTGACCTTGTCTCCTGTTCCTTATTTAGGTAATTGCTTCCACTTGTAACTTGTGGAATTGGAGCCTTGCCATCCTCCCTGACTATTTGGAGACAATCCAATACGGATGCTTTTACTATTAAATATAATGCAGAACTTGTCAAGATAGGAATACCTTAACTACTAATTCATTCCAAGCATTTTTTTAGGATTGTTTATTCAAAAAGCAATTCTGAGAAGTGAGGTCATATTTCTCTCCAAAGAATCACCTTGTTCTGCTTGTCAAGACCAGTAACATTATTTGAACACCCCTTTTTGTATGACTATGGATTTGTGTCAAATCCATCAGGATTCTTTTCTCTTTCACTATCAATAAAATTGGGACAGACCCATGTATTTCTTTTAAAAAGGATGAAATCAATGCCATCATGCCTTCTATTAGTTTCCGAACTACTTTCTTTAAAATCACTCCTATTTATGAAGAATTCCATCCAATATATTCTCTTCTTTTGTTAAGATATGTATCCTCTGTTATTTTATAATAGACTTAATATTTTATTTTTCTGTTATATCACACATATCTATCAGTTTGTCCAGATTTGAAAATTTTTGCTGGTCTTCTACTCTAACAATATTTCTGTTTGTATATGCTTAGTATTAGATTGCATCCTTTTACTGCACCAAAGAACCATATTTAAAGATAACTTGAAAGCATTTGTGGAGAGATTTTTTTTTCTGGATTTTATATAACGTGACACTAAAAATGATCCAGGTCCAGAAAGTATATATTTTGACATTCAGTATTTTTATTTAAAGTCAAATGTTTTCTCCAAACTTCACTAAATATATTACTACTAGAATTTATATTTTTCATGAGGATTTTAACCATTACCCTTATTATATGCATAAAGAATACCACTTCTTGGGTTATACTTGTGCTTAATATATTTTTCCTTTGAGGAAAAAATTTAAAAACTTAGTTTAAGACTAGAGGGAAGATAATCCCAATGTATCAGTCCAAGCAAATATAAAACCCTAGCTTTTAAAAAATTAACTAACTCAGGATGATATTTTTCTAGCTGCATTTATTTACCAACAAATTAAATATTTTAAAGCTGGACAACTTTTCACCCTACAAATTTGCAAATTTTCTTTATCCATTTAACCATTGATTGCCATCTAGACTGTTATCAAATTGTTATCTAGACTGTTATGAGTAGAGCAGTGCACACGGTTGAGCAAGTATCTCTGTAGTAGGATGAAGCATTCTTTGAATATATGCCCAAGAGTGTTATAGCTGGATCATACAGGTATGAACTGTTCCTGCTAGTGGCCATGTCAGAGGAGAGACAGATAGGAGTTGAAGTTTGAGACATCATCCCACCAGGAGACAACTCCCCGATGAGTGAATCTCAGTTAGACTGATCTACAAACTCCAGAATGTTTTTTTTTTTTGTGTGTGTCTGCTGTGCCTTTACATGTTATCTTTCTCTGGTGTTTACCTTGGAGTGGATGGAGATGAGAAGGTTCCCACTGTCTGTTGTAGAGTGTGCTTGTCAGATGGAGGCTACCCATTCTACTGGGCATTTTTATGTGCAGACTATTATGAAGATAACTTTTTTCTTTTTTTCTTTTTATATTATTATTACAAATTCTTACCTCCTCCCCTTCCCCCCATTGCCCTTCCTCCTCCCTCTCTAGTCCAAAGAGCAGCCAGGGTTCCCTGCCCTGTGGGAAGTCCAAGGTCCTCCCCCCTCCATCCAGGTCTAGAAAGGTGAGGATCCAAACAGACTAGGTTCCCACAAAACCAGTACATGCAGTAGGATCAAAACCCCGTGCCCTTGTCCTTGGCTCCTCGGTCAGCCCTCCTTGTCAGCCAAGTTCAGAGAGTCTGGTTTGATCACATGCTCCATCAGTCCCAGTCCAGCTGGCCTTGGTGAGTTCCCACTAGATCAGCCCCACCGTCTCAGTGGGTGGGCACACCCCTCGTGGTCCTGACTTCCTTGATCATGTTCCCTCTCCTTCTGCTCCTATTTGGACCTTGGGAGCTCAGTCCAGTGCTCCAGTGTGTGTCTCTGTTTCTATCTCCATCCATTGCCAGATGAAGGTTCTATGATTATATACAAGATATTCATCAGTGTGGCTATATGATAGGGCCAGTTCAGGTGCCCTCTCCTCAGCTGCCCAAGGAACAAGCTGGGGACATCTCCTTGGACACCTGGGAACCCCTCTAGAGTCAAGTCTCTTGCCAACCCTAAAATGGCTCCCTTAATTAAGATATATACTTCCCTGCACCCATATCCACTCTTCCTCCATTCCAACAGTCCCATTCCACAAACCTCTCCCCATCCTCCCCTTCTCACTTCTTTCTCCCCATCTCCCCTTTCCCCCACCCCACCCCTACCCCAAGCTCTCAATTTAATTAATGATAATAAATATGTTAGTATAGATAGAGTTTTGATGTCAAAAAATATAAACTATGAATTTTCACTCAGCCAGAACTCATGAGTTTCTATTGAAGAGCCATACAGACTGGCTTAGGATAACAAGAAAACAATTGAGTCCTAGGAACCCAGCTAATTTAAATCCTTCTACTCTTAATGTTGGGAGCTGTGTTCACAGGTTTTGGTATGTATCATAGCTGAAACAAAGCTTTCAAAATAAAGTTAAACCAAGATGTTTCTGTTAAATAGCTTTGAGGTGAAAAAACTCAGGAAAACAATATAAAGCTTCAAAAGGCACATAGTTGAATGGGGAACTCATTACGATCTGGGAACAAGAAGAGAGCAGCCCAATTATTACTAGCTAATGTTCATTTTGCTAGGATTGGTTGATGACTAGAGGTGAGTATTAATTCTTATACTCATTTTCCCTCAATCCCCTGAAATAAAAAGTTATTTATGAGTATGTACATACCCTAAAGATTTAAACTAGAGCTGACTGATTATTTTTCATATAAAAGTTTAGGTTTTGGTATTCCTTTAAGATTCCTTATAAGATTACCTTTCAAGATAAGTAATGAAGTAATTTAACCTTTTTTTGTAACTAAAGAACTACAGGTTGCCAGTAAAAGACCTAACTGAGAAGACTATCTTACTTACCTACACAGCTAATCTATAACAAATTCTTGTGTGTAAATGTATGTGGGTTCTGGAATAATTTTTTTTCACCTCGAATACACAAAATGTTGAGTCATGTGACAAATATGGAAAACATGCTGTTTTTTACTATTTGTTTTATAGTTGTTATAATCATTCACTTGGAAAACTGAATGTAATCACACTGTTGTTCCTATATTGCATGAAAAATTTGTTGGGGTATGAAAGTTTTTAGAAATAAAAAGTATGCAGTAGAAAGAATACAGAAGAGCACAGAAAAATAGAGAAGGAAATGATCGAGAGACAGTGTGAATGTCATTTTCCAAAACTCCTTCAAATAGAAAAGTCTAGTACATAGTAGTGTCCTTTGCCATATAGGAGCTTTTCTGTTTCATGAAGTCCTTCCTACTTATTAATGACTGTTCTTAGAGTCTTTGCTATCCACATTCTGTTCAAAAAGTCTTTTTCTACAAAAATGAGTTCAAGATTATTTTCCACAATCTGTTATATCAGATTCAATGTAGCTGGTTTCATATTGGTCTTCTTTGATCCATTGAGCTATCCAATTTGACCAGCATCATTTGTAGAAAATGCTGTCTTGTTACCCACTGGAATTTCCAGCTTCTTCATCAAAAATCAGGTGTGAACAGGAATATGGACATTGGTTTGGATATTCAGTTCAATTCAGTTGATCAATATATCTGCTTTTGTCCCATTTTCATGTTGGTTTTATTACTCTGTCACTGTATTTTGAGATTAGGGAAGATGGTATTTCTAGCAGTTCTTTTGTTATCCAGAGTTGTTTTATCTGTCCTGATTGTGTATGTGTGTATGTGTGTGTTCGCATATGAAGCTGAAACCTGTCTTTCCAAGGTCTATGTACAACTGTGTTTGGATTCTAGTCATTGCATTGAATCTGTACATTGCTTAGGTAGGTTGTTATTCCTACCAATATATGAGCTTTGGAGATCTTTCCATCTTCTCTCATCTGCAGTTTCTTTTTTGGATGTCCTAAAGATTTTATCACACAAGGCTTTTACTTCCTTGATTTGTGTTACCTGCTTGACTGACCTACACCTTTCTCTGTCACACTTGGGTAATGAATTCACAGGGAATGCCACTGTAGATAGGAACCAGGCTAACAGGATAATTGGGGAGGAAGGTCCATGGGTTTTCTTTCCTTTTCTTTCTTTTTATTTCATTTATTCCTTTTAATTTGATTTATTTTTATATTTCTCCTCTATTTTTACATTGTGGCTATTTTTTTTTTCTATGGGATTTCTGAGTGTGTAACCAGTGAGTCTTGGAATTTTTATGTTTCTTGAAACTTTCTGGGGGTTCTTTTACTTCAATATAATTGCATTGTCCTAATTTGATGTGGGTTTTTGTTTATTTTATCATACCTTCAAAGACTATCTATAATATAATGAGAGAAAGAAAGGGTGTAAATACGGATAATAATGTAGGTGGGAATGGACTTGGAGGAGTAGAAGGAGAGCAAGCCATAATCAGAATATATTATGTTAGCAAAAAATTAATTTTAGCAAAGTCAAAAAAGACAAAATAGCTTTCCAGATATGTTATGTCTACTCATCCAGGTCTAGAGTGAGAAAAAAACAACAGATGAAACTGAAATGCATGAAAAATAGGCATGCAATGGGACAAAAAAACATACCCACATCGATTTAGAGAGTGAGACAGAGAAAAACACTCTAATTATTAAAGTATCTGCCAGCACTATTAAAAAGAAAAACCCAATCCCCACACTTGGAATAGTGAACTAATGTGAGTGTTCTGTGCACAGGAACTCACCCTTAGCAGGCACCAGTTAATAGGACTGTAATTTCACAGGAAGAACGACTGCTTTAAATTGATTTAAAATTACCATCTAGAAGAGTGTTACTTCATTAGGGATTGCCCTGTAGTAATCATAAGGAATTCTCAATGTGATATCAACTTCTCAACTGACAATTAGCATTTCAAAATCATTTAATTTATAACTATCTGGAGTGAAAAGAAGAAGTTGTAAAATGTATATATTCTCCCACATGGCAGGTAGTAATCTGGAAGTACCTATGTAGAGGATTTGTTCAATTTTTTTGATTCAGAAAAGATTATGCTCATGAAAAATGTACCATATTACCCAGACCCCATTATATTTTTGCTCATATCACTCGTATTTTTGTTTTTAGAGTGTGTGATTCTGGGTAATTAAAATAATTAAAATTCAAATTTTGTACCTGGGTAGAAAATGATTTTTTCAATAACAAACACAGTTCTAAAAATAACTTATTGATAGTTAAAAAGAAAACCCTTTATCATCTCTCAAGTTTAGACTTAAAAAAATTTAGAAATGAGCACCAAAAAGTGTATGATGTTTTATTTTTCTACAGTAAGAAAAAAAATTATGTAAAGTAATAATTTCTTTCATTTATTTATTTATTTATTTATTTATTTGCTTGTTGTTGTTTCTGAGACAAGGTTTCTCTGTGTAACAGTCCTGGTTGTCCTTAAACTCACTCTGTAGAACAGGATGGCCTCTAACTCACAGAGATCCACCTGCCTCTGCCTCTAGAGTTCTGGGACTAAAGGCATGTGTAACAGCCACCCATTGGAAACTAATTATTTTAAATAAATAATCTTTGTCAAACTGTTTTTTGTTGTGTAAAGTAACTTTTGAGATTGGTCTAGAAAATATAAATCTAATACTTTCACATATTTCTATTTTTCAAAATTCTGCATAGAATTTTGAAAAAAATGTCTTTTCTTAATGAATTGTAAAATATAACCTCTCTTAAAATCAGTCATCTGATTGAGATGTTTTTTTTTTCCTGAAATATATCCAAAGTGTTTTATGGTCATTATACAAGCAGGCTGTTTTATCTACTATTGCAGTTTCATTTAGCCCTGGGGAACCCAGCTGCCAGAAAAATGTGTTATCATTACACGCATGTCAAAAAAGATAGTACACACTTCAGTAAAATGCACTCATTCAGCACATTCATTTGGCAACTTCCAGCTGCTACATATTTAACACAACCTTGAAATGATCTGCTAAACTGGGAATTGAAATAGAGGTTTACTTTAGTGCAAGTGTAAAGCTAATTGGATAATATATTTTGCAGTTTATTCCCTTACACAAATCACTCTTAGGTAGATTTTTTAAATGGATTTATTATGCTCATCAGAATAGTAGTTCAAGCACAGTGATTCAAAAGTTTCTGTAAGTAGATTTAGAAAAATAAATCTCTCAGTAGTACTTTAGGCATGGTTTTGGAGAACTATGTTATATAACAGCAATTAATTTCTTTTTATTTTTGGTCATATTGACCATGTTCCTATTCATGATTCCTTTTAGAAAACTCATCCTTTTCCCAAGGAGTATTCAAACAACTTCAGAAATAAATCCAGGGCCATGAGTGTTATAATTTTGAAATGAAAATAATAAACTGATTTTACCACTTAAAAACCCTCAGAATCATTTTACATCAAAGTTGCACTGAAAGAAAAAAATTTTTTGATTAACTATACAGGTTCGTTTTCCAAAAGTAGTGTCTTACTTATGAGAATAAGCATACACTTGATTTTGCAAGGCCACCACAAACATACAATTTTGAAAATACCCTCTTCTTAGTGGTAATAGTGATAACTGAGCAGCCATATGCAGAAGAACAGCAAACCTTCCCTTAACTATACATAAAAATGAAAGAGAGATCTTGATAGCAAGAGTCACTATGGGGTTAGGGAGAAATCTTGTGCTAGAGAAATTCTCAAGAATCTACAAGGATTACCCTAGCTAAGATTCCCAGCAATAGTGGAGAGGGAGCCTGAACTGGCCTTCCACTGTAATCAGATTGGTGAATACCCCAATAATCATCATAGAGCCTTCATCCAGCAACTTAAATAAACAAATTCTGAGATCCACAACCAAGCGCCAGGCTAAGCTTCAGGAATCCAGTTGAAGAGAGCGAGGAGGGAATTTATGAGCAAGGGAGGTCAAGATCATGATGGAAAAATCTACAGAGACAGCTGAACTAAGCTCATGGAAACTCATGAACTCTAGACAGACAGCTGTGGAACCTGCATGGGACTAGACTAGGCCCTCCATATGTGGGAGACAGGAGTGAAGATTAAACTATCTGTGAGGCACTTGGCTGAAGGTCCAGGATCTATCCCCGGTGCATGAGCTAGTTTATTGTAACCCATTCCCCATGGTAAAATGACATGCTCAGCCTTAGTGCACGAGAGACTTGCTCCTTCCCCAACTTAATGCGACAGACATTGTTGACTTCCCTTGAGAGCCCTTACCTGTTGGGAGGAGTGGGTAGGGGGTGAGATTGGGGGAGGTAGGGGAGGGCATGTGGAGGGGTAGAGTGAACTGTGGATGAAATGTAAATGAAATTTAAAAAGTAAACTAAAATAATCAATCCAAAATCTACCAAAGGACTCTGTTAAACCGCACAGCTGGGGCACTGTACTTGGAGAAACAGACAGAACAGGGGAAATTTATAATTGACCTAACTGCTTCCCTGGCCAGCGTAATAGTATACTTCTATAATACATGAGGCTTTTTGGGAAGATTCTGAGTCAGAATACATCACATATTCACAACAGTTTTGGAACTCTAAAATACTTTCGAAACAAAACATATTGTTAAAATATATAGGTTTATGAAACATGCAGTATCTTTGAATGCCACTAGCCAGATGTGAATAAAAATCAAAATCTCATTTAACCACTACTAACTCGTAGTGGTCCAATGCTACCTACTCTTATTCTAGACAAAAAAATCAAACAATAATGTGACAGCTGCTATTTCTACATAGAAGGTACACCAACCATTATATTATGGTTTGTGCTTTTCCTATATAACTATGAGGTCATCATTAAGAAATTTGGAAAGAAAATCTCTGAGATTATATAGATAGATATAAATCAGTAATAACCAAGTACTAGAGAAAGGTCAAGCATTCTTAACAGAAAATGGTAACTAATTTATAATGTCCACCTATTCATTTTTTTTAGGAAATCTTTGGACTTTATACTGTTCTTACTGACACAATTTCAAAATATTTTAAATTGAATGTAAAAGTAGGTATCTCTATCACAGGGAAGGCTATTGTAAAATTATTTTGATTTGGTATATTCTGTGAATGGCTGAAACAATGCAACTTTTGCAATATTCTTTCATAAATACTATTTCTCTACTTAATCACTAAATTATTACCATATTACCCCAAACAGTATTAAGTTACTTTAACTTGGGATTCTTGTCATGATTAATCTTGTAAACATGACCAGATCTGTAATTAACTGGCTTCACCTGTGAGGGATTTTCTTGATTAGGTTTGTTCAGATGGGAAGTATTTCCTAAATATGAGCAGTACCTACCAGCAGCACAAATGAAAAGGAGGTTAAAGGGAAAATCTTTGTTTTGACTACATTTTTTTTATGTTTAGGTAAGTTTAAATAAATTCCACTATCCTCTTTTATTTTCTGACATTTTTATCGTGTTTTGCTTTGTTACTACATTTATTCATTGATATCAGGAAAAAAAGTTACTTCTGACTCCAGGCCAACAGTGCACATTAGGATTTACAGGGCATATAGTTTTGTGGATTAATAAGGAAACGGGTTTTCAGAAGCTCCCTTGTAAAGATGACCATTGTTGAACTACACAAACCACAGCCTATAAGGCAGTCTCTAATATATACTTAATATATCAGTTACGTTCTTTTAGAACAGTGGTTCTGAACATATGGATCACAACAAGATTGGAATCAAATGACCCTTTCACAGAGGTCACATATCAGATATCCTGTGTATTAGAAATTTACCTTATGAGTCATAATGGTGGTAAAATTATAGTTATGGTGTCACAACAAAAATAATTTTATGTTTGGAGGTCATCACAGTGTTAGGTAAAGTATTAAAACATCACAGCATTAGGAATTTTGATAAATTAAAGAACATAAGTGGTATAACACACAAGCAAACACACATTCACACAGGTGGAAAAAGATTCTAAACAAGTTCAATTTGATGAACAAATGAGGATATTATATTTATTTATTGGAACATGGGGTGACACCAAACATCAAATCGTCAAAACCATCAAATCTTCAAAAACTGTCACATTATCATGGACGATGAACACAAGAAAAAAGTAAAACATATTCTGATTTAGCATTCTATTCCAAACTCCAAATGAATGTCTTTCTCAACTTAATGTCAACTTCTTTATTATTTAATCCAACTACTGCTGTCGTACACCGATGTGGCGCCATCCATTGGGGCATTGGCAACCTATGGCCCCACCACAAGGAAAACGATTTTTACACCTAAGTAGCCAATAATATCAATAGCACCACAGATAAGAGTAGGACACTGTGGGACATGGAAGCCCTTGTGTCCTTCACACTGTAATGTTACTGTGATGATCTTGTACAGGTAACAGAAGTTGTGGTGAAGTCTTATGTCCAAATACTCTGCCAGGTCCAGAAAACAGGGTTTCATAGCATTCTTCCAATCTTTCCATTCTCTCTTTCATAGCATTTCATAAAGCATGGATGTGAAGGAGGAGAAGGTTTTTATAGATGTCTTATCTATGGCTAATCACTCATGATAGATTGTTCTCAGCATTTTGAAGAGTAATGAGTTTTTGCATAATCCATTATCTCTGAAAGGAATGCATATCTATAGATATTAAATATTTAGAAGACAGCTTCATATCAAGACTTTTTATCAAAATTGAAGCATTAAGCTCCCTCCAATGGCCTATGGGTCCCATATGCAAAGATTTACATTGCCAGACATCAATTCTTTCTTGCAAAATAAGTCCTATATCCAAAGAAGAGAGCCACCAGTCAGCTACCTACATAAACAGATATCCCCTACTGGACCAGTAGGCACAGCTTGCCTCAAAGATCAGTGTTGCTGTATGCCCATTCATCACTAGATTAAAAACATTGATGATTTCTTTTTTGTTTGTTTGTTTCTTGTGATGACATGCATAGCACTTTCTATTACCATTAAAGCTAATTAGCAAGGAGAAAGTTCTCCAATTAGAGATTGATTTATTTAAATCTTGCACTAAATATTTTCAACAACAGAGTTTTACCATCTAGTTGAGTAGGGCATTCAAGAGCCTGTATTATCTTGGGTATAGGTGAGGCCTCCATGATCAATACTCTTTTCATATCAACGTCTACCTTTCCTACACACCCATCTTGTATTTTCTTTTTATTGATCCATAGCATTTACTTCGTGTTGTGTGTATGCTCTTATGTGGACTATTAATTTACTGGAGTTTGGACAACTTTACCAGAGACCAGAGCATAAGAAAACCTCATCTCAGTAGCTGTAATTTGTTAAGAACTCTCAAGTAATGGCTATCATTTTGGTCTACTTCATCTGCCATGCTGGCATGTTTTTTAAAATTGATTTTCATTGAGCTCTACCTTTTTCTCTGCTCCCCTCCCTGACTCTCCCCTCCTCTTTTACCTTCTCCCAAGGTCCCCATGCTCACAGTTTACTCAGGAGATCTTGTCTTTTTCTACTTCCCATATAGATTAGATCTATGTATGTTTCTCTTAGGGTCCTCAGTGTTGTCTGGGTTTTTGTGTGGCTTGAGATTGAACAGGTATAGATATTGTCACAACCCTGGTGAGTTCCTATATACAGCTGCCCTTCTGTAACAAGAAAACTGTTTACTTCTCCCTCCTTTGGCTCTCCAATCTTTCTCTTCCCTCTTTTATGATAATCCCTGAGCTTTGGGAAGAAAGGGAATGGTATTTATGTTCCATTTATAACTGAGTAATCCATACTCCACTATTTGGTAACTTTTGTCAGTTTGGAGCTCTGTATATATCATTATCTAAGACAAATGGAAGTTTTCTGATAACATTTGAGAGATATACTACATCAAAAAATGAAACACATAGTCTGTTTTATATTGAGCATGTACTGCTGGCCAGGGGGATGCTCCAGAATTTGGTTGATATGCTGGTGACACTCAATTGGAAAGCTCTCATTTTCCCATCCCAGGAAAAGTATTATTTCCAAGCAACAAATTATTAAGGGTAAGAATTGTGCTTACTTTCTCTCCTCAGTGCTGGATCTTGGGCCTGCTGTGACAGGTTTTTTTTTTTTTTAAGCTTATCTGTTCATTAATCATGTTGTATCTGGACGGCACTGTTTTGCTGGAGTTCCCCATGATTCTGACTTTCCCAGTAGTCCAGGACCAGAGGGTTACAGTGCAGAATTCCACCATACCATCAAAAGAAAACTAATGTAAATAACCCCTAAATTACTCTTTTGGACCTCATTATTGGCGAACCATCCCAAACAATAAAAGCTCATGGTCCCCCATACAAGTTGACTGTGAACAAATTGCAGACTTGTGATATATTCCTACATGTTTATTTTGTTATAAAATTAGGATACTTTTATAATTATGGACATTAAATCTGTGGAAAAATAAATGTTTAAATGAAATTATTCCTCAAAATAGAAAATGATAGGAAAATTTCTAACTCTTTTTATAAAGTCACCATTACCCTACTACCAAAACCTAGCAAAAATAAGAGTTTTAAATCTTTATAAAGTAATATACTTTATGAACACAGGTTCTATAATTTTAAGCGTTGCTCAAATTACTATGTATTCTTTTTTTAATTCATTAAAATTATTTTTAATCTAAATTGCCTCTTTTTTCCATTCAAAAATTTATACTTCCTCCCCTCCTCCCACTACCCCATTCCCCCTCATCCCTCCCCCTCCCTCCTTAAGAGAGGGCAGGGAACCCTGCCCTGTGGGAGTGCCGAGGCCCTCCCCCCTACATCCAGGCCTAGAAAGCTGTGCATTCAAATAGACTAGGGTCCCCAAAAACCAGTAAATGCAGTAGAAGCAAGTCTCAGTGCCTTTATCAATGGCTTCTCAGTCAGCCCCCATTGTCGGCCACATACAGAGAGTCCGGTTTGATCACATGCTTTTTCAGTCCTGGTCCAGCTGGATTTGGTGAGCTCCCATTAGAATAGGCACACAGTCTCAGTGGGTGGACCAACCTCTTGTGGTCCTGACTTCCTTGCTTGTCTTCTCCCTCCTGCTGCTCTTCAACTGGGCCTTGGGAGCTCAGTCCATTGTTCTGATGAGGGTCTCTGTCTCTATCTCCTTCTGTCCCTGGACGAAGATTCTATGGTAATATTTGAAATAATCATCAATGTGATAGTGGGGCAAGGACAATTCAGGCACTCTCTCTTCTGCTGCCCAAGGACCTAGCTGGAGATATCCCCATGGACACCTGGGATCCCCTCTAGAGCCAAGTCTCTTGCCAACCCTAAAATGGCTCCCTTGATATAGATATCTTCTTCCCTGCTCCTATATCTGCCCTTTTTCCATTTCCACCATCCCACTCCCCCAAGCTCTCCCCAGTCTTTCCCTTCTCCCTTCTCTCTCCCAGTCTACCCTTTCCTCACTCTCATCCCTACCCCCACCCCCATACTCCCAGTTTTTGCCTGTTGATCTTGTTTGCTTCCAATTTCCAAAAGGATCTATATAGGTTTTTCTTTGGGTTGACCTTGTTATTTGGCTTCTCTAGGCTTGTGAACTATGGGTTTAATGTCATTTGTTTATGGCGAGAGTCCACTAATGCGGGAGTACATACCATATTCACCTTTTTGGGTCTGGGTTAAAAAATGGGGTACTGAACTGAACAAAGAATCCTCAAAAGAAGAAGCTCAAATGGCCAATAGACACTTAAGGTCGTGTTCAACCTCCTTAGTGATCAGAGAAATGCAAATCAAAACAACTTTGGGATACCATTTTACACTTGTCAGAAAGGCTAAAATCAAAAAACACCAATGATAGCCTATGCTGGAGATGATGTGGAGTAAGGGGACCACTCATCCATTGCTGGTGGGAATGCGAACTTGTGCAACCACTTTGGAAATCAGTGTTGCAGTTTCTCAGGAAATTGGGAATCAACCTACCTCAAGATCTAGCAATACCACTCTTGGGACTATACCCAACAGATGTCCAATCATACTACAAAAGCATTTGTTCAACTATGTTCATGGCAGCATTATTTGTAATAGCCAGAACCTGGAAACAACCTACCTAGATTCCCCTCAATGGAAGAATGGATAAAGAAAGGATGGAATATATATGCATTAGAGTATTACGCAGCGGTAAAAAAAAATGACATTTTGAATTTTGCATGCAAATGGATGGAAATAGAAAACACTATCCTGAGTGAGAAGTATTCTTACAATGTTAACTCAACATTTAAAAATTAAGTAAAATTTTATTCATTTATCTCAATATTTGAGCAGTTTAAGTATAATAAAGGAATTGTAATACGTATAATTTCTATTTGTTATTTACCATAAAATATTTAAAGAGTTAATGTCTTATGAAAGAATTAGCTGCTTGTTAATTCCAAGTACATATTAAACAAGAGTTTATTTTGCTTGAGAAAGAGATATTTTTCCTCTTTCAGAATAAGATTCAAAACTCTGACTTGCCATTGTTAGTTACTACATGGTGTAGTGTCTATGTAACTGATATATAAAAAATCTGTACTGGAATTGACTTCATTTTCTCCAAAATTAGTGAAATAAAATAGGACTCCACAGAAAGTTCTGAACATAGCTTATGAATTGGATGAACATTTAAAAATGTAATAAAAATTTGCATCTTTTTCTTTTCTTAGTTGTTACGCTACAAACATTTGCAAATTTTCATAAAAATTAATTGATAATGAATGTATTAAACTGTAAGATACATAATACATAAATATTCAGATATCAGGGTTGCTATATTTTATTATACTATTCTAATTTTAATTGAAAACAAACTTATATAGTATTCATTACTTATAAATGTTATATAGAGTCATAAATGTAATAATAATGAATTTATGTCTACAGACCTTATTAAAGTTTGAGGTCACTTTGAGATTAGTAATCCACAATCAAAATATGCTGCAATCATAAATTATTGTATAATTTATCCTCGTTTCTTTAATAAGTGGTTAAGTATATTATTTAATTCAGAGCTTCATACATGTAAAGATAAATTGAAAATGCTATAAAAATGAATTTTCTGAAATATTATTTCATCAAGAGATTACAGATTGATAAATATATACATGTGTCTGTGTATCTCTAAAAATTCATTTAGGCCACTCAAAATTATATTTAACTATTAAATGTGCATTATAAAAAAGATAATCATTAATTCTTAAATGTCTTGCTGGTTTTCATTAATATTATATTCAAAGGGGAATTGTAAAAGAAATTAGAAAGCAAAGCCTCATACTATTTATAGTATTTGATTTTAAATACTGCACATTTATTTTTTGGAGGACAGTATTAAATGTGGCAGCAGCATGCTTGAGCCTACTTTTCATTCCACTTGAACATTGATCTGTGAAAAAGCCATAGCCACAATGTTAACAAATGCATAAAACCAGCACTACCAGCCCATAATTCACCAAGAGAGAGACAAGAAATAGTGGAGCCAGCATTAATATGTGGCTGCACTCATCTGGATTGCAGTCCGTTTAATTTAGGCAGCAGCGGAGCAGATCATTTATCAAGATTGAATGTATTACGGTAATTCATTGCTGTGATTGTAGGGAAACAGCAGTTGTGTAGATGTGTGGCTGTAACTCATGATGACACAACCTACCTGCTTGCTTTCTGTGGTTTTTTTTTTTCCACTTGGACAGTCTCTCTTAGAAATTTGAGTGCACTATGGACTTATTCAAAAATAAGCTCTGATAAACAAAGCATCATCTTCTAGAGCAAACTGAGAAAGATTAAACACCTGGCATGCATTTCAAAATAAAAGGTATTCTTGTCAGATAAATATATTATGCTGGTCTCTGATGCCCCTCTTTCTTGTGAAGCCATGATAGTCTCCTATTCAAGACAGAAAAAAAATCTTCTTTTCACATACACTTTGATATTTATACATCTTGAAGAATTTAAATACATTCACCTAGATATGCCAAGATTATTCAATGTTATAATCCTAAAAATGGGTAACTGTAAACAGAGACTGCACATTCATTTCGCAGCTACCTGGGTGTGAATAATCACACAGAAACTACATTAATTACAACATTGTTTGGTCAGTAGAAGAGGCATCTTTCTAATTAACTCTTACACCCTGAATTAACCCATTTCTATTAATCTTTGTATTGCCAGTAGGCGGTGGATTATGGGTGTAAGTAGAATACCCTTTTGGCAGCTACATGGCAGTACTTTGACTCTGCCTACTTTCTCTCTATATCTCTGTTCAGATTTCCCGCTTGGCTTTACTTTTCTAAGCCATTGGCTTAAACAGCTTATTTAATAATCAATGATGGCAAAAACCCTCGTATCAAATAGAGGGGACTCCAACATCAGGTAGCTAATGTACTTTCTAAAAATTAAACTGAGCTTGTCCTGTCAGGTAATGTTCAGATAATATAACTTTCCTCCTAATCTTGTATTATTTGTCCAGAGTAAAATTAAAAGATTTATAATGTAAATCAATTGTAAATTATTTTCACTGCTTCTATGCTTCTTAAAATATTTCAATCATGTTATTTATAAAATAATTTAAGTACTTTTCTAGATTTAGCTTTATATATTTCCTAAGTTTTATGCCTTTATCATGCAATCAAAATGTCACGTGTTGCAATATTGTTCATCTGTGCAATATTTTTAAAATTCTAAGTTATTTCTATATGTAATGAAGTTTTTTAACTTTGTTTGTTTAATTTTAAATTTTACACATAGTTTTCTTCAAATCAGACCATATTATTCTACAAACTTAGGCTTCTAACCTGCTTTTAAAATATTCTTTTGGTAGGCAACAGCTGGAATTCTCTGTATTCATAAACACATGTTAGCATTGTCTATAGCAATAGTATCTTACTTATCATCTGTTTGTGGAGAGCCAATAGTAGCTCATAAATAGGCCAAGGTGGTTGGGGATTTACACTAGAAACATTTTGACCAGCTACTCAATTAGATTTAAGCTATTTATAGAACTGGAGATTACACTTGAATGTATAAAAAGGCAGATTGGGGCTTTGTTTCTCCATTACTTGGTTAATTCCATCTGAATGGAAGCTTCTGTATTAGATTTCCTCAAATGATCCTTAGTTTTAGATGTTCTTTCCAGTATTCCATCAACAACCCAAAACTTCCCATCCCTTCTGATTTAACTCACCACCCCATATTTATTTATAACTATATCTTATATATCCTCTCCCAAAGAGATCTTTTCTTCCCCATTGTCTCTTACTCTACCTTAATATCTGAGGTTATACTGATATTATCACCCCATGCAGGTTTAATAGCTAACATGCACATATAAGAAAGTAGATACTTCTCACTGTTTATTGAGTTCTGTGGTACTTTCCTCATCATTGGAACACCTCTGTCCGCTTTCTGAGAACAGTCCACTGTCTTTGTGACTGCCTGGGTTGTTTGAGAATTTCCATAAGATTCCCTTTATCAACAAATCAATTGAATTGAACACACTACTGGTAATTGAAGACTCATTTGATGACAGGTGATGGCCATTTGGGCCTCTAGGATCACCTTCATATATTTTTGGAAGTTTGCATTGTATTTAAGTTATTATAGCATCCTTCAAATACCACTCTATTCCAGTTGTATATCCCTACATTCCACCCCTCAACCCTACTCTATAGGCTATACCAAAAGATAAATGTAAACACAAACCAAAAAACAATACTTTGACCTACAATATGTCCTGTCTTCAAGATATGTTAGGGCAATGGCCTACCAATGTCTTATTTGACTTAAAACCCACTGCCCAAGATGGAACATGCATTCCACCCCAGAGACTAGCTCAGGTAAAAGCAAACAGTACTGATCAGTAATGAAAAGTAGTAATAAAATGACTCCTAATGATATAATGATAAAGATAAGTGCTTTACTTAATAATTATTAGAGAACTATTTTTGTAGCAAAGGGAAATATAGAGACCCATAACCAGATATCATGCAGAGGTTGAATCCCTAGAAGACACAGCTCTAAATAGGATATCTTCATCAAAATCCTTTCTTCAGAACTCAGGGAACTTCATGGAAGAGGAGAATAAATGAGAATAAGAGCCAGGGTCATGGAGGATATCAGGAGATCAAGGCCATTTGAATCAACTGAGAATGACTCATAGGCTTACAGAGACAAACCCTGGCCTGCCATTGTACTGGTCTACAGTAGAGTAGAGAATGCCTCAACTGGCCTTGCACCACTATCACACTGATTATTATCTTGAATATCACCATAGAGTCTTTGTCCGGCAACGGATGGAGATAGAGACAATGTCCCTTATCAGAGCAAGGTCCAGTTGACTAGCAGAAGGAGGGAGTCAATGGGCAAGGAAGTCTGGACTGCGAGGGATTGATCCACCCACTAAGACAGTGTGCCTGTTCTATTTGGAGCTCACCAAATCCAGCTGGATCAGGACTGAATGAGCATGCGATCAAACCGAACTCTCTGAATGTGGCTGAAAATGGGGGCTGACTGAGAAGCCATTGATAAAGGCACTGGGACTTGTTTCTACTGCATGTACTGGCTTTTTGGGACCCTATTCTATTTGTCTATTTGGATGCAAAGCTTCCTAGGACTGGATGTGGGTAGGGGCTTGGTCTTCTCATGGGGCAGGGTTCCCTGCCCTCTCTTAAGGAGGGAGGGGGAAGGAGAAGGGTGAGTGGAGGAGCTGGAGGGAAATGGGAAGAGGGGAGAAAGTGTAAATTTTTTGAATGGATAAATAAATAAATAAACAAACTTTTATTATTAGATTAATAAACAACCCCAACTGATTGATCTAATAAGGAGCTGAATGGTTAGCAGCTAGGCAGGAGAAAGGATAGGCGGGTCTGAAAGGCAGAGAGATTTAAAAGGAGGAGAAATTAGGGCAATAGATTGAGGAATGAAAGAAAAAAGGAGAAAATCAGGGACCAGCCACCCTGCTACACAGCAAGCCATGGAGTAAGAAGCAAATAGATAAACGATAAATGATACATATCAGATAAATGATATGTAGATTACTCGTGCTGTTATTAATGTTGATCACAGGTACTGCCATGAATCTATTAATCCACAGAAAGTTTATTTTTAATCAAAACAAAACCTCTAACAATTTGCTGTAAAAGGCATAAGTTATTAAATTAAATACTCAGTTCCAGACATAGGTTGCCTACCAATAAGTTATTAGTCAGGGACATCCCCTGTCTCACAAAACAATAGACAGCATTGCAATTATTCTAGGTTAGTCACCATAACTAGAATGTCAGGCACTGTTGCTGAAGACATGACATGTTTTTGGTGTAGGACATATTACTCCATTATTGAACTGACCAGAGACTCTCAAAAATTTTTATAAAAAATTAATAAATCCATTGTCACTTTGCTGTCTGTTGTTATCCTGACATTCTAATTGGAAGGAAACACATTACATTTGTATAAGCCTAGGAAAAAATGTTTTATAGGAAAGAGCATGGTTTAGCCCTCTAAGTAAAATTAAGCTTGGAATGAGAATAAAAGATGTTCTAAATCTGTCACGTTTTGATTTATCATTCTTAAATTTGATCATCCACAACTTGATGCTTTAATTGCTTCAATATGCTTCTTTAATTTAAAATATGTTTTAAGAGATTTATTTAATCTCTTTAGAGTAACTACATCCTCTTATAGCCTTTACTACAGAGGAAAATTTATCTTGCTTTTGTGAAATTAACAAATAGCCTATAGCAAGCAAAGGGTTTTATGTTGATGTAGTTATAATATTAATTTATAGTAATGAATCATCACATTAAAGTTTTCATTATTTTTTCTTCTAATGCATAAAGATAAACACAATTGGAGCAGAAATTATAAGCCTCTGAGTGTGAGAAAGGGCTTTAATTTTGGTATGTCCCAGCATAGTGTAGGCTTTGCTCTTAGTTTTCTGTCATATCACATCTAGTATCAATAGGGACTCTGAATTGTTATTAATTTTACATATAGATGTCAAACATGCCGAAAGAATAATCCTATAAAGGAAAAATTACCCAAAAATTATCTAACAAATTTTTAAATGGTAAGGATTGAGTTTTACCTAAGCTAAGGTTCTTGAACAATCCAAAAGATTTACTTATTAGATATTTCAGACATCCCCAATGAAGTCTTTGAAATCTGGAAATGAAAAGTATGAGTCTGGAGACATTTAAACTTTCAAATATAAAGAGAGTTTAGATGCAAGGTAGAGGCTGAAAAGTAATTATACTTTCATTTGAGGCATCACTCACACTTCTTCAAAGGTAGAACTATAATTACAGTACTAGCAGTTTGTTATCCTGTAGTAAATTAAATTTCCATCCCACCTTAAAGTTGAAAATTAATGTATCTTTATCTAATTAACTTTTTGTAAAAACAACAAAATAATTCTGTGAAAACAAACACACAAACAAAAAAACCAAATAACAATTTCCCTTTGGAACTAACACTGTTGTTAACAAGTCAATGTTCTGACCACTATGATACCTGCTGCACTTAGGAACACTGACTATCATACAGCACTCTACAAAAAAAATATGTATTCACTATTTGCCCACAGCAGACATAATTACTAAAAGGTAACTAATAAACTTTCTTGGAATAAGATACTGATGCTATGTTTACACATTTAAAACCACACCATCCTAAAAGTTCTGCCTAATAACTGGTAAAACTTTTTGAGAAACACTTGAAAAAAATCTGTCATTTTAGTAATATTAGTGCTGCTGCATTGTGGAGAAAATACAGATTAGTTTACAGACTGCTTCTTCGTTTGGTGTTTGTCATTACTTTAAAAACAAAACCACATACCAAACATTGCATGGTACTTTTCTTTGCACTTGGTTCCTCACCATAAATATATGGTAAGTCCGTGTTACTGAAGACACCACGTATTTATCTTAGCTGTACAGCCTTGAGAAATCAATCACAAACCAACCAGAAAACTTTCCCTGTAGGCTAGCTTTCATAAAGCTAAAAATGTTATGCACTTTGCTGGGGGACAAATTATATCATAGATATTTTCTAGTTCAAAATTCTGACTGTTACAATATGGATATGTTGGGCAAGATGGTTCTACTAGCATAATAGTAGACCAAGTATTTCATTAGTTAGGTTTTGGCACACACCTTTAATTCCAGCACTCAGGAAGCAAAGGCAGGCGGATCTCTGTGAGTTCGAGGCCAGCCTGGTCTACAAGAGCTAGTTCCAGGACAGGCTCCAAAGCTACAGAGAAACCCTGTCTCGAAAATCCAAAAAAAAAAAATTGTAATGGTTCATGATTTAATTTTAAATTTTAGAAATTTGTGATTATAAATACAAATTTAAAACATTTCCAAACTTTTGTATGAAAATTACACTATTACAAGTATTATTTTTTTATAAAAAATTGGGTTTTTTGGTTAGTTACCTCAACTTGTAATGAGGTTTAATTGAATTTATTTTCTAAAGTACTCAAACCTATACAACAATTTTCAATATGATGATTTGTATGTTTTAATTTTTGTTAGGGCAAATAGTGTAGAAGGTATTTCTGCTATTATTCATTTTCTTCCTCTTCTTTATATGTACAGACTCATGCATTTTTATGAAGTTTTCAATATTAATTACAGAGATTCAAGGATTTCAAATTATCTTGGTATGTTCTTCTTTGGGGATTGAATGAATTCTATTTGCTTTGATACAATTCATACTTTCTTCTACAATTTCAAATGTGTCATGACAATTACACAGAGAATGTATCTTTTAAAACTTACTTTTTAAATCTAAAATATAATTTTCTTCTTTTATTATAACTTTGTCTATTTTACACTTAAATAGTATATGTGTATTGTTGCCATGGTTTCCTTTAATACTAAATACTTTACAATAGCTTTTTGAAGTCCTATTAATAAAAGATGTAGTTCTAAGCACAGTAAATTTCTATTGACTTTTCTTTCTATGGCCAAGGACAGCGCCACATTTCTGTGCTTTTACATGTCTAATTATTTGTCAATGATTGAAACTGCATTGATTCTAGATTTTGCTTTATTTCTGTCTTATTTTTAAGGACTTATTTTAAAAAGAGAAGTTTTTCTTTTTTTTTTTTTATTGATAAAAGAATAAAGGAAAAAAAAAACAAATTTCCACCTCCTCCCAGCCTCCCCTTTCCCTCCCCCTCCTCCCACTCTTCTCCCCCTCCTCCCACCCCTCTCCCCTTCTCCCCACTCCTCTCCCCCTCCCTCTCCAGTCCAAAGAGCAGTCAGGGTTCCCTGCCCTGTGGTAAGTCCTAGGTCCTCCCCCCTCCGTCCATATCTAGGAAGGTGAACATCCAAACTGGCTAGGCTCCCACCAAGCCAGCAGATTGCGTAGGATCAAAACTGCGTGCCATTTTCCTTGGCGTCTCATCAGCCCTCATTGTTCGTCATGATCAGAGAGTTCAGTTTTGTCCTATGCTTTTTTTGGTAATAGTCCAGCTGGCCTTGGTGAGCTCCCAGTAGATCAGCTCCACTGTCTCAGTGGGTGGGTGCACCCCTCGCGGTCCCGACTTAGGAGCAGAAGGAGGGAGAAGTTTTTCTTTGACAAGATATTTAGCTGCTGCTATCACTGCACAGGTTTTATTACTCTGTGGTGTTCGAAGTAAATGTTCTTAGAATATTTTGCTTTTAAATATTTCATGTCTGTTGGCACTATTTGGGTATATAGGAAAAAGGATATTGGTGAATGTGGGTGTGAGAGTTCATAGTATTACCTTCTGTCTAGTTCATTCTGCGTTGTGCTTATGTGTGGGTTCATCCTTCCCTTCAGGCTTGTTGGCCACCAGGATGAAAGGGCAAGAGGCAGTAGTGAGGACAGAAAGCTTTGTATGTGGCTCATGAGCATGAATGGAGGCAGCTGGCCAGAGAATCATTTTGTTTCCTCATTTTCTTCTACCAACTCTTCCCAATCCTCACTCCAATTACAGCGACACTAGCATCTTGAACTAAAGCATACAATTGAAAAAGTTATGATTCAGCCTGGAGTGTGCAAGACAAATTCTAGGCTCTAGTAACATTATGTTTATACTCAGTTATTCATTATTACCTGTTTTATAATATCCCCCTTTCTCATGGTTTCTTTTATGTACAAATGCAATGAGTTTATAAAAGCGATAAAAGTAATTGGAATATGTATATACAATATGATTTTATAATGTTTTAATCTTTTGAAAATTTAAATCAACTGCATTTTCTAAACATTTCAGAAAGTAGAAATGATCCTTACTGCTAGTAAAATAGCATTTTAGTGGAAAAGAGGTTGAGAAAGTTTCAGGATCCCGTCTCTGAAAAGCACAAAAATGATCTATGATATTCTATATCAAAAAATTATATTGAAAAATATTTTAGTATTTGCATATATTCCATAATTTTACTGTTATTAATTTGACTTTAAAGTACATTCACTTGATAATAATGGTATTGATAACCACAAAGCAAGTGATTTAAATATATATTAATATTCTAAATTTTACTTTGATATTTTTAAATTACAATAAAACAAAACATAAGTAAATATAAACAAAACATAAGTAGATCATCAAAATAAATATATAATACACTAATTAATATTTATAATAACAAGCTATTGTAAGTTCACAGTGAGAAATATGTAAGATATATTTTAGAGCACCCTCATTTTTATAAAATTTTATGTCATTAACTAGTGATTATGCTATCTCACCTAGCAAATTTCTCTTATCTAAATATCCTCTTACGTTAAAATCATGAGTATTATACACATTTACCTCAGCATATTTAGTGCTGATTGTATATTGCTAGCTAAATATGTAATGTATAATTTTTATTATAGTGGAGAGATTGAGTATCATAAGTATCAGTGTCATATTTAGAATATAAACTAATGGAATCGAGCTACAAAATTATTTAAAGAACATAACAGATCTTAGAAAGTCCTATAAATATTCTATTTGTGTATTATAATTCACATCAAAGAATCATTATATGTCAACATATAGTGTTTGTATGGTTGCAAAAATAGTGATCCAGGCTTCAGAGAAAGGGAAAGATAGATAAAATTATTTGAAACTATCACAGACTGGAATCAGAGCACAGTCAAGTAGACTGAATACTGAGGAAAATTGGATGCCTCTCTGGAGATTTGAAATGATGTTATTAGATCAAATGGGCCAAATATGAATGGAAGGAATGCAGGGCAGTCAAAAAGCAGGCAAGAGGATTGGAGGTAAAAATCTAACATGTAGCTAGAGATGGAACATGAGCTCTTGCAGGCCCTATGGGGATATGTGAATTGAATGCCAGATAGGCTTCCCCTAGGCTCCCTAGGCCTTTTCCTTGAAAAAAGAAACTCCTAAAGATAATAAGGATGTGCGTGGATAGGAAATTCCTCCTAATAAATGACAAGTAGAAATTTTGTAGAGCTTCCTGATGCATAGAAGAGATTTAAACACATTTTGTTTCAAATGATCTTAGCTAGACAGTATACCTTAGTCATAGGAAATCTGTCCTCAATAAGCCTAAAGTTCCTTCTTCCAAATAGCTAATCAGTGCAAAAATACAGTTAATAGCAGATGGGGAAATATTTTATTCAGCTAAACACTTTTTTTTTGAGATAAGGTTTCTCTCTTTCTCTGTAGCTTTGGAAACTGTCCTGCACCTAGCTCTTGTAGACCAGGCTGGCATCAAACTCATAGAAATCCACCTGCCTCAACCTCCCAAGTGCTGGGATTAAAGGCATGAACCACAACAGCCAAGCTTGCACATGCATTTCTTAAAAAAATAATAAAACAGGAGCAAGTCTGACTTATAACTAGAAGAAGATTGTTTTATGAACACAGTGAAAAAAGGCAAACATAAAGACACACATATACAGAAATACATGTACATAGAAGCACACATACTCACAAGCACACATAGTAGCACACATACACACAGAGCACACACAGATAGACACACAAATTAAGATACACAATAATACACACACAAGCACACATATACACAAAGTATACACACACATGCAGAGAGAAACACACATCTACAAACAATCATGAATACACATATCCATACACAAATACACACACCCGTATGCACACCAGGACACACATGTGTGCACACACAAATACACAATACACACAAAGATACATAGACACAATCAATTACACAGACACACATAGAAACACAAACACAGACACACAGAGACACACAGACGTGCACAAAGAAAGGCACATGCCAACACAAACAAATATAATGCACATATACAGAGAGATGCAGACACAAACACATACACACATGCACATACACTCACAGATGCACACACACAGACACATGGGCACAGTTAAGCAGGCACAAACATGCAAACACACACTCACATAGGCACACATAAACAGAAACAAACATGCAAACACACACACACACACACACAAAACACACAATCTATCTACATAGGGCTATGATTAAGAAACCAGAGAAAACACATTTATAGGACAGAAGAAGTGGAATGAAATTTCTTAAGGGTTTTCTGCATGGCACTTTTAAGCCCTTGGTTGTGTTAATGGAGGGCGAGGGAGGGCCCTGCAAAATAGACATCAGCCTCAAAGTTTATCATGAGCTCTGATATTACTGACTTAATGATGCATATTTTCACATTATGTGTTTATTATTAAATCCAAATACCAATAAAATTATTTAAATGTATAAGAATGGAAAATTATCCTGAATTTCAGGCACTATTTTTCAAGATTCCGTTTTTCTATGGAAGAATTCTCAGGATACCACTGCATAATGTAGGACACTGAATCTTCATTTTTAAAGCATAGATTTGTCATGGGGATAACCACTAGACCCAAAGTAGAAGACTGTAAAAGTTTTAATCTCTATAGATGTGTGTCAGTTTTCTCATCACCTCCAAGGTCATAATTATTCAGAAAACTGAGAACTATATTATCTCAGGAATTTATAAGATCACATAGTGTAGTCACTTTAATACTGAAAGGTTTGACTTCTTATAACATTAGAAACTCACACAAAGACTAAACCAACAGAAAGATGTCTCCTAGCTAAGTTAATAAAATTGCCCTACAGCCATGATCTGTAGGATGATCTGATGGGAATTAAATATGTCACTTTATACTGTCCTGAAGAACTTGCATCTTCTAAATTTTAAAACGTAAAACAAAACCTTGTTTAAAACTTTATATTTGAATGTCAGCAGAAGACATTTCAAATCTTTAATACAGATTGCTTAAATTCAGGTTTCTTCATGCATTCAAACCGACTAAATACAATATATTTAATCTAATTTATTATTAAAATTACAATTCAATCTGATACTGGAATGAAGATACTGCAATGGGTTTTACATTAAAATATACCAATCTATAAGCAATGCCACTCCATTATTAATTTTCTCAGTAAAAGTAGTATAAGAATTATTTTTATTTAATTAATTCATTTATTTGGCATCCCAACTGCAGTTTCTCTTACCTCCTCTTCTCTCAGGACTTCCACCCACCTCCTGTCTACCTACTGCCTACCCATCCACATATCCTATAGAAATAGAAAATATCAATATTTCTATTCTGAAAAGGTCAAGCAACCCATGGGTATCAACAAAACATGATAACAAGTTGTAGTAAGACAAAGCCCCTTGCCTTGTGAGCACAGCAACCCAGTGTGAGAGATAGGGTGCCCAACCAGGTAAGGAGTCAGAGACATTCTCTGCTCCCACTGTTAGGATTTACACAAAAGATCAAGGGACACAACTGTTGGACATATGCAAAGGACATAGATTAGTCCCATGCAGTCTTTTTAATTGTCTTTTAAGTCTCTATGAACTCCTATAAGACCAAGCTAATTGATTTTGTGAGTTTTCTTATGATGTCCCAGGAGCTGGCCAGTTCAGGCTGTGTATCCCCTTTTGCTAGGAGTCTTATTTAGGTCATCCTAGCAGATTTCTGAAAGTTCCCTTTGCAACAGGCTTGTACCTGACCCTGAGATGACCACATTTCCAGCTGGAAGTTGCAATATGCTCCCTCCTGTCCCACTCCCATCTGATCCTCCATGTCCCTATTCCTAACACCCCCAGTTCACCCAGGAAATCTCTTGTTTCCCTTTTCCATGGAAATCAAAGAGTTGTCGTTGATCCATCCTTGTTACCTAGTCTCTCTGGGTCTGTGTATTTTAGCATGGTTTATCCTTTACTTTACTTGTAATACCTGCTTCTAAGTGAACACATACACAGCAGGTTTTTCTTTATAGATTTGTGTTACCTTCCTCAGCATGATTTTCTTTCTAGTTTCAATTATTTGCTTTCAAATTTTGTTGTGTCATTGTCTTTGACAAATGAGCAATACTCCATTGTGTAAATATAACAATTTCCTTTTTCCATTCTTCAGATTATGGTCATGTAGGCTGTTTCCATATTCTGGCTATTAAAAATAAAGCTGCAATGAACATAGTCAAGCAAGTGTTGTTGTGGTATGATGATTGAGCATTATCTGGAGGGGATTTGGTCCACCAAATCACACTGGTATGGAAGGAATCCACAGGTTATCATCCTCTGTGGGAACAAAAGAAGAACCTCTTTTTCAAAATAAATCCTTAAACTGAAATTTTGAAGTCAAGATACCTTTAAACATATATGTTGGCTTATCTTAGAAGTTCCCAGAATCTATTAACCTGTATTTCTTATATATTCACTACATTTTTAAATGATCTACACAAACAAAATACCTTAATCAAGTACAGAAATATATATATATATATATATATTTACCTAAAATTTGTATCAATAGACCAACATCCATACCAATGCAAAGTATTCATATCTAGCATATTCTCCTTTTAATATAAACACATATTTGTAAACAATCATTTTGTGAATATGAGCATTGTTGTCTAGACTACTTCTTTCTAATGGGGGCACTGATAATCAGGTCTGTCATGGGGTATCCTGTGTGGTAGCTCCATCTTAGCCAGCAGTTCTGAAGCCATTTAGCTCAGTCAGTAGAGCATGGGGCGTGTTCATTCATGGCTCATTAATCTCAGGGTCATGGGTTCATGCCCCATGTTGGGCCACCAATCTGTAGTCAGACACTGCTCATTTGTTCCCAGTTGCTCAGACCTGAAATAATAATACAAAATCTATAGTATTTGCAATATTGTTTGGTCAATAGTTTAAACTTATTTCTAGCTAGCTCTTATATCCTAAACTAACCCATCTTCATTAATCTGTGTATCACCACAAGGTCGTGACCTACTGGCAAAGTTTCTGGGGGCACCAGGTAGAGTCATCTGTCTCCTTCAGTGGCTATATGGCTTCTTCATGACTCTGTCTACTTTCTGTCACCATTCAGCTTAGATATGATCATCTCATTAGGTACTGAAAAAGCATTCTACAAAATCCAACACCCCTTCGAGATAAAGGTCTTGGAGAGATCAGGGATGCAAGGAACATATCTAAATATAATAAAAGCAATATACAGTAAGCCAGCAGCCAACATCAAATTAAATGGTGAAAAACTTAAGGCAATCCCACTAAAATTAGGGACAAGACTAGGCTGTCTACTATCTCCATAACTATTCGATATAGTTCTTGAAGTTCTGGCTAGAATAATAAAACAATAAAAGGATAATTTTTTTTCTTTAAATCAATATCCCATTTTTAATTGGCTTATTTTAATGTCTAGTTTCTAGTAATTTTTTTAGATATTTTGGAACTCAGTCTTCTTTAGATGTGGGGACAGTGAATACCTTTTCCCACTTTGTAGGTTGACATTTTGTTCTATTAATGGTGTCCTTTGACATAAAGAAGCTTTCCAGTTTCATGAGGTCCCATTTATTAATTGTTGATCTTAATGTTTGTGCTATTGATGTTCTATTCAGGAAATTGTTTTTAGTTACTATGTATGCAAGTCTATTCCTCTCTTTTTCTTCTCTCAGGTTCAGCATATATGGATTAATGTTTAAGCCTTTGATCCAATTGGATTTGAGTTTTGTGCAAGATGATTAGATATGGTTCTATTTGTATTCTTCTACTTTCTGACATCAAGTTAGACAGCACCATTCATTGAAGATGCTTTCTTTTTCAATCACAATTAATAATACAGAAATACTCAATAAAATACTAGCATATCAAACCCAAGAAAATATCAAACAAATCATCTACCATGATTAAGTAGGCGTCATACAAGAGATGCAAGGATTGTTCAACATATGAAAAACTTTCAATATAATCTATCACATAAACAAACAAAAAGAAGAAAAAAACATTATCATCCATTATATGCCTAAAATAATACTTTGACAAAATCATTCACCCTTTATGATCAAAATATTAGAGAGATAAAGGTTACAAGGAGCAAAGCTCAGCAAAATTAAAGCAATTTACAGCAAGCCTAAACCCAACATCAAATTTAAAAGAAAGAAGTAAAGCATTTGCACTAATACCAGGGAAAACACAAGTCTGCACTCTTTCCATATGTATTCAACATAGTATTCGAAATTCTGGCTAGAACAATAAGACAAATAACGAAGATTAAGGGGACAAAAATTAGAAAGGAAAAAGTCAATGTCTTTATTTGCCGATGATAGATGATATGATAGTATATATAAGTAACTCCAAAAATTATACCTGAGAATTCTTACTGCTGGTAAACACTTTTAGGGAAGTGGCCGGATAAAAGATTAACTCAAACATAATTAATAGCCCTCCTACATACAAATGAAAAGGGACTGAGAAGGAAATCAGGGATAAAAAAATCCCTTCAAAATAGCTACAAATACTATAAAATTGCTGGCTGCAACTCTAATAAAGCAAATGAAAGACCATAATAACAAGACTTTCAAACTTTTGAAGAAAGAAATTGGAGAAAATAACATAAGATAGAAAGGTCTCCCATGCTCATGGTATCTGTAGGACTAATGTACAAATGGCCATCTTACCAAAGGCAATCAACAGATCCAATGCATTCCGCATTAAAAACTCACAACATTTTTTTTTACAGAAATTGAAAGAACAACACTCAACTTCATTTGGAAAGACAAATAACCCAGGATAGCAAAAACCATCCTGTACAATGAAATATGTTCCAATGGTATCACCATTCTGATTTCAAGTTCTACTATAGGATTTAGTAATAAAAACATCACAGTGTTTGCATAAAAACAGACAGGTAAATCAATATAATCAAATTCAAGGCCTGAACATTTTTACAGACAGCTATGGACATCTGATTTTCAAAAACAAACTCAAAATTATACAATGATGGTCATAGACTCAGAGCTACTGTGCCTACTTGCACTGGATACACTCTAATTGAGACCTTCTCTTGGGTGTGGAGAGGAAATTTTTCACAGATTCCTATAACTTGTTCCTGAAATATGAGCAACTGACACATTATGGAAGAGTGGGAGACATACAATCAAGGTTTATACTCAGCCTAGATAAATCAGTTTCTTTTGCAAAGCTTCAAACCTATGGTTAAATAGAAAGGCTTAGGTAACCTCTGTCAGACAAATAAAATGTGAAGAATCAAGCATGGAAAACATATTTGTACGGATGAAGAAAAGCTTGTAGGAATGAGAAATTTATACCTTGCCAGGAAATTAATCAGAATATATTTATCTATGTAGGAATTGTCAAAGAACTATATTTATTAAATGTAATTATTTTAGCTCTTGTTTTATTTTGGGATTGTCAAAATACAATGATAATGAAGTGAAAGTCCTTTCCTTCTTGTTCGTGAATTACTCTTCTTAAGTTAATGACACGATATTTAACCTTAAAATTACAAAAATTACATTATTTGAAAGAAATTATTGAGATTGCTACATTTTAGAATTGCATAATCCAACAAAGAATGAAGTTTCTGAGTTTGTTCTTTTTATTATCTTACATATTTTATGTCATTCAATTTTCTAAAACTGGGATAACTTCTCCATTCTTTCCGGATTTTGAACTATAATTGTGAAAAATAGTTAAAATACTTTCATTACAAAATAGATGTTAAATTTGAAAAATTTAAAAAGTTAATGATTATTCTTAGTATGTACATTTAAGTGTGATAATATAAATACATGAAATTGAAGCTAAACTATCTTATCTGCACGAAAATGCAGATATCTAAGTTATTCATATGAAGCATTTTCAATGGCTACTGTTTCATAAAAGCATTATTTAAATGTTTTTTTAAAAGAGACCAGACACATTGTCCCAAAGAAACATAATGCAAATAAGAATTACATTATCTTAGTTGGAAGAAGTAATAAGCCAAGAGTAACTATTGAAGAAACACAATGCACAGTTTTTACTTCATCATCAAACTAAAGTTTCTTGCTGCAGACATCAAAGTAAGATCATTGATTATCAAACACCTGATCATCTTACCTTTCACATTAAGGTTACTCTGGGACTTCAGGTTTTATTGCCAACTGACTCCTTAAATGTTTCCTTCTCCAAAATCAAGTTTAAATTCTATCTTCTGTGTATTGCATTGGAAAGGACGATCATGTTTTTCTATTATAAAATATATTATTGAAACAAGCTTTTTATCAATGAACATTTTATTGAAAGTGTCTAAGACATAATTAACCTGATCTAATCAATGGGGATGTATTGCATTGTACCCTGGGAATACTGAGACTCACCTATTTAGGATTAATTCTGATTTTTGGTGCTGAAAGGACAATAGGCTAGAAATAAAAACATATTACTGCATAAGTTGTTGTCTATCTATTATCAAATTTACAGTCTTTTTAATTATTCCAAAATTTCATTATTTCCCTCCATCTCAATTTCAGGTGACCACCCAGTCTTTGTGAAACCTTTCAATTACACTTCTCACAGACCTCACAGCTTTGGAAATTCACACCTTCTCAGAGGCCTTAATGTCCTCCTGCAGTGGGAGGGAGGTGGAAAAAGACTACTAAAATGACATTTTAATCCAGCTGAGAGAAGCTGATAGCAGATGTACATATTTTAATGTGGAGGAAGCAGAAACCTTTTACTGCTCTTTCTGAACTATGCATGTGTTCTGATATTTCATCATTGCCCCCATTTGCTCATCAATTAAATATTGATAGTGAATTTTGTCAAAAAGACCATTGTAATTTTAATAATTTTATTTTGCAACTCTAAACTATATAAGGGAAGCAAAGTGTATCTTTGTGAACTGAATTTTTTCATATTTGCAAGACTATAATCTACTGTTTATTTTAAAAGTCTCATTAAGGGTATCCATAACAGTGATTTATAAATTGTTTCAGTCGTTACTTTTAAAGAATGTAGTTTAATCATTTCATATTATTTTAATACATTACTTTTAGATACTTATAAAATCACTAGGAGATGCTTTTATTCAATGGAAGTGAACATTTTAACATAAATAACATTCACTGACTTACAAACTCCTGAAAACTTGGTATACAGCAATCTCATTCAGTTAAATTAGTTATTATTTTCAAAGGTGGAATAATCAAAAAAAAAGAAAAGAAAAGATTGGGGGAGTCACTGACACTTTTGTCTGTTATTAGGAACTGTTTTCTCCTACTGGGTCACCTCATTCAGCCTTGATATGAGGGTTTCTGCCTAGACTTATTGAATCTTGTAACATTTTCTGTTGATAATCCTGGGAGGCCTGATCTTTGCTGAAGGGAAACTAAAGAGCCATGGTTCTGAGGGAGGAGAAGAGAGAAGCTGGGAGTAGTGGAGGGAGGGACGGTACTGTCAGTATGAGAAAAGTGCTGTATCACAGTATATGCAGTGATGGTCAGCTTCCTACCACAACTTAGATAATCTTTAAAAAATCCATCTTATACCTGCCCAGAGGTTTGTTTCCATAGTGATCCTAAATTGCCTCATTTCTGAACCAGGGGAAACTTTTAGAATTATAATCACTTTTCTTGTAGTAGCCTTTTGTTTGTGTGGGTTTTTTGTTGTTGTTGTTGTTCCGTTTTGACTATCAGACTCTTGCTAAGAAATACAGATTGTCCTCATCCTCTTGATTTCAGGCATTAGCAGGCAAAACATGTTACAAAAAGAGTTTTTAAAAAAGACACCAACATACAGCTTCTGTGGGAGACTATGAGATAACTTAGCTACATTACTTGAGGTTGTATCCTGATATGTGTCAAAAGGAAAGGAAGTTTATCAAATTCTTTTTAAATATTGCATATTATTTAAAATGTTATAAAATTGATATTTGAACATAAAATCAGTGCTTAAAATGTATTTTATTTTAAAAAAATGCCAGATCTTTCATGTTTTAAACAATAACATGGCATTAGTTGATAACTTTTTGCAAATAAAAAAATCTATGAAGAAATGAAACTGGATATTTTGTTATTATTTTTTAACTTTGTATTTTCATTATGTGTCTTCCTTTCTTTCCTCTTAAACCTCCCCCATTCCTTTCTCCAATATATTTAAATTTACTGTCCTCTTTTTTTTAAAAATTGTTATTGCACGCAAATATATATATATATATGTATGTATAACTTCCCAATATAACCC